>NW_027361832.1:8355000-8955000 GCF_039654945.1 Dendrobates tinctorius
AATGTACCTAAACAGTGGAAACCCCCCACAAATGACCCCATTTTGGAAACTAGACCCCCTAAGGAACTTATCTAGATGTGTGGTGAGAACTTTGAACCCCCAAGGGCTTCACAGAAGTATATAATGCTCAGGCATGAAAATAAAAAAATCGTATTTTTTTCACCAACATGATCAATTAGTCTCCAATTTTTTTATTTTCCCAAGGGTAACAGGAGAAATTGGATCCCAAAAGTTGTTGTCCAATTTGTCCTGAGTACGCTGATATTCCTTATGTGGGAGAAAACTACTGTATGGGCACATGTCGGGGCTCGGAAGGGAAGTAGTGACGTTTTGGAATGCAGACTTTGATGGATTGGTCTGTGGGTGTCATGTGCTTTTGGAGAGCCCCTGATGTACCTAAACTATTGAAACTCCCCACAAGTGACACCATTTTGGAAACTAGACCCCCCACGGAACTTATCTAGATGTGTGGTGAGCACTTTGAACCCCCAAGTGCTTCACAGAAGTTTATAACGCCTGGGCGTGAAAATAAAAAAATCTTTTTTTTCCACAAAAATTATATTTTTGCCCCCAATTTTTTATTTTCCTAAAGGTAACAGGAGAAATTGGACCCCAAAAGTTGTTTTGCAGTTTGTCCTGAGTATGCTGATAACCTATATGTGGGGGTAAAACACTGTTTGGGCGCATGGCAGAGCTTGGAAGGGAAGGAGCACCATTTGACTTTTTCAACGCAGAATTGGCTGGAATTGAGATCAGACACCATGTTGCATTTGGAGAGCACCTGATGTGCCTTAACAGTGGAAACCCCCCAATTATAACTCCAACCCTAACCCCAACACACCCCTAACCCTAGCCCTAACCCTAGCCCTAACGGGAAAATGGAAATAAATACATTTTTTAATTTTATTATTTTTCCCTAACTAAGGGGGTGATAACGGGGGGTTTGATTTACTATTTATGGTGGTTTTTATGTTTGGCGGCTGTCGCACGCTAAAAGACGCTTTTTATTGTAAAAATAGTTTTTGCATCACCACATATTGAGAGCTATAATTTTTCCGTATTTTGACCCACAGAGTCATGTGAGGTCTTATTCTTTGCGGGACGAGTTGACGTTTTTATCGGTACCATTTTTGGGCACGTGACATTTTTTGATCGCTTTTTATTCCGATTTTTGGGACGCAGAATGAACAAAAACCAGCGTTTCATGAATTTCTTTTGGGGGGGTGCGTTTACACTGTTCCGCGTGCGGTAAAATTGATAAAGCGCTTTTATTCTTCGCGTCGGTATGGTTACAGCGATACCTCATTTAGGTCTTTTTTTTATGTTTTGTCGGTTTTTTGCAATGAAAACAATTTCATATAAAAAATAATTATTTTTGCATCGCTTTATTCTGCGAGCTATAACTTTTTTATTTTTTTGTGGATGATGCTGTATGGCGGCTCGTTTTTTGCGGGACAAGATGGCGTTTTCAGCGGTACCATGGATATATATATGCGTCTTTTTGATCGCGCGTTATTGCACTTTTTGTTCGGTGGTATGATAGTATTAAGTTACGTACCGGTAACGGTATTTTTCGGAAGCCCATGACAGCACCACGAGAGAGGGGATCCGCCCTTTAGGAACAGGAAACCTACAGATACAAAAGGGCGGCACCTCTCCCACGCATCAGTTGGTTTACAGAGCTTGAGAGGCTACCATGGTTAGTACACAACATATAATATATACAACCTATCTACCCTATATAGCAGAAATATATATATATATATATATTTATTTATTTTTTACACCATCTCCCACATACCGTAAATTGTGGACAATCTTCTAAAGGAGTGCACCCCTATATGTGAACAAGGGAGGGAACTAAGGGTGCTGTCATGGGCTTCCGAAAAATACCGTTACCGGTACGTAACTTAATACTTTATTCGGACTCCCATGACAGCACCACGAGAGAATTACAGAGATGTAAACTAATTTAGGGCGGGACTACAGCCTGCAGCACCCTTAGCCCGAAGGTGAGATCTGAAGAGGCACCCATATCTAATCGATAGTGGTTAAAAAAGGTGGAAGGAGATGACCAGGTGGCCGCCTTACATATCTGATCAATTGACACTCCAGATCTTTCTGCCCAAGATGATGCCATGGCACGAGTGGAATGCGCCCTCAGGTTCTGCAGAGCCGGACCTCCACCTGCTGTGTGGGCAAGAGAGATAGCCTCCCTAATCCACCTCGCTAATGTGCGTTTTGATACCCTACAACCTTTCCTGGGACCTTGGAAGGATAGGAATAATGCATTCTCCTTCTTCCAAGGATCCGTGGCTGCTAAATATTTAAGTAAGCATCTCCTAATATCCAATGCCTGAAGTTTTTGCTCCTTAGGGTTGGTCGGATTAGGGAGGAAGGAAGGCAGAACTATCTCTTGTGTCCTGTGAAATTGTGATGCTACCTTGGGAAGGTATGCTGGATCTGGCCTTAGGATTACTCTATCCTGTAAGAACTCTGTGTAAGGGGGCAATCTGGAAAGTGCCTGTATGTCGCTCACTCTACGTGCGGATGTTATCGCCACCAGAAAAGCTGCCTTAAGAGATATAATCTTTAATGAGGCCGAATCCAGAGGTTCAAATGGTCTTTCTGTCAAGGCTGTAAGGACTAAATTTAAGTCCCAAGGTACACATCTGTCTTTGTGTATGGGTCTCGATCTAGCCGCTGCTTTGATGAACCTTGCTACCCAATAGTTATTGGCAATATCACATGCAAACAAGGCCCCTAAGGCTGAAACTTGTACTTTTAATGTACTTGTGGAGAGACCCAATTCGAGACCCTTCTGGAGAAATTCCAGAATATGTTTCGTGGGAATTCCGTCTCTGGCGTCAAACTGAAAGGTGGACAGGAATCGCTTCCAGGTCCTAGCATAAATGTTAGTGGTAGTCAATTTCCTGCTTTTTAGGAGGGTATCAATTAACTTCTTGGAGAACCCTCTATCCTCTAACAGTGACCTTTCAAAGACCACGCCGTCAAATGGAGTCTCGCTACTTGTGGGTGGCTGACTGGCCCCTGGTAGAGGAGATCCGGAAGGTTCGGCAGCACCCAGGGATCGCATACAGACATGGTCCTCAACCATGCAAACCAGGTCCTCCTGGGCCAAAAGGGGGCAATTAATATGACTCTTGCCCGATCTTCCCTGATCTTCCTTACTACCAGAGGTAGAAGATTTAATGGCGGGAAGGCGTATGCCAGAGAAAAGTTCCATCTTATCAGGAGGGCGTCCACTGCTAGTGGATTTTCCCTGGGATTCAGAGAGCAGAACGATTTTTCTTTTCTGTTTTCTCTGGTGGCAAAGAGGTCTACCTCTGGCCGACCCCATCTGCGGACAATCTGGTGGTAAATATCCCTGTTCAAAGCCCATTCTCCTTGCTTTAGAGCCTTGCGGCTTAGAAAGTCTGCCTTTACGTTGTCCTTTCCTCTGATGTGGAGCGCCGTCAAAGATAGAAAACTTCCCTCTGCTATTTGAAGGAGACGTTCTGTTGTCCGCATCAGGGCGTCGGAGCGGGTTCCACCTTGGTGGTTGATATATGCTACCGCTACCTGGTTGTCCGAGAGTATCCTCACGTGATGGCCCTGTAGGTACATAATGAGTTCTTTGACTGCCTGCTCTATCGCCAATAGCTCTCTTTGGTTGGATGAGATCTCCGTATCCGAATCCCACTGTCCCTGTACCACTATGTCCCCCATATGGGCCCCCCAACCGAAGGGACTAGCGTCTGTGGTTATAACACGGGTTATCTGCGTTATCCAGGGCACCCCTGAGGCTAGGTTCTCATCATCGAGCCACCATCTAAGCGATGTGACAGTCGAGGGGCTTAGCAACAGTTGACCTTGTAAGGAGTGTCTTAAGGCCCTGCTATTAAATAGGACATCCTTCTGAAGGGCTCTAGTATGGAATTGTGCCCACCTAACTGCTGGGATGCATGAGGTTAGAGATCCCAACAGGGACATGGCCTGTCTGAGGGTCATAGAAGGATTATCAACCGCCCGAAGATCCTGCTGCTGTATCTTTTGCATTCTATCCAATGGCAACAGACACTGCTGAGTTTCTGAATTTAATAGTAAGCCTAGAAACTTTTGTATTTTTGAGGGCTGGAGTCGGGATTTCTCGTAGTTTAATATCCATCCGAGGTTTTCTAACGTGGACTTAGCTCTTTCTATCTGGGATGTACAATGGCCCACTGATTTTCCCACAATTAAAAAATCATCCAAATATGGAACAATCAGGATGTCCACTTCCCGTAAATGCGCCATCACTTCGGCCACTATCTTTGTAAATACCCGGGGCGCTGCTGAGAGACCAAAGGGAAGGGCTCTATATTGATAATGACGGACTGTGCCGTCTATTGAAACCGCCACCCTCAGGAACTGCTGGAAGTCTGCATGGATAGGTACATGATAGTACGCATCTTTCAAATCTATGACTGCCATAAAACACCCTTTAAACAATATTTTTATTGTCGTATTGATGGACTCCATCTTAAAAGTACGGTTCACCAAAAACTTATTAAACGTAAGTTAATGATCGTTCTAAATGTCTTATCAGGTTTTTGGATCAGGAATAAGGGAGAGTAGAACCCTCTTCCTCTCTCAGCTTCTGGAACCTCTATCAGGACGTTTTTCTGGCATAGGCTCAAGACCTCCGCTTCTAAAGCTGCTTGTTCGAGGGGTGAAGATCTTAAAGGAGTGGATTTAAAGGTATCCCGCGGGACCTGGGTAAACTCCAATCTAAGCCCGGTGGATATTACATTGCGCACCCAGTCACTATTTGTAATCTGTCACCATGCCGGAAGGAAGGATGATAGTCTACCTCCCACGGGAATTGCTAGTCATTGATTCTGTCTCTTTTGATCTCTAGACGAGCGTCTAAACATGTAGCCCATACCTCTTCTCCTTCTATCTTCCCATCTGGGACGGTCTCTAGTAGGCGAAGAATTGGGCCTTCTCCCCAGACGGAATCTCCTTCTACCAAATGGGCGTCGGTAGGATGTAGGCCAGAGATTTGGGAATTTTTTCTTGTCGTCCCCAGCCTTCTCAAGCAGTTCGTCCAGGACTGCGCCGAACAAATATTCCCCCTCACACGGAATAGTACAAAGCTTCGCCCTGGTCTGAATGTCTCCCTGCCAGCACTTTAGCCACAGGGCTCTACGAGCCGCATTAGAGAGACCTGCTGCTCTGGCTGCCATTCTTACTGCATCCGCCGAGGCATCTGCTAGGAAGGCTGCTCCCTCTTGGATTGTTGGTAGGGCCCCAAGAATTGTTTGTCTTGACGTACCCTGTTTTAATTGTGACTCCAACTGGTTCAACCAGACCATCATGGACCTGGCTGTGCATGTTGACGCCACTGCTGGTCTTAAGGAACCGGCTGCCATCTCCCAAGTATTCTTAAGGAAGGTGTCTGCCTTCCTGTCTAGGGGATCTTTAAGGGATCCCATGTCCTCAAAGGGCAGCGAGGATCTTTTCGATGCCTTTGCAATGGCCGCATCTAATTTGGGGGCCTTGTCCCAAGTATTTACTGCCGGATCGTCAAAGGGATATCTGCGTTTGAGGGCTGGTGGTAGCGACCCTCTTTTATCCGTTTTTTTCCACTCTCTGTGGATTAGATCCTGGATCTTCTGATTTAACGGGAAGACTCTACGCTTCCTCTGCTCCAGCCCCCTGAACATGACATCCTGCATGGATAATTGGGGCTTAGGCTCCTCTACTTCCATTGTCCCTCTGACTGCTTTGACCAGCTTGTCTACCCGGTCAAGAGGCAGACAAAACCGCCCAGAGTCCTCTTCTCCTGAGGAGGACGAGGGAGATGAAGCCTGGGAGTCTCTACTTCTCCTCCATTCTGCCGAGGAATCGGACTCCACCGGGACCCCGCCCTTTATAGTTTCCGGCTGGGACAGTGACTTTAGGGTTTCCTTCATTTCTGCCCTAACAATGTCTCTCAAACTCGCTGCTACCGCGGGCGACTCTTCCGCCACTGTCTGCTGAATACAGGGGGGGCACAATTTTTTGGGGCATGAGTCCGGTAATGGGCATGCACAGAGTGCGCATTCCCTGTGTTTAGTTTTACTTGAAGCCTTCTTCCCCTAGAATAAAGCACAGAAGGGGGGCCCCGTCACTGAGTGAACTTTCACGAAAATCACTTACCAGTGCCACTATCAAGTACCGGAGGATGAGGGGGATTCTTCTCAGACGATGCTCCTGTCTGCTTAGAGGAGCTTTTATGGCTGGACTGGTCACTTTGTCCCGCACGTTCACTGTCACGTGACTCTTTCTTTTTCTGCTTGACCTGCCGAAGGTCATCCAGGGGCGGCAGAGATGTTTGTCGCTGCTGCCGTCGTTGCTGCTCCTGCTCGCTCTCCATTACTGCTCGCAATAATGTGGCGAAGGCAAGGCACCCTGCCCGGGTCCTGCCTATATACCACTCCTCCGGACAGCAGTATGCGTGCCGCGCCCCTCCCCCCCTAATAGGGCTCCCTTCCCCAGCTGGCGCCGCACCCGGCCGGAGAGCCGACGCTCATCGGCGTTTGCGACGGGCGCCGCCATCTTGTTTTCCTCGCGCCTGCGCAGTGGCGCCGCCGACCCGGAAGCACCTCCTCCGGCCGCCCCCTGACGTCACCACGACCCCGCCTGACCGGAAGTCACGCGGGATGCCCGGGAGCTTCGGGATACCGCGCTCCCCGGTCGCAGCCCCCTCCGCAGCACGCCGGCCACTGCACTAGCGCCGCCGGATCCGGGGGCCCCCCGGGGGGAACATACTCACCGGCGGCGGCCTTTATCCTGGAGTCGGACATCCTCCGGACGCCGCTCCCTGCTGACTACGCCACCGCCGTGCTACCCATCCTGGGCCACCGTGGCGTCTTCCAGGGATCCGCACCAGGCCGAGGTAGGAGACCCCCCCGCTACCTGTATCGGCCGGTCGGCCTGGGATCCTGGTCTTCTGTAGGATCCCGTCCCTTCAGTAACAGGAAACCAACTGATGCGTGGGAGAGGTGCCGCCCTTTTGTATCTGTAGGTTTCCTGTTCCTAAAGGGCGGATCCCCTCTCTCGTGGTGCTGTCATGGGAGTCCGAATAAAAATCATTTTTTGCTTCGTTTTTTATTTTTATTTTTTAAGGGGTTCGCTAAAGGGGTTAAATAATGGGACAGTTTTATAGGGCGGGTCGTTACGGACGCGGCGATACCAAATATGTGTACTTTTATTGTTTTTTTATTTTCAAAAAATGAATTTATTGGGGAATATTTTTTTTTTTTTTTACTAATTTATTTAGCGATTTTTTTAAAATTATTTTTACATTTTTTTTTTTTTTTTTTACTTTATTACATAGTCCCAGGTGGGACATCACTGTCCTGTGACAGATCGCTGATCTGTCACATCACAGATCACTGTGACAGATCAGCAATCTGTCACAGGCAGTTCTGCAGACTTCATCATACCTGCACTTTGCAGCACATTGCGCTGCCGTGGGGGGCTCAGGGAAGCACAGAGGGAGCCCCCTCCCTGCCGAAGCTTCCCTTTAACTCCCGGTACACCGGGCACATTGTGCCGGGTGTCAGCTGTGATAATCAGCTGACACCCGGCCGCGATCAGCGGCGCTCACCACGTGGGCGCCGCTGATCGCATTAGACGTACTATCCCGTCCTTGGGAATTAAGTCCCAGGGCACATGGACGGGATAGTACGTCTAATGGCAGAAAGGGGTTAAGAAAAATGTGGATTTCTCTGGAATAAGACACTGGTTTGCAGATATCAAGGTATCATGTTATTCAACTTTCTATGACCTGCATGCCCATAAAGACGGCTTAGGAGGTTTAATTGTATTGACAAATTCCCTGTAATAAAACGAACATGCAGGAAGAGCTAGGAAAAATGTGAAATACAAATTAAAGACGACTTCTAATCACCTAGATCCACTTCTGACTTTGGCTACACAAACAGGACATAGAGCTGACAAATATATATGAGCAGAACATGCAAAGAAAATTAAGACTTTCATAGGACAACAGCATAAAAGCAGAAGTCTCATTGATGTCTATGTACACATTGGGTCTGGCAATGGCTCTGCCCACGTAAAAACGCTAAAGACACAGTTATGCTTGGACCAGACGTTTCTGCCGGCATAGTGGGCCACACTGCTGGCTTTCTGTGGGAGTAATAAGATAGAATATTTGCAGAAGCCTCATATGCTTGATCTATTATTACTTTAGGCAACAGTCTGAATTAATATGGACTGTCTTGCTATTTTATGACATGATGCAGCTTGTTTGGACTTTAATCTGGGCTCTTATCAGACGGACGGCAGCGACAACATTGCACAATCTCAATTTAATTCTCCCTAACCTAATAAAAGTTGTGTCAAGTACGACAGCAGCGCACTATCTATTTATAGACACTTCTCGTGTTAGGGGGAGACAATTATCCAATATGTCACCCAAGACTGTGCTAAATATTGATGTCCAGTTGCAGACTGCTGCTACATGTACTGCTGGACAGACCTCAGTGCTCTTTATGTCATTTCTAGGTAGTCTGTAACCACAGAGAAAAAGAATAATGTTACGATTTCTAAAAAACGCAAAAAAAACCCAAACATTTTTCATGCTAATCTAAAGCAATCAAAAATTATTAGCGCATCGAGAGACTAATGTGCATATGATCATCCTTGAAGTGAACCCGTCCATTATTTTTTTTTTTACTTTTGGAAGGAGGGGTATGGCTGTAAAGGAGCTCTATAGAAATGAGCAAGCCCAAACTTATACATTCGGGGTTTGTACCGGACAGTTAGTGTCTGGTGTTAAGGGGGTTTTACACATAGCGATATCACTAGCAATATTGCTAAAGCATCACCGATTTTGTGACGCAGCAGCGATATTGCTAGTGATATCGCTATGTGTGATACTTACCTCCGACCGGTTCCCCCGCTGTCTGTCGCTGATCGCGTGAGATCGGCCGGGTCGATTTCTCGTCGGGCGCTTCCTGCTGTGGCGACGAGCGACGCATGGATGCGGGCGGGAGGACATAATCATCGCCGCGTCTGAAACGTAAGTAACGACCGCTGCTGCGTTGCTACATCACTAGTGAGATCTGCCTGTTTGGCAGATCACTAGTGATCATTTAGCGATGCACCAGCGATCCTGACCGGGTCGTATCGTGGTCGGGATCGCTGGTGCATCGCTAAATGTAAAGGGGCCTTAAAACTCCAAAAATGGACTTCTCCTGTAAGTCTGTTGCAATGTTCAAAGTTCTGGGTGGAAGTTCAGAGAAAGAGAATTTTCCAGCTCATAAGTTTGGGTTACAACTGTTTTCTTGTTTGTGTACAGTTCTGGTGCCCGAACCGAACTTTGGAGTAAAGTTTGGGTCAGGTACCAGAACCTGAACTTCCAAGGGTCTGATCACCCCTAATGCTCTCCCAAAAATAAACTTAACACTTTTTTTTTGTTGTAAAGAACTCATGTGCCACACATAAGAAATCTAGAGTAGAAACCCATTAGTCATTCTGAAAGTAGACAAATATGGTTAATGGGAACTAACAACCAAAGATGTTTTGTCAGGTCAGTGGTTAGCACTGCAGCCTTGCAGAGCTTAGGTCCTGGGTTCAAATCCCACTTGATCATCATCAGGAAGGAGTTTGTATGTTCTCCATGTGTTTGTGTGGGTTTCCTCCCACACTCCAAAGACATACTGATAGGGAATGTAGATTGTGAGCCCCAATGAGGACAGTGATAATGTACGTAAAGTGCTGCAGAATATGATGGTGCTATATAAACAAAGCATACTAAATTAAAGGTTATGTCACCAAGTCGTTCAGATTCCATTTCTAATTCAAGGGTGTTTACTATGTAAAAATTAAAGAGGTTGTCCTTTTTTTTTTTTTTTGCACCAAAAGCCAAAGCATGACTAGGGTGATTGGCACACAAACATTTTTGGGGATGTTTTTGCACATGTTGGGATGTTTGGAGAAAAAAAAAAAAGACAAATCTTTTTAAGTGGGGCATACTTGTAAGTTGATATAAATGCTATCATTAGAGCAGTGTTCCCCAACTCAAGTCCTCAAGAGCCACCAACAGGTCATGTTTTCAGGATTTCCCTTAAAAATGCACAGGTGAGATCTGATCACCTGCCCAGGCAATAATTCCGCCATCTGGGTGATACTAAGGAAATCCTTAAAACCTGAACTGCTGGTGGCTCTTGAGGACTGGAGTTGTGGAACACTGCATTAGAGACTTTATCAAATGACAGCTCATTTTAATGCAGTACGGGCATGTGCAGAAAACGTCTTTCAGGTGGATTCCGCATGGAATTCACCTGAAGAAGCGCCGCAGAAAATGAACATACTGCGCAGCAAGAATAATAAAAAAAACAACATTGCTGTGCACATGTTCAGTCTCTTCTTAGGCCCCCGTCACACATAGCGATGCACCAGCGATCCCGACAACGATATGAACTTGTCAGGATCGCTGGTGTCGCTACATGATCGCTGGTGAGCTGCCAAACAGGCAGATTTCAGCAGTGATCAGGACCAGTGACGACGTGGGTAACAAGCGCACTCGTCGCTTAGTGACCCGCTGTGTACCTTAGATACCAGCATGCTGGTGCAGGGAGCTGGTATCCAAGGAAAACAGCAGGTTTCTAAGCGCCGCACGGCGTTTAGAAACCAGCTGTTCACCTTGGATACCAGCTCCCAGCTCCAGCACGCTGGTACCTAAGGTACACAGTGGGTAACTAAGTGACGCGCGCGCTTAGTTACCCGCGGTTTACCTTGGATACCAGCAGGGGTGGATTAAGGGTAGCCAGGGCCCGGGGCAGTTCAGACTCTGTGGGCCCCCCTCGTCACGTGACGGGGGTCACGAATCGTAGAGCCACACTCTACATAGAGAATAATGGAGCTTCCAGCACCGACCTCCACCTGCAGAGCCCCACTCCACATAGAGAATAATGGAGCCTCCAGCACCGACCTCCACCCGCAAAGCCGCACTCCACATAGAGAATAATGGAGCCTCCGGCACCGACCTCCACCCGCAGAGCCGCACTCCACAGAGAATAATGGAGCCTTCAGCACCGACCTCCACCCGCAGAGCCGCAATCCACATAGAGAATAATGGGGCCTCCGGCACCGACCTCCACCCGCAGAGCCGCACTCCACATAGAGAATAATGGAGCCTCCAGCACCGACCTCCACCCGCACTCCACATAGAGAATAATGGGGCCTCCAGCACCAATCTCCACCCGCAGAGCCGCACTTCACATAGAGAATAATGGAGCCTCCAGCACCGACCTCCACCCGCAGAGCCGCACTCCACATACATGGCTGCTCTCAGTGCTCTGTGCTGTGCGCACAGGACCTGTGATGAGGTCACAGGAGGGGAGGAGACAGGGGTCACATGATCGGGGGCCCTGACACCTTACCTCCTGTGATCTCATCACAAGCCTTTGCACGCTACCAGCAGCATCAGCGTTCACGCTACTTGTAGATGCTGCTGGTAGCAGAGCACATAATGCCGCCCCCACGGTCACTCACTTTTAGGTGGGGAGAAGATGGAGTGCCATTGCAGCAGCCAGCAGGAATGTGGTGGGGGCCCCCTTAGAAGCTCTTGTGGTGGGGGCCCCGGGGCTGAAGCCCCGCCTGCCCTGCCTATAATCCGGCCCTGCGCGGTGGCGGATTATAATGGGGCAATTTACTGGCCTGGGCTGTGGGCCCCTTAACCCCACTGGGCCCGGGGCAACTGCCCAAATTGACCTCATTATAATCCGCCACTGGATACCAGCTCCAGCTCACTGGTCTCCCGCCTGCCACACGGCCAGCGGGAGACCAACGCTCAAAAAAATGTACAGGGCTTTCGAGCACTGTCAGCGATACCCGGCGCGGGGGGGGGGCGATTGCTGATACATGTCACACACAGCGATATCGCTGGTGAGATCGCTGTTGCATCACAAGACTTGTGGCTCAGCAGCGATCTCGCTGTGTGTGACGGGGGCTTTACTTCTTTAAAATGCTTCCGGATTCAGATCCCATGAAGTGGTTAAAATAAGTAGCTGCTAGCAGGATGTAGTAAAAATGATAGAAAAAAAAGATGCCAGAGCTACCGGAAGTACAGAGATAAAACCACCAGCTGAGTAGCTTCAAGAAAATGACGGCTGGCTTTTTCTTGAAGCAGCTTTGCCTAGGAAAACGTCAGCATGTGCTCCGGCGTCTCAAAGACGTCTTGTGCACATACCCTTAAGGCAGTGCCAAGAGGCCATAGCGTGACCGTACGACGCAGCAGGGAAACTAATGTCATAATCACAGATTACTTACTTTCCGTAAAAGGCAAGTAATCTCAACCAACAGACTACAATGGTGGGATTTCTGCCTTGTAACCTTTAGTAGGAATCACTGTACTATTAAGGAGGATTTGTCACCAGGGCAAAAGTGAGCAGTTTTTGCTCTTATTTTAATCTTGCTGCTCCCCAGAGTATTCCAGTCTTTTTTTGTTTGTTTTTTTTATTCGGCATAGGGTTTTATTTGATGAAATTTTTCATAATCTTTTCTAAGGGGACTTTGTTAAAGACTGTAAGAAATCGTAAAAAATAAAGTCCATACTGCTGGAGCTGTACATGGTGTATCTGAAAAAAAAAAACAAAAATGGATTTCTCAGGTGAAACACATGAATAAAATAACACAATTTGGCCATTTGTTACCTGGCGACAGGTTGTCTTTAAGTAATTAATTCAATTTTAAAAATATATACTTTCCATTACTAGACAGTTTCTGCCCTATTTTTTGCAGTCCAATAAAGTGGGAAGGTATCGATATGTAGAAAGATAAAGCATGTAGCTGAGGAGGATTGCCGATCTCGGCTTGTTTCATGATAGTTTATTATTGCATTGTAAAAAGGGTCAGTTTAACCTTGACTTTTCTAAGGATTTCAATTTCTACAAGGAAATAATGCTTAATTTTGGTATTACTTCATTGAAAAAGGAATTCTTTCTTAACAGAAAGCTCTGCTGATAAGAGCAATCACAAGCTAGGTTTATTAAAGGGAATCAGTTACCTATTTTTTCGTATATTAGGGTCCCGTTACACTAAGGGTACCGTTACACCTAGCGATGCACCAGCGATCCCGACCAGTGATATGACGCGGTCAGGATCGCTGGTACATCGCTAGGTGGTCGCTAGTGAGCTGCCACACAGGCAGATCTCACCAGCGTCATCGCAGGGGACGGGGATCGCTACTTACCTGTCAGACGCGCCGATCCTGCGTCCTCCCGCCCGGCTCCACGCGTCGCTCGTCGGCGCCCCAGGAAGCGCCGCAGGAAGTGACCGACGAGGAATGGTCCAGGAGCTTCTCGCGCGATCAGCGATAACCAGCGGGGGAGCTGTCGGAGGCAAGTATCACATGCAGCGATATCGCTAGCAATATCGCTGCTACGTCACAAAATCGGTGACTTTACAGCGATATTGCTAGCGATATCGCAGTGTGTAACGGGGGCTTAAAAGACACACCAGCGATCCCGACAACGATATAACCTGGTCAGGATCGCTGGTGCGTCGCTACATGATCGATGGTGGGCTCTCAAACAGGCAGATCTCACCAGCGATCAGGACAGCGAGGACACTGGTATCCAAGGTAAATAGCGGGTAACTAAGCGCGCGCATGGCTTAGTTACCCGCTGTGTACCCTGGATACCTGCGTGCTCGCGCTGGGATCTGGTATCCAGGGTAAACAGCGGGTAACTAAGCGCGCGCAGTGCATGCAAGATGACCCAGGAATCTCTAAGAACTGGAAGAATTTTCCAATGAAGAATGGATGAAAATCCCTCTAACAAAAATTGAAAGACTCTTGGCTGGATACTAAAAGCATTTACAAAGTGTGATAATTTCAAAAGGGGGAGCTACTAGGTTCTACCCATGCAGGGTGCCAAAACTTTTGCATCAGTTTTCCTTTTTGGAATTTTTAAAATGTAAAATATGAAAAAATACATAATTTTTTTTTTGCCTAAAAAATATAAATTAAATTTGCCATCTTTAACTTTAGGCCTTTTAGTGATCATTTTTATCTTCACTGTTCACAATAACAGTAATTTTGACCACGGGTGCCCAAACTGTCACATGCCACTGAACATCACAGACATAGCCTGTAAGAGCCAGTTATTTCAGTTATTTGCTCCAACTGTTGTCTGCCGTAGTTGCACATCCATCCTTAGGAAAATCGGAATGTGCTATCGGACAAATTACGATTATCCGGATTGGGTACACCTTGTTGTGGTGGGCTAGAGTTACACTCTTTTGATCAAAATGGTATGAACTAAGAAATTGCTATATACTTATGGCTGTATCTGTTTATTGTATTTATTCTGCGCTTAATAGCCGTCTGTATTGTTACATATTTAGACTGTTAATTGGTTCATGCAGCAACAGGAACACCCGATTCTTACACTATGGCTGGTCCAAACAATAAAAGCAATTGTTACCATCCACCTTTCGTGTCTACCTTTTTCCTCAGATTGTAAGCTTGCGAGCAGGGCCCTCATTTCTCTTGGCATCTGCTTTGTTGTATGTGTTATTGGTATGCTATAATGTCTATTGTCTGTACACGTCCCCTCTATAATGTAAAGTGCTGCGGAATATGTTGGCACTATAGAAATAGACTAATGATGATAATAATTTTATCAATAGTGATAGTGTGAATGTGTACATAGACACTGCACTAACAGGCTTGCTCTAGCTTCTTCTTTCTTGTACTTGGTAGATTTAGTGGAGGGGTCACTCACATTGGGCTGTGTGCTTGTTTATTTAGTATACCCCACATGCAAGTGCATAAGGTCCAGTCCTGCTCTGCCCACAGTCTATTTTAATGACTGCTGGCACACAGTGAGGTGAGTTAGGAGCCATCCTGATTGGGTAGATCTTGTCGATGTCAACTAACTTTTGTTTTTTTAAAAAAATGCTTTACTATTTATTTACTGCAGGGTATCTATTTTGTTCTAGGTTTAGTTTGGACAAATTAGGAAACAATTTGCTTGACTGTTTAAGGTAATAATTCTTAATGTTCTCCTCTGTCCTCTTACAAGTTCCCATTTTGCAGGATGTTTTTCCTTGATCCATGTATCAATATATGTGTGTCCAGTACAAAACACTGGCACAGGACTTATTCCTTCCAAAGACCGTACTAAGGACCAGGGGGCACTCATTACGGATGGCAGAAAGAAAATTCCGGCAGCTAAATAGGAAAGGGTTCCTTACAGTTAGAGCAGTCACACTGTGGAATGCTGACCACAAGCGGTAGTAATGGCCGACACTGTAATAGCTTTTAATAAAGGGCTGGATGATTTCCGTGATACACAACATTGCGGGTTATAGTTAAATTAGTGACAAAGTGTACGGAAAAAGGTTGCACTTGATGGACTTAGGTTTTTTCAACCTACGTAACTATGTAAACATTTTCGATACATTCTCGACACGGTTGCATAAGAAAATCCCACAAGATTGGCAATTTTTAAAACACTATTCCTGGTTTGTCAAGCAGAAATGACCATAACTTACCTGAATTTGCTCAGATTGCTTAATTCTGTCATTTCAATGTGAATTCACACTGAAAGTGATGTATGACAACATGCACACTTGATTTTATGTGGTAATCTGGGGTCATATGTCTAATTTTCATACAGAGAACACATTGTGAAAGAAGTGGTGTCTCTAATAAGGTGACCTTTCATTATATATACCAAACAATATTAAGAGATCTTTCTTTGTCTCAAACATCTTAGAAGTTTTTGTCCAGCGAAAGTAACTGCCTGTTCCAATTTTTCAGTTCATGGAACTCGGGCGATCAGAGGAAAGGTTCTGACCTGGGCTGTCCAGGTAATACATAGACCGTCAAGGACCACCACAACCACTCTCAACTACATCTAATAAATGGGGCCCCAAGCGGGAATCACAGCCTAACTTCACAATTGAAAGGAGGTATCTTGATGTGAAAACTCACATAACACTGAGAAGTATTTGTGTAACCCCAGCCTAGGGGGTCCTTTTATTAATTTCTTCTGGTAGGTCTCCTTTAAGTGTGACCTCTCTTTGTAAGCTTGTGTTCTTTCCCTTTTGCTACACAGATTACATTTCTTTTCATTAATGGAAATCTAAACTTATACGACACAGGGGTGTTTTCTCTTCCCTGAAAACAGCATTCTTTATTAGCAAAAACCCTGTGAGTAAGTGTTTACATACAAAATAGTACAGGAATAATTACCTCCCCAAACAATTTAGGACTGATTTTACTATAAGCCAAGCATGTCTAAATACATAGACCATAAACCCCTGAAAACTGCTCTTTACCTCTCCAGAAAGCAATGTGCCCAATTGTAACAGGACCTCCAGCCAATCTATTTCTATGGTAGCATGCCATGCCATTCCCTTTAGCTAGGATTACATTATCACAGTTAATCTTGTTCACCCAGAAGCACCTTACAGCTTATAGGTTGTAAAGGGCTATCAACAGCAGCAAAGAAAACAAAGGATGCTGTTTTATACACTGCCATGTGAGGATATGGACAGGTTCATTACTGGGACTCTGTGCTTACAAGTCACTGATCTGAGCCACTAAAAATTTTGCGTTTCAAGAACATTTCTACTGACATGACTACTTTAGTAAATACTCGAATTGCCTATAAACAACTTAGGACCCCATCACACATAGCGACGCACCAGCGATCCCAACAACAATATGACCTTGTCAGGATCGCTGGTGTGTCGCTACATGATCGCTGGTGAGCTGCCAAACAGGCAGCTTCACCAGCGATCAGCACCAGCGACAGGAGGGTAACAAGCGACGCACGTCTCTTAGTTACACGCTGTGCATGTTAGAAACCAGCGCGCTGGTGCAGGCAGCTGGTAACCAAGGTAAACATCGGGTTTCTAAGCGCCGCGCGGTGAGGTCTAAGCGCGATGCGTGCTGGCCAGCGGGACACCAACGATCAAAAAAAGGTCCTGGCCATTCCAGCACGATCAGCGATACCGGCAGGGGGGCCAGTCGCTGATAGGTGTCACACACAGTGATCTCGCTTGGTGAGATCGCTGTTGCGTCACAAAACTTGTGACTCAGCAGCGATATCGCTAGCGAGATCACCATGTGTGACGGGGGCTTTAAGAGCATTTTTTCTTAGAAGTAGATTGTATGCTAGAAAAAAAAACCTGACAATTGAGCATAAGTACTAAAATGGCTGTGTCCTAATGCTTTGACACTGCAAACCAGTGCTGAACATCTCAATGACACAGTACGGGCCAGGGAAGGCGAGAGCGAGAACTGTCACATATATAGTTTTTTCTACAATTCGTCAGAAAGTTTAACAAGCCCTCCAACCAAAAAGAACTCAGGACAGAATTTTGGAATCGCTCTACCCAACTGCTAAATGTGACCAATGCTGGTGAGGGGATCTGTTCACCCTTCAAGGTTAGTAGCCAAGTTGCAAACAAGAACAGAATTAAGTCATGGAACAAATCAATGGTACAACACAATTATTCTAGATTCACTAGCGTTATTCTACTTCTTAATCCAAAAATGCACTACTCATCCACATGTATTCCATGCCTGGATCCCATATTGTGTCTGCATAATTCTATATGTCACAAGCGGAAAGCCTATGCTTCCATCTGGTAACAAGTCTTTTGAAAGATCAAAATGAATAGCAGTCTCCAAAAAGGCTCAACAATATATTTAAGGTGTTGCGAGCCCCATAAACTTTCAGAACTTTTATCAGTCAAGTAGTGGTTTTTATTGCATTTACAATGAAAACCTGCCATAAAACAGATTATGGCAAAATGAAATTTTAACCTTTTTTTGGTGTAAAATATATGACTTTTTAGCTACGTATGTATTATTGTAGAATTACACTTATGGTTCATTAAAGAAGTTGGCCATGCTAACTTTCTTTTATGGCTCACTCACTCTGGAGTATAATATGGAGGAGTGCAATGTGAGAAAGCATCACATTTTCACTCTGACCAATGTTGTTAAATGAGTCCGAGTTTATCTGCGATTTTTTTTTTTTTTTTTTAAACTCGGACCAAACGTAGAAAAAAATTGCAGCATGCTGCGATTGACTGAGAAAATCGGATCGCATTTGCCAAAGCAACTCAATGGGTGCGAGAATAAAGAAAATGGTTACGTGGCCCTTCCTAGTCAAAAAATACTAGCCCGCAGCCACATCAAAATTGCTGCATCCGTTAAATTCGCCAATTTTGGTGCTTTGCCTCAGGTCCTCTCGATTGCTCAGGTGCATTAACAATCGGAGTAATGGGTTTGTGGGGTTGCTGTCGGCAAACATTGAGGACAGCGCTAGAGCCAGAATAATTAGTGGGGACGCTACGGCTAACCCCTTCAGTGAACACTGTAAAAAAATAATAAAAAACGAGGCAAAAAATGATGCTTTACCATACCACCGAACAAAAAGTGAAATAAAAAGCGTTCAAAAAGACAAAAGTAAACAAAAATGGTATTTCTGGAAACAATCTTTTCAAGCAAAATTATAAGTCATCATACTGCTCAATCAGTGGAAAAATAAAAGTTATACCTCTCAGAATAATGTGATGCAAAAACAATTATTTTTTCTACAAAATAGTTTTGACTGTGTAAAAGCATCAAAAGATAAAAACTATATACATGTAGCATCACTGTAAATCGTACTGACCCGAAGAAAAAAGCCGCCTTAGGCCGGTTTCACATTAGCGCTTTTTAAGCGCACGCTCGGCCGGGGGTAGCTCCGCCCCCGAGCCGGCTCTCTGCCCGGCGTGCCCGTCCCTTGCTTATAGCGCCGCCTACTAGCGGACAGCGGCGCCTGCGATCGGCGCACCCTATCTTTAGCATAGGGTGCGCAGATCGTGCGCAGGCCGTGCGCTTTGACCTGCGCTGCGCACTTTTGACGGTGCGCCGTGCGCGCCAAAATCCGAAAAGTTTGATTTTGGCGCGCACGGCGCACCGTCAAAAGTGCGCAGCGCAGGTCAAAGCGCAACTAGCGCACGGCCTGCGCACGATCTGCGCACCCTATGCTAAAGATAGGGTGCGCCGATCGCAGGCGCCGCTGTCCACTAGGAGGCGGCGCTACAAGCAAGGGGCGGGCACGCCGGGCAGAGAGCCGGCTCGGGGGCGGAGCTACCCCCGGCCGTGCGTGCGCTTAAAAAGCGCTAATGTGAAACCGGCCTTATCCATTTTACCACAAGCGGAAAGGCATAAAAAAATCCTAAAAGAACTATTACTCAATTGCTGCTTTCAATCTGCCTCCCAGAAATAGGAATAAAAAGTGATCAAAAAATGTCATATACCCGAAAATGGTACTAACAAAAACGTCAACTCGTCCAGCAAAAATCAAGTCCTCACATGAATATTGGTCAAAATATGGAAACATTATAGCTCTCAAATATGGTGATGCAAAAACTTGCTTTTGCAATAAAGTGTCTTTTAGTATGTGACCGCAGCCAAACATAAAAAATCTGTATAAATCTAGTATTGCTGTAATTGCACAGACCCAAATAATAAAGTAGTCCAATTACTTATTGCAGACTAGGAAAGGTGTAAAAAAAAATAATAAATAAAAAAATAAAACCAATTCTTCACTTGCTGTTGATTAGTTCATTCCTTCCCCCAAAGATCGCAATAAGGCTCGGCTGACATTTATCCTTCTCTCTCCGCTTACAATGAGGTTTCTGTGTAAATTTCTGAAATACGCAATTCATACGTAAACCCCATGAGGAAGATTCCCTATGATGAGGCAGTTGCAGTTATGGTGGACGCTGTCTGGCCTGTGATCTGGAGGTGTCGGTCTTTTTAAGCATGCATTAAAGCATGGTATGCCACAGTTTTGTGCACTTTTGAATAAAAGGACACCTCTGAACATAGACCAGACGGAGTACAGAGTAACTCTGCTGCCTTATTATAGTGAATGCATCCCTTGAGGGTTTCATCTCAATCGTGTCACTCAGAGATTTAGATGGAAACCCCAAAGTTAGAGCGCAAGATAAATTTGATCCCAAATATTATGTAAAATGTTCCCAAAAAGCTTCAAATTAATCCACAATATAAGCAAGCCCCTACTAAGGTCTGTCATCTGCTAACGGAAATATAGGGGCCTCCTAGTTACTGGTGGCACAAAGGCTCTGGAGAAGCTAAACGGTTTCTCGCCCCCCAAAAGAAATTCAGCAAATTCTGAACTCTCAAATCCAAATCATCCCTCCCTTCTGAGCCCCAGTGTGTCTAAACTACATTTAGCGTTCACATGTTTAGCATTTCTGTAGCGATGAATGCCTCCCTAATTTACAGGTGTGTTTCTCCAGAAGCATGAGGTGGTAACTACAATGTAATGAGCACTACAATGGCAGTTTACAATTTTCACTCAGCAACATCCACTGCTGCTTGTTTCTGGAAAACACTCATGGAGTCAAAATTATCAATACACCTGTAGATAAATTCCCAAAGGGGTAAAATGTGGTCACTTGAGGGGAGATTCTGCTCTTCTAGTATATAGGGGCTCTGTATATGGAATCTGCAAACTATTCTAGGATAAAGGAAAATCTGTACTCCAGGAGGCAAATAGTGTTCTTTCCCTCCAGAGTCTCGATGTCTCGCTAAGCAAGACTGTGCAGCAACATATGAGGAATTTCTACAATTAGCAGAAATTGTGGGACAAATTTTGGTGCCATTTTTAACCATTTCCCAGTGCAAAATCTGGGACTAAAACAAAATTCTGGCGGCAATAATTTAATTATTATTTCTTCACTGCCCAATTGTATAAAATTCTATGATACACCTGTGGTGTCAATATTATCACTGCACCTCAGCAAATTCTGCGTTCAAAAGTCAAATGGCGCTCCTTTCCATCTGAGCCCTGCTGTGTGCCAAACAGTAGTTTTACTTCACATATTGGGAGTCGGTGTACTCAGGAGAAATTGCTTACCAAATTGTATTCTCCTGCTACCCTTGTGAAAATGCTAAATTTTGGGCTAAAAGAACATTCTTGTTGGAAAATTTGATTATTTTGTTTTCACAGCTCAACGTTACAAATATTTGTGAAACACCTGGGGGATCAAGGTGCTCACCACACATCTAGATAAGTTCTTTCAGAGGTCTAGTTTCCAAAATGGGGAAAGTTGTGGGGGGTTCCACTGTTTAGGCACATCAGGAGCTCTCCAAACGCAACATGGCGTCCCCTCTCGATTCCAGACAAAAGTGAGTTAAAAAAGGGTCAAGCATGGTGGAAGAAAAAGGCTATGGAGTCCATGTTTATGAAAAAACTAAGTGATGGAATTTTTTCGATATTTTTACCAAGTTCCAAGATGGAAAGTATATAAAAATCATCTCTTACTTTTCAAACAAATTTACCCTTACAGACCTGTGTAATTTTATCCATGATTTAGTTAATGAGCTTATTCAAAAGCTGTAAAATGAAACAAAACAAACATAGATATCCAGTAAGCAGAACACAAGGCAGACAAGAAATTTTAACTTCATAGTCAAAAGAAAACTTTGCAATAAAGCAATTCCACAGTGTAGTAATTAGAAGAATGCAAAAGGAAATTGCCTCCCCAAAATTAAGAAATCACTAATTCCGGTCTTAGATGCTTTTGCAAACAAATCCTCATATATCTGAAGATATGAATTATAACATTATGCCGTATTCAGCCTGCAATTCACTTCATAAAGCCAGACGAGCAGTATTGTCAAGACTAACAGAAGAACATCTGGACAATGCATTATCTCAGTCTATATAATCCTCGGTATTTTATAGAAATAATGATGGTGCACTGGGACCATGGACGACTTCTGATGAGCAGTGTGTGTTGCTTGGGTATGTAGCCATCTCACCTGTGCATTTGATTAGCATGTGGATTGGAAGCACATGTGATGGTCACAAAACACTGATCATAAATGAGAAATGTTGCAAGTCACAGACACATCAGTCTATAAAATAGAACCACACGCAGAGCACAATGTGCCGTGAACTCAGAGATTGGAAGCATGTGCAGTCCTAAAGACAGGGGTATGTCCAAAACACCGCTGCTCAAAGCTGTCTGACACAGGGCAATGGTAACTCAAGGGAACAATTCGAAATCATGACAACTGCATATTTGAGATTTGATTCTAGTTTCTTTCTTAGGTTATGTTGGTAATTAAAAAAAAACACAAAAAGATACTATGTTAAAAAATTTCTTTCTTTGAAAGCTGCCAAAGTGAGAACGAAATCATTGCTACAACATATTTTTCCCATAATTTTTTTAATCTAAAACTTCACTTATTTGTACACCAGGAAATATGTTATTTACAAGGGAATCCATTCCCAAAACAGTTTATATGGTCATGTTTTTCTCTGAAAAGATGTTATCCACAACTTTTACTTATGCAATATGTTGCTGACAGACTGAAAAATAGAAGTTTTAATTCATATGCTTCCCCCCATTGCAAATCCCTTTACTGGCTCCCAATTCCCCAGCATATCTAGTTCAAACTGCTAAAACTGTCCTACAAAGCCATTCATAACCTTTCTCCTCCGTATATTTACAAACTACTCTCCCGATATCTTCGCTCACGTTATCTTCGGTCCTCCCAAGACCTCCTTCTCTCCTCCACGCTTATTTGCTCCTCACCCAATCGCCTCCAAGACTTATCCCGAATATCCCCCATCCTCTGGATTTCTGTGCACCAAAACGTTCGATTATCCACCTCATTTGGATCCTTCAGAAGTAACCTGAAAACCCATCTCTTCAAAAAAGCTTACAACCTGTAATGACCACGCTGCCACCTCAACATCAGAGCTACTGCAACCCCCGACCTACAGTCTCCTTTTCCAAAATCATGTAGAATGTAAGCCAGCAAGGGCAGGGTCCTCTCCCCTCTGTACCAGTCTGTCATTGTTAGTTTGTCTACTTTAAATGATATTTGTGAGTATAGGAAAGTGAAATATTTTTGTAACTACCAGATTGTTTAGTAAAAGCTTAAGCAATGTGATTTCATATTGCTTGAGAAAGGGAAAATTAAGGGTCATGCTCAACTGCAAGCACAAGGAAAACCACTGCCCATGTAAACTGTGAAACAGCATTGCTTGGTCGAACATCTAAAATGCCATTTCTAAAAATCTATTTTTATACCCAAGGAATTTAGAAATTAGCTTTATTATAAAACAACCTACATGTCTCCCTATCTAGCTAAATGCATTTTTACACTTCACTTGTGACATTTTGTTTCAAAGGAGTCTCAAATGAACAGTCATCAGAAGGCTGGCGGCTACACTAACTTTCCCACAGCTTCTATCAGCCCTCCTGGAACAGAACGTCATCAGGGGGCAGCGCTGTAGTAACTTATTTAGTACCTCTGAAATGTAAAGTGCTGCGGAATCGTTCGGCGCTATAGAAATAACATTTATTATTATTATTATTTCTTTCATCACTGGCCTGAATCCATGGTGCTGATAAAACCTGTGGGAGAAGTGACCGAGGCACCGGCACCCTTCTTCTGTCTCCGCTGCAGCATCTTATGGTGCCGTAAATGAAGTAGGGAGAGCGATACCAGCACCATTCCACTGCTTTTATCACAGCCCTCAAACAAATCATCATCGGGTGGGGAAAAGCGCTAGTGTCACTCACCCTGCTTCAACCACCACCCCCTGACATCTCCTTTCACAGTTAGAAGCTGTGGTGGAGAAGAAAGTAGAATACATCCGAGTATTTCTAGCAGAAAAACAAATTTGACAAGTTAAAGTGATAAGTCATAGCAGAAAAGGTTAAGTCATGTTTTTGCAGGTTAATGTGCCCTGCCAACAAGTCTCATATGCAAAATCTCACTGAAATCAACTCTAGTGATTCTATGCCTTTGTATATTCTCCAGTAACTCTTCTTCATTGTAACCCACCTAACCAAAATATTTAATCTCCCTTTGCATTTCTTCTGGCAACTTTCCCTCAGCTTTAAAACATTGCATCATAACACCATTACTTAAAAATAACCACATCTTGACCCAACTTGCTTTGCTAAATACAAACCAGTCCGTAATCTCCTTCATCTCTAAACTACTGGAACCTTTCATTCCCTATATCTAATCACTTGCAAGGTCTTGTCAGCTGCACTTTCAAAGTATCTCATGAATCTGTACAGCAACTCGCTACTAAGTGGTCCTTCCCAATTTAAACTCTTCCTTCACAAATCTATCCTGAATGCGGTAGCCAGCTGATATTTCTGTCCAATCCCTACACTGATGCCTCTACACTTTACCAGTAGTTGTACTAGTTATCCACTAGGTCTACTAACCTCCCTAAATACGACCCTCTTCGCGAGTGGCACAATAACACCCCGGCAGCAGGTGCGCTGTCTGGGTGTTATGTTTGACACCAATCTCTCCTTCCCATCCCATAATACAATCTCTTGCCCGCTCTTGCCGCTTACATCTAAAGAACATCTCTAGAATTCACCCCTTTCTCACCATGGAAACAACAAAAACCCTCACTGTCGCCGTGATCCACTCTCGCCTGGACTACTGCAACGCTCTATTAATAGGCTTCCCCGTTATTCGACTTTCCCCTCTCCAGTCAATACTTAAACAGCCAGGGTCATCCATCTGGCTAATCGGTACTCGGACGCGTCCACTCTTCCCCAGTTCTTACATTAGCTGCCCATTCAATATAAGATCCAATTCAAAATACTTGTTCTCACCCACAAAGCTCTCCACAGTGCAGCACCCCCCCACATCTCATCCCTCAGCCTAACCAACTGCTGCGCTCTGCAAACAACCTTCGATTAACCTCGGCACTAATCTGTACCTCCCACTCCCGACTCCAAGACTTCTCCAGCGCTGCCCCAATCCTCTGGAATGCTCTACCCCAAGAAATTAGGCCTAGCCACAATTTGAAAAGGTTTAGGTGCTCCCTCAAAACGCATTTGTTCAGAGCGGCCTATCACGTTTACTAATCTAAGACATTTTGTGTGTAAGTGTGCATGTGTAGCCCATTCACCAGCTCCATCCATCCCTCACTCCCTCAAGATGGCTGGACCATCATTGTATATACACTGCTCAAAAAAATAAAGGGGACACTCGAATAACACATCCTAGATCTGAATGAATGAAATATTCTCATTGAATACTTTGTTCTGTACAAAGTTGAATGTGCTGACAACAAAATCACAAAAAATCATCAATGGAAATCAAATTTATTAACCAATGGAGGCCTGGATTTGGAGTCACACAATATTAAATTGGAATGTAATGTCCTTAAAACAAGTCAAAATGAGGCTCAGTATTATGTGTGGCCTCCATGTGCCTGTGTGACCTTCCTACAATGCCTGGGCATGCTCCGGATGAGGCGGCTGATGGTCTCCTGAGGGATCTCCTCCCAGACCTGGACTAAAGCATCCGCCCACTCATGGACAGTCTGTGGTGCAACGTGACGTTGGTGGATGGAGCGAGACATGATGTCCCAGATGTGCTCAATCGGATTCAGATCTAGGGAACAGGCGGGCCAGCCAATAGCTTAAATGACTTCATTTTGCAGGAACTGCTGTCACACTTAAGCCACATGAGGTCTGGCATTGTCCTGCATTAGGAGGAAACCAGGGCCAACCGCATCAGCTTATGGTCTCACAAGGGGTCTGAGGATCTCATCTCGGTACCGAATGGCAGTCATGTTACCCCTGGCGAGCACATGGAGGGCTGTGCGGCCCTCCAAAGAAAAGCCACCCCACACCATTACTGGCCCATTGCCAAACCGGTCATGCTGAAGGATGTTGCAGGCAGCAGATCGCTCTCCAAGGCGTCTCCAGACTCTGTCACGTCTGTCACATGTGCTCAGTGTGAACCTGCTTTCATCTGTGAAGAGCACAGGTCGCCAGTAGTGAATTTGCCAATCCTGGTGTTCTGTGGCAAATGCCAAGAGTCCTGCACGGTGTTGGGCTGTGAGTATAACCCCCATCTGTGACATCGGGCCCTCAGACCATAATCATGGAGTCGGATTCTAACCATTTGTGCAGACACATGCACATTTGGTGTACTGGCCTGCCTCCTGGTAGCGCCTCCAGCCTCTGGGCACTACGCTGACAGACATAGCAAACCTTCTTGCCACAGCTCGCAATGATGTGCCATCCTGGATGAGTTGCACTACCTGAGCCACTTCTGTAGGTTGTAGAGTCCATCTCATGCTACCACGAGTGTGAAAGCACAACCAACATTCAAAAGTGACCAAAACATCAGCCAGAAAGCATTGGTACTGAGATGTGGTCTGTGGTCCCCACCTGCAGAACCACTCCTTTATTGAGTGTGTCTTGATAATTGCCAATAATTTCCATCTGTTATCTATTCCATTTGCACAACAGCATGTGAAATTGTTTGTCAATCAGTGTTACTTCCTATAGGCCCTTTTAAATTTAGCGATGCACGAGCGATCCGACCAGCGATACGACCCGGTCAGGATCGCTGGTGCATCGCTAAATGATCGCTAGTGAGCTTCCACACAGGAAGATCTCACAGCGATGCAGCAGCGACGCAGCAGACAATACTTAGCTTTCACACACAGCGATCCTGACGTCCTCCCGCCCGCGTCCAGCGTCGCTCGTCTCACACAGCAGGAAGCCCAGCAGGAAGCAGACGACGAGAAATGGAGCCGCGCGATGAGTGACAGACAGCGGGGGAGCCGGTCGGAGGTAAGTATCACACATAGCGATATCACTAGCGATATCGCTATCACGTCACAAAATCAGTGACGTTTTAGCGATATTGCTAGCGATATCGCTATGTGTAAAACCCCCTTAAGTTAAGGCCCCTTTACATTTAGCAATGCACCAGCGATCCCGACAACGAAACGACCCGGTCAGGATCGCTGGTGCATCGCTAAATGGTCGCTAGTGAGTTGCCACACAGGCAGATCTCACAGCGATGTAGCAGCGGTCGTTACTTACCTTTCAGACGCGGCTATCCTGACGTCCTCCCACCCGCATCCACGCGTCGCTCGTCGGTGGCAGCAGGAAGCCCAGCAGGAAGCACCCGATGAGAAATGGAGCTGCGCGATCAGCGACAGACAGCGGGGGAGCCGGTCGGAGGTATCACACAGCGATATCGCTAGCAATATCGCTGCTGCGTCACAAAATCGGTGACGCGCTAGCGATATCGCTATGTGTAAAGGCCTTTACAGTTTGATTTCATAGAAGTTTGATTTACTTGGCATTATATTATGTTGTTTAAGTGTTCCCTTTATATTTTTGAGCAGTGTACATCATTGTAAATACACACCAGTACTTTGTACCTCACCGACCTCATTGTAGATTGTAAGCTCTCATGAGCAGGGTCATCTTATTTTGCTTTAATAATTGTACTGTTAATGTTGTTACTTATGATATGTGTTTTGAAACTGCTAAACAGTAAAGTGCTGCGGAATATGTTGGCGCTATATAAATAAAGATTATTATTATATTAATATTATCATTATCCATCTGCTACAGAATCGAATATACGCTTATCATTGTCAGTCTCAGAGCTCTCCATGATGCTGCGCCACCCTCCATCTCCTCCCTCATCTTGTATGCCACTCTACTCAAGCTCTTCGTTCCATTCTCTCGCACTCTTATCTCCATGACTTTTCTCATGTTGCACCAGACATCCAGAATCTACAGCCCAAGACAATCTGGTTAAATCCCGGTGCCAGCAGCATTAAGCATGTCCTAAAAATATTTTTTTTATGCATGACTATCGCTTCACCTCAATTATCTAACTCAGCAACAAGTCCTTTCCTTCAACAGTCTTACCTACACTTCATATACTTAGGTTCCTGCAGATTTAAATGTATAACGTTATTTCTTATAAAAGATGGCTGGATCATACATAACCAGCACTTTTTACCATTGCATCACCCCTACTTCCTCAGTGGTTGTAAGCTCTTGTGAACAGGACTCTCACTTCTCTTGCTTGAATTGCTTAATTATGTACTACTCTGTAATATTGTTTGTACAAGTTTCTTCTTAAATGTAAAGTGCTGCTGAATATGTTGCGCTACATAAATTCTCACAGCCACAATAGGAGGACACAGGAACCATGCGTTATATGCTGCCACCTGGAGGCTGACACTAAGAATAAATTTTGAAAAAAAAGCTGACTCCTCCCCAACGGCCTACAGTTGGCTAGCCAACATCCAGTTATTCAGTTAGTGCAGAAGCAGTAGGAGAAAAACTATGACACCACCCCAAACAAGAGAGATAGTTGGGCCCCCAATGAATGCCATGAGAAAGATTTTACTGAGAGTACCAAAAATCTCCATTTTTTGGACGCTTCAGTGAGGGAATAAGGATGTCCTAAAGCAGTACCTAGGGTGGAAAAACTAGTGATAGGGATAAAGGGACATTGCTATTGTAGGTCGTCCGGCCAACTTACAGCATACCTGGTGCTGGATCGTGACTGCATAACTGTGGGCAGCCAATGGTGGAGTAGCTGCATGATGCGAAACTGCAAGCTGAGACCAGATGAAGACCTGGAGAGACTGAATTGAGGCTGCATGGCAGAATGAGGAAACTAAGGTTGTGGCGTACAGTGAACAAACGGCGGCCTGACAAATACAATGGACCGCTGACTGGCAAAATCGGATGTACCTGGCAGCGAGATGTACAAAAAGGACGAGAGGTGTCAGTGGAAGCGGGGCCCAATAGCTGCACGGTGTGACCGCGAATGGTCAGTGTGTAGAGCCGAGAAGACATCTGCAGCGTCCAGAGGAAACAGCATGGGGTAAAAGACCCCAGAAAAGTGGCGCCACCCAGCCAGTCCAAAGAGAGTGGATGAGGAGGAGCATCTGATGAGTGGAAGCTCACCAGTAACACTGACTGATTGGCTGGCGGGTAGGAGTTCTATGGCCAATCTCATTGATGGCCGACAGCAGGAAAACCAGGGACTCAATTAGAGTTCCAGCCCCCAAAATGCACGAAAAAGCACCGCAGCAAACTGAGAGAATACCCAGGAGGGGAAAGAAGCGACCCCCTCCTCATTCTGTGATCCGATGGACCTACTGAAGACACCGGGCATGGTTGGCGGCCGCATCTGGATACAGGAAGACTAACAACCCAAGGAGAGGGCACCCGCATTAGCGCCCAACCAAAGCCTCGATGCCAGAACACCAGAAACTTCCCAAAGCGGCCGTAGGGGAGTCATAGCAACACAGGACTGCAGCAAGGGACATACTCAAGTGTCTTGAAGAAGCTGGATCCTGTGGCTAAGCATCTGGAAGTCTGGGCAACATCTTTTTCTCTTTGTAACACACACCACTATGTAGGGTGGGCAGGAGATAAAAGAACCAACCATGCAAGGTACCTTATCGCCAGCTGCGTCAAGGCACAAGGTCTTACCATCCTGACAAAAGAGGATACAGGCTGACCAGTACAGGCTGTACTCTGTCGCTCACAGTGGGGTGAACCATAGCGGTACTATTCCACTCGGTTACCTGTCCTACAGGGAAAAAAGAGAAAGGTTGGTTCTAAACTAACAAATCCAAGGTAAAGACGTGTCAAACTCAGATCAGTGTCGGCTTCCAAAGTGACACTAAGCTAAATTGAATAGCTAGATGACAGCTGTACCGATGTAGGATGTTGGGGAGGAGTGAGTTTTAGTTTAGTTTTGTTTTAAGATGTGCTCTTAGGGCCCGCAAATAACCCATGGTTCGTTCCTATATCATTCAAAGAAGAGTTTAAGAAATAAAAATTATTCTATCTTCTACATTTGCAAAGTGCCAATATTAACTGGCAATAAATTTATCTTTGTCCATCACCATTTGGCAGATTATAATTTCTTTAAATTCAAAATAGTGCTCTTAAAAATAATAATCTAGTGCTAGTAGTAAAAGAACGAAAGGATGACAAAACTCTTGATAAGACACCATCCAGCTAAACTC
The DNA here is from genome assembly GCF_039654945.1 of Dendrobates tinctorius. Lineage (NCBI taxonomy): Eukaryota > Metazoa > Chordata > Amphibia > Anura > Dendrobatidae > Dendrobates > Dendrobates tinctorius. The sequence goes on from NW_027361832.1 coordinate 8,384,904, forward strand.
ATATTTCACTTTGGCGCTGTAAGGCCCTGAATAAATTGTAGAATCTGACATAATTTTGGAACTTCACTGTTTGTTCTTACTTAGGTCACACTGTTCCAGTAGATAATCGTACTTCTATGAAATTTATAAAAGATTCAGAACAAGGGCAATCAGCCTCATCTCCTCTTGATAATAAAATGAACAGGAGGCATTGTTGCTTAGTGCATGTTTTGAGGTCCCCCTGACACTTTCAAATTCAATCTGCTGTAAAAATTACAAATGACCTAATAAAGCGATCAAGAGCTAAATTCCATTCCCACTGCCTTCTGCCCACCAACATTGCTAACAGCTTAATATTACCTGTCTCATATGGAAATGCTTTAAAACTTGCTAGTGTGACAGTTCAACTGATTTAGTTAAAACAAACCACAAAGCTGTTTATTTTCATGTTTCACTGCTGTCCATTCACGTACCCGGCCTGGATTTCCTTATATTTTTTTTTTCCCAATAAAAGAAGGAATATGACAAACACACCTGAAGTACAAATATGCTAACTAATTACTAAAGCCTTAAGTATTAAGTAAAAAAGTGTCATTAAATAATGTACCTGCTGAATTGACCTTCATTAATCAAAAAAAGATAATGTCTACATTTGGACTATATATGTTGCTATATATGTTCCTTAGTGAATTATATTTTTGACATTATATAATTTCCACGGCAATGATAAACGTGCTGTGTTTCCATCATCGTTTTCTATATAATATTCTTAGCGCCTTCACATGAAATTTTCCAATAACTTTCACCAACTCTGATCAATCTGATTCAGCAGCCTAGTGGGAATGTGGACAGAAATATGCAAATTGCATACTTGTAGTCATGTGTCAGTCCAAGGCCAGCACAGGAGAAAACTAACAGCGTTCAGTGCGTGCACTATGGAGATTAAGGCTATGTGCACACGTTGCGGATTGCTGTGCAGAATTTTCCGCACGGAATCGCCATCTTTTGGCAGAACCCGCAGGTCAAAATTCACGCGTTTTTTATGCGGATTTGGCATGTGTTTTTACACCTGCAGATTCCTTTAATGGAATGGGTGTAAAAACTATGCGGAATACGCACAAAGAATTGACATGCTGCGGGAAAAAAACCCTGCGTTTCCGCACTAATTTTTCCGCAGCATGTGCACAGCATTTTTTTCCCCATAGAATAACATTGTACTGTAAATCACTTGCGGATCTGCAGCGGATCCGCAGGGGCAAATCAGCAACGTGCGCACATACCCTCAAAAGTCTGTAGTTACAAAGTGACTACAGGCTTTAACCTCAAGCCTGGACAACTCCTTTAATCTAAAAGGTCGTAGGTTGGTGGAAGAAAAACAAAAATAAACTCACTTCCCGAGCCAGCTGTGCCCCCTGCTGCTGGTTCCCTGGCTGCAACATCCAGTTGGGGGCACCAGCACCTCCCTGGGCTCATTAAGATTAACTCTTAAAATAGTGGACAATCCCTCTAAATACTTCTGTATCAAAAACAAACAAAATGTTTTATAGGAGAGATACCTTTATTAGCTAAGAAAAATTATCACTTCTGTAATACTTTTGTCTCTCTTGAAACTAAATCTAAGAAAAATAGCAACCTCAGGACAAGTGTAAAAACAAAACTACAAAACAGAAACCAATAACCAAAATGGAAATGCAGCGACTGAAGTGATTACAAACAGAAAAAAAAAAAAGGTTTCCTTTAAAGTCAATTGAAAGATCTACAGTATATGTCAAACAAGACGGAGACACACCATGAAAGAGCACAACATTAAGCATTAACAGTAAATAATTTCATTGAGATTGTAGTGTCAACAAGTAGTAATTCCCCGAGAGGGATATCTTATAAAGTACAAGTAGTGCAAACAGTATCAGCAAACAGGTGGAGAGAATCACCCACCAATCACTGGACCTACATTTCACAAAAGCTTCATCAGGGGCGAATTCCCTCTCAGGGAATCACCACTTGGTGGCGCTCCAATCATCATTAATACTTGATGTTGTACTATTTCATTAATCCTAATAAGTTCTTCAAAATATGCCATTTTACACGTTACCTGTTCCTGGTGATTTATGCTACTCTATTACGGGGATTTTCTTGCACCAACCAACATACCGTAATTTTATTTTTCTCTGTCTTGTTGTAAATATGTCTTTCAATTGCCACTTAATGAAAACTAATTTTTACTGTTTTGTAATCACTTCAGTCCCTGCATGTTCTTTTTGGTGGTTGGTTTCTTCCCTATTTTTACACTAAAGTAACTTACCTCTGCTTAAGACCGTACCACATTATTTTAATGCATATTAAGTAATGCAAAAAATGTAATTTTACTATAATTGATGCTCATAATATCACAGTTCTCATCTAATCAACTTTTCTTTTTGCATTTGTTAGATTTTTAAATTTCATGAAGGCTTTTTTTTTTACTTTTCTTACATTTGTTCAATAATTACACTTTAGAAGACAGATTTCACAGACCTCACACAGTTTTCAAAGGCTGAATAGAAACTTAAAACGTTAAACGAAGTGAATGAATTGCCAATTAATAACAGGTTCCCTTTGATGGCGTCTCAGCAACTTGCTGTCACAACCCACTATAAATTTACTACAACTTCTGGGGTTTCCGTGTATACCAAGTGACATGGGAAAATGTGATACAAAACTGAGCCACTGCCAATAAACCAATCAACCTAACGGACTGATAATCTCCCACACTTGGCTGTTGAGCTGCATGCACCCAACCAGAAAGACTTTAATTTGTTCCGCTAATGACAGCGGGTGGGGGGTGTAGATGGAGATTTGCTACAAAAATCTAAACTGAACACGGCAACTATTACATCATACTATACTTGAAATGTAATGTAAAACTTGAAAAACGAAAATATCTTACAAGTAAGATACTTAAAAAATGACCTGTCAACAGAAAAGAAAATAATCTCAAGGCTACAGGACCAAAACATGCACCAGCTGGTTCATGGGTAACTTTCGGCTGTTACCTATACAAAGGATACGAACCAACAAAAATGAGAATAAAATAATCACTTTTTGGGGAAAAAGACACGCTAAAATCTTTTGTTTTGGCCTTATAGTCTCACATTAGGGAGAGCATTAGAAAGCACTGAATTATGCTTTGGCCAAAAGCCAGTTGACCAAATGTTGCTAATGTCTTTCTTTATTATAAAGATATCTGGGGTAGTGTTCCCCAAACCGTGGTTCAGGAACATGTGGTTTGCGGGCTTATGATGTGTGGCTCACGCCTATCTTCCAGCTTGACGCATTAGCACTATGTCAAGCAAACCGCTATGTAGAACAAGACCCCAAATGATGACTTTTCTCTGTAGACTTGAAAAACCCTAAAGACCTCTTTTTTAATTTCATAGGCGATGGCAGGCTTTAAATAATACATATAGCATAGGAATCAGAATATACTGTGCCACACAGCCAACATAGGCCATTAATGAGCAATTGCCTTCCTTCCTTGGGAACTATGATGATGGAAAGGCTCCTAAAAAAAGATAGGCCAATACCTATAAAAGGGACACCTATCCATCACAATGTGTTTTTACAATTAAAGGGAACCTGTCACCAGTTTTTTCCAATATAACCAACGGTCAGCGCTTTTCAGCTCCATGTGAGAGCATTCCATAATGCTGCACATATAACTCCAATTCGCAATGCAAGGCAAAAAAACACACACAAAGGGTGGTCTAGTCTTGCAGGGCAAATTGGAATCTCTTGTACAGCTTTACAGAATGTAGTCATATGGGGTGAAAGGTGGTGGTCATAGATTATAGTGGAAAAAATAGGCATAGGTTCCCTTTATTGCCCTTTATCCGAACTATTAATTGATAGACTAAAAGTTAATTTTTAATTATGTCTGTAGCTTAGGGGTTTCTTTTTGCCTCGGCAATACGTAATTGGATAATTTGTAATTGGATAATGAATTACCCTACGCTAACTGAGCAACAGTACTTGGTCTGTTATGATTTGGTCACCGAGGAGGAAAACAAGATCAAGCTAAGCTACAGAAATCCAGAGAGGTTGGTAACTAAGCGGATTGCAGACTCCTGATCCTATCCACACAATTAGCAGTAACCGTAGAGCATGCCTACGATGATTCTAGACGCCTCGACACAGCCGGAGAACTAAATAAGCCTAAAGCAAGAAAAGGGGAAATCTAAACTGCCCTAGAGCAGACCCCAAAGGAATAGACAGCCCCCAAACATATATTGTCAGTGAGACAAGATGAAAATACAAACACAGGTAGGAAAATAGGCTGAGCAAACGATGGGGCCCACACTAACTAGAAAGGACAGGAAAGGAAAGACACTGTCTGCAATCACGCAAAAAACCCTGCAAAAATGTCCAACACTTCTGATAGCAAAAACTCTGAAGTCACTAGACTTCTTCCACTATATCAGCACTCCAGCATATTCTGAAAGCAGAGCAAAAAGAGGCCAATCTAATAAGGGACAAAAAACAAACTGACACAAACAGTACATAAGGATGGAAATTCAGCACAGCCCCAGCCGGGGCTGGCTGACAACACAAAACTGAATAGACAAAACAAAATCAAATGTGAACAATAGCAAAGAACACTTAGCTTGAGCATGCAGGGACAGAAATGGAAACTAAGACCTCAGGAGGCAGGAAAACTCACCAGCAGGGTTAGAGGGAGTCGGCTGTCTTAAATCCAGTCAGAGACTACAGATGTCCAATCATCGTTCTCATTATCAGGTGGCAGGCCTCTGTCAATTAGATCAGATCCATTACCTCCTGTAACCACCAGAGGGAGCCCAGAAAGAGAACTCGCGACTCCTCTGTCAATACAACCAGCTCCACTACCTTCACTAGTAACCAGAGGCAGGTCAGAAAGTGAATTCACAACATTGGTCTTTTTCTCCCCCGGAAAAAGACACAGCTCCGAAACGCACGTAGGGGTGGGTGGCACCACAGATGTACAGGTAACCATTTGGCATTTACCTATCTAATAACATACTGTTTGCTCAGCACTGTTTGTCTGGATTTGGTATACAACCTTTCCAGTTTACAATTGATTGCTTAGACCTTGTCTTTGTTATTATATATCTGTATTTATATCTCAGGGTCACTGATTGTACCTTTTGAACTTGCACTTTGAGCATATCAGATCTTTTACACAATATCTCTATGCCTATTGGTTTGCCAGTGTTTTTTATTGCGGTTCCACCCTTTGGCTAAACTACTGTCATATTCCAAGTTACTTTTAGCTATATGCTTTTATATTAATGTCTTTAATAACGCTTCATACTTTTATTACTTGGTTCTGACTGGTGCCGTTTCTTTGATATGAGTTTCTTTGTCATTTTCTGTGTAGCCCTGCACAGAAGAGCAGATCTGGATGCACAGATACTGGAAGAAGAGATAAATATGGTAAGATGTTGAAAGGTTGATACTGTCAGTTAGCGGAATGCTTGAAGCTGGATACACACTGATTAGGAGAGAGAATCCTTGGATGTAGGGGCCTTCCCAGTAAGTCTGGTTGCACAAACTGCTGAACTGACTAGAACTGCTTCACCTCAGTGCAGGTTTTCCTTGCTCTGTCATTGCAAGGTTAATCAGTTCTCCTGGAGCTCTACATCCTGAATTATCTGAACTGTTCTGTGTTGGCCACTCCCCTCTGAGGTATATGCACTTGGGAGTTAGGGTGTGTGCACACGCTGTGGATTCTGCTGCGGAATTTTCCGCGCGAATTTTGCAAAATCCGCAGGTAAATCCGCAGGTCCAAAAGACCTGCGGTTTATCTGCGAATTAGCCCGCGGTTTGACACCTGGATAATTGAGTAGGTGTAAAACCGCTGCGGATTAAGCACAAACAAGTGACATGCTGCAGTTTTGAAACCGCAGCAAATCCACGCGGAAAATGCCGCACTGGGTTTTTGTTTTCCATTGATTATAATGGTACTGTACACCGCAGCAGAAACTGCTGCGGATCCGCAGGACCAAAACCACTGCGGATCCGCAGCAGAATCCGCAGCGTGTGCACACACCCTAAGGCCTCTTTCACACATTTTTTTTTAGAATCAGTCACAATCCATCAAAGTGTGAAAAAAACGGATCCAGTAAAGATTGTGAAAAACTGATGTGATGAACCCGCAGCAGCAGCTGTAAGGAATAGAAACTATTCTGGGCACGCTCAGTTTTAGGAGAGAGAGAGAGTCGCTGGATCCGTTTTTCTCAAAAAACGACGTATTGTGACTGATGGCAAAAAACTGATGTGTGAAAGAGACCTTAGGGGAGGGGCACAAGGTTTTGCTTTGCGTGGGGAAGCTTGGTTTGTCATTATGCCAGTAATCAGGGGCTCTAGGTGCCACTGCTGTAGGGTAGAGGGGCAATGGATATGGCTCACAACCAGTGCATTTTTTGCGCCGGTACGCGACTTTACCACGTACCGGAAATCTGAAGGTGCTACCGCACACCTTAAAATAATAAAGCATTCATTCTTACCCTCCGTCGCTCTGTCCGCTGCCGTCCTCCAATCCCTGCTTCTTTCTACTTGTACCCAGCTATGATCGGCGCTGCAGCAATGACGTCATCGCTGCTGTGCCTGTCACATGACGCCGGCGAAAGCAAGAAGAAGCAGGGACTGGCAGGCAGCGGTGGCGGAGGTTAAGAATGAATGGTTCATTATTTTAAGGTGTGCAGCAGCATGGGGGGCTGTAACCTGTGATGGGGGGCTATATACCACTGATGGGGGGCTGTATACCACTGATGGGGGGGGCCAGTCTGTTTTGGTTTGATTCATTTAAATCGTCGTTTATATTAGTGTGTTATTAAGTTTTGTACGAGTTCATTGAGTTTTGTTTCATGAAACTTGTCTTAGATGGATAAAATAACGCACTATTTCTCGGGAGGTGCGGCTCTGGCACGCAAAAGACCCTGAACAGACGTGGAGACAGAAACAAATCAGATGATAGTTGAAGAACCGGTGGCCACGTTCTGCCCTATCGAACCTGCATCAGCTAGTGTTAATGATCCTGATGACGTAAAGCTGCTGTCGTCTGGTGATTCAAAGGCTCCCGACTGGCCAACATGCTGGACTCTAGATGAGAAGAATAATTACTGCGGTAAGTACAATTGGCTGTACACTTGTGAACAGAAGCTCGGTGGTTCGTCGTGCAAGAAAGTTGGATATCTGGGAGAGGAGTCAAACATTGGGATGAAAATTTCAAAGGCTTGGGCCAAATGTAACATAACATTCTTCGGAAAACCATATTTTGCAAGAGAAAAAAAACGTTTATACAGTATTAGTCATTTTTTATTTTTCTTTTGCAATCTGAATTACATAGTTTTTGATTGAAATTAGTGTACAGACTACAGTACTGAATAATGAGAAATTAATCAGAAATGCGTAGTGGCAAATTTTTTTTTTTTTTTTTTACAAAAAAAGCCCTGCTCACAACCATCTCTCAGAACTGAATGTGGATCAAGGAAATAAAGGTTGGGGACCACTGATCTATTTTTTTCATGAAAGCAGCCTTTAATACAGAATGTAAAATCTTCATGCAACTGTCATTACCCAGACAACCTGTTCTAACAAACTCACACCATGTAAGTTATTAGTTTATAAAAAAAATCCTGAACGGACTCATTAATGGTAGACTTTGCATAACCTTAGAAAATGCTAGATTTTTTTCCACCTTAGATTTTAAGTGTGCATTATATTAATGGTTCACACGTTTTGCATTGTAGTGCCATGAAGAATGCAGTAAGATGATGACTTTGCACAACTCTCAGTAACTACCAGGCATTCCATTCATCTGACATAACTGAGTCAGCACTGGGCACGGCTTTCCAAGCACAGCCTGTGTACCCTGCACACTGTGCCCAGTACTGGTTATTGTATAACAGCGTAATACACTGAGGTGGCGTAAAGTCTAAACTGGTGCAAATCAGAGACATGAATAGTTAACAAAACATCATCCCATACTGTCATGGAAGATAAAGGCTGCAACTGATAAACAGATTCTTGGCAAGGAGAATGCAGACAGTGGCATCCTGCCTACTGCTTTATGTCTCTGAACTCATATAGACATATAGGTATTTTTACAGACCAGCATATTTTCCAGGGTCCGAAATCCGCCGAAACACTGGATTGCACTTGGACAAATTAAATGCTTTGGGGCCATGCATAAGTTGGAAGCTTTTTCTCAGACCAAGCCAGGCTGATGAAAGAAAAAAATAAAATTTAAAAAAAAAACAAAAAACGCTGCATGCCAAAGCTTCTCCGATATTCGGATCACACTCGGTACTATAAGTCGATGAGTAGGCGGAAACCATAGGACTGCACTTGGATGACAACCGAGTGCAGGTTGATTTCCGCGGGCTGACAATGGAGAAGATGGAGAATGCTTTTTTCTCTATCTCCTCCTCAACCAAGACAATGGGATCACACTATGCTCACACTCAAGAGTTTGATCAGTTGCACCATTGAGCTGATTCTCTCAGATGAGAGAATAAATGCTTGCGTAACCCTGGCCTTAAGGCCGGAGTCACACTATCGAATAAATCGGATGAATGCAATGCGATAAAAAAATCGCATTGCATTCGTCCCAATGTTATTCTATGGGGCAGTTCCCATCATCCGATTTTTTTTCGGAACGTTTCCTCGGACCGAGACAATCGCAGCATGCTGCGATTGTCACCGATTTTCGGATCGGATTCGCCAATGCAAGTCTATGGGTGCGATTAAAAATCGGATTACAAACGGACCACAAGTGTGACTTGCGATAAAATCGCAAGACTTCTCCAGGTCAACAGGAAAGAGCATCAGGCATTGGATGTCAAACGGATTCTTAGATGCGAATAAAATTGGCTCTTCGCCGGAAATTCGGATGACAGACGGATCCCTGGACAAGAAACCTTTGTGCGATTTCGTACTGTAAAAATCGGACCGATTTTTTAATAGTTGTGTGTGTCTCCAGCCTAACAAGAAAAATGAGTATCTATCATGCTTTTAGTGGTCTGTACCAAATTCATCATACTATGTGACCAAAGACTTACATTCAATAACACTCTTGCCCCAGTTTCCCTCATCCCACCGCCAACTTGGGTACATTTTATTTTGTGTTCACCTTTCCTTTACAGGAAAGGCAAAATATAAAGCCACCCAGAAAGTAACTTTTCACACCTCTATATGAGGTCAGTGGGGATTACCATGAGCTGACTGCAGCTATGGATATTAGCAGACATGTAGCATTTCAAAAATAGCTTACGGAAGTAACTTTGCCTGTACTTTACATGGATATCATAGAGCATTTCAAATCCATTAGCATTCCAATTTTCCATGTAGCACAAGGACACATGTCCTGTAGCCCGCTTCCAACCAGTAATGCCGCTGTCTCCAGCTTCCATTTGTTTTCCAGAGTGTGCCTAGGATCATCTGCCAGTGTCTGGCATCAGAAAAAGTGAGCAATGCTGACGACCAACCTCAAGTTGAAAACAAAGTGGTGTCCAATAAAGCATCTCATACCATTCATAAACTACCGGAGCACAATGGAACAGTCCGGGATAGCTAATCCCACTTTTATGCGAGTGCTATTTCTAACAGTGTGTTAAAAATAAATGCTACTGGAACAGCAAACACACTTTCCACTGTCGGAGCTATAAAAGCGAAGAGGATGAAACAGAACGAGGTAATATGGTCAGCTCAGGTCATTTTATTGAGCTGCCAAGTTGAAAAGAAACTTCCAAGCAACTCACAAAGTCATTTATTTATTAGGATAAAGCAAAACTAGAATGTGGCCCCTTAATTACATCCAGAATACAATTTGGAGCTAAATTACTTGTAAATAAAAAAATGCTTTTAAATTGAAACAGTAGTATTCACAAAATGTGGATTTTTGGCATAACTAGCTGTAATTTTCTTCTGACAGTGAAAGTCCTCCAAAAAATCTATTTCATAATTAGGACCAAAACACTACACAAATTACTTTCATGCTTATTCTTCATAAGGTAAGAGCTTTTGCTCATCTCAAGTCCAAAAAAACCCATCCAACCGTAATTAAAATTACCTCCCCTGGGCCTTTTTTTTGTGCTTTTGTATTTTTTTTCTAACCTTTCAAAATTCACTTCTTTTCCCGCACGCAGGAAGGCTTGCTTTTTTTTGTGGGGCAGTTTTGAATGATATTTATCACTTTACCATATAATGTATTGAAAGTAGGATAAAACGGTTAAAAATAAACTGATTTACAAGTCACACAGAAAAAAATGGTTATCCAGCTCACCCATAGACCTCCGGTAGTGCAGGGACATGAAGGCCTGTGTCGGCAGCAGGAAATGAAGGCAACTTAGTAGGGAAGATGTCCAGCAACGGATTCGGAGAGGTAAGTGTTAAAATCAACTATTTTACAAAATTATTAAAAAAAAATTATATTTTTTTGGGGATCATATTAATAAAAATTGAATATCCCTGGGAATGCACCAGACTGACTAACTACTAGTACTAAGTCATAGCCATACTATAACTAACTCGTCATTCTGGCGCATTCCCAGGGATATGCAATTTTTATTAATATGATACAAAAAAATTGTAAATAAAGTTTTAAATAATTTTGAAATAGCTGTTTTTTTTTAACACTTCCCTCCCCAGATCTGTTGTTTGACATCTTCCATGCAAAGTTGATTCACAAATCACCATGATTACAATGACGCCTACTATATATACTATATATATATATATATATATATATATATATATATATATATATATATATATATATATATATATATATATACACACAGTCATATGTAAAAGTTTGGGCACCCCTATTAATGTTAACCTTTTTTCTTTATAACAGTTTTGTTTTTTTGCAACAGCTATTTCAGTTTCATATATCTAATAACTGATGGACTCAGTTATATTTCTGGATTCAAATGAGGTTTATTGTACTAACAGAAAATGTGCAATCTGCATTTATACAAAATTTGACCGGTGCAAAAGTATGGGCACCCTTATCATTTTCTTGATTTGAACACTCCTAACTACTTTTTACTGACTTCCTGAAGCACTAAATTGGTTTTGTAACCTAATTGAGCTTTGAACTTAATAGCCACGTGTATCAAATCATGAGAAAAGGTATTTAAAGTGGCCACTTGCAAGTAGTTCTCCTATTTGATTCTCCTATGAAGAGTGGCATCATGGGCTCCTCAAAACAACTCTCAAATGATCTGAAAACCAAGATTATTCAACATAGCTTTTCAGGGGAAGGATACAAAAAGTTGTCTCAGAGATTTAACCTGTCAGTTTCCACTGTGAGGAACATAGTAAGGAAATGGAAGAACACAGGTACAGTTCTTGTTAAGCCCAGAAGTGCAGGCCAAGAAAAATATCAGAAAGGCAGAGAAGAAGAATGGTGAGAACAGTCAAGGACAATCCACAGACCACCTCCAAAGACCGGCAGCATCATCTTGCGGCAGATGGTGTCACTGTGCATCGGTCAACAATACAGCGCATGCATAACGCCTTTTTGTATGACCAAACAACTCAATCTTTGTTTCATCAGTCCACAGGACCTTCTTCCAAAATGTAACTGGCTTGTCCAAATGTGCTTTTGCATACCTCAGGTGACTCTGCTTGTGGCATGCTTGCAGAAACGGCTTCTTTCGCATCACTCTCCCACACAGCTTCTCCTTGTGCAAAGTGCGCTGTATTGTTGACCGATGCACAGTGACACCATCTGCAGCAAGATGATGCTGCAGGTCTTTGGAGGCGGTCTGAGGATTGTCCTTGACTGTTCTCACCATTCTTCTTCTCTGCCTTTCTGATAGTTTTCTTGGCCTGCCACTTCTAAGCTTAACAAGAACTGTACCTGTGTTGTTCCATTTCCTTACTATGTTCCTCACAGTGGTAACTGACTGGTTAAATCTCTGAGACAACTTTTTGTATCCTTCCCCTGAAAAGCTATGTTGAATAATCTTGGTTTTCAGATAATTTGAGAGTTGTTTTGAGGAGCCCATGATGCCACTCTTCATAGGAGAATCAAATAGGAGAACTACTTGCAAGTGGCCACTTTAAATACCTTTTCTCATGATTTGATACACCTGGCTATGAAGTTCAAAGCTCAATGAGGTTACTAAACCAATTTAGTGCTTCAGGAAGTCAGTAAAAAGTAGTTAGGAGTGTTCAAATCAAGAAAATGATAAGGGTGCCCATACTTTTGCACCGGTCAAATTTTGTTTAAATGCAGATTGCACATTTTCTGTTAGTACAATAAACCTCATTTGAATCCAGAAATATAACTGAGTCCATCAGTTATTAGATATATGAAACTGAAATAGCTGTTGCAAAAACCAAAATTGTTATAAAGAAAAAAGGTTAACATTAATAGGGGTGCCCAAACTTTTACATATGACTGTGTATATATTATATATATATATATATATATATACACATATATACACACACACACACACATACATACACACACGTACTGGTATATATGTCTTCATAACTATCGAACTTGATTAGTTTGTCCCATTGATTCCAGTTTATGAAATTGCTGGGGAAATGCAGTTGCACATTGTGCGGACACCATTAGTACTGCACCAGTTGAGCTTGTAGACATATGACATCGTATGAAAAGGGTTTATCATGGCGAGTTAACAGTTGTAAGACATGAATCAACCTGCTAAACAATATCATACATACAGAAGTAACATGTCAAAAAGGATTACTGGTAAATTATGTGTGTGGTATTTCACGCTATCAGCTGACAAGGATATTGGCTTATAACGGCTCAAAATATTGACCCCTTTTCCCAGGATGTCAAAGTGGAAGAACACAGACTTATCATAAATGAGTAATTCAAGGAGGGCAGTGAGTGGTTCTTGATTTGACCTGTTCAGTAGGTTTTGAGGAGTCATCTTTCCTCCTGGCTGGCTTGTGCCATGCTTTGTTAGCAACAAAACAAACTGAAAAGCTTAATTAACTTTTACACTTGTTTCTTCACCAAGTGGGAATAAGAGACTTGATATGAATGATTAACTCTGCAACCGGTCAGGTGAGAAGCATTTAATTCAATCACTAAGAAGGAGCACACAAGGGTAAGTCCAGTTGTGTTTTCACACTGAGGGTAGGATAACACAATAATTTCACTTATATAGCCCCAACATATTCTACAATACTTTACAAATGAGCGGGGACATATGAAGACAATAAAGAGAATACAAAGTAACAGACAGCTCAACTGTTACAGGAGTGAGGGCCCGGATCACAAGATTACGATCTATGAGGAATTGGTACGGGGTAGATTGACAAGTATAATCCCACCCATCAATATAATAAATAGGGGGTTTCATATGAAGTTCCATGAATCAGTCTTCAGAGAGTATCTGTCTAAGAACAATTACCAAGGGCTATTGGATGCATGGAGGATGTGGAGACAGATGAATAGGAGGGACCAGATTCTGAGCAAAAATTAGAAAAAGGTAATAGCGAAATGAGGTAATTGGCTTGGCTAATGAGATGTTTTAAAACACACAAAAAAATGTCAGGGCTACATATTAATCAGATGGTCCAGGGTAGGGCATTCCAGAAAACTGGCACAGCGTGAGAGAAGTCTTAAAAGACATAAGTGGGAGGTTCAGATTATGGAAGTTGATAGCCTTAGATCAGCTTCAGAACAGAAAGCACAGGTAGGGTGATAGAGATGAGGGAGGAGATGCAGGACTGTGGAGAGCATTATTGGTGAGAGCAATACGCTTATATTGTACTCTGTAGCGGATGGGTAAGACTGGAAACAAGGTGGAGGCATCAGTGAAGCGGCTGGACAAAAAAAAAACGACCCTAGTTGCTGCATTTAGGACAGACTGGAAGGAGAAAAGTTTGGTAAGAGGCATACCCTTTCAGTAGAGAGTTGCAGTAGTCCAGACAAGAATAAATAATAGCAATAGTAAGGCTATGTACCCACGTATGCAGAAAATTCCTGGCTAAAAACCGGACTCCTTCCCAGCTAACACGCGTTTTTTAAGCGATTTTTGCACGTTTTTTTCCCCAGTCTCATAGAATAGTTAGAAATGCGGATTTTTCCGTGTAATTAATGAGCATGCCGCGTTTTTTACCGCGATGCTTTTCTTCGCAGAAAAAAATGCATCAATATGCACAAAAAGTGCAGAATTCATTAAAATGAACGGGATGCTTCTTGTAAGCGTTTAAGCATTTTTGCCGGTAAAAACGCTTAAAAACGTGAAAAAAACCGCTTACATGTGCACACACCCTAAGAGTTTTTGACTTTTAAAAGGTGAGGAAAAAGTTGGCTTTGGGAGATGTTTTTAAGGTGACATGAGCGAGTGATTGAATATACGGAATAAAGAAAAGTTGTGTGTCAAATATGACCCCAAGACAATGAGTGTGCTACTTGGGAGTCATGATTAAACCCACAAGGAAATTGCTATATCGCATATATCGTATTTTGGACAAGAAAACAGTAAAAAAAAAAAATGGTGCGTGTTATAATGTTTTTGTGGTAGCTTACTTGTGGGGCAGCGGTGTTGGAGTGGGGTCCGAGGTGGCAGAATAGCTGCTGGCGGAGCTGCGCGCTCCAGCCTGGTATGACGGGGTGTTCAGTGGTGCAGGGGCATCGCGAAGATTTTGTGACAGCCCAGAGCCCCGCTCCTTCCATACTTGCGGTGGACTCTAGCAAAATGGGTGACGGAGGTGACGCATGAGCAATTGAGACCTCTGCAGACAAGATCTCGGAGATAAGATCTCAGAGATAAGATCTCAGAGATAATATCTCAGAGATAATATCTCAGAGATAATATCTCAGAGATAATATCTCAGAGATAATATCTCAGAGATAATATCTCAGCGCAGAGATCTCAATTTGCGCATGAGCCGCCTCCAGAGCCCATTTTCCTAGAGTCCACCGCATAGAAAAGTATGGAAAGTGCTGAGTTCCAGGATTTTAAAAAATGTCGGCGAAGCCCCAGCACAGCCGAACACCTCGTCATACCAACTTGGGGACCGCAGCCATCACCCGACTCCTGCTTCCTGCCAGAAGCTTCCGTCAGAAGTGACAATACATTACAACATGTCTAAAACTAAACTCAGGGAACAAATCAGAAGAATGTTGCGTAAGATTATGGTCTCCACGTACAAGAGGGTAAAATTGGATAAACACAACCAAAAGGTATGGAGAATAAAAGAAAAAGGAAGATGTGAAAAAAAAGTAAAGGAGGGTTCACCCCATATGGGTGCTGGATATAAAAAGTATAGCAAACGTATAGGATTTAACTTATATGGTGTCTAAATAGTGACAAAATTGGACAATTTTTCATGCATCCATCTATCCTAGTTATAACTTCTTTTAAGGACATAGGCTTTTTTCTTTCATGCAGCAAGAAGTAAGAAGGGGAAAAGTTGAAATAATGTGTAGGTGAGGTGCTATGCAAAGCAGGAGAGAAACCCAAGGACCATGGCGTAATATAACATTAGAGGAGGTTCCATAATATGCTTCTGGATCAAATTCTGCTTTGTTTAGGGATACCAGGTATAAAACAAGAGGCCTGGCTCTGGGGATCCTCTAAACAAGAAGATGGGTAGCTTAGCATCTAGTTAGCGATCCTAATGGGACGAAACTACCACTTCATTAGTACTTTAGAGGCTGACTGTAGTGAAGTAATATTAATTGAGTGTTTAGATCTGGTTAGCCACATTTTCTACAACTACAAGGGGTCCCAGGTACCTTAAAGACGAGCTCTCAAACGCACATATATGAGTGTTGTTTCTGGGTTGGTGGTTTCTTTAAAGTAGCATATAATAGTGAATCCAGGTCTGGAGTACGAGGGTCGTTAACGTATATACGTCCAATGAATGACATTTCTTCAAAGTAACCTCCATTGTTGCAGTAAACTGCATAATAAAAATCTAATGTTTGTTGGGCTCTCCATACATGTGCTGTGTGACACAGCCGCAACACATGGAACTGCGGCACCGATCAGCTAATCAGCAGGCGCGATCCCTCTGCAGCTTAGGCCTGTTTCACATTTCCGTTTGTTGCCATCAGTCAAAATCCTCCATTTTTTTTTGGCAGATCCGTTTTTTTCCCATTGACTTGCATTAGCGGCGGATTTTGACGGATGGTCATCTGTTGGATCCGTTTTTTGACGGATCTGCCATAATTTTGGCATCCGCTGACTTCAGTGGACGGACAATTAAATGTTTTTTTGTCTGCGTCAAAATAGCGGAGAGCAACGGATCCGCCGCTATCTGCCATTTGTTATAATGGTCGCCTATGGGCGACGGATCCGTTGCCAACCGTTTATTGACGGAATCCGGCAACGGATCCGCTTTTTGACACTGAGCATGCCCGGAATAATTTCCTTGCCAGAAATTTAACCCCAAATTCCGTTCTGGTGACGGAAAATCTTGCTCTCTCTCTTTTTCCAGTCATTTCACTTTAAATTTCATCACCTTGGCACCAAAAACGGATCCGTCAAAAAACGGATCCTGTGACATCTGTTTGTGGCAAAACGGAAACGGATCCGTTTTTTCACACTCTGGCGTCAAAAAACTGAAGTGTGAAACAGGCCTTATTCGGTAAGTTATATTTTGCTGAATAAGAGGGAACCAGAACAAATTCGCTCAACTCTGACCTTACCCTTGTATACAAGAGTAAGAGCTGCCACATTATTAACAGCTGTAATTTACACCCTGTATTTACTTTGCATAGAACATGTATTTGATGGGTATATATAGATACATTGTTGAATCAAAAATAGAGAGTTCTTAACAGACATATCTAGACAATATTCCTATCTACGTAGTGGTGTCCGTTCATAACAAAATCTCTATCCATCAACAGCATCACACGAACCCCACTGACTTATAACATGTTCAGTTGTATTCTGCGAAGCAGTCTATCCAAATGGAGTCTCCGACACAGATGTGAACATAATTGTACCCACTATAGGTTTTATCAGATTTCTAAAAACTATAGCAATATTCTTTCCGTACTGGGATTTTGTCATTCAAACTACTGTTACTTTGAAAAAAATTGGAATAAACCAGATTTTAAAGTAATTAGGAGGATAAGAGCTTTATTCTGTGCAACTGCAAGAAAAAAAAATCCAGGGAGTTGGGATCCTGGGTTCTGGCAACTGCAGTAATCCTTTTCAAATTGCTCATATTAAGATTAAAGATCACTTTGTTTCTGTATTCCCACAACTGGTTGGGTATGGTAAAGAAATCAGCCCGCTGCTTTTATACGTAACATCTTTAACATTTGCTCTGTTTTCTGTGCCTGTGATTAAATGTAACATTTTGAAATCCCAAAGTTCTGAGAAAAGGCATAAATCCTCATCTCACAGCTGCTGTTTGACTCCAAAAACACATGCAGTATTTTTTTTCAAGCATCTACCATCAAATTGTCCCAGTGGACCCGCACTGGGGAACACCTGCATCTCTTCATTTCATTCCAATAACGCAGTTTCAACTTTTCAATTACAAAAATAGATGCTATATTCAGCTGCACGTTCACTTTGCCCTTAATTCCCGTGAACAAAAACCTAGGAGCATGAAATCATTCGGGCAAGCTCTGTCATCAGGAGGATGAGGGATTTTTTTTTTCTGTTGCACACTAGTATTGCAGTGGGAATTCAAGAAAATATTGGCAACAATTGTAGATAAAGAATGTGGTCAGCTTGGAGGCGGTAGAATACAAAAAAAAAACCCTCAATAGAGTAAGATTACCGTTACATCATGCATGTGTGAAGCGACCATTGCAAGCCTATGAGCAAAATGAGATACACATAGGCCCGAATAAATCAAAACTTTTACGCCAGAAATACAGTGTAAAAAGTTTTGAAAAGTCGTAAAAATGGTTGCACAATGCAAGGCAGAAATATTGTGATTTTTGGCATTTTCACATAATTTTCGCCCAACTAACAAAATGGGCCAGACGAGCCATAGCAGCCCCCGCTCATCAAATTCATGTTAAGAGGCTGAAAAAAGCTTACTCCCATCTTTGAATAGAGTTAGATTTGTGGAGCGGCACACAAGAGGCAGCATTTTATAGGCCGTATTTATCTGTGGAGCATCTTCTTGGGCCACCATTAACCCTTGTGCAGGATTTTATGGGCCGTATTTATCTATGGAGCATCTTCTTGGGCCACCATTAACCCTTGTGCAGCATTTTATGGGGTTATTTATCTATGGAGCATCTTTTGGGACCACCATTAACCCATGTGCAGCACCACCCTCGGATTATACTCAAGTAAATAAGTTTTCCCAGTTTTTTGTGACAAAATTAGTGGCCTCAGGTTATACTCGGGTCGGCTTATATTCGAGTTTATACGGTATGTTACTGTTGCCATGAGACAAACTCTGACCTTAAGAGAAAGGGCCACATCTCTGGACCAAAACGTTGTCATATGGACAATTAAATCGCACATGATTTTCACTTATTTGGTGTGCTGCCTTCATTTCTTTGGGTATATCTACAAGATTTGGTACATACCTGGGAGGTTTTGTGCACCCCCACTATTTGCCATGACAGGGTTGGGCACTCACCATATCTACACCCCAAGGATGTGGTCTGGGAAGTTAAATGTCTGGGCACTAAGTTTCTTTTCTCCTCTGTGGGTGTGGAGGTAGGAAGCTCCAGTGAAGTGTTCCATGTGCAACTGTGCTGGACTCTTGATTGTACCCTGAGCGGGCGGATCCCTGCAGGCCTAAGACTGTACTATAGGTTAGAAAAGGCCATGTTTTGCTGCTGAACCCTGCACAGATTTATGCCATGTTTGAATAAACCAGCAGAAGAAAAGTTACTGCGTCTACCTCTGTGAGTAGCTAAGTGAGTCTCATTACCACTGTATATGTGTGTACACAAACACACACATATATACATATATACATATTTACTAGGGATTCAGGCTCTCAGGTAGGCATTAGGTAGCGTTTACACAGGCAATGCAATTTAGGCCAAACGTGTACTAGGACTGTACAATTTGCTAAAGTAATCCAATTGTAAACTAACTAAGATTAGGGATGGTCTTCTCGCTGACTTTAGTTCCTTCTCGGAAAGGGGAAACAAGGCTCTGGAGGTGGATTGTCTATCACAGGAACAAACTATGTTACATTTGCTGCCTACATCAGTTTTGAGGCAAAAAAAAAAAAAGTTTAATGTAAATAGCCAGCTCAACAATTCAGAGGTAGATATGTGATTCTCATGTTTATAACTATTTATGTATATTGTATCCATGCTCATGAATTATTTTTTACTGGAATTAGGTATAATAGTTGTAATGTAAAGCCATCAGCTATTTTGATTGCGCAAGATAACAAGGACAGATCAAGGTGGAGGTCCCTTTACATGTTGCTCCATTGGCCTACTTTTGTAGACTGTGGTGGAGTTTTTACCAAGCCCTTGGGCAGCAGGAACCGCTTGGCATAGGTGCTAAGCATGCACCTTCCATTTGTTCTTCCTAGAACCAATATCACACTGTACAATTCTTCAATGTGGGTGGTGAATGAAGCAGGAACCGATGGGTACAGAAGTCATTGATGACCTCCATCTCCAGCTTGGTACAGCTCACATCACAATGTATATTCCTGTATGGTGCTTTGATGTAGGAGATGAATACAACAGGAGCGGACGGCCACAGGTTGGCGAAACAGGACAAGTTGAGTCAAACACACTTGTTAGTGTAGCAAGAGCGGCTCTTTGTTAAACCGCCAAGTGCGGGACATTTTTAAACTTCACCTTTATCAAAGAGGATTCATTTCTCATTTTAAGATTCAAGAGAAAAAATTAAGAAAAAAAAATTCATGAATACTTTCCTTAAAGCAGATCTGTCTTCAGATTTCAAAATATTGCATATATTATTCAATAGATCTCTTACCATTACTGAATAAATCTCTTAAACCCAAGAAGGCTGGTGTACTTAGTGTAAAAATCCATAACTAAATGGATGTATAATAATTTCGTGAAATTTTTAACTTAACATCAGAATCACATAGCATGTGAAGCTTTTCAAAATAAAAACACCAGTCCCATCAATTTGTATCGAGTTTGTATTTCAAAATCTAGTGACAAATTTGCTCAGAAGAGAAACTGTCCATTAATTCATGCAGCCCAACCCATATGCAGAATGAATCATTGTCTGATTGCATTTAGATATGGCTTAAAAAGCCAGTAGAAGACCAAAGGCAGATTAGATACTACTCCCGACACCGCCCAGGCTGGCTTCTACTCACACCTCTGCAGGTGATTGACAAGTCTCTCCTTATGGACACACAGGAGATACCTGTTAATCATCAATGAGAAGCAACCGATGGTCCTTGCCTTATCTTTATACTATGTTTCCTCTGAAATGCCAGGCTCAGATTCATGCTTTCCATTGTTTTGGGCAGCATAAATCGACTGACCGGTTCCCTTTAAGACATGACCTCTATGGGTAATATGATTAACATGATCAGACGATTGTGAGATTCCAGTTGCATCACTTTCTATTTGTGCCCACAGTAGTCAGTGTAACAGTTTTGTTCAACTATGTGACTTTTATGGAGTGCTACTGTCACACAAAAGTTGCTGTCACCTACAACTTGTGGCAGCTGATGTGTCACATTCATTGAAAGACAAGCAAGATCTCCTGCCAACTTCCAGCTCCTGGGCACTGAGCAGAACAAAAAAAGCATATATCCCGTAGCAGCGAAGTCAATGTCTCGAGAAGTCATTTCTCAAGTTAAACCAGCAGTAAGAGCAAACCGATTGACCATGCTTATATTAGCTTAGGAAACATTTCAAAGCAGTGAACCACTGCCTTACTACATGACTGTGGAAGTAATATTACAGCAATATATGTGTTCTGTATGTGAAACAGAACAGTTTGTCACTTGGCACATTTTATATTAAATCTCCCAAGAGAGCAGCATTGAATAATTGGATGTAACATGATCGCAACGTTATAGAGATTTTACACTTACCAGAGCTGTGGCAGAAGTCCATCTGCTCGGGAATCTGGATTGTAAAGGCTATCAAATCTGGACCAAGCAAAGATTCAGGCTTCCTGCTCTCCTTCAACCATTTACTCATGTGGAGATCTGTTGTGTCAGAGGGGCCTTGTACCAAAGGAATTAACTTCTCTTTCCCAGTATCACCTTTACAAATACAGATGGGAAACAGTCACCGCTATATGCCAAAAACAACTTTACAAACAAGTACATTGCTGCCAGGGGTCATGGCCTAGAAAAAGGTCAAGAACTCAAACATCAGGATGTACAATTTTAAAATTTTATTTTTACAATTTTTTTTTGCATGTCAATAGCAAAAATAAATTTAAAATTGGGAAAGATAATTTATTGCATTATAGATTTTTAGGAACAGATCGGCATATCCCAGAATTACATATGCATATCTTTAAATAACTAGGTAAAAGAGATGGAAGAATCTATTAGTATTATTCTGGGTTCATCGGCCAGGTCAGTATTCTGTGACTGCTGGTCGGGAGCCCTGTGAATCTCCTTTTACCTCCCGCTATTACCGACTCTTCCTTTGATTAACCAGGCGGGCGCAACATTACAGCATCACACACGACTAATCAAAGAAGGCTGGGAATGCCAAGAATTATGAGCAAATTCACAGGGCTCCCGACCGGTGATCACAAATTACTGACCTGGCCGATGGAACAGAGTCCTGTGAATCAATTCAACTATCTCTAGTGAGTTAAGTAATGTAATGAGTAAAAGAAAGAAATACAAGAACAATAAAGGAAAAGATAGAAGATCCTTAAATGTGTGTGACTGAAGGGTTAACAACTCAAACAAAGAATGAAAGGCTGACAACTCTAAAGGCCCTTTTACATTTAGCGATGCACCAGCGATCCGACCCGGTCAGGGTCGTTGGTGCATCGCTAAATGATCGCTAGTGAGCTTTCACACAGACAGATCTCACAGCGATGCAGCAGCGACGCAGCGCACGATACTCACCATTCACACACAGCGATCCTGGCGTCCTCCCGCCAGCCTCCACGCCTCACTCGTCGTCACAGCAGGAAGCGCCCGACGAGAAATGGA
Source organism: Dendrobates tinctorius (assembly GCF_039654945.1). NCBI lineage: Eukaryota > Metazoa > Chordata > Amphibia > Anura > Dendrobatidae > Dendrobates > Dendrobates tinctorius. The sequence goes on from NW_027361832.1 coordinate 8,406,972, forward strand.
GCCGCCCGACGAGAAATGGAGCTGCCCGACGAGAAATGGAGCCTCCCGATCTCGCGCGATCAGCGATGGACAGCGGGGGAGCGGGTCGGAGGTGAGTATCACACATAGCGATATCGCTAGCAATATCACTATAACGTCACAAAATCAGTGACGTTTTAGTGATATTGCTAGCGATATTGCTATGTGTAAAACCCCCTTAAGGCTAGGTTCACATTACGTTTAACATGGTTAAACGGTATAGCATAACACGATCGCGTTATGCTACAATTGTGGCTAAAAGTATTGACACCCCTGCAATTCTGTCAGATAATACTCAGTTTCTTCCTGAAAATGATTGCAAACACAAATTCTTTGGTATTATCATCTTCATTTAATTTGTCTTAAATGAAAAAACACAAAAAGAATTGTCTTAAAGCCAAATTGGATATAGTTCCACACCAAACACAAAAAAGAGGGTGGACAAAAGTATTGGCACTCTTCGAAAAATCATGTGATGTTTCTCTAATTTGTGTAATTAACAGCACCTGTAACTTACCTGTGGCACCTAACAGGTGTTGGCAATAACTAAATCACACTTTCCGCCAGATGACATGGATTAGAGTTGACTCAACCTCTGTCCTGTGTCCTTGTGTGTACCACATTGAGCATGGAGAAAAGAAAGACCAAAGGAACTGTCTGAGGACTTGAGAAACCAAATTGTGAGGAAGCATGAGCAATCTCAAGGCTACAAGTCCATCTCCAAAGACCTGAATGTTCCTGTGTCTACCGTGCACAGTGTCATCAAGAAGTTTAAAGCCCATGGCACTGTGGCTAACCTCCCTAGATGTGGACAGAAAAGAAAAATTGACAAGAGATTTCAACGCAAGATTGTGCGGATGTTGGATAAAGAACCTCGACTAACATCCAAACAAGTTCAAGCTGCCCTGCAGTCCGAGGGTACAACAGTGTGAACCCGTACTATCCGTCGGCGTCTGAATGAAAAGGGACTGTATGGTAGGAGACCCAGGGAGACCCCACTTCTTACCCAGTGACATAAAAAAGCCAGGCTGGAGTTTGCCAAAGCTTACCTGAAAAAGCCTAAAACGTTTTGGAAGAATGTTCCTGGTCAGATGAGAGAAAAGTAGAGCTTTTTCGGCAAAGGCATCAACATAGATTTTACAGGAGAAAAAAAGAGGCATTCAAAGAAAAGAACACGGTCCCTACAGTCAAACATGGCGGAGGTTCCCTGATGTTTTGGGGTTGCTTTGCTGCCTCTGGCACTGGACTGCTTGACCATGTGCATGGCATTATGAAGTCTGAAAACTACCAACAAATTTTGCAGCATAATGTAGGGCCCAGTGTGAGAAAGCTGGGTCTCCCTCAGAGGTCATGGGTCTTCCAGCAGGACAATGACCCAAAACACACTTCAAAAAGCACTAGAAAATGGTTTGAGAGAAAGCACTGGAGACTTCTAAGGAGGCCAGCAATGAGTCCAGACCTGAATCCCATAGAACACCTGTGGAGAGATCTAAAAATGGCAGTTTGGAGAAGGCACCCTTCAAATATCAGGGACCTGGAGCAGTTTGCCAAAGATGAATGGTCTAAAATTCCAGCAGAGCATTGTAAGAAACTCATTGATGGCTACCAGAAGCAGTTGGTCGCAGTTATTTTGGCTAAAGGTTGTGCAACCAAGCATTAGGCTGAGGGTGCCAATACTTTTGTCTGGCCCATTTTTGGAGTTGTGTGTGAAATGATCCATGTTTTGCTTTTTGCTTCATTCTCTTTTGTGTTTTTTCATTTAAGACAAATTAAATAAAGATAACACCACCAAAGAATGTGTTTGCAATCATTTTCAGGAAGAAACTGAGTATTATCTGACAGAATTGCAGGGGTGTCAATACTTTTGGCCACAACTGTATATGACGGCGTTATGAATGACGGCACATCGCGAACGCATGCCACTTTACGGCATGCGTCGCCATGTGCCCGACAATGGGGCTGAATGGCAGCGTTAACGGACTGCATAAACCTAATGTGAACCCAGCCTAAATCAAGCTTATAGAATTATAGTTTTTTTTTAAATTTGCAATTAGGTAAATAGCTAAAAGAAGTTTAAAAAGGAGAAAAGGTAAAGTCTCAACAAACATTATGCTGAAACGTTGAAGAGGGGAAAAACTCGAGCTGTTTATTAAACAGATTTCATGAAAGCAGCTTATGTGTAAATGATCCTTCCAGGCTGAAATAGTGCGATTCAATTTCATACTAAATTAAAAAAGGAAATAAACTAAGGATTTTACAGGGCTCATAAAAACATATGATTGGTCATGCTCTTTCCCGATAATATTCCCAGCTCCATCGTATGAGCAAGTTAAAAATCAGTCATGGGCTTATCATCTTGGCACCATTCCAAAATGGCTTTATCGTCTATGAAAATAAATTAGCAAGTAGCTGCGCTATTAATGAGTTTATAGTTTCATTTATTGGGATGGTCATTGATTTATTAACTGTCGGTAGAACTACATTAATTGCTGGCTTAAAACCAGCAGGTGCAATCAAGGATGATACCTGTCATCATGCTAATATGAGTTTATAAAAACTGGCGCTGATGAACAAAACAGTGATTTTTAACCTCTTAGTGACGGAGCCAATTTTTAAAATTCTGACCATTTACGTGGTCATAACTCTGGAACGCTTCAACAAATCCAATTGGCTTTTGAGATTGTTTTTTCATGGAACATTATAATTTATGATAATGGTAAATTTAGGTTGATATGTTTTGTGTTTAGTTATAAAAAATATCAGAAACTTGACAAAAATGTAAAAAAAATTGCAATTTTCAAACTTTGAGGCTATGTGCACACGTAGCGTTTTAAAACGCTCACTAAAAACCGGACTCCTTCCCAGAAATCGCGCGTTTTTTTCCGCGCGATTTCACCGCGATTTTACCGCGATTATGATCGCGATTTCACGTGCGTTATTCAAGCACTTTCCAAGCGATTTGAAGCATCGCTTGGAAAGTGATTGACAGGTTGGTCACACTCGTCAAACATAGTGTTTGACAAGTGTGACCAGGTTTTTACTATTGAGGCCGCCTATGCGGCATCAATAGTAAAAGATAGGATGTTAAAATGCTAAAAAAAAAATAAAAAAATCGGGGTATATTTACCTTACGGCGTCCCGCGCTGCATTCCCGGGCCTCAGCGTTCCCAGTAATGCCTTGCGAGACCTGTGATGACGTAGTCTCGCGTTGCTATAGCGATCTCTCGAGACCGCTAGAGTCACGCGAGACTACGTCATCACAGGACCTTGCCGCAAGGCATTACTGGGAACACTAGGCCGGGAATGCAGCGCGGGACATCGGAAGGTAAATATACCCCGATTTTTTATTTTTTATTCTTTTTATTTACAGGGGTATGGTACCCAGGGCCTGGAGGACAGTCTCCTCTCCTCCACAACGTGGGTACCAACCGCACATGAGACGCTTAACTTCCCGCATGGTGGGCATAGCCACATGCAAGAAGTAAGCGATTCTCATGCATTCCTATGGGTGCGGAATCGCGGCAATTCTTTGCGATTCCGCACAAAAGAATGAGCATGCTGCGATTTTTTCCGCGATGCGATTCCGCCGCGGAAAAAAGCGCAGCATTAGCACAGCATGTGCGGAATGCCATAGGAATGCATGGGGTGCGTCATGTACACGATTTTTAAGCATTTTCGCAGCGTTCTCGCGCCGAAAATCGTGGCAAAAATGCTTAAAAATCGCTACGTGTGCACACAGCCTGAATGATTATCCGTTTAATCCAAAGAGTCATACCACACAAAAACATTAATAAACAACATTTCCCACGTGTCTGCCTTACATCAGCACCATTTTTAAAAACGGTAATTTATTTTGTTAGGCTTTTAGGAGGTTTAAAAATGTAGCAGTAATTTTTCATTTTTTCAAGGAAAGTTACAAAATTTATTTTTTGAGGAACCTATCCAGGTTTTAAGTGACTTTGGGGGTCCTATATATTGGAAAACCCCAAAAAGTGATACCATTTTAAAAACAGCACCCCTCGACATATTGAAAACTCATGTCAGGTAGTTTTATTAACCCTTCAGGTGATTTTCAGGAATTAATGCAAAGTGGTATAGCCGGAATGAAAAAGTGTTTGTTTACCACCTAAAAGTCGCTAACTTCTGAACTGACCGCTATAGCCGGGAGACTCTAAGGCCACTATTTGGCCATGAACTGCTAAGGCAAACATCAGGACCACACAATCATAATCTTGGTGTGTCAATTAGATTAAAGCGGAAGCCCCCACAATTTTTTAAACCATTTTTCCGATGTAGTCACTTTTGACAGCATCAACTAAGGGGTTAAACAGATATGGACGGTGACAATACTGATCGTTTGTGATACAGCAAGTTGTCAGCTATAGTGGACAGCCGACAGCTGCTGAATTGTCACCTGTTTGGTGATGATATTCTGTTATATCTCAGGTAATTAAAAAGACGTATTGGCTGTCATTAAGGGGTTAAAATGCATTTAAAAAGGTAACAAATATTTTTCTATCATGTTGATGGTTTTGCAATTTTTTTCTCCTTTCTCGTAATTATTTAATAATTTCTATTAAATGCCAATTTGGAGGAGATGAAATAATGACAAACGATAATGTTTACTTCATCATATTAGCTAAGATCACTGACAATCGAGAGTTCTTGTTGATTGCTCAATCCCTTCAATTTCCACTTGGATCACACTATCTTTTAATGAGGATCTCGCTGCTTAACGGTCCTGGTTTGTCTTTTCTGGATTTCTTTTTTTCATAATGTCAAATGTTTTCTATTGGTGAAAGGTCTGGACTACTGGCGGCCGGTTCGGCACTCAAACTCTTCTGAGAAGCCATGCTGTTGTGATGGATCCAATATTGGGTTTAGCATTGTCTTGCGGAAATATCCAAAGGAAGGATTATTCGGCTCAAAGAATGTACCATGTATTAAAATTTCTTCAGTTCTTTATTCCAAAATATTTTACATTACTGTTAAACATTTTGGAATAAAGCCTCAAATAAATTTTAATATACATTCTTTAAACTGAACCATTCTTTCTTTGGACTAGCAAAGCATGCTAGGACAGATGTGAGGTTCCAAACCATCTATGGTGAGCTGGCTATTTTCATCTTGCTGAAATAACCACGTCCCTTCCCTGCAATAGACATTGGCTGGATGGGAGCATATGTTCCTCTGTATAATGCTGAGAATTGACAATGGCTTTCAAGATGTGTAAGCTACCCAAGCAATAGACATTAACGCACCACTATACCATCAAAGATGCAGACTTTTGAACTGTATGTTGATAACAAGCTGGATGGTCCCTGTCCTCTTGAGTCTGTAGGACACTTCATCCATGATTTTCATGAAGAATTTAAAATTCTGATTTATCTGAGCACAGAACAATTTTGCATTTTGCCTCAGTCCATTTTTAATGAGCTCTGACCCATAGACGATAGCAGCTTTTTTAGATTATGTTGATATATGGCTTCTTCTTTAAACAATACAAAAGTGGTTATTCAAGTTAAGCGTGAAAATCTGCAGTCACTATAAGTGACTTCACGTGTGTGAATCCTTACACTGTTCACAGTATGCGTTGTCCGCATTCTCCACTGCCAGCAGCGACACAATAAGGGCAAATTACCACAAGTATGAGCAAGGGCTGCACACATCCACTTGAAATGTGGCAATGAGTATCCATATTCCATAACTGTGGTCACATGACTGTCCACTTCTGGGTTTGGCACCAAAGAACCTGGACAATGCGCCCTGTACACAATATAAGGATTCACAAGGTTGCAGGCACATAGACTGACTTTCGTACCAAACGTGGACAATCCCTTTAATTTGCATTTGTGGATTGCATGACAAACTGTGTTCACAAACAATGATTTCTGAAAGTAATCTTGAGTCCATGCAGTGATCTGGCTAAATAGATCACAAGTATTCGATGTTGACCATTGGCCTTGTGACCTTGTGCACAAGGATTTCTCTAGAATCGCTGAATCTTTTGATGGCACTAGTGTACTGTACTTGTAGGTAGTGGGATATTCGTCTTGGCAATTTTAAGTTGAGGAACGATATTCTGAAATTGTTAATGTGAACCTGTGAGCAGGATTATCCTCAGTAAACTACAGACACTAAGTTTGGCGCGGTTATACTGATTAAAATGATACTTGGGGTGATGAAATCCATCTTGTGGTTGCTGTGATTCTCGTGCTTTGGGTGGCATGTGGGGGGTCTTCATGTGGTGCTCTGCTTACATACTCATCTGTATGGCTTGTGACAAGGATCCCTCACTGACCTGCTCCCTTGATTACATACTGTATATCTTAATGTTAAAAAAAAAAAAAAAAAACTACATTCATCATGCAGGCGGCGGCGCTGTAGCATGAAACGATCTATAATATCCATACTTTCATTTGATTTGGTCATATAAGTTTCTTGAGAAATTTTTTTTTATCGTAATCAAAATGGTGGTGGCAGTACCATCATTCGGAAAGCGATAGATGCTACTGCGCAGGTGCCACTACCATCTTGATGGAGCCTTTTTTTTCCTTTAGCAAAATGTTAACTGCGCTGTAGCTTCTATTGCGTTCCGAATAATGCTACTGCAAAGGCACGGCTGCCGACACCCTTTTGATTAAGATTTTTTTTTCTTCAAGAAATTTGACAAAATCAAATGAAAAAATAGATATTATAAATTCTATCATGCTGCAGCGCAGGCGCCCTCTGCATGGTGTCTTTTTTTTTTTTTTTTTTTTTATTTCAAACAATTAGATATACAGTATGTAAAATAGGGGGCAGATCAGTGACCTGTAATAAGCCATACACATGAATATGTAAGCAGAGCGCCACATGAAGACCCCCACAGGCCGCCCCAGAATCTCATTAACTAAAAACTGCAAAGATTAAACAACCACAAGACGGATTTCATCAAAGTATCATTTTAATCAGTAGAACGGCGCCGACCTGACACTGTCTGTAGGTTACTGTGCACAATCCTGCTGACAGGTTCCCTTTAAATTATCTTTAGATGTAGTTGATCACAGATTGGTTAACATCTGACCCGCTTTGCTTCTCAGAGACTCTGCCTCTCCAACACACTTTTAATACACTGTAATGTTACTTAGTTGAGAAACTGATTGCTCTACTGTTTAACAGTACACACTTATCTAACCTTTCGCTAACCCTGTCCCAATTTTTTTTTTCATGTGTTGCTCTAGTCAATTTCTAAATCAGTTACCATAATTTTATTCAAATGAAATGGAAAGAAATCTAATTTTCACCGTCTGATAATTGTTTTATCTTCTACTGTGAATAAAATACAGCTATTAGAGATTTCTTTCTATAAGTGGTTATGTCCCAACCAGTTATACATGATTGATGTGAAATCTTTTAGTCCGGGATGTTGTCTTCACTTGCTCTCAATTAACAGCCCAGCTTTATTCCTGAAGTGAATTTCCTTCTACAGCACATGAAATGTAGTGCGCTTTCCTCCCTATGTTTGTGTGAACTTTATTTTCTAATATCTTGAATACTTTCTCCTCTCAAATGTGTTTAGTTTCCTTCCTCTGCCTATCGAGAGTTATCAAAATCAGTTAAAGATAAATTATCATATCTTGTAAACCCACTTGCAAGGTGAGATAATTCCATACACTTTCTTCAGCAACAACATAAGATTTAAAAAAAAAAAAAAAAAATGAATTTGTAAAGTTGCTTGTGAGTGCGATGCTTCTTTCTACACACCTGGTATTCTGACAACACACACTGACAATGCGCTCTGTTGCAGGCTTATTACTATTGATCTGAGCCAGCAACAGAGTGCGCGCTGTCATTGTGCACATCGTGCAAGGACTAACACAACCGCTGAAACAAGCGTCACTGATGACTTGAAAATTTAAAAAAAAAAACTTTTTAAAATAGGTTATTACAGAAATATACTTCTCTGTCCTCCCAAACTTATCATTCATTCTGAAAATTCTTAATTCACAGGCAAAATTCATCTTCGGAGAATACAGACTTGCCCATTACTAAAATTTGAGATGACAGTTGGTACTCATTAAGTTCTATGGAGAAGTATAACTTATTTCAGGAGAACTTGCAGCAGAATGTCCGGAGTCTGCCACTCCGTAGAACTTTATGAGCACCAACTGTCATTTTCTATCTGCATAATGAGAAAATCTGTCTTCTCTCAATACAAATTGTACCAACAATTAGTGAAGGATCAATCAAGGAAAAAATCAGATTTATCTGATAAGATACAGTATATTACAAAATTGCTTACTTTCATGTGTACTATTGATTTATGAAATAAAAACAGCGATTGCTTTTTAAGCCTCTGGATGTACACAAGAATATCTCTACTCCCTGAAATCAACCAAAATTCTCAAAAATGGTGAAGCTTTAAAACACACAGTATTCTATTAAGTGACATAACAGTCATTAACCAGCTGATACACGCTACCGATCTACGGACAGCATGTATCAGCTGTTTAATGACTTATGTCCCTTACTAGAATACTGTGTTTTAATGCTTCACCATTTTTGAGATTTTTGGTAGCTTTCCAACCATAAATATTTATCTCTGAAATGCTGCGATTATTATAGAGAAACAGTTTAATAATGGGGACCGAGCTGCGCTGGAGACTAGTTGGACAGGTGTGTCACAGGCAGCTTCTCCTCGCCTGCTTACCATGAGTGATAGGTCTCTCCCTTTACACACATGCAAGGAGAAACCTGTTACTCCAAGACAGTGGCGGGGATAGGTCGCCGGGGACCTGCCTTTCCAACTAGTCTCCAGCATGGGTAGTCCCTGGCGGCTATTAAATTATTTCTTTCTGAAATGTCGCTGCTTTTCAGAGTTAAACATTCATGGCTTGAGTCGTGCAGGCAGTGGCTGATACAAGCTGTTAGTGCATCGGGTCAGCATGTATGAGCTATCAGGATCCATTCATAGGAAAAATTTAATAGGAACATGAGCACAACTTCTACATTTTTCATCCACTCCGGGTTTTGGATACAAATACTGATGAAAAATACTGACCAAACAGTCTACGTGTGAACATGGCCAAGCACATAGAAGTTTGGACCATAACTGTTGGTTGCAGAGGATGTTGGATGATCTGACTTCTCTGGAGACAATACAAATGTGTGCTTACAATGAAAAGCAAACAACTGGAACGTGAAGCTAATGTGTTAATGTTTAATTAAACTCATTGAGTAAAATGAATTAATGTTTTTCAAGTCAAGAACTTGTGAATCTCTAGTGGTACAAAGTATTACATAATGTTGTTATGTTAGTGCCTTACAAGAGAAGCCGAACAAATGTACTTTTAGGAGTACCGTGCACTTGGCAGCCTACTCAATTTTTGCTTAAAAAACACAGAAGAGGCCAGTGTTAGAAAAAAAAAACACAATACATCTCACCTTGCCTTTCTTTTTAGTATGGCCCATCACATTCTGAGAAGAGATCTTTGCCTTATAAGGGCCAACCAGATCTCCCAAGTATCACCCAGAATGATCTTGAATGCAGCTACATGGCAAGAAGGTTGCAATTCATCACATTATTGGTAATTGTTGTGCAGTTAGAATTATACTTTATGATCCATTGTACAGTAACTACTCAAATATAGGCTTGGGGGGAGGGAAAACTACAATCAGAACACAATTATAAAATTAAAACTACACTTAATTCCACCATAGCTATAATGTATTATCTTGGCATGATAAAATTAAAACACGCTAAATCTCTGATTCAAAGGAACAATGAATAAATTCTTGTTTCAGTAACTCTCCTTGTAAAAAGTAAGGCCAATTCTCCTATACAGGCAATAAACTTTTATACGGTCCAGCTGCACATACCTGGGGCTTTGGCACAAATTTTTATTGATCCCAGGGTCCCGGAGACACATTTGACCAATGATGTGCTGCAGAATCTCAGTTCAACATTCTGGATAGAACCCTCCAGAGTTGGCAGCGCATTCTTGGATTTCACACCTAATAAAAGAAAGCTGCAAATGTACTAGCCTGTTGAATTGTAATATACTTTAATATTCATTCAGACAGTAAAACAATCATTTCAGTTCTTTTTTTTTGCTTTTTGTTTTAATTAGCAAACATCAGAAAGTGATTTGGATTCATATTCAAACACAATTCCTTTTAACGCATTCACATGATGTTCTGCAAAACTCGGTTTGAAGTTGTGCTGTTCTGCAGGTGTCCAGGATTTGGCAGGAGGGTCTGAGGCATAGTCCTCCAGCAACAGCAAAGAATAATAGTGAGTAACACCCAGCACACGCAATTCATGCACCCTATACTGTATATGTTTGGAACGATTTAACAGCCCATATAATCCGACCACGAGCATTAAGCGTAATGAGCAATAGTGTGGCTTATCAAAAGTGCTATTAGGCATGAAAGGGTTGGCAGGTCCACTGTGAAACAGATACTAAAGACTCCTGATGCATCCGATCGATCTGTCTGGTCAAAACCAAGGTCCATGAAAAGTGAAATTTCATGGGAAGTAATTATCACACACTATATTCTGAAAAGGGTTTTCCACTATTTAAAGAAAATCATCAACTAGGAGGAAACACTGTAAGGTAGTAGCCTCTGCATCATCATACATGATATTTCTTGTTCCTATAACAGAACAAGAAAAAAAAAAAAACAGGAAAGCATTTTTATGTGAGCCTTTCTGCTAAAATCAGGTATACAAAGAGAAATCAGGTGACAATCTGGTTTTCAAAATTCTTCTGGTCAACAGGACCTGTACATGCACACTCGGGGACAGATTGTGAATGTAATTACCCTGCTGAAAAGAAATGCCAATTGGGACAACATACTCATACCATTTAAATGATGAATAACTGAGGGAAAAGTTCAATGCAGCGATCCAAGAAAATGCATACACCTTAGAATATATATATATATTTTATTTCTATAGCGCCGGCATATTCCGCAGCACTTTACATTTCAGAGGAGACTTGTACAGACGAAAGACATTACAGCATAACAACTAGCTAGTGATCGGATGTGGGTGCAAAGGAAAGCTCGGAGTCAAATATGACCCCAAGACAGCGGGCATGTTGCTGGGGAGTAATAGTGGAACCACACACAGAACTGGCAGCGTCGGGTATAGGTACATTAGTAGAGGGAGGGAGGGAGTAGTGGGAGGAAATATACATAGTGCATATGTATATATACACACACAGTGTAGGCAGGTGTGGAAAATGATGCAAAGTAAGAATGCTTGAAATAGAAATATTAGTAGTCTGTTTATCAATTAACAAAACGCAAAGTGAAAGAACAAAAGATAAATCTTGATCAAACCAATATTTAGTATGACCTTCCTTTGACTTCAAAACAGCATCAAAGCATCAATTCTCCAAGGTACACTTGAACATAGTTTTTGAAGGAAACTAGCAGTGAGGTTTTTCCATACATCTTGGAGAACTAACCAGAGATGTTCTGTGTATGTAGGCTTGCACATATCCTTCCGTTTCTACATATAATTCCAGATAGAATGGATAATAATCATGATGATTATATCATAGCTCTGTGGGAGCCATATCAGACGTTTCAAGATGTTCTTCTTAATGCTTAATTGACATTTTATTTCTTTGTAGTGACATTTTCTGTATGTTTGGGAATAACTGTTGCAGAATACATTTGGAGGTAATATAATGCCTTTTTGATGGTATTGCCTCATGGATAAGTGTCTATATTTTTAAATTACTGCAGACACCATTAATCTTGACCAAATCCTTAACTTCATTTGATGAAATGCAACCCCAAACTTGCAAGGACCCTCCACCATGATTCACTTTTCCTGCAGACACTCATCATTGTGCCACTCTCTATTCCTTCAGTGGCAAACTGCCTTTGGTTACCTTCAAATTTTTCAAATTTTCACGCATCAGCCCAGAGTTTCTGCTGCCATTTGTCTACAATGCAGTTCATAAGTTTCAGCAAATAGTTGAGTCTCTTGGTCTTTCTTTCATGTGGTAGATATGGCTTTTGCACACAATTCTTCACCTCTGGTCAGACTTCTCCAAACAGTAGATTCTGAGCTGTTTGCAGTTCTAAGCTGCAGAACAACTTCAGTTTTCCAAGGGAAGTAAGCACGATATGCATTTAATCTGCAGCACTAAGTTTCTTTGACTGCCCACAGAGTTTATGGTCCGTAACATTGCCCATTTCTTGATGTCCTCAGTGTTGAGAAATACAGGCAGATACTTTACCATCATGTAATACTACCAGGGAAGCGTATGGTGGCTCCAAATTAATTCTGCCTAAGAACACAAAGAAAACATACAGCCATTGTTGTTAAGAACTATCTTCGGCATAAAGAACAACAAGAAGTCCTGGAAGTAATGAAATGGACCCCACAGAGTCCTGATCTGATCATCAAGAATGTAAATACATGCAGAAATAGAAGGATTTGCGCAAGTCTACACAAAAGATCTGTGGTTAGTCCTCCAAGACATTTGGAATAGCCTCACGGCTGAGTTCCCTAAAAAACTAAATGCAAGCGGTCACGCCAAATGCTGATTTTTTTTTTTTTTTTATTAAATTCGTCTATTAACCAAGAAAAAGGAGAAAGAACATGTACACATATGCATACACCAAAATAATACAAGTGCATTTTGTCAAAATAATTATGGGGAAAATAGCAATTCGCACATTAAATTGTTTATACAATTTAGTTTCACAGTCCTATGAGTTATTGCTTAGATAGTGAATTATTAAACAGCTGAGCAGAAGCATTGTCAAGCTCTATATCTTTGACCAAATACTGAATTAATTTAGATTTTTCTTTTGTTCACTAATTTGGAATTTTAGTTGCTAAATATAAATTAAGTTATTAACACATTTGTAAAGCATTCTTGCTTTGCAGCATTATTTTCCAAATTTTTGCACAGTACTATATACATACACATTTACCTTTCCTTTTATTTCTGACAAGCTCAAACTGATTGTGCCAGTAGAATTAGTAGAAGCACCTTATATGTGCATGGTGCTTTGTGTATGAGAATAAAGTACATCACAATGATGTGATAAGTGGTATTCTCTAGCTATGTTGACAGGTCAACAATGAATGAAATGAAGGATGTGTGTTATGACACATAATACAATAGTTTTTCACTGAACAAGCTACAGATCTTTGTGCTTCGTATCTAGTCCAATCTGCAAGTCTGGCCAGTCTCTGGAGATTAAGTTGGCTGCCTTATAAAGTCCGTCACGTTCTTGTTATACTTCCCGCATGTGCCAGCTTTTATCAAGTCTGAGTCTTTAGAAAGCATGGAAGTGATGCTTAATAGAGGAAAGTATGAATTCACTTTCAAGCATTCCTCCTCCCAAGGGAACAATCCTACTGTCAGACAGCGCACTGCAAGCCTCGGCTGCACTGATCTGAAAACATAAAATCTGATGGCAGATCAGAAACACTTGGCCCACCTACATCACCCGCTTCTCTATCTAAATTCTCACAGTCTATTAGATCATTCCTCTTCTGTCTAGCAATGTGGAAAGACCGAGAGACTCAATTATTTCACTTAACAAGTCTGTATCGTTTCAAGTCTCCATATCACCAAATTTTCCAGTGAGACGTTACTTCTTGAGCTCCGCACCTGTCCAACTTAGGGAGGTGTTAACAGCGGAGGCAAGATTGAGGACAAGCTCTTGGCAAGGCTTATCAATAACCAGAACAAATAATCCTCACCTAACCATCCATGATGTGCCTAATTCACACACCAAGCATAAAATTACCAGAATATATTGCTTGCCCAGAGTGATATGTATAATTTAATTATCCAAATCAGTCCATCTCTGACCAATAAAACCTTTTAAAACAAGTCAAAAAAGAAATAGCCTGATTTGATCTTGCAGAATTTCTATTTAAAAGGCAATGTATAATCATAAAATCACATTTATTTAGATCCTTTTTTATTATAGATACTAGATGGTGGCCCAATTCTAACGCATCGGGTATTCTAGAATATGGCCAGCGGGGGTTATACTCACCTTCCGATGGCTCCCGATCGCCTCTCCACGCTCCCGGCATCTTCCGGTTGCAGTAATGCTTAGTGCGAAGGACCGGCGATAATGTCACTCTCGCGAGAACGCAACGTCATCATCGGTCTTTCGCGCAAAGCATTACTGGGACCAGAACATGCAGGGCACCTGGTGAGAGGAGGGAAGAGTCCGGGGGCCGTCAGAAGGTGAGTATATCACTATTTTTTATTTTAATTCTATTTTTTACAGGTTTATGGTACCCAGGGCCTGGAGGAGAGTCTCCTCTACTCCGACCCCGGATACAATCCGCACATTGAGCGCTGCACTGGTCGTCTCCCGGCTGCGTCGCCGCTGGCCTGCGTGTGGCAGGAGATGACCCACGGTATCCGTCGGGAGATCAGCGGCTAGTGCCATAGATCTCCCGACGGTAGCAGTGACGTGCGTCATTTGAATTCCGCGCCAATTCGTGGCCAGACTGTGCCTGTCACTGATTGGTCGCGGCCAGCCGGGCGCAACCAATCAGCGACGAGGGATTTCCGTTACAGACAGAATTAGACGATTATATAGTAGATATTTATATTAAAATAGTTATCCCTCCACTGCTGCTCTTGTAGCATTATGGTTTTGGACAGCCCAAAGCATTTTGGATTCTTTTTCATTTTTTATGTGACTATCCATATAAAAAATCCTGAATGTTAAAGTTTTCACTCTGGCCAGGAGAGTAGTGACCGGCTGATGCTTTCAGTCTTCATCAGCTCACAATCCAGCTTTTCTGTATAGACTAGGGTTGAATGAGCGGATTTATCTCATTGCCATAGTGCATCTACACAAAATCTGTAAAGGTCCCGTTACATTTAGCGATGCACCAGCGATCGCGACAACGATACGACCAAGTAAGGATCGCTGGTGCATCGCTAAATGGTCGCTAGTGAGCTGCCAAACAGGCAGATCTCACCAGCGATGCAGCAGCGGTCGGCGGTCATCACTTACCTGTCACACGCAGCGAGGGTGACATCTTCCGCCTGCGTCCATGGAGTCGGCGCCAGCAGGAAGCCGATGACGAGAAATGGACCAGGACAATCTCGCGCGATCAGCGATATCCAGCGGGGAGCCGGGTCGGAGGTGTCACATGTAGCGAGATAGCTAGCGATATCACTGTTGGGTCACAAAATCGGTGACGCTTTAGCGATATCGCTAGCGATCTCGATATGTGTGAAGGGGGCTTAAGAGAGCATGATCCTGCTCTCATCCCACACAACAAGTTAAAAGGAACTTTTAACAATGATGATTTATCCCTAGGCCGTCAGAATTGCAGCACCCCTTCAGGTCAGCTGTTTACAGCTCCATGTAGGCTAGTTTGTATTTGCTTGCATTGTACTTATCACAGCAATGATGAAGTCGTGTCTGATTCACTTAAATGACATTATTATGACGAGTATGGAGCAGGCAAGGATGAATCAGCTTCAAGCTGCTGTAAACACTGAAGAGGCCGTGGTCCTCATACAAAATTCAGGGGAAGGGGCTCTGCAATAATCCTATCTGGGATGGTAGGATACAGCAGTGAAGGGTAATTCAAACACTGTGCTCCCAACCAATCTGCAATACAGCCAGGCTTCTCATCACTGGACGGCTTACAATAGGGAACTTATATACAGGCATTTACTCTTTAGGCCTGTTTCACACTTCCGTTTTTTCAAATCCGTCAAAATCCGTTGGTTTCCGTTAAAAAAACGGATCCGCCAATTTTTTTGCAGGATCCGTTTTTGTCCCATAGCGGTTACCGCGGATCCGTCAAAAAAACGGATCCGGGTTTTAAAAAACGGATCCGTTAGCATCCGTTTCCGTAAAAAAAACGGAAACGGATCCGTTTGGCGGACACAAAAACGGAAGTGTGAAACAGGCCTTAAATATTCTTAGGAGTGTCAGTTTAAGGCTAAGTGCACACGTACCGGAACTCTCGCGGAAATTACCGAGAGAATTCCGGAATTCCAGTCCGCGGGAAAATCGCATTTTAAATTCCCACGATTTTCCCGCGGAAAAACTAGCATTTTGCAAGCGTATTTAGCTTGCAAAATGCTAGCGTTTTCCAAGCGATCTGTAGCATCGCTTGGAGAACTGATTGTTTGACGAGTGTGACCAACCTGTCATAGTGTTTGACAAGTGTGACCAACTTTTTACTACTGAGGCCGCCTATGCGGTATCAATAGTAAAAGATAGAATGTAAAAAAAAAAATAAAAAATGGTGTTATTCTTACCCTCCGACGTCCCGCGCATCCGTTCCCAGTAATCCTTTGCGAAAATGCCCGCGATGACGTCAGTTCTCGCGGGATCGCGACGTCTCGCGGTCATTCGCGATGACGTCGCGCGAATGACCGCGAGACTTCGCGATCCCGCGAGAACGGACGCCATCGCGGGCATTTTCGCAAAGGACTACTGGGAACGAGAGCGTGAAGAGAAGCAGGAAGGCTGCGCGGGACGTCGGAGGGTGAGAATAACAATATTTTTTATTTTTAAATTCTATTTTTTACAGGGATATGGTACCCAAAGCCCGGAGGACAGTCTCCTCCCCTCCGGACCGTGGGTACCATCTGCAAATGTTCTGCTTACTTTCCGCATGGTGTGCACAGCCACATGCGGAAAGTAAGCGGAACAATGCATTCCTATGGGTGCGGGATCGCCGCGATTCCACAAATTAATGAGCATGCTGCGGTTTTTACCGCGAAGCGATTCCGCCGCGGTAAAAACCGCAGCATTAGTACAGCATTGCGGAATCCCATAGGAATGCATGGGATGCTTATTTTTCGCGTTTTCGCGGTTAAAACTGCGGCGGAAACGCGAAAAAAACGCCACGTGTGAACTCAGCCTTACACTCTTAGGTTGAGATGCTTCATATACTAAGGCTAAGTTAACACTAGGCGGTTTTATGCACATTTTCAGCTACGTTTTACAGTACCAGCAAAGTCTATGATATTTCAGAAATCTCACGCACACAGCTTGGTTTTTTGTCATCAAGATTTTGTGCTTTGCACAGTTTTTTTTGCACAATAGATTGTCACTTTCAGTGTTTTTTCGTTGTTTTCACCCACTGAAATGAGTATGTGGTGAAAAAATGCAGGTATCAGGTTTTTTTGCGCCAAAACTTGATTCTATAGAATAGGACTTTTTTTTCCAACACTAAACTTTAACAGCACACATGAGACAAATCTTGCATGCAAAAACCGCTACAAAAACGCATTAAAAAAGCAGCAAAAAAACCTAGGAAAACATGCTGAAAAATCGCCTAGTGTGAACTTACCCTTAATGTGGGGAGTAGTATGTCGGACACTATCAGTCATCGTCAAGTTATGCATAAGCAATACTGCCATTATCTTTGGTCTTGCAGTAGCCAATTTGTTCTTATTTTAGAGGTTTGCAATAACTGTGCTTCAACGTCTAACTTCCTCAAACTCCATCAAATGATAATTTAAGATCCATCTGTCGTATATAACAGATGTACTTTAGTGTTGTCCTGTTTCACAAAGGCAAATATAATGAGGACTTCTCAATTACAGTATGCTTAATCAATTGTTTGTGGCATTACAGATACATTTGTAACTAGATATCAGCACATAAGAAATATCATTGGGTGTCTACAGAAGGAAGCTGCCAGTCTGGGACACTTCTGCTTAATACTAAAACTATTATGTACCATTAAAAAAAACAAATAAAAATTTGGTATTTTCATGAAACACTGGTATGCATGATCTAGAATTTGATGTCCCTATACAGGCTTTCATGAAATTCATATACTTAATCTCACAAACACAACCCCCTTTATAGAAGGAGGAAGACCCAACAAGAAGCTGATGACCAAGGGTAACAGCAATACACACAAGGCATTGTAAGGATTGACAAAACATATAGTTAGAGTTGATCAAATCTTTTGAATTAACCACCTTTAGCAAATTTTCCCCCCAAATTTGTATTATTTGTTTGCGAATCTCAGTTACTTCAAATTGCCCAGAAAAGACGTGTAAAGCCCCCGTTACACACTGCGATATCGCTAGCAATATCGCTGCAAAGTCACCGATTTTGTGACGTTGCAGCGATATTGCTAGCGATATCGCTGCATGTGATACTTACCTCCAACCGGCTCCCCCGCTGGTTATCGCTGATCGCGCGAGAAGCTGCTGGATCATTTCTCGTCGTCCACTTCCTGCGGCGCTTCCTGTGGCGCCGACGAGCGACGCGTGGAGCCGGGCGGGAGGACGCAGGATCGCCGCGTCTGACAGGTAAGTAGCGATCCCCGTCCCCAGCGATGTCGCTAGGGAGATCTGCCTGAGTGGCAGCTCACTAGCGACCACCCAGCGATGCACCAGCGATCCTGACCGCGTCATATCGCTAGTCGGGATCGCTGGTGCATCGCTAGGTGTAACGGTACCCTTACACTCTAAGGTCTCCTAGGACTGTATCCAATCCCCCTCAATCTTTTTTATGCAAACACAGCCTTTGTGATGCCATACTGATCTCCACATATATGATTATGGTGAAACTTATGGTAACTGTGGTTCACCGTTTTGTCACACACATGCACACAAAATCTGTGTAATTTAATTCACAATTTTTGGGAGGCTTTTCTTCCCATTTCTATTACTAAGCTGTGAAATCCTCTCTATAAATACGGTAGATTCACCCGAAAATGACGGTGGAGCTGCATTTCCTGCCTTGGCTTTTACACAGCTTATGATAGGCTGAACTATACTACCGTACATACTCGTGTATAAGCCCCCCAAATTTTGTCACAAAAAACTGGGAAAACTTATCGACTCGCGTATAAGCCTAGGGTGCAAAATGCCGAAGCTACTGCCCTTATAATGCTGCACAGTGAGCGGTCCCTTACAACGATGCACAATTATTAGTGGCCCCTTATAATGCTGCCCAGTGAGCGGCCCCTTACAATGATGCACAGTTATTAGTGGCCCCTTATAATGCTGCACAGTGAGCGGCCCCTTACAATGATGCACAATTATCAGTGGCCCTTTATAATGCTGCACAGTGAGCGGACCCTTACAATGATGCAGTTATTAGTGGCCCCTTATAATGCTGCCCAGTGAGCGGCCCCTTACAATGATGCACAGTTATTAGTGGCCCCTTATAATGCTGCACAGTGAGCGTCCCCTTACAATGATGCACAATTATTAGTGGCCCTTTATAATGCTGCACAGTGAGCGGACCCTTACAATGATGCACAGTTATTAGTGGCCCCTTATAATGCTGCACAGTGAGCGGCCCCTTATAATGCTGCACAGTGAGCGGCCCCTTACAATGATGCACAGTTATGAGTGGCCCCTTATAATGCTGCTGCTGCCGCCTCAATTAAAAAAAATAACCTATGTACTCACCTCGTCCCTGCTGCTGCAGCTGCTGCTCCTCAGCGTTGCCGGCTCTGCACAGTGACTGATCAGGCAGAGGGCGCCTGCTAATTACGTCATGGCGCCCTCAGACCTGAACGTCACTGCCAGAGGAAGCAAGACAGCAGAGCGACGCGCAGCGGTGGAACAGGGGACAGATGAATATGGCTCCCTCCGCTATACTCACCTCTCCTAGCATGTCTCTTGCAGCCTCCGTGCTTATTCCATCTTCTCAGCGCTGTTCTTCCTGCTTTCAGCGGTCACGTGGTGCCGCTAATTACATATGCGCATATGTAATGAGCGGCACCACGTGACCGCTGAAAGCAGGAAGAACAGCGCCTTGAAGATGGAATAAGCACGGGGGCTGCAAGAGACATGCTAGGAGAGGTGAGTATGATCTCCTACACCCCTGCCCAGCCGACCCCCCGGTATATGACTCGCATATAAGCCGAGGGGGACTTTCAGCCCCAAAAAACGGGCTGAATATCTCGGCTTATACGCGAGTATATATGGTATGTGAGAGCCACAAAGCTTTATTGAGAATCCCACCATGTCATGCCCAAGGTCATGCGTGTCCTCTCTGGATGAAGCAATTGTCTACATTGTGTCAAATAGTGGAGGCATTTTTGGCCAATTGCATGAATCAAATCACTAAATGTTCGAATTTCTCAGGTACAGCGTATTTCCACACAAATTCTATTCACTATAAAATAATTTTTTCATTTTTACATATAGGACAGTCAGACTCCAGGATCTTAGGTAAGGGGAGCCTCTTCTTTGCCTTCCACGTGTGAATTGGTACTATAAAAAGTTCTTAACATGTGTCACAGTGGTAAACAAAAATAATTTTTAACATGTTTCCAGTGGGAGTCATAAATTAACCAACGTAACAGACACACATCTATAGTAGTACATAACTTATGGTTAGTTTGGTTGAGCATTATTAGCACTTGAGATGGCCATCGGCCTAACTTGCCAATTTCAGTGGGACATGCCAATTATAGGTGTATTATAGGTCAGCAGACTGTCTACTTGTGGCAAAAGGGATCAAGCATTCTGAAAGCCAATAAACTCCATCCTTGACTGAGTATATTGGCTTTCAGTATGCATGGTCCCATGTTATCAACAGATACAATCAGCCACAATCAGCCACCAAGTAGCAGAGGTTTAGGATGCATTTAGACTACACCAATGATTGACAGTTTTCTGTGTATACTGTGCATAGGCAGAAAGCTGCCAATCAGAGTTGGGGAGGGGTTATACAGAGATCATGAATATGGATGACTACATAGCCAACTAGTCCTCTAGTCAGAAAATCACTGTTTTATTCTGCAGAAATTCTGAATGTTACGTGTTACAGAACCACTCGGCACCCAGAATATGTTGTGCAGTTATATGTATGGATAATAGGTTCTATGTGAGATGCATGTCCCTAATGCATCAGCATTCCCCTTTTGTCCGCCCTCCCCCATCTTTGTAATTTCCACAGTAAACATCGGCAGGCTCCGGCCACCTGCGGCATTTGTAATGCATGTCTGGCCTGTCGCTTTGCTATTGGCCTGCCCTCTATATCTGTGTGATATATTCTGTGTCCTGTGAGTAAAGTGTCAGACTGGAAATACAAGGAGAAGCAGTGACCTTTTATATGCGCCCATGAAAACAAGGAATTCCAGCCAGCGTCATTCATTCAGACTCCAGCCAACCCAGAGCGGACCTACGAAAACACGGGGTGGTACTGAAAGAGGTACACCAGCTTGGTAGACCCCGTTACACTGAATTTATCAAAACTGCAGAAATCAGTCCATTAAGTAATATATTGCTGCAATCAGGGCCTTTGCCCCTACATTATGCTGTTCTCATTTTAAGCTGCAATGGTGACGGATTCCCTTTAAAGGGAACCTGTCACCAGTTTTTGCTGACATAAGTTACCGCCATCACCTTTCAGGGCAGATATACAGCATTCTATAATGCTATAATTCTATAATGCTGTATATCGGCCCCCAACCTAACCTGTTAGAGAAGAAAAATAACTACTTAAAACTCACCTGAGGGGCGGTCCGAGGGGGTGTCACTCTACTTGGTCGGGCGCCTCCCATCTTAATAATAATAATAATAATCTTTATATAGCGAGAACATATTCCGCAGCGCTTTACAGTTTAACAGTTTCAAAACACAAGTCATAAGTAACAACTTTAACAATATAATAATTAAAGGAAAATAGGATGACCCTGCTCGTGAGAGCTTACAATCTACAATGGAGGTGGGGGAGATACAGAGTACAGGTGTATATTTACAATGATGTATTTACAATGATTGTCCTGCCATCTTGAGGGAGAGAGGGATGGATGTTGATAGTGAATGGGCTACACAGGCACACTTACACATAGAATGACTGTGATAAGTGAACGTGATAGGCGGCTCTGAACAAATGTGTTTTGAGGGAGCGCCTAAAACTATGCAAATTGTGGATAGTCCCAATTTCTTGGGGTAGAGCATTCCAGAGGATTGGCGCAGCGCGGTTGAAGTCTTGGAGTCGGGAGCAGTGCAGAGGTTAGTCGAAAGTCGTTTGCAGAGTGCAGCAGTCGGTTAGGCCGATAGAAATGAGGGAGGAGATGTAGGGGGGTCCTGCACTGTGGAGAGCTTTGTGGGTGAGAACAAGTATTTTGAATTGGATCCTATAATGAATGGGCAGCCAATGTAAAGACTGGCGAAGAGCGGACGCTTCCGAGTACCAATTAGCCTGATAGATGACCCTGGCTGCTGCATTAAGTATGGACTGGAGAGGGGATAGTCGAGTAACGGGGAGGCCAATTATCTTGCGATGCAGCCCTCCTTCTTGGTTCGTGTTAATGATGCGTCCCTGCGACATCCTCACCACGACGCTCCTGCGCAGGCGTACTTCTCTGCTCTGTTGAGGGCAGAGCAAAGTAATGCAGTGCGCAGGCACTGGGACTCTTTGACCTTTCCCGACACCTGTTCACTGCAGTACTTTGTTCTACCCTCAACAGGACAGAGAAGTACGCCTGTGCAGAAGCATGGTGCCGAGGAGTCTGTGTAGATGACGCAGGGATATGTCATCCACACTAAGCAAGAAGGATGACGGCGATCATAAGAAGATGGGATGAGCCGGACTAAGAGCGACACCCCTCAAACCGGATCTCAGGTGATTATAATAAAAGTTATCTTCTCTTACAGGTCGGGTTGGGGATAGATATACAGCATTATAGAATGCTGTATATAAGCCCTGAAAGGCAGTGGCCGTAACTTATATTAGCAAAAACTGGTGACATGTTCTTTTAAATGAGCCAATTTGCTTTTTTTGTAGCCCATCAGTAGGTTTTTAATGGCTGCGACCATGTAGTGTAAATGCACCCTTACTGTATGCTCACTATTAAGAACATATTCACAAGCGTGCATGCGTAATTGAGGTCAGAAGGAATAACTACAGCTTAGCAAGCATTTGGCTAACATATTTAAGGTGTATGGCCTCCTAGAGCTGCAGCCAGGATCTGCTGGTAGTCTTCATATTTCTGGGGAACAAGAATGTTGAAAATTAATTGTGCCTGATCCTTGTTAGCCTCCAAGTTGGTATATAAGAGGGCAGTTGGGTTGTCAAATTACACAGTAGAATATTGGCAGTTCCCACTGAATGCCGTGAGATGTGCCAAATGGTAACTAACATGTATGCCCAATCCTTGGTCAAGAGTTTATAGATTGCCGATTGATCTATAACATATACAGTACAGACCAAAAGTTTGGACACACCTTCTCATTCAAAGAGTTTTCTTTATTTTCATGACTATGAAAATTGTAGATTCACTCTGAAGGCATCAAAACTATGAATTAACACAAGTGGAATTATATAATTAACAAAAAAGTGTGAAACAACTGAAATATGTCTTATATTCTAGGTTCTTCAAAGTAGCCACCTTTTGCTTTGCACACTCTTGGCATTCTCTTGATGTGAGCTTCAAGAGGTAGTCACCGGAAATAATTTTCACCTCGCAGGTGTGCCCTGTCAGGTTTAATAAGTGGGATTTCTTGCCTTATAAATGGGGTTGGGACATTAAGTTGTGTTGTGCAGAAGTCTGGTGGATACACAAGTGATAGTCCTACTGAATAGGCTGTTAGAATTTGTATTATGGCAAGAAAAAAAGCAGCTAAGTAAAGAAAAACGAGTGGCCATCATTACTTTAAGAAATGAAGGTCAGTCAGTCCGAAAAATTGGGAAAACTTTGAAAGTGTCCCAAGTGCAGTGGCAAAAACCATCAAGCTCTACAAAGTAACTGGCTCACATGAGGACCGCCCCAGGAAAGGAAAACCAAGAGTCACCTCTGCTGCGGAGGAAAAGTTCATCCGAGTCACCAGCCTCAGAAATCACAGGTTAACAGCAGCTCAGATTAGAGACCAGGTCAATGCCACACAGAGTTCTAGCAGCAGACACATCTCTACAACAACTGTTAAGAGGAGACTTTGTGCAGCAGGCCTTCATGGTAAAATAGATGCTAGGAAACCAGTGCTCAGGACAGGCAACAAGCAGAAGAGACTTGTTTGAGTTAAAGAACACAAGGAATGAACATTAGACCTGTGGAAATCTGTGCTTTGGTCTGATGAGTCCAAATTTGAGATCTTTGGTTCCAACCACCGTGTCTTTGTACGACGCAGAAAAGGTGAACGGATGACTCTACATGCCTGGCTCCCACCGTGAAGCATGGAGGAGGAGGTGTGATGGTGCTTTGCTGGTGACACTGTTGGGGATTTATTCAAAATTGAAGGCATACTGAACCAGCATGGGTACCACAGCATCTTGCAGCGGCATGCTATTCCATCCGGTTTGCGTTTAGTTGGACCATCATTTATTTTTCAACATGACAATGACCCCAAACATACCTCCAGGCTGTGTAAGGGCTATTTGACCAAGAAGGAGAGTGATGGGGTGCTATGCCAGATGACCTGGCCTCCACAGTCACCAGACCTGAACCCAATGGAGATGGCTTGGGGTGAGCTGGACCACAGAGTGAAGGCAAAAGGGCCAAAAAGTGCTAAGCATCTCTGGGAACTCCTTCAAGACTGTTGGAAGACCATTTCCAGTGACTACCTCTTGAAGCTCATCAAGAGAATGCCAAGAGTGTGCAAAGCAGTAATCAAAGCAAAAGGTGGCTACTTTGAAGAACCTAGAATATAAGACATATTTTCAGTTGTTTCACACTTTTTTGTTAATTATATAATTCCACATGTGTTAATTCATAGTTTTTATGTCTTCAGAGTGAATCTACAATTTTCATAGTCATGAAAATAAAGAAAACTCTTTGAATGAGAAGGTGTGTCCACACTTTTGGTCTGTACTGTATATCCTGTTGTAAGAAGTAACAATCCACCATCATTTCCCCTGACATTTTAAATACATTATAGTCAGCAACACTGAAAACGCCAGACTTCTACTTTACAATTATTGAAAAGCTTCAATCATGTGTTTGGTGCGATTTATGATTTAAGTAGAAGCAAACCTCTTGCATGTCAGTAGAGTTTTATGCATTCAAGAAATCATCCTACAGAACTGGGAAAGCTTTACTGATGAGGTGTGATCTTAGAGAACACATAAAACCGGCAGTGGTAAAGGTTACTTTAATTGGACTTGGTAGTGCATTGCAGAACATACTGTAGGTATTGAGTATAACGGTGAAGAAACATGGAGAGATCAAAAATCTACAATGAAAAAAAGGCAAAAGTACCTCACAAAGGAGGGAATATACTATGTGTAAGATGGTTACTCCATGCATGTGCATTGTAACATTGTAAGGGTCCTTAAGGCGGTGTGTTGCTGAGAAACAATGACTTTCATGTCCTCCTAAAAAATGTGTTTGTTCAACAACAAACAAGCAAAATTACTTTTTTATTGTTGGATCTCTGAAAGAATCTTAACTGGTCTTTGTTACTTAAATAATCCTTTTAATGTATAAGCTTTAGCCCTGATGAAGCCGAATCTCGGCGATACGCGATGGGATTCCTCTGTCCCCCACAGGGACTTTGCTCTATTTATTCCTCTACTTCTTGCCCCTGGATTGGTATTTACTTAATGTGCCAATATACACTCACTGGCCACTTTATTAGGTACACCATGCTAGTAACGGGTTGGACCCCCTTTTGCCTTCAGAACTGCCTCAATTCTTCGTGGCAGAGATTCAACAAGGTGCTGGAAGCATTCCTCAGAGATTTTGGACCATATTGACATGATCGCATCACACAGTTGGCGCAGATTTGTCGGCTGCACATCCCTGATGCGAATCTCCCGTTCCACCACATCCCAAAGATGCTCTATTGGATTGAGATCTGGTGACTGAGGAGGCCATTTGAGTACAGTGAACTCATTGTCATGTTCAAGAAACCAATCTGAGATGATTCGAGCTTTATGACATGGCGCATTATCCTGCTGAAAGTAGCCATCAGATGCCTGTTCTTAGCTGAGAGGAGTGGTACCCAGTGTGGTCTTCTGCTGCTGTAGCCCATCTGCCTCAAAGTTCGACGCACTGTGCGTTCAGAGATGCTCTTCTGCCTACCTTGGTTGTAATGGGTGGCAATTTGAGTCACTGTTGCCTTTCTATCAGCTCGAACCAGTATGCCCATTCTCCTCTGACCTCTGGCATCAACAAGGCATTTCCGGCCACAGAACTGCCGCTCACTGGATTTTTTTTCTTTTTCGGACCATTCTCTGTAAACCCTAGAGATGGTTGTGCGTGAAAATCCCAGTAGATCAGCAGTTTCTGAAATACTCAGACCAGCCCTTCTGGCACCAACAATCTTGCCACGTTCAAAGGCACTCAAATCACCTTTCTTCCCCATACTGATGCTCGGTTTGAACTGCAGGAGATTGTCTTGACCATGTCTACATGCCTAAATGCACTGAGTTGCCGCCATGTGATTGGCTGATTAGAAATTAAGTCTTAACACACAGTTGGACAGGTGTACCTAATAAAGTGGCCAGTGAGTGTATATTTTAATTATTGATTTTAATTATTGGCACTTTTCATGAGATTTCTGAGGCTATGCTAATTCTTCAGTGCTGATTATATTTCCATTTGTTCATCACATGTCTTTTCTAAAACCTAAGAGTTTTTTCTTTCTGGATAACATTTAAACACTCCATGTAAGGGGGTCTATTGTCTCATTACTCATTATTTGCCCCTAGACTGTTATTTTTATTGTGGCACATTGTTGCAGATTTTTTTATTTTAACTTGCGGTATATGTATTCTGTGTTTATCATATATTTGAATTTCAATAAAAATATTGATTTTATTTATTTTGGGATGAGCCTGTTTAAACATAGTTTTTTCCTTACTAATGTATATTTTAGCAAATTTATACTTTCCCTTGCAAAAAGTGAGATTGTGACATCATTTTGGCCAACTAAACCACCAAAATTAGTCATGTCACCTGAATTTCCATAATGGTACCGTAAGGCCGGGGTCACACTAGCGATTAAATCGGACGAATGCAATGCGATTAAAAAATCGCATTGCATTCGTCCCAATGTTCTTCTATGGGGTAGCTCCCATCATGCGATTTTTGATCGGATCCGATCCTCGGACCGAGACAATTGCAGCATGCTGCGATTGTTACCGATTTTCGGATCGGATTCGACAATACAAGTCTATGGGGGCGAGAAAAAAATGGGACTAAAAACGGACTAGATGTGTGACTTGCGATAAAATCGCACTCGGTGTCCTTTAGCAAAAGCCGACAATTCTTCCAATACAGTAAAATCACAGAGACCGGTTAAAGAATGATTAGATCTAGACACTATATATATATATTTTTTACATGCCATAGAGACACATTTATACATATATTTAGAATTCATACAGTTCATCATAGCATTATAGCCGCAGAAACATTTGCCGGCTTTGGTATAATTATTCTCCTGCCCGACATGAAATGACACATGGTTTACATATAGTTAACCATTTCATGTTTTTTTTTGTCATGTCTATCACAATTAGATGAGGGTTTGTTGGTAAAATTTTGGACTTGTAGGGGTTAATTTAAGGGGTTAATAAGTTGCATGAAATTACAGGGACTCCCTGCAGCCTCAGTGACGTCAGCAGGAGTCCCTGCAATTTCATACAAAGAATTAACCCCTTAAATTAACCCCTACAAGTCCAAAATTTTACCCACAAACCCTCATCTAATTAATTGTGATAGACATAACAAAAAAAACATGAAATGAAATGGTTAACTATGTAAACCATGTGTCATTTCATGTCGGGCAGGAGAATAATTATACAAAATCCGGCAAATGTTTCTGCGGCTATTCTGCTATGATGAACTATATGAATTTGTAATATATATATTAATGTGTCTCTATGATACATATATGTGTGTGTGTGTCTAGATCTATTCATTCTTTGTGTCGGGAAAACCTGTCATTGGGCTCCATTATATGTCCATTTAGCTACCCTGCGAGAAAATCTCGCCAGACGGATGTCAAACGGATCCTTACATGCGATTAAAATTGCATCAATTAAGAAAAATCTCATCAAAAACGGATCAATGGTTAAGATACCTTTGTGCGATTTCGGACCGTTAAAATGGGACCTTTTTTTAATGGTTGTGTGTGACTCCAGCCTAACGTTAAAAAACCCAACACATTGTTTAAAAAAACGTGTTGGTGCCTGCTATGCAAATTATTCCGATGAAGTGGAGATGCAGGATCTCCATAACAGTCAAGCTGTTATGGCTATCAGGTTTTGAAACATGGGAAAACATAAGATTAAACATCACTCCGCTCACTATAGAATGTCAGCAATCGGTGCATGTGCGTGAGATTTCTACTCTGAGCGCAGTGGCTTCGGACGGTGCTCAAGCCTATCAAAGCACAATGAATGTGACTAAAGCCCCCATTACACATAGCGATATCGCTAGCAATATCGTTGTAACATCACCGATTTTGTGACGTTATAGCGATATTGCTAGCGATATCGCTATGTCTGATACTTACCTCCGACCGGCTCCCCCGCTGCTCATCGCTGGTGGCGCTCGAACGTCCTGGACCGTTTCTCGCCAGGCGCTTCCTGCTGGCCTTCCTGTGGTGCCGACGAGCGACGTGTGGACGCGGGCGGGAAGACGTCAGGATCGTCTACTGTGACAGGTAAGTAGCGACCCCCAACTCCTGCTATATCGCTGGTGAGGTCTGCCTGTGTGGCAGCTCACTAGCGATGCACCAGCGATCCATATAGTTGTCGGGATCGCTGGTGCATCGCTAAGTGTAACGGTACCCTTACACATGCTGAAGCTTGACTGCTATTGGATCCAGCACCTCCCACTTGACTAGAAACTGGAAAATGTAAATAGGCACCCACAGATTAAAAGTGTTTTTTTCAATGGTATACTTGGGAATTTAGTGGAGAAAAACGTAATATGATTTATGGTGGTGGTGGGGGAGGTTTACGAGGCTGACATGACAGGTTCCCTTTCAGTTTACTTAACACTGAAAAAAAAAATGACAGTGGGTATAAAATGATAATTGCAAAAATGAACTTTTACTTTCAACTTTTGGTGAGATGATAATTACAAAGAGCCAAAATAGGTACATTTGCAGAATCACTTTTTATACCAAAAGGATTTGATTCCCTTTTTAGGGAAACCATTAGTTCGGGAATCAGTCTTTGGGGATTGCCATTATAACCCCATCTAGTTTGTAACCAAATTGTTATAAAGGAAACTTGTAAATTCTGAGAGCTATTTGATCAATAAATGAATGAAGAAAATTGTCAAGAAGATATGTCTCTATTAAGGTACATGTAATATTTGACTTTGCTGGCAAAATAATGAAAAATGTGGGCAAATGCAGCGGAGTCCAAGATCATGCCACCACAGAGGGATGCATAAAGCCTGATGAGAGTCTGTGTAAAGCAATCATTTCACCAGCAGCTTTATACTTCTTTAAAACCTCATATAAAAAGCACCTGCTTAAAGTGAGTAATGGAGTTTTATTTTTATCGCACTTAGGAACAGCGTATGTAACCTATTCCGCCTTCCTCCCCAGTGGAATATATTTCAGCTTATATAGTAGAGCACATTACCAACACACAGAAAGACCCTGTGATCAGTAATTTGGACAGAAGACAGCAACCTGTACCCCTCCCCACACCATTCACTTCTTCTCCAGGCTAAAGTTACCCAGTGATGTCACATATAAGGGAAAAAGTGAGAGCATGAGCAAACTTATGTCCGTAATATCAGAATACTTTGACTACTCTGTACAGTCAATATTAGTGCAAAAATGGAAACGTATCAGAGCCTAGGGTTTTGCATTCAAGCTGTAACAATTGCATGGAGATTTTAAAGGGAAACTATCAGCAGGTTATTGCTATGTAATCTGAGAGCTGCAAAATATAGAGCAAGAGAGTCTCATTAGTGTAACCTTGGCCAGATCTGTGTCTTGCCACAATTCTGTCTCTGAGCTCCTTGGCCAGTTCCTTTGACCTCATGATTCTCATTTGGTCTGACATGCACTGTGAGCTGTGAGTTCTTATACAGCCAGGTGTGCGCCTTTACAAATCGTGTCCTATCTGTTTAATTAAACACAGCCGGACTCCAATGGAGAAGAACAATCTCAAGGGGATCACAATGAAATGGACAGTATGTGACTTAAATATGAGTGTCTGCGCAAAGGGTCTGAATACTTATGACCATGTGATATTTCAGTTTTTCTTTTTCAATACATTTTCAAAAATTTCTATATTTGATGTATGCAAACTGTAAAGCGCTGCGGAATATGTTAGCGCCATATAAAAAATAAAGATTATTATATTTGTTTTTTCAGTCAAGATGGGGTGCAGAGTGTACATTACTGAGAAAAAAAAATGAACTTTTTTGAATTTACCAAATGGCTGCAATGAAACTAAGGCTTCTTTCACACATTCGGCTTTCCTGCCGTGCGGCGAAAAGCCGTAGGGGCAGATCCGGGATGTGCCGGAGACACCGGATGCCTGTGTGGCCGGATACGGTGGCGCCCACATTTAAAAGAGCAGCATGAGACTCAGTCTCCGCGCTGTGAGAAAACCCGGTCCGCCGCTGTCAAAAAACGTTGAAGCTACCGTTTTTTTGCAGACGCCGGATGGCTACTTCTTGCCGTATCCGGCAATAACCGGATGCGCCGCATACCCATCCGGCACGGTGCGGCGACAATACAACTCTATGGGACAAAACCGGATCCGGTTGTACCAAATTTCGCCACGTCGTGCCGGATTCAAAAAGCCGGATGTGTGAAAGCAGCCTAAGAGTGAAAAATTTAAAAGGGGTCTGAATACTTTCTATACCCACTGTATGTCACTTAAGGTACTGTCACACATAGCGATGCACCAGCGATCCCGACCAGCGATATTACGCGGTCAGGATCGCTGGTGCATCGCTAAGTGGTCGCTAGTGAGCTGCCACACAGACAGATCTCAACAGCGACATAGCAGCGGTCGGGGGTCGCTACTTACCTGTCAGACGAGGTGATGAAGACGTCCTCCACCCGCGTCCACGCGTCGCTGCCACAGGAAGCGGACGACGAGAAACGGTCCAGGACGTTCTCGCGCGATCAGCGATAACCAGCGGAGGAGCCGGTCGGAGGTAAGTAACAGACATAGCAATATCGCTGCTACGTCACAAAACCAGTGACGTTATAGCGATATTGCTAGTGATATCGCTTAGTGTGACAGGCCCTTTACTAGACTGTGTGTTGAAGTTTCAATATAATCAATGTTTTATCAGCAGATTATCACTGCAAGACAAGGTCTCATGTGCATGGCAGTCCAGCTAATCTGTGTAACCTTGCCTACACCAGTGATTGGCAGCTTGGTGACCATGTACATTGGGGGTGTGGGCGGGGCTGAGGAGTCGGAGTCAAGTACATAGGCTGGCCTCGGCACGGGAGGAAACTTTCAAAGGCTGTCCAGGCCGTGGAAGGCTAACAGTAGTTCCATAAGCCTTCCACTTCCGGATTATGCTCCCAACAGTGGAGACAGGTAGGCCCAACTCCTTGGAAAGGGTTTTGTACCCCTTGCCAGCCTTGTGACCCTCCACGATCTTGTCTCTGATGGCCTTGGAATGCTCCTTTGTCTTTCCCATGTTGACCATGTATGAGTGCTGTTAACAAGTTTGGGGAGGGTCTTAAATAGTCAGAAAAGGCTGGAAAAAGAGATAATTAATCCAAACATGTGAAGCTCATTGTTCTTTGTGCCTGAAATAATTCTTAATACTTTAGGGGAACCAAACAGAATTCTGGTGGTTTGAGGGGTTGAATAATAAATGACCCTCTGAATAAACTTTTCACAATTTAAAAAAAAATTAAACAAAGAAATAACATTCTTTTTTGCTGCAGTGCATTTCACACTTCCAGGCTGATCTACAGTCCAAATGTCACAATGCCAAGTTAATTCCGAATGTGTAAACCTGCAGGGGGTTGAATACTACTTGTAGGCACTGTATATATATATATATATATATATATATATATATATATATATATACACACACACTTATAGTTTTGTGTGTAAACATTATAAATTTGAACATGGTATGTAATGATATTATGGTCTTCAAAGGAGAATGAAAAAGAAGAGGTTGAACATCAATTTTTTTTTTTAATATATTTTTATTTAACTGCGGATTTACAAAAAGGTAAGCAAAAACGCATAAAAACGCTCGTATTTTCACTGTGTTTTTCTGCCAAGAGGTGCAGAAACCTTGCAGAAATGTCTGCAAGCAAATTTGCAACATGTGCACATACCCTAATGCTTATATAAAGTATAACAGACAGGAGAGCTGGAACAAAAGGCAAAGCCCTGCCCACTTCCTGCAATGAGTATCAGTGCCTCTGCTGATAGAGACTGATTACACTTGACAACAGGCAGTGAACAGAATGTTACAAGAGAGACATCTACAGCCAAGTATTTGAGTGATTTTTCAGAAAAAAAAACAAATGTAAGAAAATGAGAAAAGTAGTTTAAATACATTTATTTAAATTGATCAGAACGTGATAATCATAACATTAAACATCAAAATATGTTACCTGAAAGTACAGTGAACTTTTAAGGGCCATGCGATCATTTCACTGCAAATTAATATGCAGGACAAAAATCGGCAATATTTTCTAGAAATGTTGTAAACGTTTCTAATGTCATAGTGTTTAGCATGTCACATAGGATATATATATGGACACAGAATGGATTTTAGTCCATATCCTATGTATCCAAGCCTGAAGGCATGCTACCACAACAGAGATGGTCAGCCAACAGCCATTTAGTATGTATCTACCTCTTGGGACCTTAAATGCTTTTATACAGAGAACCTAACTAACCACATCACAGGAATCAGTGGCCAAACACTGGGAGGCTGTCCTGCAGAAAGATCAAAGCCAAATCACTGCTGAAACTAGGTGCTGAAAGAACGAAAAGCTTCAAGAAAAGGAAATCACTGTTGTTAATGTGTTTCCAATCAAGGTATCCCAGACAGGCAATCGGGAGTTCAGATCCTTTTATTTTATAAAGATGCAAAAGGATATTACTGATCTGCACAATAATCCTTTATACAGTTGCATAAGAAAAAGCAAAAACTTTGAAGTATAGTTCCAATGCCGACATTTGGGAATTAAACTCCATACCCTGTGAGCACTTGACCCAAAATGCAATGAACATTTACTCAAGAAGAATAAATGGGCAGACAGATAAATAGATAAATAGGCTAAAATCTCCAAGTAATTGTACTTAAAAAAGAAAAGTATAAATTGTTTCTTTTTAGGCCAAGTTGTTGCATATAAATTTGCTAATATCAGGGCTATTTTTTCTTAAAGGCATTTAGGCACCTGAGAAAATTAATAAAGGTCTCTACTGAACTAAGGCTAGTTTCACACTTGCTTTTTTTTGCAGCGCGTTTTTCCCGCAAAAAAACGCATTAAAAAAACGCATACAAATGCATACAAACGCTGCGTTTTTTTCCAGCATTTTAATGCGCATGCAGGAAAAAAACGCAGCGTTTTTGCGCGTTTGTATGCGTTTTTTGTGCGTTTGCGTTTTTTTTACAGATTTTGGAAAAACCCCACAAAAAAGAAAAAACAACCATTCAACAACACACAAGACCAATGGGACTTCATTGTGGGTGTGGTATGTTAATATATATAGACCCTGTCTACAGTATTCTTCACATTTGCTTGATTCTTCTCGTGACCATGGATCTGCGCTGGAAGAGTTTTCACTTCAACTTGGATTTGGACATCGCGATGGCTCAGGCGTATGCAGTTGCTTGCCATGAACAAAGGAAGAGAGAGAGGCAGCGAAGACGGCGGCGTATGTGGATACATCCGATTGTTGAACTCCGGGAGAGCCGTGGGGCATACCACACCCTCTACAGCGAGCTACGTGCAAACCCGGAGAAATTTACTGATTATATCCGGATGTCCCACGAAAGTTTCATGGATTTGCTTGCTCGTGTCCAACAATCCATCCGGAGACAGGACACACAGCTCCGTCGTGCGATTCCTCCTGAGGAACGGCTACTGGTGACATTACGGTATGTTTTAAAAACAAAGGGGTGTGGTCTGATGTTTTTTTTTGTAAATTTAGTATTCAAACCTTGGGTAATTAGTTTTCGTGAATGTACTAAGATTTTTTTTTATAGTTTTTAAAAATAATATACATAAATATTAATTTTACTTCTTTGTCTGTTCACAGATTCCTGGCGACTGGAGAAACCCTATCCTCACTACACTTCCAGTACCGTATTGGAATCTCTACCTTGTCTGGAATTGTTGCTGACACCTGCCGGGCTCTCTGGAATGTTCTTTGCCCAGAATTTATGCCCCTGCCCACCGCTGAAAAGTGGATGGAAATTGCTGACAAATTCTGGACAGTATGCAATTTTCCCAACTGTTTGGGAGCTGTTATGGGAAACACATACGGATCATCAAACCCCAAAGAACGGGATCTGAGTACTATAATTACAAAAAGTACTTTTCAATAGTACTCATTGCAATTGCGGATGCCGGATGTATGTTTGTAGCAGTGGACATTGGAGCATTTGGCCGTGGTAATGACTCGCAGGCTTTTAAAAACTCAGACATGGGCCGGAGGTTGTATGGCAACCAATTTAATTTCCCTATGCCACGGCCTCTTCCTCACACCGAAGCTCCGCCACTGCCCTTTGTAATGGTTGGCGATGAGGCTTTTCAAATGTGCGGAAACTTACTGAAACCCTACTCCAGCCGGGACTTGGACCACACCAAAAAAATTTTTAATTACAGGCTGACCAGGGCCAGAAGAACTGTCGAGTGTGCTTTTGGGATTCTTGTTTCCAGATGGCGAATTCTGGGCACGGCCATTAATCTTAAACTTGAAACAGTCGATGAGGTGGTGAAGGCCTGTGTGGTTCTACATAACTTTGTGATGGCTAAAGAGCACCCGACCTTTGAACTGGACGATGATGCTCCTAACCCATTGCCTGAATTCACTCAGCACACTCTCAGGTCATCCGTTGAAGTTGGCCAAATGAGGGACAAATTTGCGGCCTACTTTATTTCTGATGTAGGACGGGTGCACTGGCAAGATGAAATGGTGTAATGTTGTTGTTTATGGTAATAAAAATCCTTATTTGATACCATTACTGAGTGCACTATATTTTTTAAACTCCAATTAATTAAAAAACTTCCCATGTATAACTGAATTTTGTTATGTTCACACACCTGGGCAGGTAAATACACATACGAGTTAAAATGCAGCATTGCTAGTCTGCGTGAAATATATTGGAATGAGCAAAGCTGCAGGCCATGAATCAGGAAACCATTTTTTTTCAAGACAAAATTGTGCAACTAGTTTAAAACAAAGTATGTGATTTTCTCAAAACACAACCCTCAAAACCCAACCCCAATGAAAGTCCATGGGGAATACAAGTCAGCATTGAGTGGATGAATGTAATCTGCTCATGTAATCTGCTCCATTACAAGTTATTACACTAGGCCTTGGAATGACTATACTAGGCCGTGGTATTTCAAATATGAGTATATTAGGCCTTGTGCCTACTAGTATATTCATATGTGAAATACCACGGCCTAGTATAGTCATAACAAGGCCTACTCGATTTTGGCCAACTAGTATCTTGTTTCACAAAAAACAAACGGGTGAAACTTGACAAGTTTCAACAGTTTGAAAATAGATTCTAGTTGGTAAAACTAGAGTTATTACACTAGGCCTTGGAATGACTATACTAGGCCGTGGTATTTCAAATATGAGTATAGTAGGCCTTGGGGCTAGTAGTATAGTAATATGTGAAATACCACGGCCTAGTATAGTCATACCAAGGCCTACTGTAATAACTCGATTTTTAACAACTAGCATCGTGTTTCACAAAAAACAAACTGGTGAAACTAGAAAGAAACTTATTTTTTAGACAAGTTTCAACAGTTTGTTTTTCATGAAACCAGATTCTATTTGGTAAAACTAGAGTTATTACACTAGGCCTTGGAATGACTATACTAGGCCGTGGTATTTCAAATATGAGTATAGTAGGCCTTGGGGCTAGTAGTATAGTAATATGTGAAATACCACGGCCTAGTATAGTCATACCAAGGCCTACTGTAATAACTCGATTTTTAACAACTAGCATCTTGTTTCACAAAAAAAAAAATTGGTGAAACTATAAAGAAACTTATTTTTTAGACAAGTTTCAACAGTTTGTTTTTCATGAAACCAGATTCTATTTGGTAAAACTAGAGTTATTACACTAGGCCTTGGAATGACTATACTAGGCCGTGGTATTTCAAATATGAGTATAGTAGGCCTTGGGGCTAGTAGTATAGTAATATGTGAAATACCACGGCCTAGTATAGTCATACCAAGGCCTACTGTAATAACTCGATTTTTAACAACTAGCATCTTGTTTTACAAAAAACAAACTGGTGAAACTAGAAAGAAACTTATTTTTTAGACAAGTTTCAACAGTTTGTTTTTCATGAAACCAGATTCTATTTGGTAAAACTAGAGTTATTACACTAGGCCTTGGAATGACTATACTAGTCCATGTTATTTCACATATGACTATACTAGCCCTTGGGTTGGTTTTTAACATGTATTTACCCATCAGTGTGTGTGAGCGGCGCAAACAACATTAATGAAACTTATTAATGTTGAACCACAAATGTAAATTTATTTTTTATCACAAAAAAAAAAACTAAAAATTATTTTTTACGGCGTTTGGGGGCAGATGGTTTCAATTTGGGGGTGTGCAGGGAATATGCAACACTTGCAGTTGAAGACGGTGTTTGAGGGGAAGGGGCAACAAAACTTGTGGGGGAAGGTAGTCCAGTTAAGGGAATTAAACTAGGAACACTTGTAGGAGAGGAAATCTGTTCAGGTACATTAGTTGTAATGGCATGTCGCCGTAGGCTTGTGTGCCTGGACCGACTTTGGCCCAATGCCCGCCTTGATTGATTTCGCCTTGAACTAGGGGCAAATATGGAATGTAGGTCCCCCGTCTGCTGGTATGGCTGCTGCTGCTGAGGTGGCGGCTGCTGCTGCAGAGGTGGCGGCTGCTGCTGCAGAGGTGGCGGCTGCTGCTGCAGAGGTGGCGGCTGCTGCTGCAGAGGTGGCGGCTGCTGCTGCAGAGGTGGCGGCTGCTGCTGCTGAGGTGGCGGCTGCTGCTGCTGAGGTGGCGGCTGCTGCTGCTGAGGTGGCGGCTGCTGCTGAGGTGGCTGCTGCTGCTGAGGTGGCGGCTGCTGCTGAGGTGGCGGCTGCTGCTGAGGTGGCGGCTGCTGCTGAGGTGGCGGCTGCTGCTGAGGTGGCGGCTGCTGCTGAGGTGGCGGCTGCTGCTGAGGTGGCGGCTGCTGCTGAGGTGGCTGCTGCTGCTCTTCGTTGTCAGTGCTCGTCCTTGCAGGAGGACTGGTGGCGGCAGTGATGGCCCAGGTTTGCAGAGTGGTGGTGGCAGGGCTACTACATGTTGTTGTAGCGGCAGGGCTGTTCCATGTTTGCCTAGTGGTGGCTGAGCTCCACGCATGCATGGGATTGGCGGTGGTGCTCCAGACAGGAGCAGCGCTTGCCATGGTGGTGTCGGTGAAGTGACCAGCTGCACTCAGACTTGTGGTGGTGTAACGGTGGGTGTCCTGGCTTTGAATAGAGGTGTCCGTGCAGTGGTATGCAGCACAAGTCGGTAGTGAGGTGAAGCGAGTCAATGGTGGCACAGGTGGAAAGGACACCACTGACTGCTGACCGTACCGATTATGCTGCATAGCCTGCAAGAAAGCATTGTTGCAGGCCTGCAGCACATTCAGCTGTTGATCAGGACTAAGGTGTTCCGCCATGCCCTTTTCAATCTTACTAAAAAAATGGTGTGCTGGTCTGTTGAGGTCGGCCTCCAGACGGTCAAGGCGCTGTTCTACAGAATTGAAGCGGTGTTCAAAGTGGTTAAAACCACGTTCCATGAGTGCAAAACCGCTTTCAACTCTGTCGGACAGTGACTTGAGGCTGGAATTAAATGTCTCGCTCAAATGCATAAACTCGGGCAAGACATTCCTGTCCAAGGCCCTCTGCCGCTGGCGGGTAGTGCCCGCATAACCAGTGGCAGAGACCTGGGACAGGGGAACACCTGATGGCCCAGCTTCCTGGTCACCAGCTGTGTGTGTGGTTGACCTGCAAGGTGCTTCCTGGCTGTCGGATGGCTGGGACGGGTCAGAGGACGTCCGAGGAAGGACCGCTCCAGGGCCAGGTTGCAGGGTGCTGCTCCAGGTGCTGTGGAAGAAAGGAAAATCATTACTACCATGCCTTTACAAGAAGCATCAGCTGTGGATTAGAAAAACACAGATTAATAAAAATAAAAACCCAAAATGTATAATACTTACGATCTTGTGGCAAGGACCGGTCTTAGGAACTGCAACGCGTGATAGTGACGGTATCTAGTTCTGGTCCTTGACGCAGATCCACTGCGAACCTGGCCCTCAGCACGAACATCACTGTTGAAGCGGTCCTTGATCGAACGCCAACGTGTTCGGACTTTGTCCACTGTTGATAAAAAAAAACAGTGCCGTCAAGGACAACAGTCACTGCGGCACAATGTAGCAATACAATACTCAAAGCAGTCACTGTAGACCCCGATGACACTGTTGGGTTTCCTGCTAGAATACGCCTAGCACGAAACCCAACAGTGCCGTCAAGGACAACAGTCACTGCGGCACAATGTAGCAATACAATACTCAAAGCAGTCACTGTAGACCCCGATGACACTGTTGGGTTTCCTGCTAGAATACGCCTAGCACGAAACCCAACAGTGCCGTCAAGGACAACAGTCACTGCGGCACAATGTAGCAATACAATACTCAAAGCAGTCACTGTAGACCCCGATGAAACTGTTGGGTTTCCTGCTAGAATACGCCTAGCACGAAACCCAACAGTGCCGTCAAGGACAACAGTCACTGCGGCACAATGTAGCAATACAATACTCAAAGCAGTCACTGTAGACCCCGATGACACTGTTGGGTTTCCTGCTAGAATACGCCTAGCACGAAACCCAACAGTGCCGTCAAGGACAACAGTCACTGCGGCACAATGTAGCAATACAATACTCAAAGCAGTCACTGTAGACCCCGATGACACTGTTGGGTTTCCTGCTAGAATACGCCTAGCACGAAACCCAACAGTGCCGTCAAGGACAACAGTCACTGCGGCACAATGTAGCAATACAATACTCAAAGCAGTCACTGTAGACCCCGATGACACTGTTGGGTTTCCTGCTAGAATACGCCTAGCACGAAACCCAACAGTGCCGTCAAGGACAACAGTCACTGCGGCACAATACAGAGCAGGGAAATACTCACTAAACGCCTTTTTGGAGGATGCTGTGGCGCTGTCCCAGCCATCCATCAACGCTGCGGCCACCTCATTCCATAGCCGCCGGGTCACCACATTGTCCTTGTACAGCCGGTCACGGCTGTCCCACAACGGCGAACGCTCCTGGACCAGGCTGATGAGCTGCTCATTATCCAGGTAGACGTCTTCATCCCGTTGTGGAACCTAGACAAAACACATTCATTAGAATAATCAAATTTAAATTGAATAAAAAGTTACAAAAAAAGAAACAAAAAAAAGAGTAAAAATAGAAGATAAAAAATAAAGAACATTACAAATCATTTGATACTTACATTCCGTATCACCACCGGGACTTGGCTTCGCTGCTCCTGCTCTTCGCCCTCACTAGTGCCGTCCGCAGATGATGATGACGATGTCTTAAGAAAGTTGAAAAAACGTAAGAGATTTGGAGAAGCAGCAGATATACTTACCAGATGCACGAAAATAATCACCTCACGGTCTGCTTGCGCCAATTCCTGCCGCGATGGGGAATACTCGGATTCTGAAGACATACTACATGTAAAAATAATAAAAATCATTAGTACATACATAATTTAAAAGGACAGGCATATAATGTAATATACTCACATTTTTCGCTGATATAATGGGTTCTTGGTTGACTGTCTGCTCTTCAATCTGTCAGTGTAGTAGTGGCAGAGTTTTGGCAGGCACCTCCTTTATATAGACTTTTTTTTTTGACTTTAGAAGATTCTAACTAGGATAAAAAGTGGACACCACCCAAAAAACGCAGCGCTAAAAAATCGCATACCTGCGCATGCCAGTGCGCACGTATGCGCATCCATAGGCTATAATGGCCATTTTTAGCGCAAAACGTGCGCATACGTGCGCATGCGCTTTTTTCCAGGGCCAAAAAATGCAACATGCAGCGTCTGGAAAATATCAACGCACACCCCAAAAAAACGCAGCGCATGAAAATCGCATACATGCGCTTACAAGCGCGCAGGTATGCGCACCCATGTTAAATATAGGGGAAAAATCGCATGCGCACGTATGCGTTTTTTTCCAGCGCTAAAAAACGCAAATGTGAAACCAGCCTAAAGCAAGTGTTCATATGTAAAGTATGGATATATCCGCTATATGTTAAATAAGTAGTCAGAAAGTTGTGAAAATGAGAAATACAAGCGGCGAGTGTGCTAAATGTTGCAAAAAGTGTAAATATTAAATAAAATCATATGACATAAAACAGATTAAAAAACAAAAGTAAAATACTCATATACACCATTATTACAAAAGTGATATGTTTCAAGCACACAGCAATGGCTATTAATCTTGGAATTATTTGCAATGAGAGAGTTCGCTTTTTGTCTGGGCCAGGTGGGGCCTGCTGCCTATCTGAAATAAGGATGGTCTGTCTTTTGTCTGACAGCCACCAAGCCGCACAAATTGCTCCCTGCACCATCACTTGCTCCCAGCTGTGTCTGAACTGCAAACTATTCCACCATTTGACATTAGGAAACTAACTCTTGGATTGATGACATGCTTGGATGATAAAGTGGGCAATTTTGGAAAATTACTAGCTAGTTAGAAACTTGCATTTCAGTTGCGTCTTACTACATATTTCTCAAATTGCAATCAGAGTAGTTAATATTACCAAATGAGAGTTAAGATCTTTATTTTTGCTGGAATATATAAAAGTGCAAACCGTAATAAATGAAACAGAATACAACAAATGGTCAGATAAATCTTTTGCAATAAATATGTTTAAATCATTCCTTAAATTTCAATGCTGGTCATGTTGTTGAAATATTAAACGTGGTCTTAGGAGATTTGGAAAGCTTATCCCCAACCCTTCTCTCCCCTTTCTCTTATTTGATAGTTTGTCAAAAAATGTATTCTCATAAGATTATGGCATATTGCTAAAAAAACAACTCCCATATTCCCTGTGAAAGCCGGAAATGTGCTGCCGGCAATATACAAACAATATAGGAACAGAGGGAGTATAATAATGACAGTTCACCCATATTGATACAGGAAAGATATATATCTTTGTACCGTGTTAGCCAGTAGACAGAAGAATAGTCTAGCCTGATGAAGAGACCTGAGTAGTCTCGAAAGCTTGCAATTTGTTACCATTTTTTCAGTTAGCCATTAAAAGGTATCAGCCACTGAGGACTCTTAATTCTAAATGTTCACCCATATACAGTTTATATCAGCCCAAATAAGATTCCTCTAAACAAGAGAAAAATTAAAACTAGAAAGTTGCAAAATTAAAAAAATATATACCGTATATTTTCATGTCAATCACTTATAATCTAATATATTAAGCTCAAATTGTGTATGTATGTATGTGTGTGTGTGTGTGTGTGTGTGTGTGTGTGTGTGTGTGTGTGTGTGTGTGTGTGTGTGTGTATATGTATGTATGTATGTATGTATGTGTGTGTGTGTGTGTCCGGGATAGGCATCCGCACCGTCGCAGCTACAGCCACCAAATTTGGCACAGTCACACGTCTGGACCCCGAGCGCGTCCTAAGCTATGTTGTGAGGCGAAATTTTAACCCCGCGCGTTCCAATTTACCAAACAATTTTGCCCCTATCTACATAATGGGGAAAAAGTGTGTGCGTGTAAAGCCCCGCCCCTCATTATGATGTCATAATTCCCCTATCTACTTAATGGGGAAACAGTGTGTGCGTATCACGCCCCACCCTCATTATGATGTCATAATGGTTGCCATGGCGACGCTGATGTCATCATAGGTTGCAAGCCCTGCCGCTCATTATGATGTCATAATGGTTGACTATGGGATGGAGGATGTGTGATGGGTATATGGGCACTGGACGATGGGATGGAGGATGTGCATGACGGGTATATGGGCACGGGACTATGGGATGAGGATGTGTGATGGGTATATGGGCACTGGACTATGGGATGGAGGATATGTATGACGGGTATATGGGCACGGGACTATGGTATGGCGGATATGTATGATGGGTATATGGGCACGGGACTATGGGATGGAGGATATGTATGATGGGTATATGGGCATGGGACTATGAGATGAAGGTGTGACGTCTGCCTGCGGTCTGGACTGCAGCCAGACAGCACCCCGAGAAACACTGATACCCTTTACCCCTATACAGGGATCTGGATTTATAGCAGAGCCCAGGAGGCACTGTCTGAATAGGAGCAATGACCAGAGCAGGACGGTCGCCAGAAAGGTGTTCCAATACAGGACACAGAGGCAATGATATCCGAGACTAAACCAGTCAGGCAGAAATGGTACAAAAACAGTAGACAGTAGCAGAGTCAGATTCCAGGCCGAAGCCAGAGTCATAAACCAGGAGAGTCGCAGAGGTACAGAATCGTTAGGCAGAAGCAGAGTCAGAATCCAGGCCGAAGTCAGAGTCATAAACCAGGAGAGTCGCAGAGGTACAGAATCGTTAGGCAGAAGCAGAGTCAGAATCCAGGCCGAAGTCAGAGTCATAAACCAGAAGAGAGTCGCAGAGGTACAGAATCGTTAGGCAGAAGCAGAGTCAGAAGTCCAGGCAAAAGTCAGAGTCAGTCAACAGCAATTCACACAGTAACACGCAGGGGAACCAAGAATATATCCGGCGGCTTGCAAGCCCAGTCCAAAGGTATTTGAGGGATCAGGTCATCCCTCACAGGCTCCCGGGCTGATGATGTCATCAGGACCGCCCCCAGGACCAGACCTGATGACGATGCACCAACCCCTTCATGACTGACAGAGGAGCGGAGTCTGTGTCCACTAGACGCCTGCGCAGAAGCCCTTTCACTGTTGCCGCCATTACTCGGGCGCGAGCCACGGCGCCTCACAGTGGCTGAGGGCAGAACACCAGGCCCTGAATTCGACGATGACATGTCAGTCCGGCGCCTCCTGGTAGCCGAGGCCTGGACAGCAGGCCCCGAGCCCGAGGGCGGCGTGACAGTCCGTCGCCTCCTAGTGGCTGAGGGCGGAACAGCAGGCCCCGAGTCTGACGGTGACGTGACAGTAGGATGTGTGATGGGTATATGGGCACTCGACTATGGGATGGCGAATATGTATGATGGGTATATGGGCACAGGCCTATAGGATGGAGAATATGTATGATGGGTATATGGGCTTGGGACTATGGGATGAAGAATTTGTATGATGGGTATATGGGCATGGTACTATAGGATGGAGAATATGTATGATGGGTATATGGGCATGGGACTATGGGATGGTGAATATGTATGATGGGTATATGGGCATGGGACTATAGGATGGAGAATATGTATGATGGGTATATGGGCATGGGACGAAGAATTTGTATGATGGGTATATGGGCATGGGACTATGGGATGGAGGATATGTATGATGGGTATATGGGCACGGGCCTATGGGATGGTGGATATGTATGATGGGTATATGGGCACGGGACTATGGGATGGAGGATATATATGATGGGTATATGGGCACGGGACTATGGGATGGAGGATATGTATGATGGGTATATGGGCACCGGCTTATGGGATGGCGGATATGTATGATGGGTATATGGGCACGGGACTATGGGATGGAGGATAATTATAATTTGTTATAACTAACCACAGTTACTTACTATGCCCGGGCAGTGCCG
Source organism: Dendrobates tinctorius (assembly GCF_039654945.1). NCBI lineage: Eukaryota > Metazoa > Chordata > Amphibia > Anura > Dendrobatidae > Dendrobates > Dendrobates tinctorius. The sequence goes on from NW_027361832.1 coordinate 8,450,847, forward strand.
GGCTCTTCAGCTAGTTATATATAAAAAAAGAAACTTGAGAAAAATAAAAGGCTTACACATTTTAAACTCCCCCGAGTCCTCAATCATAGTTGTCCCAGTAGGAAGGATTTTTAATTATGATACCGAGTCACTTCTCATGGACAATCCGCAAGTCGGGGGAAGTCAAGGAGTCCGAGGTAAAAAGCCAGGAGGGTACATCATAAATAGAGGGGTTAAACATAGGCGTAGTCAGGTTACATTCCAGGGTCAGTAATCCAAGAAGGAGGCCGATGAAGACAAAGGGGCTAAGCAAACGGCTGGTCAAAGGCAAATCCAAGGTCAGGCAACGAAGATCAGAATATAAGAACTCAGGTCAGACAGCAAACACACACCACTTGAGCTAAGCTACAACTGTCAGTGTTCTAATCATTGTCAATCAGCTAAAAAGCTCGGTAATCACCCAAAACAGGGCACAACTGGAGGAAACCCTATACGCCCAGCCAGATTGGACAGCTGGGCTGTCATTCACAATACTGACAGCTCAGCATGCCCCTTTAGGGTGGCTGAGCTGTACCAGCATCTTTAGGACAAATTAAGTGATGCAATCATGACATCAATGCATTTCTCCACTTGTCGGTGAGCTGAATATATTTCTTCTACTCTTGTTCTCTAAACAAACGCTGATCAGCTGATCAACTTGTAATATCGTCAAACAGCGCTCATTTGTACAGGACATTTGTCCATATACATCTGCCTTAACCCATTAACTGAGTTCATGTCTTCAAGAATTTGCGAAGAATAGGACATAATGACTCCTCATCCCTCCTATCTCTACAAGGAGACATTCACACTAAAATGCAGGGGTAATAAAATAAAATAGGTGGCATGACATACCTCATGCAAAACTGGCACAATGATGATGGTTCATAACATTAAAACAAAATCTAACCCTAAACAAGGCAAGTACACAAGACGACTGTACAGGTGGCTGCTGCCGGTCAGGTCACCTCTGGAAATTTATTAGCAAGCTTAACAAAGAAGAAAAGTAGAAGCTTCTCAAGGTTGCTGTGAACTACATTTCAAATCATTACCTTGGGCTGTTATTGACATTTTATATTAATTATTTTTGTCTATAGCTCTAGTTATATTTATTTTTTTTTACGGTATTTTCTTCTTAATTGGGTTTTATTATATTACAAATCATGTCTGAAGTCTCCTTGCTTTTCTGCTTTGGAAAACCATTATAAAAAAACTAGACTGGACAAACTGATTGGAGAATCTCTTTTAGAGAAGATGATACTGCCTATGAATGATTAAATTTTTTTAAAATTTATTTTACTCCCTTACATAGCATCACCATATTCAACAGCGCTTTACAGACACCATCATCACTTAAAATCTACATTCCTGATAAGAATGTCTTTGGACTTTGAGGGTAAACCAGAGAACCGGAAGAAACCGTTGCAAACACGAGAACAAACTCATTGCGGATGTTGTCCTTGATGGGATTTGAACTCTGGATCCCAGCGCTGCAAAGCAACAGTGCTAACCACTGAGCCACCTAATAACCTATCACATGGCTAGGTCATCAACAGTTCAGTACCGAACAACTCTTTTTAAAAATATAGTGAGCAATTATCAAACAAGCATGAATTAGTGACAGTGGTAGTTTAAATTTTACTGAGGGCACACAGCTAATTATTATTATTTATTTATATAGCACCATTGATTCCATGGTTCTGTACATAAGAGGAGGTTACATACAAATTACAGATATCACTTACAGTAAAGTAACAATGACATACTGGTACACAGGGGAGAGGACCCTGCCCTTGCAGGCTTACATTCCACAGGATGGTGGGTAAGGAGACAGTAGGTTGGGGGGTTGTAGCAGTTCCGGTGTTGGTTGAGGCGATATCTCCGGTAGTGGTGAGGAGGTAGCAGGGTCATTGCAGGCTGTAAGCTTTTCTGAAAAGGGGGGTTTTTAGGTCCCGTCTGAAGGATCCGAATGCGGTTGATAGCCGAACGTGTTGGGGCAAAGATTTCCAGAGGATGTGGAATATTTAGACGTCTTGGAGGCGGTTGGGTGAGGAGCGAATAAGTGTGGAGGAGATAAAGAGGTCTTGGGAGGACCGGAGATTACGTGAGGGAAGGTATCGGGAGATCCGCCTGTCTTTGATGCGGACAAGCAGATGAAGCTGCACAAGTCCGCAATTGCTCACAACTGGTCTGAGAAATTACACATTAGAATGAAGTTGGCCAAATTATCACAAAGCGAAGAGAAAACAAAAGTTTCTATAGCACAGTTATTGTAGAATATATAGTATAAGGTTGCCATAATGAATTCAATATGGTAAAAAGTCTGAGAATAGAAACTTTTACTATAATAGAAAGTGTTATTTTACATTTCATCTAAATTTGGAAATGGGAACAATAACCATTATGCCATCATTGGTTTTTGTAAATGTATTATCCTGCTTCACATCAATCAGAATGTCTGATGTTCCTATCCACTAGCTGAGAGGTCAGGGGAACATCTTCCCACAGTGATGTTACTCCCTTGACCAGTTAAACATTAAAGTAACAGTCGGGATTCCTAGCTACCACTTAAAAATTGACAAAAGTTCTCATGTACTCTATCAAGACACCAATGAGAATATTTGGTCCAACCTAAAAGTCAATTACCCATTAACCTTGTGATATCTGTAGGAGGGAGACTGTTTGCTTAAAGAGATGGATGAAGTTTGCTCATGACAATGGGCTCCAGTAAGAATCTGAATGCAAAGTCAAGCTCTGTACACTTTTGGGGTGCTGGGTATTTAATCTTCTCCAAGAGGGGACGATTATCAGCATGTGCAGTCTTTAATTTTGCATCAGGAAGATCATTATTTGTTGATGCAGTCGTTTATGTCTATATTTTAAGTGCTCAGCAAAGAGAGAAAGAGAGACAAAAGCAAAATAAATCTAACCCTAATCACAGCTGATAATCTTAGGAAGTAGATCTCATTGAGGAACTGTGAAGATGATATTCATTACTTCTTAAGATTCTCCAAAGATATCGGCACTAACGTGACCACATGGAAATAGACTGCACCTGTACACAACTATTTTGCATTGCAGCCACAAAAATTAGTACCTAAAATGCAACACTCACAGATTTGGAGAAACCCAGTGTCGGTGCATGTGTCTTTCTCAATATCACACAACCACCTCAGTTATGGGACAACCAGCATCAAATAGACTTGCGTGCGCACTCACCAAGTATCAGACTTATATGAATAAGTTACACACAAGCTAAGTGATAAAATACTCAACTCCTTAACTGAGGAGTTAAAACCTTATATTCACCTCCAGCAATGATGCTGTTCACGTGATGTCAGCGCGGGAACAAAGTTATACCATTAAGTGTCGAACACTAAGCGGTCCACTAGAATACGCACTTCCAATAGTACTATATCCCAACAGAAAACAAAAGCAGAAAGCATGTAAATTTCTAAAAATAAATTTTTATTGATATGTTGAAATATAAAATTAATCTAAAACAGGGAGAAGTGACATGAGTGCCACATCATCACTGTTATACCAATTGGATGCTGCACCCATCAGCAGGTGCTGACGAAACACGATTGTCCGATGGAAGTGTGAGAACCACCAGTGTGAAAGTATAAGGCTATGTGCGCATGTTGAGTAATTTTTGCAAGGTTTCTGCATCTCTTGGCAGCAAAAACGCTGCAGAAAATTCTGCTGCGTTTTTGCATGCATTTTTTCCCTGTGCATTTAATGGGTCAAAAAAAGATGTGTTTTTTTAAAATATCAGAGGACTAAAGCATGATTGGAGAGGTTAAGCATTTTCTGTGTGTCAGTATTAAAAAAAATATATGTATATAATGTTTATAAGGATGATTTACAATTGGGTTAGGGAATCTCCGGCCCGTGTGAACGCACTTCTTGAGTCCCCAGAGGTTTAATTCTTCCTTAGACTGCAAGCAAGCTCATGCAGTGTTCACTACTAAATGATGCAGAGCATGCAGTGGTGGATTAGGCTCGCAATTATCACCTATGCAATACTAAGGAAATCCTGAAAACATGATCTGTTACTGGGCCTTGAGGACTGGAGTTGGGGAACCCTGTTCTACATAATGTTTTTGCAGCAGTGTGTCTCCTATGTGACGTATGCATACCTGTCCCAGGGTACCCTATGTGATATATACAGCAGTCTCTTTGCATCTCCTATGTGAGATATATACAGCCATCTAGGTGTCTCCTATGTGATGTATATACACCAGAAGTATTTCCTATGTGATATATAGACATCAGTCCTATTGTATTCAATGTGATGTTTATATACAGGTCCCAGTGTAACCTACATGATGTATACACGTTTGTTATCTCCTATTTGATAAACAACAATCTCAGTGTCTCCTATGTGATGAAAACAGCAGTTTCTGTGTATCCTTTTTGATGTACACTGCAAACTTCCAACTGCTTGAGTTTTATAAATGTTATGCAAGCAGTGTTGAATTTCCCACTTTGGGGAGACACGCAGTGTTATACATATCCGAGTTCAGAACAACTTCCTGCTATGACCAGTGCTTTACAAAACTTATCATAGCAAAGTGTCAACTGCAATACAGATTAAATCCACCTAATTCAATGAGAATACTGACGTGCTGTGCACATGATCAGCGATTTTCCACTGAGTATTTGCAGTGGATTTTTAGCGTATTTCACCCATTGACTTCAACTGAGTCAGTCAAATCAGCAGCAAAAATGCAGACAAAAGATTTTCTGAGTTTTTGCTTGCGTTTTTACGGACTTCCTATGGTGTTTCCCACACTGTCATCTGTGTGACAGCGTTAGAAACAAAGTCGGTAACGTTACTGCCGGTAAGACAGTTAGACTATGTGCACACGGTGCGGATTCTGCTGCGGATCCGCAGAGTTTCAGGAGCTGCGGGTCCGCAGCAGATTTAGGTGCGTTGTACAGTACCATTGTTTTCAATGGTAAACTGAAAAACGCTGTGCACATGCTGCACATTTTTCCGCGCGGATTTGCTGCAGGCTCAAATCCGTAGCATGGCAATTCTTTGTGTCGATTCTGCTGCGGTTTCACACCTTCTCCATTGTAGAGGTGTGAAACCGCAGGGCTAAACCGCAGGTCTTTTGACCTGAGATTTTACCTGCGGATTTTTACAAATCCACTCTGAAAAATCTGCAGAACCAAAATCTAGGTGTGCACATAGCCTTACCGTGTCAGAAGGGTCATGCTGTCAGTGTGACCCTGGAGCTGTGACTGTAAGCTGCGGTAAAACGCTTAATCGCAGGTCAGCAGGTGTCGGGTGATGAGAGGCTACAACTACCATCAGCCGACACCTGCTATCACTGATATCAGTGATAGCAGGCGCAATTGAAGGGAGAAGTAGTTTCTCGTCAAATGGTGCCTATACTTAAAATAACATGTAAAATAAATACATATTCAAATAAAAATAAATAACACATTACATTTGCCTAAAACCAAATCCCTGATGCCCTTGCCGCCTATAAAAAAATTAAAATAAAACAACATATACTCACATTAACGCTCAATTCCCGATGCCAAAGTCAACTGTAAACAATCAAAAATAATAAGCATATATTCTCCTGTCCACCGTAGTCCACGTAATCCAGATTATTCCAAGGCAATCTCACTTGTAGAACAGTCATATCTGGAGAGGTGACTGCTCTAACAGGCCGCTGGCGATACACTGACAGCAACATCAATTCTAACGCAGTGTATAGAGCTGAGCTGCCATGAGAGAGGTCACACAGGTTCGTCAGATGATGAACTCTGGTGATTTCGCTCATCTCTGCTGGGTGGTAAAGTTCTGATGCAGTGGTGGTGCCATGAGAACACCAGAGCTCATCAGCTGATGAACTCGTGTGACCTCTCTCATGGCAGCTCAGTGCTATCCACTGCAAGAGTAATGACACTCCTGTCAATGTGTAGCTGGTTAGAGCAGTCACATCTCTTTGATGTAACTGCTCTACAAGTGAGATCGTCATGGCACACTCTGGATTACGTGGACTATGGCAGACAGGAGAGGATGTGGTTGTTTATTATTTTTGATTGCTTACAGGGGCCATGGGCATCGGGGATTAGGCTTTCAGTGAGTATGGTAAATTTAGATTTAATAAAGGACTTTATCATTTTTTTAAATAAAGGACTTTATCATTTTTTTAAATAAAGGACTTTATTGCGCGCGTATTTTTTTCCCAAACATTTACTATGGGGTTAATAATGGGGGAGTCTTATAGATGCCTTGCCATTACTAACATTGGCTTCATGTCAGCTGCCAATACAAGGCTGACAAGAAACGCTAATACTAATCACCCCACTTGCCAACACACCAGTGCAAGTGGGAAGAGCGAGGCCAAGTGCCAGATTTGGCGCATCTTATTGATTTCTGAGGTAGGTGAGAGTATGGGAAGGGGCAAATATGGTCCTTCCTAGGCTATTAATATCAACCCGCAGTCTGCCTAGCCTTTGCTGGTAAGATTTTATAAGGGCACCCTATATCAATTTTTTTCTGGGGTCCCCCTCTAAACTAGCCACTTAAGGCTAAACAAACAGCTGTGAGCTGATAATAGCCTGGGAACCTTTATGGCTATTAGCTCCTTCCAAGAATATTAACATCAGACTTCGGCTTTCCCTCTGCTGATTATAAAAATTATGTGGGATCCCACGCATTTTTTTTTCTTTTTTCATGTTTTGTAAAAATTGACAGGTCTCACGGTACACGCTGATTTCTGTCAGTTGCTGTTTGCTTACAGGCTATGTAGGTTCATTCTGTTAAAGGTCCTACATAGCCTGGTGAGAATGTGTGTTTATTAAATGCTTTACTTACCAGTTTAGTATTGAGGGTGTCTGGCTGACACCTCTTCATTACATAGCCTAGGGCTTGGTGTCAGCTACACCTGCTGACACCAAGCCCTAATCCCATTACCCTGATCCTACTGCATCAGAATGAAAAAGAAAAGGTTGAACCATGAAATTACATCATAGACTATTTTTTTTCCCCAAATATCTTTAAAGAAAAGCATTCATTGCTGTACAAAAAACACATGGAAAAAAACCTTGCACGTTTTTGACGCAGCATTTTTGTTAACATACCTTAAAGAACTGCAGATAAACTATACTAGTGTGCCAAGCTAAAAGGCAGTTCATAACCAGAAATGAAGTGAAACAGAATCCAAAGTTTAATATTTTAGATGTTTGATGCATTCTACAGAACGGCCGTTGATGAAACAACGATTTCCTAGCTAAATCAGACGGAAGCCCCAGAAGCGCTGAACAAGCAGCAGAAAGTAACATCAATGTTATATTAAGTAAAAACTATCGTATGAAATGTTGTGCTTCGAGTAGCTGGTAGCTGCACGATATGAGTTGAACTAGATGGGCTTAAAGTCTTCCTTCAACCTTAATAACTATGTTACTATGTTACTTCGTCACAAATCTAAAGTCACTATTCAGATCTGCATTGCCAACACTGAATTTATAAATTAGGTCTAGATATTTGAAACTTTGTTTGGAGACGATCCACAAAACTTGGCAGAGCCATGCGAATTGTGCATGCACATTATAGGACAATGCTTTCCAGGAGAAAGTTCACCAGCCTCAATTTAATCCATTCCTGATAGGCATGAATTGGAAAGAGCACGAGAATTTCATGTGATTCGTCTACATGATATAATCAAATGTTAAAATAAGACGACGTGGATTGATGAAAAGTCATATTTCAAGACTATAAGTATCCTTAAACTTGAAATGAGATCTTAATTTGTCTTTCACCTAACAATTGATCTACTCATAACTAGGACATTTTCTATATTAGTTACAAGACAATTTTCTTTTTTTTTTTTTCCAAGGTTCAAAACGATGGTCAATCTGAAAATAAAAAGGTTTACTAGTTTGAAGACCTTCACAAATGTCAGACATCGATGCTCACTCTTCACTTGTTATGTGCGAAGGATGACCAGAATACCGATGGCGTGATGGAGCTGGTATTCCACAACTGGCCTCTGCTCACAAAGCCTTGCCAGCACGTGCAGTGTGAAGTTCCAGTGTGTGGTGACGTCCCACACTAGTGGTGAGCTAGCACTTGCATGCACTCCTGCAGAACTCCTAGAGCGGCGGCAGCTGTAGCCGACATGCGGAAATGTGCGCTGGAGAATCTGGGTATGTTTTCAGAAACCGCTTAACTACCGAGTTGCGCATGTGGGCCAAGCATGGTGCGTGTGTAATGTTGCCAAGCTTCACAGCTGCCACCAGGTTACGCCCATTATCACACATGACCATGGCTGGTTGGATGTTCAGTGGCAAAAGCCACAGATCTGTCTGGTCTGTTTTTCCATTGAATAACTCTCCCTCTGTGTATGGTTTGTCTCCTCCTTGTGTCCCTCTTGAACCATGCAAGGTGAGAGGCCAAAATCAAGAAATTATGTTGTAAAGAGCTCCTCAAAGTGTCCTAGTGTGGCATCACTAGTTTCCTGGGACTCAACATGGTGGAAGGAAGGAGGTTTAGGGTGAGGATTAAGTAACCAGACTCTTGGCTGATGAGACTGGGCCTGTGGAAGACTGAGCACTGCTCACAAGCAAACTGGAAGCATCATCTTCTATCTAACAGACCACCTGTTTGCACTGGTGTGGCTTCATAAGTGGTTTACCATCCCTCCCTGCAAAGTGCGACAGGAACCTGTGCATCACGGATGTGAGTGTTTGTTGTGCTCCAGCAACAGACTTAGTTGCACCTGCCCAAGGCGTCTCCGGCGTCTGAGCGCACCATCATTGGCACCTTCCCGTCCCTTACTGTACCCTTACGCATTTTCACTAATTGGTTGGTGTCCTGATACAAAGTTTATTTTTAATTTAAAGAAAACAACTGGTCACCTGCAGCAAAGTGATTTTTTTGTAGTTTAATAAAACAGTAATTTAACACAAAGCACGTAAAAGTGTATGTATGACAAATTCAACCTATGGATGACAAATAAAAAAAATTTTGAACGCTTTTTTGTAGTGTTATATACCACCGAAATATAAGTGCTGTAAAACTATGAGTGAGTAATTGAATCCAGAAAAGTTTTTCAACGCTTATTTGTAGTGTTATACATCACCGGAATGCAACAAAGTATCTAATACTCTATGGATGAAAATATAATCAATTTTTTCACCAAAAAAAAAAAAAAAAAAGAAAGAAAGAATGTGGTCAACTGCATATATATATATATATATATATATATATATATATATATATATATATATATTAGCTGAAGAGCCCGGCGCTGCCCGGGCATAGTAACTAACTGTGGTTAGTTATAGCAAATTATAATTATCCTCCATCCCATAGTCCCGTGCCCATATGCCCATCGTACATATCCACGATCCCATAGGCCCGAGCCCATATACCCATCACACATCCTCCATCCCATAGTCCCATGCCCATATATCCATCATACATATTCGCCATCCCATAGTCCCGTGCCCATATACCCATCACACATCCTTCATCTCATAGTCCCATGCCCACGTACCCATCATACATATCCTCCATCCCATAGTCCCGTGGCCATATACCCATCATACATATCCTCCATCCCATAGTCCAGTGCCCATATACCCATCACACATCCTCCATCCCATAGTCCAGTGCACATATACCCATCACACATCCTCCATCCCATAGTCCCATGCCCATATACCCGTCATAGATATCCTCCATCCCATAGTCCAGTGCCCATATACCCATCAAACAAACTCCATCCCATAGTCAACCATTATGACATCATAATGAGCGGCGGGGCTTGCAACCTATGATGACATAAGCGTCGCCATGGCAACCATTATGACATCATAATGAGGGGTGGGGCTTGATACACACTGATTCCCCATTATGTAGATAGGGGCAAAAGTGTTTGGTGAATTAGAACGCGCGGGGTTAAAATTTCGCCTCACAACATAGCCTAGGACACTCTCGGGGTCCAGACATGTGATTGTGCCAAATTTTGTGGCTGTAGCTGCGACGGTGCAAATGCCAATCCCGGACGTACACACATACATACACACACTTGAGCTTTATATATTAGAGAGATATATATATATTGTAATGAACAGCAAAGCCCTGCATAGAAACTGTATTCAGCCACTCTCCCTGCTCCTGCAGCTGTCCCTCCCTAGGCTAAATGCAGAATGTATCTGATACAAACAGCAAAGCACAAGATTAGAATTTAGAAGGACTGTAAGTATGATGGTTCAGCACCAGTATCAACAATAGAGGACTCCGATTCATTAAACTGTATGCACGCACACAGTCCTGGACAAGCACTCTCTCCCTCCATTAAGAACTGTCCCTAAGCTGTGCAATGGCGTCAGTGAGCTGAGCTCAGCACCGGTTATTTTATAAACTCTGATTAGGTAATGCAGCCAGCGAATCACAGTAACGCCACTACCAAGATGGCTATGGCATTACAGTGACTGGCAGGCAATCTCTGCATGTTTATTGGCTGTGTAAAAGGCACTAAACAAGAGGGGTGGGGAATAGAGTTTCAAATTTGAGCACTGGCTAAGGATCGCCAAGTGCCGAGCACACCCAAGCACCAGATACTCAAGTGATATCCGAGCATCACCGAGAGCGTACGCTCATCCCTAGTTATTGGCCATTAATGTCAATAAGCCTACCCCAACTACACTGCTAAAAAAATAAAGGGAGCACATTTGTGGCCTGCTGGAGGTCATTTTGCATGGCTCTGGCAGTGCTCCTCCTTGCACAAAGGCGGAGGTAGCAGTCCTCCAGCTGGGCTGTTGCCCTCCTCCGGCCCCCTCCACGTCTCCTGGTGTACTGGCCTGTCTCATGGAAGCTCCTCCAGCCTCTGGACACTATGCTGACAGACACAGCAAACCTTCTTGCCACAGCTTGCATTGATGTGCCATCCTGGATGAGCTGCACTACCTGAGCCACTTCTGTGGGTTGTAGAGTCCGTCTCATGCTACCAAGAGTGTGAAAACACAACCAACATTCAAAAGTGACCAAAACATCAGCCAAAAAGCATTGGTACTGAGATGTGGTCTGTGGTTTGATTTCACAGAAGTTTGATTTACTTGGAATTCTATTCTGTTGTTTAAGAGTTCCCTTTATTTTTTTAGACGTATATGCCATCAATGTTACAATGCTAGAAAACCCCTTTCACAAAGAGCAAGAGTCAGTTATGGGCCTATGATTGTAATTTCTGGTGACCTCAATTTGAATTTTACTTAAAGGAAAGAATTAGGATTTTTCAGTCTTTGACATTGTGTGTTTTGAATGTGGTCACTGATTAAATACATATTTTCTTTTAGTCTAGTGATTTCCATTTACAGTCTTGAGTGGTTTCATTTTACAAACAGCAGATTGAGTAGATGCTCAACTTAACATCAATTCCAACCATTGATTGTTACGTGACGTAATGCAGAAAGTTTGATTTAATCCCCCTCCCCACTAATGATCAATATCATGATGAAAATCTAAAGTATCTTCTTTTCTTAGATAACTACACTTGTCAAAAGCGTGGTTCATTCATATAGATCAAAGCCATGTAGCTATAATTACACATTTGTCACTATCTCTGTGCACATAGCCTTACTGTTTAATTGCCAAGAAAAGCTTAGAATAGGAGTTTAAACTATGTTGGCAATTCTGAATCTTTAGTAAGTGCCCAGTTTCTCACGTACGAGTGTGTTGCATTTTTTTTTTATGGTGTATGGAGCTGTTCACGTCATGGATTTTTCTGCTGACGGCGTGGTCTTTGTAAAATCGCAGATAAATGTCTGATATTGATAGAAGTGTAGAATCAAAGTCGGCAATGAAAGTTTATGGGTCCGTGGAAAAAAAAAAAACAGACAGGACTTGGATGCCATCTGTGCGCTATCCATTTTTCACTGACGGATAGAAGGTGGAGAAACTTTATTTTTTCTAATCAGTGAAAAAAAACTGATGAAACTTAGTCCGTTTTTTCTTGTATGTGAAAATACTGACGTCTGAATGATACCAAACATTGTGGATTTCAAGTTTACAATAAAAAGATTGCGTAAATGGACAGAAAACAAGGGTAAAACAAAATGTTCTAGAGGCTGCCTAGAGGATCTCCAAAAGCCACACTGGGAAAACTAGGGTATAAAAAGTGAACCTAATTCCCTAAAGCCCCGAAGTAAACTTTGAATGCAAATTTCCTTAAAGGGAATCGGTCAACTCATTTTTGCCCTATGAGATGCGGCCACCGCCATCAGGGGCTTATCTACAGCATTCTATAATGCTGTAGATAAGTCCCCGATGTAACCTGAAAGATAAGAAAAACGAGTTATATTATACTCACCCGGGGGTCCGGTCCGACGGGTGTCACGGTCGGGCGCCTCCCATCTTCTAGCGATGATGTCCTCCTCCTTACTTCTGCCACGGCTCCTGCGCAGGCGTACTTTATTTTTCCTGTTGAGGGCAGAGTAAAGTACCGCAGTGCGCATGCGCCGTACCTCTCCGACCTTTCCCGGCGCCTGAGCACAACGGTACTCTGCTCTACTCTCAACATGGCAGATATAGTACGCCTACGCAGGAGCCGCGGCAGGAATAAGGAAGACGACGTCATCGCTAGAAGATGGGAGGCTCCAGAATGGACCACGACGCCCATTGGACCCCCGGGTGAGATTAATCTAACTTGTTTTTCTTATCTTTCAGGCTACATCTGGGGATTATCTACAGCATTACAGAACGCTGTAGATATGGCCCTGATGACGGTGGCCGCATCTCATATCGGAAAAATGAGGTGACAGATTCCCTTTAAGTTGTTACAGTGGACACTTCATCTGAACCAGTTTAAGTGTTGACACTGATGAAGAACTGTGACTATGAGAGTAGAACAAAATAAACAAAAAAAACATGGTTTTAGCCTAAATCAATTCTACACGTCCCTTCCCGTACTAATTAAATTCATTTCATCCCGGGATCACAATTCCTAAAAAGCTGAATCTGCGTTTTCCTTTTATTTCTGTCAATTTTCATTTAAAAAGAGGTAAGTCGTGAGAACATTCTTAAGCCTCACTTCATAACTCTGACACCAAATATGTATAAAAAGATTAAGCTTTATATGGTATAAAATCAGTTGGCAGTCTTACATCTGTGTAATACCCCCAGCTGGCATCTAGAGCAAGCAGACATATGGCTTCAAACCCAGCGACTTCCTCATTTGCTGCACTAGCGAGGTAATTCTGTATACGGTGCATACTAGAGCTATTTGTTAGTGGCTGCAGGTGTGCACGGCACATAAAGACACAGCTGTAACCATACAGTCCAAGTATTCTATCAAACACATAAAGCGAGACCTTGGCAAGCTGTGTTAGTCATCCCCGCAACAGGTCCAGAGAGAACAATATGGGTTAGTATGTTTTTAGAGAGGCACAAACGTTCAGATTTACGATTGCGCCAGAGTTTGCAAAATTACATTCAGATTGTGTCATTTTCTTTCAAGTGTTAGGGTTATATATTCAATGCTTGTCACATGGAAAATGTCAGACTTGTGCAAACTCTAAGATAATTGGAGGTAACATTAATGCAAAATTAGGGGCAAGTCTGACGATCGATCCATGAAGCTCGGGGTGGGAGAGCCGCCGTCCAGTCCATGTACTGTGTTCCGATCCTAGTCCGATTTATATGGCCATCTGCGCCCTTAGGCTGTGTGCACACAGCGCTCTTTTAGCGCATTTGCCAATAAATCTGCTATAAAAACGCTAAAAATAAGCTTCCCATTCATTTCTATGTATTTTGCACTTTTTGTGCATATTGATGCGTTTTTCACTGCTAAAAAACCGCTTCGCAGTAAAAAACGCAGCATGCTCATTAATTTCGTGGATTTTTCCGCATTTCTGGCCATTTATATGGGTCTGGAACCGCACGGAAAAACGCAAAAAAAGGTGCGTTTTTTGCGCAAAAAAGGTGCGGAAAACGCGCGGTTTCTGGGAAGGGAGACCGGTTTTTAAGCAGAAATTTTCTGCTATGTGTGCACATAGCCTCAGAATAAGGAAGAATATTGAAAAGGTAGCCAGCCGAACACGTAGATGTGTGTGTGGTGCAGCAGAGTTTGCACATGGTTTTACCAACACCCTGATGAGCATTATCATTTTCATCCATACAACATGGTTTTAATGGTCTTTACCTGTAAAAGCTGGGTGGTTGAAAAAAAGCAAACAAAACAAAAACTGCAAATTTGGGTTAAATGTACAGAATGGTGAATTTAGAAGCTGGTTCCTGGCTGTAACGGGTAAACGGCTACATGAATGTGCAGACTGGAGGTATGTTCAGATGGGACAGAAATGTAAGGATTTTCTAGTTCCAGATTTCAAAATACTGTCCAGTAATAAGTGAATGTTATTTGGTACGTTTTTAATCACGTGAGGTCACATAAAGGAAAACAGAAGAATAAGCTGGGTAGAAAGGCAAAATAAGCAACTCTAAGTCCACTGCTATGTAATGATGATTGCAATATATATTAAAGGATAAAAACGTTGATGGGAGTGCTTCTTTAACGTCATAATTAGCAACATAGTATATTTCCCCACATCTAAAAGCTAGTTTAAAACTGCAGTGCTTAAATACAACAATTTGAGTATACATGGTGAGAACATACTCCATTTGTTACTGTTGCTCAGGTACGAACAAAGATGCTGCGAATTGTGGTGTAGTAACCACTATGTCCGCTAGGGGGCGCTGTGTTGAGGTTCCAAGGGAAAGGATGAGTGGCAGAATCCTGAAGGATGGTTGTGTATTTCAAAGGGGGTGGCTTTGAGATGGAGACTTAGCTATGCGTATTGATCAGCAATGGAATTGCTGAGGTGTTATTTCAAGGTATAAGGGAGAAGTCTCTAGGTAACTTGGGAGTTGGGCGGGCCAGTTACCTACAAACCCACCCAGGGGTGTGTCTGAAAACGCCTGTGTTAAAAGGCTATGTGAATGCCTGAAGGACCTGTGATGACGTCATAGTCACGTGACCCGGTGGGCGTCGCTATGGACCATATAATGTGGCCAGGGTAGGTCACATGGGGTGAATGCTGGGACCTGGTTGGTCCAGTGTGGAAGGTCCTGCAGAGATGGAGCTTCCTCCCAGACAGCACGTGTGAAGCGGCTGGGAGCAATGGCGATGTGTGCCTGAGAGTTGCCTGGAG
This sequence comes from Dendrobates tinctorius, assembly GCF_039654945.1. Lineage (NCBI taxonomy): Eukaryota > Metazoa > Chordata > Amphibia > Anura > Dendrobatidae > Dendrobates > Dendrobates tinctorius. Next base: position 8,466,042 of record NW_027361832.1, read on the forward strand.
GGAACGAACGTGTGCGGAATGCTGCAGCCGCATGAGGAACCCTGACGTGGGTGAGATCATTGTGAGGCTAAGTGAGCCTGCGTACTGGACATTGATAATAAGAGTGAAGCATTATAATGGACGCTATGCTGGTAATGCTATTAAGTGAACTTTTTGTTGCTGCTGTGGTTTATGAGGCGTGAATAAACCGCAAGGACTGTATGATTTGATGGAAAATCAATGCAGGAACTGGATTTTGTTCGCTGCAAGCGAGAATCCCCTAAGTAAATGACAGCGCTACCTCACATTTGGTGGAGAAAACAATGGGCAATGTTGTAGCCTTGTTGCTGAGAGCAACGGAAAAGGACTGCAAAGTTTTGGTTGCTAAGGGCAACGGTTTCCAAAGGAACATGTTGCAGTGCTGGCAACACTGAGCCAGGAAGGCTGACGAGGAAGCCACTGCCCGGCTGTGGTTTTGGAACCGTGGGGCGGCCTAGTGAGTAAGGCACTGTCCGGATCGGTGAGCCCAGTGCGGCCGTTTCCTCAGGAGAAAGAGACTGGTGTTTACAGAGATACCTCTGCTGTAGAGGGGTCCGAGAACCTGCGCCGTCAGCAGGTGACGGTCGTGAAAACCGTGCTGTACTGACCGGGATCAGTGGGCAAGAGACTGGTGATTGCTATAGAGTGCCTCTGCGGATAAGAGGTACCCGAGAACCTGTGTGGCTGACACAGGCAACGGACTGGTGTTCGTGTGGTACTGACCTGGGTCGGTGGGAAAGACTGTGTTCCTGGAGGGTTCAGTGAGCAAGGTCCTGGAGGGTCAGTGTTGGGAAGATCCCTGGAGCACGTGGTGTGACCTTGGACCTGGTGAGGCGTAAGTGTTGGGCAGTCTCAGGCCGAGACGGATGTCCTGAATAGCACCCGCTAAGCCCCTGGACCTGGTGAGGCCAGTGTGTTGGGAAACCCTGGAAAGAGGGTCGCTCCCTGAATAGCACCCGATGAGCCCTGTGTGTTGGACGGTCTCAGGCGGAGACGGTACGTCCTGAATAGCGCACAGAAAGGACACGTGAGTTTTTTGTGTGGTGTTTTTCTTTTCTTCTTTTCTCAACTCAGCCGGTAGTGGCTCAGTGGGAGTCAAGGTGGTGACAAGCGGCGTGATGTGGCTCAGTGGGGTCACGAAGGTGACAAGCGGCTTCCGGTAACTCGGTGGGGTTACAAAGGTGACAAGCGGCTTCCGGTGGATCGGCGGGTCCACGAAGACGGCGCAGCAGGAGCTGCAGTGACTCCAGCCGCTGTGTGTGTGAACAGCAGCCGGTGGTGTCGGTGATCGGTGACAGCAGGAGCTGTGGTGGTGCCAACAAAGACTTGTGTGGTATCGTTAAGACATAAACTGTGTTGTGTGAACTGTGGTCTGAGAAGACCGGTTTAACGGACATGGGGAGATCCCGAAAGGGGGTGGAGTCCCAGAAGGGGGCGGTGACCCAAAGCGGGGTGGTAACCCAAAAAGGGGTGGAGTCCCGGGAGGGGGCGGTAACCCAAATTGGGGTGGTTCAGGAAATGGCAGCACTGGTTGCCTCAGTGGGTATGTCTGGAGTACCTCCGTGTATGTCATTTCAGTATGTGGGATATTCTTTCCGATTGATCACTGGCCGCAAGTGTGTACTGTGACGCTACACCGGGAAGGGATGTCGGGACGGTTGGACTCAAAGAGTCAGGTGACGCTGGTAGGAAATCCTCTCACTCTCTGTCTGACCGAGAAAATGGTCCAGGTTCGCTGTACACATGGGGTCACAGTGAACTATGCGGTAGACAGAATAATGTTTGAGGGGCCTGGAGGCAGTGAGTGCCAAGGGGGCAGTATACCATCAGACTTTGTGTATGCCTTGGAGTGGGGCCGGGACTTTGTCACGTTTGATGATATATGCCACGAGGGTGGAGACGTTCCTACTGTTGGGCTAACCCATACGAAGACAGTGACGCCTCCTAACGTGGACAGGCAAGACGTAGGGGCAACCGGAGAAAGTATGACGTCGGACCACCTTACAGACCAGAAGTCACCTGAAGGGTACAACAGTGTGAGTGAGAAGGGTGTGAAAAACAGAAAGAGCGGACCTGATACACGGAGAGAGGGTAACTGGGGGGTTCACTCGACTGACGGGACTAACCCAGGGGTACCTTTTGACGATATGATTAAAGAAGTAGTGGTGCAACACATACTGGCCAAAAGAGAACTAGAGCAGGAGATACAGTTAATAAGAGACAGTGAAGGAACATCTCGAACAAGAAAGTGTGATGAGACAAACGGCCGAGCACAGAGTGGAGGAGCTCGAGAAAGAAGTCCTGAAGCTCAGAGGTCACCTTTCAATGTGGCAAAATGTGAACAAGACCCTTACGGAAGAAATGGAAGAACTCAGAGGAGTAGTTAAAATCCTTCTGCGGGAGAAATTGGAGGAAGACTTACCGCGGGTGAGCTCGAGTGATATCAGGACAGAACGGCCAGTAGCCCTCGGGGCAAAGGGTCATAAAGTGACCAAATCGTGTGAAGTTGGGGAGGTAAGAACTGAAGAAGACAGTCACCCAGTCGGGTCAACAGCAGTAAGGGAAGTGTCTGTCGTAAAGTTAGAGCCTTCGGTCCAGGAAGAGAGTAAGACCACAACCTTCCAGTTTGTGATTGATGTACCAGAGGACATGCAAGAGGCCTGTGTGGAGGAAGGTGTGCATGAGGCTTTCAAAGAAGCGGTCAAGGCGGGTGAGGTGCACTGGGCACCTGAGACTCGGCAGTTGGTGATAGTATCGGACAGAGAAGATACCTCTACCCAAGTAGCTGTCCTAAAAGAGATGCATCTACAATGTCTCTACACTAAACAGCGGGTCAGGCAGAATAATGTGAAGGCTGCTCGATGCCTAGAGTTAGCAAGGGAAGCTATGGATCAGCTGGGTTTGCGGAAAGATGTGGTGCCGGTACCCAAAGCTCTGATTGAGAGAATCATTGGAAGATCCGGGAAGATAATGCAAGACCTTGTGAATATCTCCGGTGTGGTGAGAGTGAGGATCCCTCCTGATGATGAAGACCAAGTATCCAGTGAAGTGGGTAGGATTCGCATCCTAGTGGTTGGCTCCGGGGAGAGCCTAAGAGACTTTCGGATGCTATTGGAGTATCGAGTGAGGTACCTGCAAGAGATTGAGCAGTTGAGGCAGGACCGCCGGCGAATTAATAAAGAAGTACGGAATACCAGATGGCGGCCGCCTGCAACCCAACCAGATGTAAGAACTCGAAGAGCTCCGCCAAGAAGTGACAAGGCAGATGGCCGGAAAATGTCAGCAAGTGGTAGTTCGACTGGCAGGATGACGTTGAGAGACCGTAGTTCCTGTGAGACCCTGAATGAATCAGACTCAGGCCAGACAGTAGGCCTGATTAGGACTGATGACCGTACCAACCAGGGGAGCTGGTCGGGTAACGGAACAAACAGAGAGACGAAGGTGGTGACTGGACCGTGTCTGATGATGCACTGTAACTGGAGGGTCAAAGAGCAGGACCGATATTCTGACCGCTGGGGGCTGGGGAGGCCTAACGTAGAGAGGAGGCTGTATGACAGGTGGAAAAGGTTCTCTCGACCTGTAGGGCAAGGTGTGATGAGTGCCCGGTCTCGAGAACTTGATGTAATGTTGTGTGTTCAACCCCACAAGTTTGAACAGAGGGGCAAGGTATGTGGTGTAATAACCACTATGTCCGCTAGGAGGCGCTGTGTTGAGGTTCCAAGGGAGAGGATGAGTGGCAGAATCCTGATGGATGGTTGTGTATCTCAAAAGGGGTGGCCTTGAGATGGAGACTTAGTTATGCGTATTGATCAGCAATGGTATTGCTGAGGTGTTATTTCAAGATATAAGGGAGAAGTCTCTAGGTAACTTGGGAGTTGGGCGGGCCAGTTACCTACAAACCCACCCCAGGGGTGTGTCTGAAAACGCCTGTGTTAAAAGGCTATGTGAATGCCTGAAGGACCTGTGATGAGGTCATAGTCACGTGACCCGGTGGGCGTCGCTATGGACCATATAATGTGGCCAGGGTAGGTCACATGGGGTGAATGCTGGGACCTGGTTGGTCCAGTGTGGAAGGTCCTGCAGAGATGGAGCTTCCTCCCAGACAGCACGTGTGAAGTGGCTGGGAGCAATGGCGATGTGTGCCTGAGAGTTCCCTGGAGGGAACGAACGTGTGCGGAATGCTGCAGCCGCATGAGGAACCCTGATGTGGGTGAGATCATTGTGAGGCTAAGTGAGCCTGCGTACTGGACATTGATAATAAGAGTGAAGCATTATAATGGACGCTATGCTGGTAATGCTATTAAGTGAACTTTCTGTTGCTGCTGTGGTTTATGAGGCGTGAATAAACCGCAAGAACTTGTATGATTTTATGGAAAATCCATGCCGGAACTGGTTTTTGTTCGCTGCAAGCGAGAATCCTCTAAGTAAATGACAGCGCTACCTCACAAAATCAACAATGCTTACTCACTGAGCCACCAAGGTGCTCTGATGAATTGAATGATTATTCTACTTAATTTCTGTATTTAACCTCCTCAAAAAAAAAAATGCTATCATCCTTAACTTAATGTCTATTTAAGATTTACTTTGAGAAACTATTTCAACTTTATTTTGGTGCTGAAACAGTCCCTTTCCACCTGCCACCTATTGAGTGACATTGGATAGTATGAACTGGAGGGAGGGTCTAATATTATACTAGGTGCTAGGACACACAGCATTTCAATCTCACATCTGCACTGTACACATGCTTCCTAATGCCTTCATTTTATTCTCTACATAACTGCATTCTTGTCTAAACCCCATCCTATGCACATTTGCACGTCTGTTGGCAGTTTTTGCTTTAGGATCAGAAACACAATACAGACCGCAACTTCTTAACAACACTTTGAGACAAAACCAAGTAACAGCTGTTTGTTCTTTTCATCTACTGATTAACATGCTCTTTGATGTAAAGACTGCATTTCATTTTTTTTATTTCAACTGCACCAAAAAAAGTTATCAAAAAAGAAGTGATTTTATTCTTCCAAATATAATTGTTGCCTTTCACTTCATTCATTGTGGAAACAAACAAAAGGGAAATAAATTTCATCTAGAAACTATATCATTATATAAATAAGAATCCACTGCTGCTCCACCATTTACTTGTTGGTAAATGGACCAATTTTAACCCCTTAACAACCGCCGATACGCCTTTTAACGGCAGCAACTAGTCAAGTGTACTAATTCCTCATTGCCGCTTTTTAATGGTGCTGAGAAATAAGTGTATAGCGCATCACAGAAATTCTCAGGGCTCTTGGCTACCAGGGATAGCTGACACTCCGGAGAACATGATTCAGGTCATTTGTTACAGTGTAGCGATCACCATTACTCACAGACTAACGGCGACCGCAAAAAAAAGTCAGATTTCCCATTTAATTTCTCTCTCCTCTGATGTGATCTAGCACATCAGAGGAGAAAGAAATGGGGTCCCTGAAGCCCCGCAACCCAGTAGCTCCAGTGTCCCTGGACCCTCCTGCATCTCCCGGTGATGTCCCCCCAGCAGTCGGCCTCTTCTTCCGGGAAGAAAATGGTGGGCGCATGCGCAATGCGCCCGCCGAGATCTGCCGGCCGGCCGCCAGCAACAATAGGTTCATTTTGATCACTATGATAGACCCTATCACATAGATCAAAATAAAAAATAGTAAAGCAAACCACACTTTGTCACCCCCTTAGTTAGGTAAAAATAATTTAAAAAAAAATTATTTTTTTTCCCCATTAGGGTTATAGTTGGGCTTATAGCTAGGGTTGGGGCTAAGGTTAGGGTTGGGGCTAAGGTTAGGGTTGGGGCTAAGGTTAGGGTTGGGGCTAAGGTTAGGGTTGGGGCTAAGGTTAGGGTTGGGGCTAAGGTTAGGGTTGGGGCTAAGGTTAGGGTTGGGGCTAAGGTTAGGGTTGGGGCTAAGGTTAGGGTTGGGGCTAAGGTTAGGGTTGGGGCTAAGGTTAGGGTTGGGGCTAAGGTTAGGGTTGGGGCTAAGGTTAGGGTTGGGGCTAGGGTTAGGGTTGGGGCTAGGGTTGGGTCATTAGGGAAAGGGGTGGGGTTTGGATTAGGGTTAGGAGTGTGTTGGAGTTCGAATCGGGGAGTTTCCACTGTTTAGGTACAACAGAGGGTCTCCAAATGCGACATGGAGCACACCATTGATTCCAGCCAATTTTGTGCTCAAAAAGTCAAATGGTACTCCCTCCCTTCTGAGCCCTGCCATGTGCCCAAACAGTGGCTTTGACCTACATACAGGGTATGGGCATCCTCAGGAGAAATTGAGCAATACATTTTGTGGCCCATTTTCTCCTGATACCCTTATGCAAATAAAAGTTTGGTTCCAAAGTAAATTTTTTGGGGAAAAAAGCAAAATGTTCATTTTTTCCTTCCACATTGCTTTAGTTCTCGTGAAGCACTTGAAGGGTTAATAAACTTCTTGAATAAGGTTTTGCGCACAGTGAGGGGTGCAGTTTTTAGAATGGTGTCATTTTTGGATATTTTCTGTTATATTGACCCCCCAAACTCACTGCAAATGTGAGGTGGTCCCTGAAAAAAATGGTTTCGTCAATTTTGTTGGAAAAATGAGAAATCGCTGGTCAACTTTTAACCCTTATAAAGTCCTAACACAAAAAAGTATGTTTCCAGAATTGCGCTGATGTAATGTAGGCATGTGGGAAATGTTATTAAATATTTTGTGCGCTATTACAGTCTAGTTTAAGGGCACAAAAATTAAATTTTGAAAATTGCTAATTGTTCTAAATTTTTGCCTACTTTCCGTTTTTTCGTAAACAAAACGCAAGTCATATTAAAGAAATGTTACCAAAAATGTGAAGTGTCACGAAAAAAACAATCTCAATCAGTGGGATATGTTGAAGCGTTCCAGAGCTATAGCTCAAAGTGACAGTGGTCAGAATTGTAAAAATTGGTGGCATCTTAGAGGAGGAACTTTTTTTTATCTCCTCCATTAAGATGGTGCCGCTGACGCATGTGCAGTAGCAGCTATCGGATCACAGCTAGACACTGATAGCTGCTACTGAGCAGGCATCAATTTTTTTTTTCCTAGCTGGATAACAATCATAAGAAGATATTGTCACACTAAACATGCGATTATGCTGCAAAGCATGTGCACGACTGACACCTGCCTGCAGAAGCTTTTTTTGTCTTTCTTCAGTATGTACAGGTATTCATTATGCAAACTAGGGGGCAGGTCAGTGTAGGATCAGTGACCTGTCAGCAGTCTACATCATGTCTAATCAGAGTACCACATACATGAACCCCGCCTTAGGATACAAACATATCATTTACAAAACTGAAAATAAAGATTAACAGTTACAAGACGTATTTCATCAACCCAGGTACCATTTTGATCAGTGTAATGGCGCCGACCTGACAATGTGTAGGTTACTGTGCGCAATCCTGCTGACAGGTTCCCTTTAAGTACCAAATTGGCTCTATCATCAAGAAGTTTAAGTCATAATAATGAGAGGAGTTAAGGCCCCAAACACCTAAATAAAGTCACCAGAACCCCCCAGATACTGGCCAAGTAGTCTCATATCTATGGGGCCTCAAACTATATTCCACTTCTACTTCTCTGGGTAGAGAAGGATCCGACCTGTGGAATATTTAAGTCTGATCCTTTTGTTTCAGTATATAAGTCGCTGCCAGAGGAGGCAGAGAATACAGCAACGTTCAAGCCTAGTGTTCCAGTCTAAAGTGAGTCGAAAGCCATCATCACATCTATGCCTTTCATGGCCGAGATGGGAATAGCAACTTCCAGGTCCTGGCAGCCAGAGGTGGTGTTTTGAAAACATTCGAGCAACGCTATTAGTGTAATTTCCATTTAAATAATTGGGAATTGTGGAAACCATGCAGCGAGCTATGCTGATGGTGTAACCCTAGAGATGTGAAAACTGTACAGCTTGTTATGTACTACTGTTTCTGTAGCGCTTATTAATTTCTATAGGGGTTACATTAACAAGGGTAATGGTAGCATAATTCATGTTCTTATTACTTGTGGCTGTTTTTATTCTTTTTAAACCAGTGCCACTTCTCCACAGGTTGTGTGTAGGAGTAGAACAGCTCACCCCTTTAACACCTTACCAACGCCGATGTCTGTATCCCTCCCGCTCTGGCGGAGGGCTCCTGACATGTGCCCGAGATGATTAACTAGTTAAATGCCACTGTCAAATGATGACAGCGGCATTTAAATGGCGCTTCCGGCCATCAGGCAGGAAATACGCACACAGGTGACCCACGTCACCGGTGTGTAGGCATGACAACCTGGGGTCTCCTGGAGACCTCTATAGTTGTCAGTGCAGGATTGCTGTGAGCGTCACCCAGCGGTCAGCGCTCATAGCAAGTCAGTAATTCGGCTACATAGAGGCGAACTGATCATCTCCTGTATGTAACTGAGCCGATGGAGTTGTGCCAGCCTCTAGTCTCCCATGGAGGCTATTGAAGCATGCCAAGAGTTAAAAAAAAAAAAAGTGTATATATATATATATATATATATACACACACACACACACATATATACACATATATATATATATATATATATATATATATATATATATATATATATATATTTCAAATCACCTCTCTTTCGCCCCATTCAAAATAAAACAAAATAAAATCAAACATATACATGTTCGGTATCGCCGGGTTGAGAATCGCCCGGTCTACCAATAAAAGGAAAGGATTAACCTGATCACTAAACAGCGTGGGGAGAAAAAAAAATCAAAACGCCATAATTAAGTTTTTTTTGGTTGCTGCGACATTGCATTAAAATGCAATAACAGGCGATTAAAAGATCGTAAATGCACCGAAATGGTATCATTACAAATGTCAGCTCGGCGCGCAAAAACTAAGCCCTCACCAACCGAAAGATCACGATAACGGAGACGCTACAGGTATCGGAAAATTGTGCAATTTATTTTTTTTTTTTTTTTTTTTTTTAATTTTTAGCAAAGTTTGGAATTTTTTTCACCACTTAGGTAAAAAAAGAACCTACACAGGTTTGGTGTCTATGAACTTGTAATGACCTGGAAAATCATAATGGCGGGTCAGTTTTAGCATTTAGTGAACCTAGCAAAAAAGTCAAATAAAAAACAAGTGTGGGATTGCACTTTTTTCAATTTCACAGCACTTGGAATTTTTTCCACATTTTCTAGTACACAAGGGTGGAACAGGCTGCCACGAGAAGTGGTGAGTTCTCCTTCAATGGAAGTTTTCAAACAGAGGCTGGACAGACATCTGACTGGGATGATTTAGCGAATCCTGCTTTGAGCAGGGGGTTGGACCAGATGGCCCAGGAGGTCCCTTCCAACTCTACGATTCTATGATTCTAAGGTAAAACCAATGGTGTCGTTCAAAAGTACAACTCATCCCCCAAAAAATAAGCCCTCACATGGCCATATTCACGAAAAATTAAAAATAGGGTATGGCCTATTCCACTTGGTGAAAAAAATAAAATTAGACCTACCGGTAAGGGTATGTGCACACGCTGCAGATTCTGCTGCCGTTCCGCAGTGTTTTTCGCCCTGCGGATCCGCAGCAGTTCTGCAGACATAGTACAGTACCATGTTATCCTATGGGTTTTCAAAACCGTTGTGCCCACGCTGCGTTTTTTTCCGCACAGTTTTGCTGGTATACAAACCGCAGCATGTCAATTATTTCTGAGGATTCTCCAGCGGTTTGGTACCTGTTCCATTGTCCAGGTGTCAAACTGCAGGCAAATCCGCAGGAAAACCGCAGGTCACTTTACCTGCGGTTTTACCTGCGGATCCGTGCGGAAAAACCCGCAGGTGAATCCGCAGCGTGTGCACATAGCCTAATTCGGTTTCTAGGAACCTTCCACGACAGCAGAGGAGATTGTCTCCACACCCTAATAGGGGACAGGAAGCGCAAAGAGGTTAAAAGCCCCTCCCACCTCCTACTTAAAAGTGACTTATAACGAACACCATACCACCGGTTACTTTTAGGCTCCCAGGAATTATCCAAGGAACATAGGGAGGGAATTAGTGCTGTGGTGGAAGGTTCCTAGAAACCGAATTACCGGTAGGTCTAATTCTATTTTCTCTAGTCACCTTCCATGACAGCATAGGAGGAATACCAACCAATTCTGCAATGGGGGTGGGCAACGGCCTGGAGTACTTTCCAGTCAAAGGCTAGATCCCTATTGGACAATAAGTCCAATCTATAGTACCTGGCAAAGGTATGTAGTGAAGACCATGTTGCGGCCCTGCTGAACTGCTCGGTGGATTCGGCTGCTCTCTGTCCAGAAGAATGAGGTAGATCTCATAGAATGGGTGGCGGTGTCATGTTCTGAGCCAGATATGTTTCGGATATGGCCCTCTTGATCCAATTCGCGATGGTACTCTTTGCCACTTTCTTCCCTTTATTTCGACCCGACGGATGTACAAATAAATTTTGATCAACTCTCCAGGAACTATTTTGTTCTAGGTAGTGCCAGATTGTACGCCCAACATCAAGAGTATGGAATTCCTCCTCTTTTGGATTTACTGGATTCTGGCAAAAAGAGGGGAGGATGATGTCCTGTGACCGGTGGAAATCAGACAACCTTAGGAAGAAAGGACGGATCAAGACCGAGAACTATAGACGAGTCGTCTCTAATTATTAAATAAGGTTCTCCTATTGATAAAGCTTGCAACTCCCCTATACATCTTGCTGCAGTTAAGGTGACAAGGAAGGCTGCTTTGCATGAGAGGAGTTGAAGAGTACATGAAGACAGAGGCTCGAACGGTGGACCTGTGAGACCTTTGAGGACCAAATTTAAATCTCAAAATGGGACAACAGTCTGTTTTCTGGGATGCAGTCTAAGGGCTGATACCATGAACCTCCTAATCCAACGATGGCTGGTTAAGTCCTGATCGAATACGGAATGAAGGGCAGAGACCAGAACTTTCAGAGTACTGGATTTAAGGCCTAATTCTAGCCCTTTTTGTAGAAAATCTAATATTTGTGAAATATTTGGGTGGAAGGGATCAGGCAGATTAGGAAGGCACCAGAATGAATACTTTTCCACACCTTATTATGAATAGCGTTGGTGACTGGTTTCTTGGATCTCTGTAAAGTACTAATTACTGTGTCCAAAAGTCCTGGGCTTCAGTAACCAGGCAGCTAGATTTAGCATTTGGAAATTCTCCAACAATTTCCCTCTTGAGGTTTCCCTGGGATATGTGATTTTCCAACTCATCCAGCCACCGGTAGAGGGATCTGGCCACACAGGTGGAAGCTATGTTGGACCTTAGTGCAGAGGTGGATTTTTCCCAGGATTTTTTTTAGCAGACTTTCTATCCATTGGATCCTTCAGCTGTGAAGAATCCTCAAAGGGGAGTGCAGTCTTTTTCGCTACTCTATCCACCTGTACATCCACCATAGGAACGTCCCATTTAGGAGAGTCACCCTCCAGAGGAAGCCTATGCTTAAACTGAGGGGGTGCTCAGGCGTTTCTCTGGAGGCACCCATTCCTGAGAGATCATATCCAGGATGTTTCTATGCACCAGGAAGCCAAAACTCCCTGTTTTTAATCCCCCAAACATTTCATCCTGAACAGACTGGGGGCCAGGTCCTTTATAAACTCAGAGGAGAAAAGATATTTACTAGCCTCCGAAATTTTAGGGGTTGTAGATTCTTCCCATTTCCCCGAAGATGAAGCATAAGAGTGTTCGGACTCGGAGTCTTCTATTTGGATTTTCCTCTTTTTAGAGGGAGGCGGTTCCGGAGAAGGAGTTGGTGGAGGGAAAGGGTAAAGGTGACTAAGGAGGACTGAACCTCCTGCTTAACAAGGGTACGGATTTCCATGAGGAGAGAGGGGTGTTCTGCTCTAACCACTTTATCCGTGCACACTTGACAGAGCTTCTCCTATATCGAGGGAAGCTTCATATTGCATAAGGCACATTTGGGAGTCTTTTTGGCATGGGCTTTATGGGCAGACTTGTCTCCCTGAAAGAAAGGGAAACAAGTGTAAGCAGAGGGAAAATCTAACCCAATGCCCAGGACCGTAGCCTAGGACCCACCCCGCACACAGACTTACTGAGGGCTGGGGCAGCCCTGGGCTCTGCAGGAGCAGGGCAGGAAGCATCATCCATAATGAGGGATCATCCTTACCTGGAGGTGTCTTCTGGCAGGTTTACATAGAAATCAACCCTGCCCTCAGCATAAGTGAAAGTTCCCGTCTTCCTCCCCGGGTCCTGAGCAGGTTTCCGCTTGGCTTCTGCACGCTCTGCAAGCCGTAAGGCGATCCGCAGGCCGCAAGAGGCCGAAACCCGAAGTTCATGCGTTGCAGCGTGGAACGAAAGGCCCGGAATTAACATGCGCCCTTTGATGATGTCACTTCCGGGATGCCGAACAGCACGTACAGGAGGAGGAAAGACTGGAGAGCTCTGGGAGGCCTCCAGTATGGGGATCACTGGCCCGATTTAACTCCAAGCAGGGACGCAGGTGGGCCAGGAAGGTCCCAGAAACCACCAACAAACGGGGAAGATGGGAGCAGTACAGAGGAGGAAGGCAAAGCCCACAACCACCACTGCCCGGCTACTTTTTTTCTCAAGGTAAACGTAGTCGCCGGCCACACAGCATACATGATAACCACTCCATGCCCCATGGAGGACAGGAAAGACACTGGCGTGTAGGAGGTGGAAGAGGCATTTAACCTCTTTATGCTTCCTGTCCCCCATTAGGATGTGAAGACAACCTTCTTTGCTGTAGTAGAAGGTAACTAGAGAAAAATGCACTTAGCCATATAAGTTTGGGGCGACTTTGTCCGCGATACAAGGCGCATGGCCAACGATCGCTCTGTGCTGATACATCGTGGTCGAAGTGCTGGAGTGGCCCCCTTGTGACCCACAGGTTCCCCTGATTTTGACAAATAACTAGCAAAAAGCGATTAACTGAGGTGGAGTTGCTTTCAATTTTAGTGTCAAGAAATGGGTTGTGAGCATGTGTATTTTGGCCATAATACTGGCCAAGACCGCATGTATTTTATAATATTTTTTTGATCTTCCGATGCCAGTCAACAAGCTCCCCAGGAAAGACGACACAAAACAGAACTGGAACACACTAATATGACGGTGTTGATTTTGATTGATTTTTAGTATTCGGCCATGTTGCCAAGTGCTGCTTTTTTCCCACTGCCTTTTTCTGTATGTTTTACACAGGTATCCACAACAAAATAAGTAATAGCATTCTGCTATATTTAATTTAATGCACTTTTGAGGCTTTCTTTTTTTTATCATTGTGTTTTTACTGTTTATTGTATGCTGCGTTTATTTTTTTTTTTAAATGCGTTCTTTAAGGCAGAAACACAGCAATTCCACAACATAAAAACACAACTGAGTTTTTTACATGCATCCCATAGAAGATTATAGAGGAAAAGACGCACCAAAAAAAAAAAAAAAAGTACAGTTCCATGGTATATTTAAAACAGAAGGTATGAATTTTAAATCACATCCACTTGGCTCACGCTGTTAAACGCAGCAGATTTTTCCAATAGAAATTCATTGTTTATGCTACATGAAAATATGGCTTTGGGAGATCTGAGGATCTGATCTGCAGATACAGTCAGCGAAAGTGTTGGTACCCTGGAAATATTTCCACAAAATGAAGTATTTTTCCCAGAAAATTATTGCAATTACCCCTCATTTTGTTACACACGCTTATTTCCTTTCGGTGTATTGGAACACCACAGAAAAAAAGAAAAAAAAAAAAAAGGCAAATTGAAAATCATTTCACACAAAACCGCAAAAATGGGCAGAACAAAATTTTTGGACCCATAACTTAATATTTGGTTGCACACCCTTTGCAATAAATAACTGAACTATATCACTTCCTATAACTATCGACAAGCTTCTTACACCTCTCAATGGGAATTTTGGACCACTCTTCTTTTGCAAACCGCCATAGGTCTCTCATATTTGAAGGCACCTTCTCCCAACAGCAATTTTAAGCTCTCTCCACAGGTGTTCAATGGGATTTCGATCAGGACTCATTGGAGGCCACTTCAGATGTCTCCAGTGCTTTGTTTCCATTCATTTCTGGGTGCTTGTTAAAGTATGTTTGGGGTCATTGTCCTGCTGGAAGACCAATGCCCTAGAATGCAAACCCAGTTTACTGACATTGTGCACTACTTTGAGACCCAAAATCCCTTGGTGATCCTTCAGATTTCATGACGCCTTGCACACATTCAAGGCACCCAGTGCCAGAGGCAGCAAAACAACCCAAAACATCGCTGAACCTCCACCTTATTTGACTGCAGGTGCTGTGTTCTTTTCTTTGTAGGTCTCATTTTATTTTCGGTTAAACAGTAAAATGATGTGCTTTACCAAAAAGATCTATCTTGGTCTCATCTGTCCACAAGACACTTGCCCCAGAAGGACTTTGGCTCACTCATGCACATTTTGACAGACTGCAGTCTAGCTTTTTTATGTCTCTGTGGCAGCAGTGCCACAGAACTTCATTTCCTTCAAATGTCAACGGATAGTTCGCGCTGACACTGATGCACTCTGAATCTGTAGGACAGCCTGAATTTCTTTGGAACTTGATTGGGGCTGCTTATCCACCATCGGGACTATCCTGCGTTTCAACCTTTCATCAATTTTTCTATGCTGTCCATGTCCAGGGAGATTAGCTACAGTTCCATGGGTTGTAAACGCCTTGATAATGTTGCGCATCATGGACAAAGGAGCATTGAGATATCTTGAGATTAACTTCTAACCTTCAGATTGTTGATATTTTTCAATTATTGGTTCTCAAGTCCTCAGACTGTTCTCTTGATCCTCTTTCTGTTCCTCCATGCTTAGTGTGACACACACAGACACTCAATGCAAAGACTGAGTCAACTTTTCCCCTTTTTATCTGGTTTCAGGTGTGATTACCATATTGCCCACACCTGTTCCTTGCCGCAGGCGAGTTTGAACGAGCATCACATGATTGAAATAAAGTTGCTTACTCAACTGTGGAAAGGTGCTAACAATTTTGTCAAGCCCATTTTTGGGGTTTTGTGTGAAATGTCTAATATGCCTGTTATTTCATTTTAACTTTGTAGTTCCAGTACACAAAAAGGAAATAAACACGTGTATAACAAAACATGTGTAATTGCAATAATTTTATGGGAAAAATACTTAATTTTCTGGAACAATTTCAAGGGTGCTAACACTTTTGGCCATGACTGTACATGTAATCTGAAATACCAACATTCTTGACCATGTGGATTGCAACTTGCATGTGTGACTCACCAGGTACAAGTCTTTTACTGTCTTCGATGACGTCAGCATTCTCACACAGGACGACAGTTTAAAACAAAAAAAAAAACAAAAAAACCCAGATCATTGAAAAAAGTAAAACCAACACGCATTTCACAAATGTGCCAATGTAATCTTTACATCAATGGACAGAACACATAAAGCACCTGCAGTGTAAGTGAAGCCAAGTCCACATTACAGAGCCCGTTAGTATTACGTGGACACAGCAGATCTGTGCCTGTTTTGGAATAGATCATAAAAATGTTGCACAAAGCTCAACCCCTAATCCAGCAAATGCTGACATGGTTTGTTTTTCTGAGAAGTGTTAACGTTTTAGCTTGGGAAAATATAATTACAATATGACCCAATTTACTCAAACTTCGATTATTTCATACATCCAGAAAAATCCTTGTTAAAAACACCACTAAGCGGGAAATTTGTAGAAAGCGCTCCCAGTGCCAAAGCAGCTGAGACAACATTGTCAATCTTGGTTTTTATTTGACTTGTTAGTCTTCTACATACACGCAACCAAGAAAGGCGGTTTAATGGTCAATTTATAGATTAGAGAGTGCTAGCCATACAATTACATAAAAAAGCCATTGCTAAAGCCTACAGCAACCAGATCACAGCTTTTGTTATTTTTGTTCCATAATAAAAATGTGAAGTAGCAGCCCGATACTGTGTAGGTGTACGTGCCGACAAACTTCGAAAGGTGGGGAAACTCAACATGCTTCAGGAGAAATATTTTTTTCTAATACGTTTCCTTGAGTGTTTTTTTTTTTTTCTTTTTTGCAGTTTTTGATCGGCTGCATTTCTTTTCGTCTATTCCATGGCCTTGTATTCTAAAGTAAAGAGCATCATGTCGCTTAACCACCCGCGATACTCGGTGCATATTCCAGCACCCAATGTAAACCCGAGTAACAAGCACTTTCGCTCATCACTAGTTTTAAGTCCTCTTTAAAGGGGGTATCTCCCAGTTAGGCAGCGGGGATCTGGCTGTCAATTAAAATGACCTCGGAAGTCCTGCCCTGGCAAGAGCAGTCTGTGAGTTGCAATTACCTGCCTCCTGTTCGTGCTTAGTTACATTTTTATTTTATCTAACGTCCTGGATATCCCATTTAAGGGTTGTTTTAAAGTCATCACTAGTGTTGAGCATTCCGATACCGCAAGTATCGGGTATCGGCCGATATTCACTATCGGAATTCCGATACTGAGTTCCGATAGTTTTAGCATATCGAATACCGTAATCGGAAATTCCCATAATGCTATGAGCCAGTTTGATTTGATTCAGCCAATGACAATCCTCAGAAGTGTGGGCACATCCTGTTAGGCATTTAGGCATGTTACCTAATGGCATGGCTGTGATTGGCTGCTCAAATGATGTCATGATGCACTATAAAAGCCGCCGCTGCCGCCATTTCGGGTTCACTCTGCTGTGAATTCAGTTAGGGACAGGCTGCTGTTCAAGACTGTGAGGGACAGTTAGAGATAGCGATTTTCACAATCATAGTGTGCTTTACCCAAGCTAAATAATCCACCACTGTAGCTTTCTTTTGCCTTGCAGCAGTGTTCACAGCTGTCTGCAAGGTCTGTGTGAGTGCAGCTCACGCTGAGTAAAGTGTCCTGCGGCCATGTCTGGCTGTAGGCCGCTCAGCGTGTGTCACTGCCTCATACATATTTTTCTTTTTTTGCTGCTCATTTTTTATTCTCCTATTAGTGTGCATCCATCCGTATACATATACGTTGGTTGCAAACACTATAGGAGTAGACAGCGAAGCCTTTCTGCAGCCTTTCGGTGCCCACTTATCTGCACTGTTCACAGCTGTCTGAGAGGTCTCTGACTGTGTGTGTCCTGCAGCTACGTCTGGTTGTAGGCCGCTCAGCGTGCGTCACTGCCTCACACATTTTTCTTTTATTGCAGCTCAATTTTCATTCTCCTATTAGTGTGCATCCATCCGTATCCATTTACATTGGTTGGTTGCAAACACTATATAGGAGTAGATAGAGGAGCCTTTTTTCTGGCTTGTGCCCTTCAGCTGCAGCCAGATTAGTATTATCCTATTTTTTGGAGCCTCATCTTTTGCATTGTAGGTTACCTTCCGGCATTGTAATAGCTCCAAAAAGTTTGTGATACTATTGCTTTCAAATCTTTGGTCACATCCTTTTAGTTTTTTTGAAAAACAAAAAAAATAAAGGTCACCAAACACTCCATTTGACAGTTGTGTAGGCCACATTAGCTCATATTAAAGTGTAGTCCACACACACTTTGTAAAATTATTGTTTCTTATACCTGTTAGCAGCTGTTCAGGAATAAGCACACTAAGCCCCCCCTTTGTACTTTTCAGCCTATCTTTATCAGTCTACCAAGATGAAGGCGGGAGGGAGTAAGGCACGTGGGCGTGGAGTTTCAGCAGGGAGAGGACGTGGGGATTCTGCAGGGAGAGGACGTGGGGATTCTGCAGGGAGAGGACGTGGGGATTCTGCAGGGAGAGGACGTGGGGATTCTGCAGGGAGAGGACGTGGGGATTCTGCAGGGAGAGGACGTGGGGATTCTGCAGGGAGAGGATGTGGGGATTCTGCAGGGAGAGGACGTGGGGATTCTGTGCCTGCTGCGGGCACCAGTGAGTCAGCATCCCCCAGTTTTACCAGGCAACAGTCCTTTATGCGCAGCTTTGTAGGATCTCGCCGTACCCCACTGCTGCGGGAGGAACAAATTGAAGCCGTTGTCGGATGGATGGCAGCTAACGCATCGACTTCAATGACTTCCACGTCCTCTCAGGGCCAGAGCACTGAAGAGCAACCATCTGTATCTTCACCACTTGCCAAAGTGCCCAGGCATTCAGAGAGCCCTGGACAGGAGCCATCACAGTCTCTACTTCTGTTCTCTGAATCTGTTGGCTTGGAAAGAGGGGGCCAGCCAAGCAGCATTCAAGAATGTGAAGAAGAGGGAGTATGCAGTGATGCGCAACTTCTTTGTCCCTCTGAATCTGAAGAGGCGTGTGGGCCAGTGCCTATGGTCAGCACACCTCAGTACACATCAGATGATGACGAGACTCAGGTGCCACTTTCTGGTGAGTACGATGCTGGCGAGACTACCCAGGAGAAGCAGGAGTTTGAAGAGGGGAGTGTAGATGATAAGGTCCTTGACCCATCATGGCGTGAGGAACAGGAAGGTGGTGGGAGCAGCTCTGAGGAAGAGATTCCCCAGACGGCCAAAACAGGAGGGAGGGAGGGGGCAGACTTGGTTTCCTGTAGCCTCCACTTCGGCACCCATTAGGAGCATTCCTCTTCCAAAAGCCAAAATGGGCGCTCCCAAGACTTGCAGTGCGTGGTCCTTTTTTGACACAGTTGCAGATGACATTTGCTTTGTCAAATGCAAGCTGTGTCATCAGAAAGTCAAAAGAGGGAAAAATGTTAGCAACCTCAATACCACAAATATGTGGAAACATGTGCGGACCAAGCACGAGCTGGAGTTCCACAGACACACTTAAGACGTAGTCCAACGTACAGCACCACCTACCACCTCTTCAGCTCTTGTTGGGGCCTCTTCCTCCAGCTCACACACAGCTGGTTCGGCTTCCTCACAGGATCGCCAAGGAAGAAACTATGGCACTGTTGTCCGGAGACCCAGTGACATTCTACCCCCAGCACCATGTTCCCAGTCATCCTCACACTCCCAGGCCACTCTACAGCCATCGGTAGCACAAGCATAGGATAAAAGGCGGCCATACTCGGCAAACAATCCCCGAGCACAGGCTCCGAATGCTGGCATTGCCAAGCTACTGGCCCTTGAAATGTTTTCATTCAGGCTGGTGGAGACTGACACCTTCCGGAACTTCATGGCATTGGCAGTCCCACAATACACCGTGCCCAGCCACTTTTATTTCAGCAGGCAAGCCGTCCCTGCCCTGCTAAAGCATGTGGAGGGAATTATAAAACATGCTTACTAAAAGCCGTCAGTAGCAAGGTCCACCTGACCACCGATGCGTGGACCAGTAACCATGGACAGGGACGATACCTTTCCCTCACTGCCCATTGGGTCAATGTTGTGGAGCCGGGTACAGATCTAGAGAGTGGAGCTGTACGTGTTCTGCCAACTCCACGGATTGCAGGAATCCAGTCTGTACACATTGACTCCTACTACTACTCAAGTTCCTCAGAATCAGCGCTGCAGGAGCCTGTTACGACCGATATGAGCACAGCCGTGGCCAAACGTCAACAGGCCGTACTGAAATTAATTTCTTTGGGGAATCGAAGCCACACAGCGCAGGAGCTCTGGAATGCCATCAAGCAGGAGAGCGACATGTGGTTTCTGCCAGCGAATCTCCAGCCAAGCTTGGTAGTGTGTGACAATGGCCGAAATCTGGTGGCAGCTCGGGCCTAGGCAACCTAACTCACATCCCATGTCTGGCACATGTGCTGAACTTGGTCGTGCAGAGCTTTCTGAGGGACTATCCGGATCTTGATGCACTGCGGCGTTCCAGCACGGCAAGATCGCGCCTTGCAGCTCTGCAGCGCCGATTACGCCTTCCGGAACATCGCATCATATATGACCTACCCACCAGGTGGAATTCAACATTACATATGTTGGAGCGGTTGTGTGAGCAGCAGGCAGCAGTAATGGAGTACCAGCTGCATCAGGCTTAAACAAGTCGCACTGTGCGCCGGTCACACTTCAGCACCACTGAGTGGGCCTCTATGAAGGACATCTGCCTCGTTTTGCGTGCCTTCGATGATTCCACGCGGATGGCGAGTGCAGATGATGCACTAGTCAGCATGACTGTCCCCCTTATCTGCCTGCTTCAAAAAACACTGCAAGCACTAAGGGAGGAGGTTTTGGAAGAGGTGGAGGATGAGGAGTCACAAATGCCATCTGCTTCTGGACAGTCTGCGCTACGTGGTTCCTCACAAAGGCCTAGGCAGGGGACACTTTGTGAGGAGGAGTCAATGGAGGAGGAAGACATCTCTCCAGAGGAGGGAGGTACACAATGCTCTAGTCAGTATGTACAGCGAGGGTGGGGTGATGCAGAGCAGGCAGAGATGACGCCTCAAGCAGGGGACAGCGTTTTTTGGGCAGTTGGGAGTCTGCAGCACATGGTTGATTTCATGCTGCAGTGCCTGAAAAACGACCGCCGCATCGCCCACATTCTCTTCACGGCTGATTATTGGGTGTACACCCTCCTAGATCCTCGCTACCGGGACAACTTACAAAGCCTCATAACACCGTTGAACCGGGAGCGTAAAATGCAAGAGTACCAAGACACACTGGTGCAGTCCATCATGTTCTCCATTCCACCTGAGAGCAGTGCTGCTAGTGCTTTACAAAGCAGCTCTGTGCGTCGAGGCAGTGGAGGAAGCTCTGCACAAAGAGGGAGCAGAGGCAGCGCCTCAGCACAAGGCAAGACCAGTATGGCCCAAATGTGGCAAAGTTTTGTGTGTCCGCCACAAATGTCTACACCATCACAGACGGCTCCAGTCAGCAGGAGGCAACGTTTCCGTCAGATGGTAACAGACTACCTGTCTTGCCCTGTCAGTGTACTCCCAGACGGCTCTTCCCCCTTCAAGTTTTGGGTCTCTAAGCTGGATACATGGCCAGAGCTTAGCCAGTATGCATTGGAGGTGCTGGCTTGCCCTGCTGCCAGTGTATTATCGGAAAGCGTCTTAAGTGCCGCAGGTGGTGTACTAACAGACCGTCACACGCGACTATCCTCCGATAACGTTGACCGGCTTACTTTTCTGAAAATGAACAAGGCCTGGATCTCGACAGAATTTGCCAGTCCTCTTCCAGAATAAATAATTGGTTGGCAACAGTATCCAGGTCTCCTGTTGTGTATATGTTTCTACCACCTGAACTGTAATCCCTGGGCTTCAACACAGCCAGTTGTTGCTCAGAAGTGCCGACTGCACAGAGAAAAACACTAGCTCCTGTGTTAGTGGGGTTCAGTAATGCCAGCTGCTCCCCTGCTGTCTGGATGGCAAAGTCTCCTGCTCCCTCCACATTCAAACTACTACTGATTTTTAACCGTGCTCCACTTAGGCCTCTGGCTCCACTGTCTCAAGCATTTCCCCTGGCCTCCAACCCCGCCAGTTTCTGCTCAGAAGTGGCGTCTGCACAATCCACACTGGTTCCTGTGTTACTGGGGCTCAGTCACGTCAGTTGATCCCCTGATGTGTTTCCGGCAATGTCTCCTGCTCTGTCCACATTCCCATTACTAGTAGTGGGAATGTGGACAGAGCAGGCGACATTGCCGGACACACATCAGGGGATCAACTGACGTGACTGAGCCCCAGTAACACAGGAACAAGTGTGGATTGTGCAGACGCCACTTCAGAGCAGCAACTGGCGGGGTTGGAGGCCGGGGGAAATACTAGAGACAGTGGAGCCAGAGGCCTAAGTGGAGCCGGGTTACAATCAGTAGTAGTCTACAACCTATATAAAACTTGCTGCAAGTAGGCCTCCGCCTGCTGCATGATTGATCCTGGGCTTCAACACAGCCAGTTGTCGCTCGGAAGTGCCGTCCGCACAGAGAAAAACACTAGCTCCTGTGTTAGTGGGGTTCAGTCACGCCAGCTGCTCCCCTGCTGTGTGGACGGCAAAGTCTCCTGCTCCCTCCACATTCAAACTACATCACCTATAAAACTTGCTGCAATTAGGCCTCCACCTGCTCCATGACTGATCCTGGGCTTCAACACAGCCAGCTGTTGCTTGGAAGTGCCATCTGCACAGAGAGAAACACATGCTCCAGTGTTAGTGGGGTTCAGTAATGCCAGCTGATCCCCTGCTGTGTGGACGGCAATATCTCCTGCTGCCTCCACAATCACACTACTACTGATTTCAAACTTGCTCCAACTAGGCCTCTGGCTCCATTCTGTCTCTAGTATTTCCCCTGGCCTCCAACCCCACCAATTGCTGCTCAGAAGTGGCGTCTGCACAATCAACACTTGTTCCTGTGTTACTGGGGTTCAGTAACGTCAGCTGAACCCCAGATGTGTGTTCGGCAATGTCTCCTGCTCTGTCCACATTCCCACTACTAGTAGTGGGAATGTGGACAGAGCAGGAGACATTGCCGGACACACATCAGGGGAACAGCTGACATTACTGAACCCCAGTAACACAGGAACAAGTGCTGATTGTGCAGACGCCACTTCTGAGCAGCAACTGGTGGGGTTGGAGGCCGGGGAAATACTAGAGACAAAGTGGAGCCAGAGGCCTTGTTGGAGCACGTTTAAAATCAGTAGTAGTCTACAACAGATATTAAACTTGATGAAATTAGGCATAAGCCTACACCCTGATTGACCCTGGGCTCCAACATCGCCAGTTGCTGCTCAGAAGTGTCTTTGGCACGGGTACTCCCTCCTGCCCATCCTGGTTCCAGCACGCCTGTTGTTTCCGGGTAGTGTCAACGTCACTTTGCCACCGACACGTTGTCCAGTCGTGCTGCGGTCGGGTTAGCCGAGTCTATGGTGCCTGCAGTTTAGGTGCTTCCTACGTGGGCTGCGGGTTCTGGTAATAAAGGCTGGTTCCGTAGTGCCAATAGGACAAGCACCCCCTGTAGGACTGTGGGTTTCGGTAACTGCGGCCTGCTCGTGGCCTTGCAACTTTGTCTTTTTCATGGGTACCTTCTTCTACCCATCCGATTTCCAGCACCGTCAGCTGGTTCTCGGCAGTGTCTTTGGCACGGGTACTCCCTCCTGCCCAGCCTGGTTCCAGCACGCCTGCTGTTTCCGGGTAGTGTCAACGTCACTTTGCCACCGACACGTTGTCCAGTCGTGCTGCGGTCGGGTTAGCCGAGTCTATGATGCCTGTAGTTTAGGTGCTTCCTATGTGGGCTGGGGGTTCTGGTAATAAAGGCTGGTTCCGTAGTGCCAATAGGACAAGCACCCCCTGTAGGACTGTGGGTTTCGGTAACTGCGGCCTGCTCGCGGCCTTGCAACTTTGTTTATCATGGCTACCTTCTGCTACCCATCTGGGTTCCAGCACCATCAGCTGGTTCTCGGCAGTGCCTTTGGCCGAGGTGCCTCATTCTCGGTATCCGAGTTCGAGCAACGTCTGCTAGTCCTTGGTAGTGCTTTGTAGCACAGGTACCTCCTGCTTAGTGACCGTGTTCCAGCACAGTCAGCTGGTCCACGGTTGTGCCATTGGCTCTTGTTCCTTCTGCTCCCCCTCCGGGTTCCAGCACAATCAGCTGGTCCTCGCTTGTTCCATTGGCTCTTGCAGCTTCTGCTACCCATCCGGGTTCCAGCACCGTCAGCTGGTTCTCGGTAGTGCCTTTGGCCTAGGTGCCTCCTTCTCAGTATCCGAGTTCCAGCAACGTCTGCTGGTCCTTGGTAGTGCTTTGTAGCACAGGTACCTCCTGCTTAGTAACCGTGTTCCAGCACCGTCAGCTGGTCCACGGTTGTGCCATTGGCTCTTGTTCCTTCTGCTGCCCCTCCGGGTTCCAGCACCATCAGCTGATCCTCGCTAGTTCCATTGGCTCTTGTTCCTTCTGCTAACCATCCGGGTTCCAGTACCGTCAGCTGGTTCTCAGCAGTTCCTCAGCCTTCTTGTACCTTTTGCTACTTTTCCAGGTTCGAGCTTGTGGAAATGGTTTTTGGTTCTCACTCTGGATCTCCCTGAAGAAGACGACCCTGAAGACCACACCGAAGAAGACCAAAAAGATGATCCTGAAGAAGATGACCAAGAGGACAAAGAACATGAAGACAACCACCAAGATTCAGAACAACAAGCAACAGAAGACCAAGAAGCAGAAAAACCAAAAGCAGAAGAACATTAAGCATAAGGCTAAAAATCAGAGCAAATGATATTATCTAAAATATAAGCAGAAGAAGAATAAGCAGTGTATGGGGGTGAGTCCATTCCTCCTCGTGGTGCCCCTGGAAAATGCCTGCTGCTGCAGGCCAAACTGAACGCGGACAAATCCTGTTGTAAATCTTTTGTGACAGGCAGAACGGAAGGTGTAATCTTCAAACTTTCATAGATAACTACAGGAATGCCTGTCACAAATAAGAATATGATTTAGAAGAAGAAGAATAGGAAGAAGATGAAGAAGTAGAATATGAAGAATAATAGTTGAATAAGAAGAATATGAAGAATGTAAAAAAAAAGAATAATAGGAAGAAGGTGAAGAAGATGATGACGAATAAGGTGAAGAAGAAGTTGATGAAAAAGAAGCTGCTGCTAAGGATGATGGAGAAAGTGTGGGAGAAGTAAAAAAGAAGGTGAAGAGCATGGAAGTAGTGAAACATACATATCTGACAAAATATAAAAGAGGTTAACATAGTCAATATCTTTGTAACTCCGAACGTCTTTAAAAAAAAAAAAAAAAATTCCTGCTATTCCAATTGATTGGGCTAAACCTCTATGGCTTTAATGTCTTCTACACCTCCCACAATACATTCTACATTATTGCTGGTTGTTTTTCTTCATGTAGAATTAACCTACAAGGAAAGAAAGGGTTTTTTTTAATTCCGATATTTCTGTCCCATTGACTTGAATGGGACTTCCGGGATCGGAATCGGCAATACCCGATACTTTTTGGATATCGGCCGATCCAATCCGATATTTTTTAATATCGGATGGTATCGCTCAACACTAGTCATCACTACAAGGAAGATAAATACTGGTGTGATACGGTCACAGAAAATGGAGGAATAAACCCAATTTTGGAACTTGAAGGTTATCGGCCCCAATGCAAAACCTCCAACACGTCCCCTCAAGGATCACAGGTCTTTAAGGCTGGGTTCACACGAAGTGGAACTCTCGCGGAAATTACCGCGAGAGTTCCGGAATTCCATTCCTCGGGAAAATCGCATTTTAAATTCCCGCGATTTTCCCGTTGAAAAACTAGCATTTTTCAAGCGTAATTAGCTTGCAAAATGCTAGCGTTTTCAAAGCGATCTGTAGCATCGCTTGGAGAACTGATTGACAAGTTGGTCACACTCATCAAACATAGTGTTTGACAAGTGTGACCAACTTTTTACTACTGAGGCCGCCTATGCAGCATCAGTAGTAAAAGATAAAATGAAAAATAACAAAAATAAAATAAAAAATGGTGTTATTCTTACCTTTTGACGTCCCGCGCAGCCTTCCCGCCTCGCTCCACGCTCCAGTTCCCAGTAATCCTTTGCGAAAATGCCCGCGATGACGTACGTTCTCGCGGGATCGCGACGTATCGCGGTAATTCGTGATGACGTCGCGTGAATGACCGCGAGACTTCGCGATCCCGCAAGAACGGACGTAATCACGGGCATTTTCGCAAAGGATTACTGGGAACGGGAGCGAGG
The DNA here is from genome assembly GCF_039654945.1 of Dendrobates tinctorius. Classification (NCBI taxonomy): domain Eukaryota; kingdom Metazoa; phylum Chordata; class Amphibia; order Anura; family Dendrobatidae; genus Dendrobates; species Dendrobates tinctorius. Next base: position 8,491,617 of record NW_027361832.1, read on the forward strand.
AGAGAGGCGGGAAGGCTGCGCGGGACGTCAGAAGGTGAGAATAACAATATTTTTTATTTTAAATTCTATTTTTTACAGGGATATGGTACCCAAAGCCCGGAGGACAGTCTCCTCTCCTCCGAACCGTGGGTACCATCCGCAAATGTTCTGCTTACTTTTCGCATGATGTGCACAGCCACATGCGGAGAGTAAGCAGAACAATGCATTCCTATGGGTGCGGGATCGCCGCGATTACGCAAAATTAGAGCATGCTGCGTTTTTTACCGCAAAGCGATTCCGCCGCGGTAAAATCGCAGCATTAGCACAGCATTGCGGAATCCCATAGGAATGCTTATTTTTTGCGTTTTTGCGGCAAAATCGTGCGGTTAAAACCGCTGCGGAAACACGAAAAAAAACACCACGTGTGAACTCAGCCTAACAGTAATAATTTTTTCATAAGGGTCAAAAGGGACCTTTTGGGGCCACAGGGTCCGGGATTGATTGCAACCCCTGCACTTATTACATTTGTACCACTGAATAAACCCATCCACTACTGTGGACCACCAAGGCAGATTTTAACCACTCCACAATCTTAGAGCAAAAACATTTTGAAGTCATCAAAAATTCCTTTTTCCATATTCTTGGTTTTCTAAACGCTGCTGCCTCTCTTAGCTTGCTAAGTCTCACAGGCCAAAAAATACAGTATTAGTATTCATCATTATTCATAGATTATTTTTTAAATAAGCTTTTTGTATTTAAATGAGCCATTTTATATATTTGAGTACATTAACAAGTGCATTGCAAAATGGTTTAATCATTACAAAAAAATCCACAAGCTTTCTTTTCCAAGACTTAATGCATCTCTTTTCTTATGACACATTTGGCCAATGAAAGCAGACAAATCCAGTAGTACTTTGAAGCCTTTGCCAAAAAATGCCGCTGTGGTTTACCAAGAGAAAGATGCACAATATATTAGACCACAGTTAATGAAATTAAATCATTTCTTCTGTTCTTTAAAATGTGTCCTGTATTACTTGTTTGGAAACTATACAACTGTTTATAATTTTTAAGATTTTCTTTCATTTCGGTAGGAAACACTATCTCTTGCATCTACTTGTCGTAATTAAGTCAATACATGGGGAACATAGAGTATGAAAAAAAAAAAGTTTGTTTAACCCTTCAGGACGGCTTCTGAATGCCCCAGATTGCCCCAAATCACAGCAATTTATAGCAGCTGAAGGAAATGACAGATGAATAGATCACCTATTTCCACATCATTTTTTTTTTAGGTTGACTGTTTAACTTTCTGGTAAAAAGTATTCCCCCCCACTTACAGTTTATTCCTTATGACAGTGTAGTCATAGAACGTAGTCATAAAACAAGAACAAAAGGGTAATTTATCTAGAGCTTTTAAAACACAGCTACATTTTACTGTAGGAAATGTCAGGCCTAATCACATTTTGCTGCTAGTAGCACAAAATTTATGTACTAGTTATTAAATCTGATTAACTTACAGTAACTCTTAACAAGACCTAATTTATATGAAATTTGAGACTTTCGTTTGGCACATCTGCTGGGAAAGCTTGCATTACCTCTGTCATCAGAATTCAGAGTACAGACTGCATACATAGTTAAATGGACATCTGAAATCTGATGAGGCTGGTGTACTTACTTTGAAAATCCACAACAGAATTTGTTTATATACCTATTTGAAAATGGTCCCGCCTGTTAGTAAAAATGGCCATTTAACTCATAAAATTCACATTTTAATGTCAAAATTCTACAGCCATTGTAACTATATAAAAAAAGCACATCAGCCTCATCCAGTCTAAGAGGTCTACTTAATAATGCATACCGTTTCTATTGTGAAATTTGGTGACAGATCCTCTTTAACCATAGGTAAATACTTCCAGCATATGCACAAAATTTAACAATTAAGGATCGATTTACCCACCAGTACAGAATCCACCAAAAGTAGGCCATGCGTCTCATAATTGCCTATAAAGTTCTCTGTCAAGACCAAAACACAATTATGCCAATTGGCTCGGGTCCTGACTTATTCCAGTTGCAATCTCCACCCCCTCATGTCCAGGCTACGCTTTCAAACATTGCAATAAGACACTAGAAAGTGCCTTAATAAAAACTTTACCCCTCCCTCCCTAAACGCAGAATAACCCTGCACATATGACTGCAACTCTAGAACATGCTGGAAACACGTTTTCTCCAGCGGTGTGCTAAGTACGCCGAACATCTGTGGAGAAAATCTTTTTCGGTCAAAGCCTTCATACATTATAACTTTATACTCAAAATAGATAACTGCACTTTATCTTGCCAAAAAAGCCTACTTCACCAGCCTTATCACCTGATTTTCCAACAATCTAAAATGACTGATGCTTTATGTTCCCTCTTCAGTCCTGAAGTGCAGACTTCTATCAACAACCTCAGAGCTCACGATCTGGACGCTGACTGCTCAAAATAAAGGAGTACATTTTTTATTGGATACCATGCTTCAAAATACTCCCACAAATGTGGGTCATTGAATGCAAACAAGATTTGCTATTTTGCACACGCAAAATAAATAATTTTTCTTACAAGTTAATTCAAGACCAAGTTGCAAATGGCACAGCCCAAATAAAGTTACAATTTCTTCTGTCTAGTAACCAGGTTTTCACAGAGTGGCCAGTCCTTTCTGAAATAGTGCATTTCTCGTGCACGACTGTCACACTCACAAATAAAACAATACTCGGTATATCCAAGCTGCAGCTCAAGAAGAAGTGCAACAACTTTTAGATCACCACATATGTTCTAGCTATAATATGCATTAATGTGGGTCAGCAGTAACTCCTTATTCTCATACGTTCCTTTCATGTGTACGGCATGTCCAATAGGTAAAGAAGGATAGATATTTCCGTTGTGTAGTAAAACAGCCTTCAGACTTAAAACTGACGAGTCAATGAACAGTCGCCATTCCTTCGGGTCATGTTCGCATTCAAGAGCACCTAACAACCCCAAGACGTCGTTGCAAAAGGTTAAATGGTCGACATGGTTGAAAAATTGATTAAGGTCTTCTTGACGACTGCGAAAAACAGAAACTCTTGTTCCTGGTAATAAGAGATTCCGTTCTTGTAGCCTTGATCCCAATAATTCTGCCTGCCTCTTTGACAATTTCAAATCTCTTACCAAGTCACTCAGATCAGCTTGACTGAACAGGTGTGGATTAGATGTAGAAGGCTCAAAGTCTTGTTCTGCAGCAGTTTCATTTTCCACTGACAATTAGTTCATTTTCGTCAACCTCCATTGTCCATACTTTGGAACACGAAGACTATCTTTGTGTGGCACTGGTCTTATGGCTGAAGGAAGATTAGGATATTCTATTGATTTCTTTTTCTTTGCTGAATATCCTGCAGCATGGTCTCCTGCCTTTAATCATCTAGCCACCCCCTGGTGTGCTGGCCCCAGCTGCCAAATTATCCCAATCCAGCTCACACAATCCCTCTCTCCTGACCATGTAGTGTGGCCTATATATTTAGTTGTTCCTAAGGGGAAGCACGCAGTGATGGGTGCACGCAGGCATCCCATAAGCAAAGCATCACAGAAGCTAAGCATCAAGAAAACGACAGTTATCCATGACAGTTAATAAGAGCAAGAATCAGGTAACCCACACTTTGCTCTCCCCTTTAACCATGTGCTTTATTTTTATCCTCCTGTGCTCCCTTGCCATCCACATTCACCACCCCATCCCCCCTCCATCAAGACTCATACACATCAGCCCCTCTATACTTCCCTCTCCCATGTACAGCTCTCATGTACTTCTCCCCTTCCTGAGAAATCTCAGCCCATCTTGCCCCAACACATCGCAGAAAAAAACTACTTACAATTCCAACAACTATTTGCTCTTTATCTTCCTACTCCTACTGATTGCAGGGGACATCTCCCCCAAACCTGGTCCAATATCCCCCAACCTCAACCCCTACCCTATCTCATATCGAAACCATAATAATCTTACTAATATTACTTGCACTCCCTCATCTCAATCTTTTAATTGTACCCTCTGGAATCCACGGTCTGTTTGTAACAAGCTTCCTTTCCTGCCCAACTATATTCTGAACAACTATCTTAATCTGTTGGCCCTCACTGAAACCTGGATTCAGGATGCTGACACTGTTTCTCCTGCTGCCATTTCCTATGGTGGCTTACAATTCTCTCATTCCCTGAGACACACAAACAAACATGGTGGTGGAGTCGGCATACTCATGTCCCCACAAAGCACTTTCCAGGTCATCCCCCCCGTTCCATCACTCTTATTCCCTTCTTTTGAGGTCCACACCATCAGGCTATTCCATCCCCTCTCCCTCAGAGTAGCGGTCATATACCGGCCCCCAGGCTCACCCACCCACTTCCTTGACCACATTTCAGCCTGGCTGCCGCACTTCATGTCCTCAGAACTTCCAACCCTGATCCTGGGAGACTTCAACATCCCCATTAACAGCCCTACTTCCACATCTGCATCCCAGCTTCTATCACTAACCACCTCTCTAGGCCTCTCGCAGCTCTCAGCCTCTGAAACACACAAGGAGATTAACACCTTTGATCTGGTCTTTGTTCGGCTCTGTTCAATCTCCCACGTAAATAACTCACCACTTCCACTCTCTGACCACAATGTACTCTCCTTCACCCTTACAAATGCTCACCCACCCCAGCTCACTCCTACATACCACACAGTCAGAAATCTACAAGCCATTAACCCTCAGGCACTTTAGACTCCCTACACTCATCACTGTCCCCAATCTCCTCTTTTTCCTGTCCTGATCTGGCTGTTCATCACTACGACACTCTTAGAAGCACCCTTGACCTAGTTGCTCCCCTCACCCTCAGAACCTCCAAGCACAGAGTAAAACAGCCCTGGCTCACATCGCAAACTCAACTTCTCCAGCGATGCTCTAGGAGTGCTGAACGCCTATGGAGAAAAACCCGCACACCAGAAGACTTCATCCACTTCAAATTCATGTTAAGAACTTATAACGCTGCCCTTCGCCTCGCCAAACAGACCTACTTCACCATCCTGATCTCCTCACTAGCCAACAACCCCAAGAAACTTTTTGACACTTTTCACTCCCTTCTCAGGCCAAAAGCACAAGCCCCTATCACAGACATTTTTACTGATGACCTGGCCTCCCACTTTACAGAAAATATAGAAAATATCCGTCAGGAAATCTACTCCCAACCACCAAGTGTTGTGACTCCCATCCCTTCCTGCATCTCCGCTGGCTCACTTTCCACATTTGATCCCATCACAGAAGAAGTCTCCAGACTCCTCTCTTCCGACCACATGCACTACCGACCCCATTCCCTCACATCTCCTCCATTCTCTCTCTCCAGTCGTCACAACTCACCTAACTACAATATTTAATCTCTCCCTCTCCTCGGGCATTTTCCCATCCTCCTTCAAACATACCATCGTTACTCCATTACTAAAGAAACCCACTCTCGACCCATCCTGCACAAACAACTACAGACCAGTCTCCAATCTCCCCTTCAAGTCCAAACTTTTGGAGCGCCTAGTTTACTCCCGCCTTACCCGCTACCTCTCCACTCACTCCCTCCTAGAGCCTTCACAGTCCGGCTTCTGCCCCCTACATTTGACTGAAACTGCACTCATCAAAGTGACCAATGACCTTCTGACAGCAAAAGGAAACGGTGATCACTCTGCTCATTCTTCTTGACCTATCTGCAGCTTTCGACACTGTTGACCACCATCTCCTACTCTCTAGGCTCCAGTCACTAGGCATTAAGGACACTGCTCTCTCCTGGTTCTCTTCCTATGTTTCTGACTGCTCCTTCAGTGTTTTGTTCTCTGGCTCCACATCATCTCCTCTTCCTCTCGCTGTCGGGGTACTTCAGGGCTCAGTCCTTGGCCCCCTTCTCTCTCTACACGGCCCTAATGGGACAGACTATAAGCAGATTTGGCTTTCAGTACCATCTTTATGCTTATGACACATAACTATATACACTCACTGGCCACTTTATTAGGTACACCTGTCCAACTGTGTGTTAAGACTTAATTTCTAATCAGCCAATCACATGGCGGCAACTCAGTGCATTTAGGCATGTAGACATGGTCAAGACAATCTCCTGCAGTTCAAACCGAGCATCAGTATGGGGAAGAAAGGTGATTTGAGTGCCTTTGAACGTGGCATGATTGTTGGTGCCAGAAGGGCTGGTCTGAGTATTTCAGAAACTGCTGATCTACTGGGATTTTCACGCACAACCATCTCTAGGGTTTACAGAGAATGGTCCGAAAAAGAAAAAAAATCCAGTGAGCGGCAGTTCTGTGGCCGGAAATGCCTTGTTGATGCCAGAGGTCAGAGGAGAATGGGCATACTGGTTCGAGCTGATAGAAAGGCAACAGTGACTCAAATTGCCACCCGTTACAACCAAGGTAGGCAGAAGAGCATCTCTGAACGCACAGTGCGTCGAACTTTGAGGCAGATGGGCTACAGCAGCAGAAGACCACACTGGGTACCACTCCTCTCAGCTAAGAACAGGCATCTGATGGCTACTTTCAGCAGGATAATGCGCCATGTCATAAAGCTCGAATCATCTCAGATTGGTTTCTTGAACATGACAATGAGTTCACTGTACTCAAATGGCCTCCTCAGTCACCAGATCTCAATCCAATAGAGCATCTTTGGGATGTGGTGGAACGGGAGATTCGCATCAGGGATGTGCAGCCGACAAATCTGCGCCAACTGTGTGATGCCATCATGTCAATATGGTCCAAAATCTCTGAGGAATGCTTCCAGCACCTTGTTGAATCTCTGCCACGAAGAATTGAGGCAGTTCTGAAGGCAAAAGGGGGTCCAACCCGTTACTAGCATGGTGTACCTAATAAAGTGGCCAGTGAGTGTACATCACTCCCCGACCTTACCCCCGCTGTACTACAGAACGCCAGTGACTGTCTGTCCGCAGTCTCCAACATCATGTCCGCTCTCTATCTGAAACTCAATATCTCCAAAACTGAACTACTTCTGCTCCCGCCGTCTACTAACCTCCCTAAATCTGACATTTCCCTCTCCGTGGGTGGCACTATAATAACACCCCGGCAGCAGGCGCGTTGTCTAGGTGTTATGTTTGACACCAATCTCTCCTTCACAACCCATATACAATCTCTTGCCCGCTTTTGCCGCCTACACCTAAGGAACATCTCTAGAATTCGCCCTTTTCTCACCATGGAAACAACAAAAACCCTCACTGTCGCATTGATCCACTCCCGCCAGGATTACTGCAACGCTCTATTAATTGGCTTCCCCGTTACTCGACTATCCCCTCTGCAGTCCAGACATAAAGCAGCAGCCAGGGTCATTTATCTGGCTAATCGGTACTCGGACGTGTCTGCTCTTCGCCAGTCCTTACATTGGCTGCCCATTCATTACAGGATCCAATTCAAAGTACTTGTTCTCACCCATAAAGCTCTCCACAGTGCAGCACCCCCCTACATCTCCTCCCTCATTTCTGTCTATCGGCCTAACCGACCGCTGCGCTCTGCAGACGACTTTCGTCTAACCTCTGCACTAATCCGTACCTCCCAATCCCGACTCCAAGACTTCTCCCATGCTGCGCCAATCCTCTGGAATGCTCCACCCCAAGAAATTAGGACTATCCACAATTTGCATAGTTTTAGGCGCTCATCACATTTGTTCAGAGCGGCCCATCACATTCACTAATCAAAATCATTCTATGTGTAAGTGTGCATCAGTAGCCCATTCACTATCTCCATCCATCACTCCCTCAAGATGGCTGGACCATCATAGCAAATACATCACTGTAAATACACACCTGTACTTTGTATCTCCCCACCTCATTGTAGATTGAAAGCGCTCACGAGCAGGGTCGTCTTATTTTGCTTTAATTATTGTATTGTTAACGTTGTTACTTGGGACTTGTGTTTTGAAAATGTTAAACTATAAAGCGCTGCAGAATATGTTGGCGCTATATAAAGATTATTATCATCTCGTTACATTTGTAAGGCAGAAGTAGCAATTTGTTACATGATCTCTCTGCTCTCTCCATATCATTGGGACAGCAAAAGGCATTGAAGGTCGTGATCAATTCAGCCATGCTCCAAGTATGTCAGTATTGTCTTTTGATTCCTCCCCTGTCCAGGAGGTGTGGTATGCTCCGCACATGGTCAGCCGAATGAATCACTGCGCCTGCGCGGAATTCGCATAATAAGTGCTTGCCTATGTGTAGATAAGCGATTTATGCTATTTCAGTGGAAAATTCCGAATATACTGTTTCAGAAAGCGTTCATATATGAGTTTTAGAATTCTAAAAGATTATAATGTTTCGTATCATTTGTCAAAAACCTTACGTGATAGGGACAATCTGAAGCCATTTCTGAAATCAGCATGAAAAAAATCTATCAGGAACAGTCAAAATTGTCCGAGACAAAACCTTGTTAACACAGTGTCATCGCATGGTCATTTACTGGTCTGTTTAGACTGACTCACAAACTTTCACCCATACTGATTGCCAATACGTTCATTCTGTGTGCATAGAATATAATGTTATTGGCAGCACATCACAAGTTTGCACAGGGCTATGTGTTGCCAATAACCATGATTTTTATGTCGCTATTAAAAAACACATAGCACTGGAAAAACAAGCAAAACGCCGATTCCAAGCCTAATTAGAGAGGCCAATAGATGAGAACAAGTGTTACTATGAATGCTAATTATTGGTTTGTCTAAAGGGGCTACAATGTTGCATGCAACGGAGTCTTGTAACGCTGATGTGCAAAAATTCTCTATCGGTGTTCTGATAAGTTACAATACTGTTAATATACAGCACAGACCAAAAGTTTGGACACCTTCTCATTCAAATAGTTTTTTTTTTTTCATTACTATGAAAATTGTAGATTCACTCTGAAGGCATCAAAACTATGAATTAATACATGTGGTATTATATAATTAACCAAAAAGTATGAAACAACTGAAAATATGTCATATTCTAGGATCTTCAAAGTAGCCACCTTTTGCTTTGATTACTGCTTTACACACTCTTGGCATTCTCTTGATGAGCTTCAAGAGGTAGTCACCGGAAATGGTTTTCACTTCACAGGTGTGCCCTGTCAGGTTTAATAAGTGGGATTTCTTGCCTTATAAATGGGGTTGGGACCATCAGTTTTGTTGTGCAGAAGTCTGGTGGATACACAACTGATAGTCCTACTGAATAGACTGTTAGAATTTGTATTATATGGCAAGAAAAAAAGCAGCTAAGAAAAACGAGGGGCCATCATTACTTTAAGAAATCAAGGTCAGTCAGTCTGAAAAATTGGGAAAACTTTGAAAGCGTCCCAAGTGCAATGGCAAAAACCATCAAGCGCTACAAAGAAACTGGCTCACATGAGGACCGCCCAAGCAAAAGAAGACCAAGAGTCACCTCTGCTGCGGAGGATAAGTTCATCCGAGTCACCAGCCTCAGAAATTGCAGGTTAACAGCAGCTCAGATTAGAGACCAGGTCAATGCCACACAGAGTTCTAGCAGCAGACACATCTCTATAACAACTGTTAAGAGGAGACTTTGTGCAGCAGGCCTTCATGGTAAAATAGCTGCTAGGAAACCACTGCTAAGGACAGGCATCAAGCAGAAGAGACTTGTTTGGGCTAAAGAACACAAGGAATGGACATTAGACCTTTGGAAATTCTGTGCTTTGGTCTGATGAGTCCAAGTTTGAGATCTTTGGTTCCAACCCCCATGTCTTTGTGCGGCACAGAAAAGGTGAACGGATGGACTCTACATGCCTGGTTCCCACCGTGAAGCATGGAGGAGGAGGTGTGATGGTGTGGGGGTGCTTTGCTGGTGACACTGTTGGGGATTTATTCAAAATTGAAGGCATACTGAACCAGCATGCCTACCACAGCATCTTGCAGCGGCATGCTATTCCATCCGGTTTGTGTTTAGTTGGACCATCATTTATTTTTCAACAGGACAATGACCCCAAACACACCTCCAGGCTGTGTAAGGGCTATTTGACCAAGAAGGAGAGTGATGGGGTGCTACGCCAGATGACCTGGCCTCCACAGTCACCAGACCTGAAACAAATCGAGATGGCTTGGGGTGAGCAGGACCGCAGAGTGAAGGCAAAAGGGCCAACAAGTGCTAAGCATCTCTGGGAACTCCTTCAAGACTGTTGGAAGATCATTTCCGGTGACTACCTCTTGAAGCTCATCAAGAGAATGCCAAGAGAGTGCAAAGCAGTAATCAAAGCAAAAGGTGGCTACTTTGAAGACCCTAGAATATAAGACATATTTTCAGTTGTTTCACACTTTTTTGTTAATTATATAACTCCACATGTGTTAATTCATAGTTTTGATGCCTTCAGAGTGAATCTACAATTTTCATAGTCATGAAAATAAAGAAAACTATGAATGAGAAGGTGTGTCCAAACTTTTGGTCTGTACTATATATAATGAGAAACTAATAGTGACGGTAGCACAGGTAATAACAAGTGGAAGCTGAAGACACGATCGTAAAGTTTTGTCACAGAAACATTTAAAAGGATGTTTGCTACAAAAGGGTTAAAAACAAAAATGTTTCCTTATGTTTGCTTCCAGTATTCTTTACAATATAAATGAGTACATTCACATTTGGTCTCTGGCTTTGATTCTGAAGAGCCCCATCTGCAAACTGCATTGCTTACAGGCACATCTCAGTCATGCAATAACTATGTCACAGCTCATATATCAAATAAAAAAAAATAAAAAAAACACATTCAAGGCCACACAACTCTATATACCAAAAGTTTTCTATTCTATTTAAAGTAATCCTAAGGGTGCGCTCACTGCACCTCGCTGCTCAAACCACTAGAAAGCAGAGAGCACAACTTAAATATCAAACAGTTCCCAGCGTAACGCGAAAGACAACTCTATCACAGATCTGCACGTCTCGTTACAGTTAGGGAACAGGTGGAAATGTATAAAAATTTAGCTTTTGTGGACTCAATGGATCCAAAAAGGAGCTAATAATGTGGCTTTAAATCATTAAATACACAGTTCAACAAATTCTGCACATCTCAATCATTTTGCAGTTTCAAAAGTTGTAGAACACAGGCACCTTAAAAAAAAAAAAAAAAAAAAAAAAAGTCACTGCGGCTACGTTCCCACAATGAGTTTTGGTGATTTTTTTTTTTACACTGCGTATTTAAAAAAAGATGCGACTAACCCATTTTACTTAATGAGTGCAGAAAATCTGCAACATTAAAAACTCACCAAAGGCTCACAGTAGGAAATTAGCCTACTGTAATTTTGTCATACGCTTTTGTGGCAAAATAGGTTACCTTTTACATTTTTAAGCAACTTTTTAATCAACTTTAAGCATTCCCCCCCCCCCCCGAAATGGTGCTTACCGGTAAGGGGTATAGACCCTCTATAGGACCAACAAAATTTACTGTAATTTACACAGAAATTGGCAGAAATGATAATGCCTTAGCTGACAAAGATTTGATAGATTGGTGCCAAGACAGGACAAATTTATTAACAGGTCTGTTTGGAAACTGATTTTCACTTCAGCAAGTTTTTATTATGGTAAATGCTTTGCTAAGACAATGGACCAAGTAAATTTTCACCATATAATTGTGGGATTACCCTTTAACGGTTTCCTCCAAATTTGTCTTTTTTTGTGTGTGTAATCTTTACTAGCTTGTAAAACAAATGCAATTATGTTTTTGTTTTTTTCTTTATTTTACAAGCTTTTATTTTGTCTTTTTACCATATTAACAAAAACAACAAACACCATACTAGAAACATGCTGCATTAAAAAAGCACCACACTCGAGGCAAAACAAACTGTTAAAACTTCATAAGAAACAATGCAAGTAATAGCGTGTTTCATATTTTCCTATTGCCAACGCTTGACAGTATTTTACCACAAAAGGCCACACTAAACGCAAAATTTTTAATTTTTAAAAGCAATGTGTGAAACAATCCTAAGTTTTGATATTAGGAAGCAGATAAGAAAAAAAATATGGGGAGCAGATATTTGGTAACGCAGACCCGTTACACAATGATGCCGTGCAAGAATTGTGGTCGCACAGCTATCCTCTGGGACACCATGTCCCGCTGTACTTGCTACATCATTAATATAGGAGTATAACTTTGTGTGAGACCTGGACTGACTTGACAGTGGTATGGGGAAGCAGTGGAACCACAGCACTAGGGAATATATGTAAAACAGACTTAAGATCACGATCATCACATTATGGAACACGTTCAAAAGATTTCTCAGTAACCAAACTAAGCAAATGCTTCTAATCAACATGTCTTTCCAGCTAGTACAGCATAACTTCATGCTTTGCCATCAGTAACACTAATGAAATGGATGCTATAAAATGATGCACATTGGGGGGGCTTGGACGCAGCAGAGGATTTCTGCTGCAAAGTCCATCTGTGTTTGATGATACTCGATGGATCATATTTTTGGAAATCAGTGTGTGATCTACGATTCCGCCTCAGAAACGGCAATTGTAGCATGCAGATATATTTTGGAGATTTATGCTGTTAATTTCTTGCAGATTAGGACTATGGACCAAATGGATAAAATCTTCACTATTTCTGTATTTTCTTTTTGATTTGATGATCTAATATGCTACTAATATGCTACTCTGGTACAGAATCCACAAAGCAAATCCACAACAAAACTGCATTGTTAGCACTCACCCTAAGGGCCCCGTCACACATAGCGAGATCGCTGATTCACATCAGCAATCTCTCCAGCGCTATCGCGGTGTGTGACGGGGTTCAGCGACCGGCCCCCCTGCTGGGTATCGCTGATCGTGCAGGATCGTCCTGGGCCATTTTTTGATCGATGGTCTCCTGCTGGCCAGCACGCATCGATGCGTGAGGCAGCGAGAGAAAAGCTATCAGCGAGGCTGAACGCTGGTATCCAACGTAAACATCGGGTAACTAAGAGCCACGCGGCTCTTGGATACCCGCTGTTTACCCTAGATAACAGTCGTCACAACCCACCTAACTACAATCTTTAATCTCTCCCTCTCCTCGGGCATTTTCCCTTCCTCCTTCAAACACGCCATTGTTACTCCATTACTAAAGAAACCCACTCTCTCCACTCACTCCCTCCTAGACCCTTCACAGTCCGGCTTCCGCGCCCTACATTCGACTGAAACTGCACTCAAAGTGACCAATGACCTTCTGACAGTTAAACGTAACGGTGACCACTCTCTGATCATTCTTCTTGACCTATCTCCAGCTTTTGACACTGTTGACCACCATCTTCTACTCTCTAGGCTCCAGTCACTAGGCATTAAGGACACTGCTCTCTCCTGGTTCTCTTCCTATCTTTCTGACCACTCTTTCAGTGTTTTGTTCTCTGGCTCCACGTCATCCCCTCTTCCTCTCGCTGTCGGGGTAGCTCAGGGCTCAGTCCTTGGCCCCCTTCTCTTCTCTCTCTACATGGCTCCAATTGGACAGACCATCAGCAGATTTGGCTTTCAGTACCATCTTTATGCTGATGACAACTATATACGTCATTCCCAGACCTTACCCCCACTGTACTAAAGAACGCCAGTGACTGTCTGTTCACAGTCTCCAACATCATGTCCGCTCTCTATCTGAAACTCAACCTCTCCAAAACTGAACTTCTTCTGCTCCCGCCGTCTACTAACCTCCCTAAATCTGACATTTCCCTCTCTGTGGGTGGCACCAAAATAACACCACGGCAGCAGGCGCGCTGTCTGGGTGTCATGTTTGACACCAATCTCTCCTTCACATCCCATATACAATCTGTTGCCCGCTCTTGCCACTTACAACTAAAGAACATCTCTTGAATCCGCCCGTTTCTCACCATGGAAAACAAGCTTTTTCAATCTCTGCTCTGAATCAACCTGTGTTTCTCCACTCCATTCAATGTCAGCAAGCTGTTAATCCTGAATGCTACATATGTGTTTTCAACTATGCAAGCTTATATCTGGTATATAGTTATTTCAACTTACTCTGCTTGTCCCCTTATGTAGTGAGGTCATGAAACTTTTTAAAGTGCTTTATGATCCATGCAGTGCTGGACATTTGTTTATCTTACCACAACATTGATTGGGTCCTGCTGTCTCAATTTAGTTTGTTTGATTAACGAGAAGAGAGAGAAAAAAAAAAAAAAAGGAGATCTAAGCCTTAACGGGGTTTTACACATAGCGATATTGCTAGCAATATCTCTGAAGCATCACGGATTTTGTGACGCAGCAGCGATATTGCTAGCGGTATCGCTACATGTGATACTTACCTCCGACCTGCTCCCCCCACTGGCTATCGCTGATCACGCGAGATCGTCCACGTCCATTTCTCGTCAGGTGCTTCCTGCTGGGTTTCCTGCTGGAATTCTCGCTCAGTGTCTAACAAACTCTCCTTCATTCATGACTTCATCCTTTCGAATTCTCTTAACCTTCTGGCTCTTACTGAAACCTGGATCCAGCAGTCAGACACTACTGCTGCTGCTGCTCTTTCATATGGTGGACTATACTTCTCTCATACCCCAAGATCAGACAATAGAGCAGGTGGAGGCGTTGGTCTGCTCCTATCACCAAAATGTACCTTTCAGGTTATCCCTCAACTACCCTCACTAGTCTTCCCTTCTTTTCAGGTCCATGCCGTCAGACTCTACACCCACTTCTCCATGCGAGTGGCGGAAGTAAATAGTCCTCTCGGCCCCTTCCATCAGTTCCTGGATCATTTTGCCACTTGGCTTCCACATTTTCTCTCCTGTGACATCTCTACCCTCATCATGGGCGATTTCAACATCCCCATTGCTCTTCCCCTCTCCCCGTCTGCTACTCACCTTTTTTTTTTTTTTATCTCTAACCTCCTCGCTTGGCCTTTTGCAGCTTACTAATTCTCCAACGCATGAAGATAGAAACTCACTCAACTTGGTCTTTTCTCGGCTTTGTGCAGTGGATGATTTTGCAAACTCCCCTCTCCCGCTCTCTGACCACAACCTTCTTTCATTCTCTATCAAAACCTGCCAGGCCGCTCAGGTCACCCCCACTGTCCATACTTCTAGAAACATACGGGCCATTAACACCCAGAAACTTATGAAGAACTTGCAGTCTTCATTGGCCCCCCCATCTCCTCCCTCTCATGTCCTGATTCTGCATTGAAGCATTACAATGAAACACTTCAAAGTGCCCTGGATGAATTTGCACCCCCTATACATAGAACACCACAACACAGAGGGCAACAACCCTGGCACACCCTGCAAACACGTTTCCTGCAGCGGTGCTCCAGGTGCGCCAAACGTCTGTGGAGAAGTTTATGCTTTGAACATACAACAATGCCCTTCACCTCTCAAAACAAACCTATTTCAACACCCTCAACACCTCACTGTCCAATAACGCTAAACGATTTTGAACCAGTCACAGAAGTAGTAAGCAGGCTCCTTGCATCTAATCGCCCAACCACTTGCACCAGTGACCCATTTCCGTCACATCTCCTCCAGTCCCTTGCCCCTGCTGTCACCCATCACCTAACAAATATTTAACCTCTCTCTCTCTTCTGGTATCTTTCCCTCCTCATTTAAGCATGCCATCATACATCCACTACTTAAAAAACCATCCCTCGACCAAAACTGTGCCGCTAACTATAGACCTGTCTCCAATCTTCCCTTCATCTCTAAACTCCTGGAACGCTTGGTCCACTCCCGTCTTATCCGCTATCTTTTTGATAAATCTCTTCTCGACCCTCTCCAATCCGGTTTCCGCTCTTTACACTCTACTGAAACTGCCCTCACTAAAGTCACTAATAATCTACTAACAGCTAAATCAAATGGTCACTATTCCATGCTAATTCTCTTGGATCTCTCTGCAGCATTCTACACTGTGGATCATCAGCTCCTCCTCACTATGCTCCGTTCCATTGGCCTCAAGGACACCGTTCTCTCCTGGTTCTCCTATCTCTGACCGCTCCTTTACTGTATCTTTTGCTGGTTCCTCCTCCTCTCATCTTCCCCTTACTGTTGGGGTTCCTCAAGGATCAGTCCTAGGCCCCCTCCTCTTCTCTTTGTACACTGCCCCTATTGGTCAAACAATCAGTAGATTTGGTTTTCAGTACCATTTCTATGCTGATGACACCCAATTATATGCTTATTCTCCTGACATCACGCCTGCCTTTCTAGAAAACACCAGCGACTGTCTGAACGCTGTGTCTAACATCATGTCCTCACTATATCTAAAACTGAACCTGTCAAAGACTGAACTCATTGTGTTTCCTCGCGCTACTAATGTACCTATACCAAACATTGCCTTTTCCGTGTGTGGTTCCACTATTGGTCCCCAGCAACATGCCCACTGTCTTGGGGTCATACTTGATTCCAAGCTTTACTGTGCCCCCCACATCCGATCACTGGCTTGCTCTTGTTATTTGCACCTCAAAAACATTTCTAGAATTCAACCTTTTCTTACTTTTGGCTCGGCAAAAAAACTCTTACTGTTCGTCTTATTCATTCTGATCTCGACTATTGTAACTCTCTTCTAATCGGTCTCCCTCTTACCAAACTCTCCCCCCTCCAATCTGTCTTGAATGCTGCAGCCAGGATCATATTCCTCGCCAATCGTTACACCGACACCTCTACCTTGTGCAAGTCATTACACTGGCTACCCATCCACTCCAGAATCCAGTACTAACTTAATACCCTCACCCACAAAGCTCTCCAGGGCTCAGCACCACCCTACATCTCCTCCCTTGTATCAGTATACCACCCTACCAGCGCCCTCCGTTCTGCTGATGACCTGAGGTTAGCATCCTCAATAATCAGAACCTCCCACTCCCGTCTCCAAGACTACACATATGCAGCGCCAATTCTTTGGAATGCACTTCCCATGTCAATACTATTAGTCCCCAATCCCCACAATTTTAAGCGTGCCCTGAAAAAGAATTTATTCAGACTGGCCTATCGCCTCAACGCATTAATCTAATCTATCCCTGTGTGGCACAGTCAAAAGTTTTACCATATCCAGGTTCCCTGCATCATGTTCCCACATGCTTTATGCATCCATTAGTCCTCTGTGTCTGTACTGTTACACACTTAACATTATGGCTAGTCCATACAATCAGGGCAATTGTTAGCACCCACCTTTCGTGTCTACCTTTTTCCTCAGATTGTAAGCTTGGGAGCAGGGCCCTCATTCCTCTTGCTATCTGTTATGATTTATGCGATTATTGTTATGCCATAATGTCTATTGTCTATACAAGTCCCCTCTGAAATATAAAGTGCTGCGGAATATGTCGGCGCTATAGAAATAAAATGTATTATTTAGTATGGAAACAAAAACCCTCACTGTCACATTGATCCACTCCCGCCTGGATTACTGCAACGCTCTATTAATTGGCCTCCCCGTTAATCGACTATCCCCTCTCCAGTCCATAGTTAATGCAGCGGCCAGGATCGTCCATCTGGCTAATCGGTACTTGGACACGTCCGCTCTTCGCAAGTCCTTACATTGGTTGCCCATTCATTACAGGATCCAATTCAAAGTACTTGTACTCACCCACAAAGCTCTCCACAGTGCAGCACCCCCCTACATCTCCTCCCTCATTTCTGTCTATCAGCCTAACCGACCGCTGCGCTCTGCAAAAGACTATCGCCTAACCTCTGCACTAATCCGTACCTCCCACTCCCGACTCCAAGACTTCTCCCGCGCTGCACAAATCCTTTGGAATGTTCTACCCCAAAAAATTAGGACTATCCACAATTTGCAAAGTTTCAGGCGCTCCCTCAAAACACATTTGTTTAGAGCGGCCTATCACGATCACTAATCACAGTCATTCTATGTGTAAGTATGCATGTGTAGCCCATACACTATCTCCATCCATCCCTCACTGGCCCATCATTGTAAATACACACCTGTACTTTGTATCTCCCCCACCTCATTGTAGATTGTAAGCTCTCAAGAGCAGGGTCTTCTTATTTTGCTTTATTGTATTGTTAACGTTGTTACTTATGACTTATGTTTGAAACCGTTAAACTGTAAAGCGCTGCGTAAAATGTTGGCGCTATATAAAGATTATTATTACGTTGGATACCAGCGTGCACGCTGGTATCTAGGGTAAACAGCTGGTATCCAAGAGCCACGCGGCTCTTAGATACCCGCTGTTTAAATTGGAAACCAGCTTGCTTGCTGGTCCTGATCGCTGGAGGGGCTGTCTATGTGACAACTCACCAGCAATCAGCCTAACGATGTCTTAGCGATCCCATCCATGTCGGATCGTTGGTGGGATCGCTGGGACAACGTTATGTGTAACGGGCCTTAACAGTATGTTCACACATCCGATTTTTCCAAGGGGAAAAACATTCTTTCTTCAATGGATGTTTCAGGAATTGCTCTAACTTCTCTGCAGTTTTTAAAAATCTCAAATTCTTTATTTTTTTTATGACTGCGTCATTTCCTGAAAATGCGTATCTGGTGCGCTTTTTGCCATGTTTTTGTGTGCATTTTTGTACAGCAGTGAATGCTTTTTTTTAAACCTAAATAAAGATATTTTAAAAAAAGTTTTGTGATGTAATTTCTTGGTTCAACACCACTTTTTTCTTGCTGATGCAGAAGTAGGGCTTGGTGTCAGCAGCTGTCATTGACACCTAGCTCTAGGGTCAGTAATAAAGGTTCCAGCCCAACCCCCTCATTACTAAGCGGATAAGTAAACACAAACACACACATTGTCACCAGAAGGAACATACACAGACTGTAACCAGACAGCAACAGTTAATTTCAACCTCTTTCTGACATTAGACATACTATCCCGTCCACGGTACCTGGCCCCTATGACCGGGGACGGGATAAGTACATCTAACGATCAGTGGCGCTCATGGCGGGACTAATAAATTGAGGACTAAAAGATGATGTTTGTGGAAAAAATATGATTTTATTTTCATGCCAGGGCGTTATAAACTTCTGTGAAGCCCTTGGAGGTTCAAAGTTCTCACCTCACATCTAGATAAGTTCCTTGGAGGGTCTAGTTTCCAAAATGGTGTCATTTGTAGGGTTGGTTTCCACTGTTTTGGCACATCAGGGGCTTTCCAAACACGACATGGCGTCCTTTCTCAATTCCAGCCAAAAAAGTTAAATGGCGCTGCTTTCCTTCAAAGCTCTGCCATGCGCCCAAATAGTCGTTTACCCCCACATATGGGGTATCAGCGTACTAAGGACAAATTGCACAATAACTTTTGGGGTCCTGTTACCCTTGGGAAAATAAAAATTGGGGGTGAAAAGAATTTTTGTGGAAAAAATACGATATTTTAATTGTACGGCTGTACGTTATAAACTTCTGTGAAGCCCTTGGGGGTTCAAAATTCTCACCACATATCTAGATAAGTTCCTTGGGGGGGGTCTAGTTTCCAAAATGGGGTCACTTGTGGGGCGTTTCCACTGTTTATGCACATCAGGGGCTCTCCAAACGTGACATGGCGTCCGATCTGAATTCCAGCCAATTTTGCATTAAAAAAGTCAAACACTGCTCCTTCCCTTTCGAGCTCTGTCATGCGCCTAAATAGTGGTTCCCCCCACATATCAGGTATCAGAGTACTCAGGACAAATTGCACAATAACTTTTTCAGTCCAATTTCTCCTGTTACCCTTGGTAAAATAAAAAAAATTGGACCTAAAGTAATTTTTTTGTGAAAAAAAGTTAAATGTTCATTTTATTTTAAACATTCAAAAAATTCCTGTGAAGCACCTGAAGGGTTAATAAACTTCTTGAATGTGGTTTTGAGCACCTTGAGGGGTACAGTTGCTAGAATGGTGTCACTTTTGGGTATTTTCTATCATGTAGACCCTTCAAAGTGAGTTCAAATGTGATGTGGTCCCTAAAAATAAAATGGTGTGGTAAAAAAGAGAAATCGCTGGTCAACTTTTAACCCTTATAACTTCCTAACAAAAAAAATGTTGGTTCCCAAATTGTGCTGATGTAAAGTAAACATGTGGGAATGTTATTTATTAAGTTTTTTGCAGGCCGTATCTCTGTGATTTAAGGGCATAAAAATTCAAAGTTGTAAAATGGCGACATTTTCTAAATTTTCAAAAAATTTGTTTTTTTCACAAATAAACGCAAGTTATATGAATGATATTTTACCACTAACATGAAGTACAATATGTCAGGAGAAAACAATGTAAGAATCACCGGGATCCATGGAAGTGTTCCAGAGTTATTACCTCATAAAGGGATAGTGGTCAGAATTGTAAAGATTGGCTTGGCCATTAACGTGCAAACCACCCTTGGGGGTAAAGGGGTTAAAGTAAAAAAAAATGTAAAAAAAAATTGAGTGGCCTCCCAAGTAATTTTAATAACCATTAAGGGGAAAGTTGATGGCTGATGTTAATATTCTGAGGAGTTGATAGCCATAAAGGTTCCCAGGCTATAAATATCAGCTCACAGCTGTTTGCTTAGACTTTACTGGCTAGTTTACAGAGGGACCCCATAAAAGAATTTACATAGGGTCCCCCTATAAAAACAAACCAGCAAAGGCTAGGCAGACAGCTGCGAGCTGATATTAGTAGCCTAGGAAGGGGCCATGGATATTGGCCCCTCCCAGACTAAACATCACCTCTCAGCCACCCCAAAAAGGCGCATCTATAAGGTGAGCCAAATCTGGCGCTTAGCCTCGTTCTTCCCACTTGCCCTGTAGCAGTGGCAAGAGGGGTTCATATTTGTGGGGTTGATATCACCTTTGTATTGTCAGGTGACATCAAGTCCACAGGTTAGTAATGGAGAGGCGTCTATAAGACACCTATCCATTACTAATCCCATAGTGATATTGTGTAAAACCACAGACACCCAGAATCAAGTCCTTTACTTGAAGTAATGACACAGACTCCTTTAATATTAAACCATACTCGAAGACGCCGTCTTCTGCAACAAAAATAAAATAAACCACAATACTACTCACCTGTCCGCCGAAAAGTTAATCCATAATATCCCGCGACGATCATGATCACTTTGAGAGCAGTCACTAATGTGACTGCTCTCAAAGACAGCCGGCAATCCATTGACCGGAGGTAATCGCTCCAGCAGTCTATCACTGAACTGCCGTGAGAGTTCATCGGAGTTCATCAGTGATCAGCTCCGGCGATCTCTCTTATGGCACCACTGCTACGTGGTAATTTTCTCACACAGCGGTGACCTAAGTGAGAGCACCGGAGCTAATGAACTATGGTGAACTCTCACTGCAGCTCAGTGATACACTACGGGAGTGATTACTTCCTGTCAGTGCAGTGTATCGCCGGCAACCGGGTTGAGCGGTCACATCTCCCGATGTGACTGTTCTACACGTGAGATCGCTGTGGGACACATGGGATTACGTGGACGAAGGCGGACAGGTGAACATATGATGGTTTATTATTTTATTTCTAGAAGACGAGGGCATCGGGGATTGGGCGTTAAGGTGAGTATAATTTTTTTTATTTGTTTATTTATGTAATGTTACTTTTTTTATAACTGTGAGCACAGGCGCCGGCAGATGAGACTATGTCACCCACCAGCAGCACCTGCTGTCACCGTTGTGACAGCAGACATATCCCGATGGGAGCAGTAGTCTCATTGGCCCACGCCTGCGGGTAACAAGCACAGCTGCAGGGTCACACTGACAACTGACAGCATGACCCCGCAGCGCTCTGACCGACAGTCTGCAGTACCATTACCGCGGGTCGCAGGCAAAGCTATGAGGTCACGCTGACATCTGCCAGCATGATCCCACAGCGCTGTGACCGACAGTACCGGCGGTAGCGTTACCATTGGTGACAGTCACAGCTGCGGGGTCACGCTGACATCTGCCAGAATGATCCCGCAGCACTCTGACCGACAGTCTAACCGGCGGTTGCGTTACCGCCGATGAGAACCACTGCGCCGGTGTTTCCCAAAAGGTCACACAGATGACAGCATGGGAAACATCGAAACACGGTAAAACGCAAAACAAAAACTAAGCAAATTCGCAAACATTTTTAAACCTGCGTTCTTGCTGCAGATTTGACTGACTCAATTGAAGTCAATGGTTGCAGAAACGCTGCATAAATGCATAAAGAATTGACAAGCTGAAGAAAAAACGCACTGAAAATAAGCATGGAAAATTACTTATGTGCATTCAGGAATGTCATTGAATAAGCTTGCATAAGGATTCCATAGCTTTTTTGGCCCATTTCCGAGGGGAAAAAACACCGAGAAAACGCATCAAAAACAGGAAAAAGAAAAACAGAGAGAAGGCTGAAAAAGAGGCCTGGCATATTTTAATACTTCCTACTGACATGTATTGGAAAGTACTGAGTTGTTCTAGAGGAAAACGACATAAGAATGGACTGAATGTGGATCAAAATTCACAATGAAGTCTATGGATATATAAAAGCTGAACATAAATGTGATCCTCGAGTAAGGCCAGGTTCACATAGCGTTAACAGCCCGTTCAACGCAGAGCGTTGACGGGCTGCGTTAACCCTATAGCATAACGCAATATGCGTTATGCTATACCGCTAGCGCTGATGCTTCATGCTAGCGGTGACGGAGCCTCAGAAGCTGCAGCCCGTGTCCGAGGCTCCATCAGTGAATGACGGCACGGCGCGAAAGCGTGCCGCTTTACGGCATGCATCGTGTTGATCCACATAATGGGGGTCTATAGCAGTCCGTTTAACGGACTGCCATAACGCAGTGTGACCCTGGCCTAATCAGTGTGCTTTCTGAGAGCATATTTCCACGTGTGTGCAGAAAATCTTTATAGTTTAAGGCTCCGTTCCCATGCTGAGCTTGGGGATTAGTGATATTGCAGATTTTCTGCACCCGTTAAGTAAAATAGCTTACTTTTATTTTTCGAAAATGCGTAGCATAAAAAAATCTCTCCAAAAACAAATCGTGGGAATGATCGTATCCCAACCGATCAAACAAAAGAAATGTGATTACATGAAAACTCCTGCCTACTCACTGTTTCAAAACGCTGGTGCCCTCTGCATTTTTTACAATGGTTTCTTATTTTTTCTCTCATAGCAAGCTTCAATGGAGAGCTTAAAAAATGCAATAGTGTTTTTAAGTACAAGATGGAAAAACAAAAAACTAAAGCTTTTTATGACACTGGTATTGGCAACCTTTACATTAAGTTAGTATGGAAATAACAATAATAATAATAATAATAATAATCTTTATTTATATAGCGCCAACATATTCCGCAGCGCTTTACAGTTGAACAGTTTCAAACACAACAGTCATAAGTAACAACGTTAACAATACAATAATTAAAGCGAAATAAGACGACCCTGCTCGTGGAGCTTACAATCTACAATGAGGTGGGGGGGATACAAAGCACAGGTTTGTATTTACAATGATGTATTTACAATGACGGTCCAGCCATCTTCAGGGGGTGGGGGTTAGATGGAGATAGTGAATGGGCTACACACACACAAACATGACTTTGATTACTGAATGTGATAGGCCGCTCTGAACAAATGTGTTTTGAGCGAGCGCCTAAAACTATGCAAATTGTGGATGGTCCTAATATTTTGGGGTAGAGCATTCCAGAGGATTGGCGCAGCACGGGAGAAGTCTTGGAGTCGGGAGTGGGAGGTACGGATTAGGGCAGAGGTTAGTCGAAAGTCATTTGCAGAGCGCAGCGGTCGGTTAGGCCGATAGACAGAAATGAGGGAGGAGATGTAAGGGGGTGCCGCACTGTGGAGAGCTTTGTGGGTGAGAACAAGTACTTTGAATTGTACCCTGTAATGAATTGGCAGCCAGTGTAACGACTGGCGAAGAGCGGACGCGTCTGAGAAACGATTAGCCAGATGGACAACCCTGGCTGCTGCATTAAGGATAGACTGGAGAGGGGAGAGTCGAGTGAGAGGGAGGCCAATTAATAGAGCATTACAGTAGTCTAGGCAGGAGTGGATCAGGGCGACAGTGAGAGTTTTTGTTGTTTCCATGGTGAGAAAAGGGCGGATTCTAGAGATGTTCTTTAGGTGTAAGCGGCATGAGCGGGCAAGAGATTGTATATGGGAGGTGAAGGAGAGATCGGAGTCGAACATAACACCCAGACAGCGCACCTGCTGTCGGGGTGTTATTATGGTGCCACCCACAGAGAGGGAAATGTCAGATTTAGGGAGGTTAGTAGATGGTGGGAGCAGAAGAAGTTCAGTTTTGGAGAGGTTGAGTTTCAGATAGAGAGCAGACATGATGTTGGAGACTGCAGACAGACAGTCAGTGGCGTTCTGTAGTACAGCGGAGGTAAGGTCAGGGGATGATGTGTACAGTTGTGTGTCATCAGCATAAAGATGGTACTGAAAGCCAAATCTGCTGATGGTCTGTCCAATTGGGGCTGTATAGAGAGAGAAGAGAAGGGGCCAAGGACTGAGCCCTGAGGTACCCCAACAGTGAGAGGAAGAGGAGATGAAGTGGAGCCAGAAAACAGAACACTGAAGGAGCGGTCGGAAAGATAGGAGGAGAACCAGGAAAGAGCAGTGTCCTTAATGCCTAGTGACTGGAGCCTAGAGAGTAGGAGAGGATGGTCAACAGTGTCGAAAGCTGCAGAAAGGTCGAGAAGAATGAGCAGAGAATGGTCACCATTACGTTTTGCTGTCAGAAGGTCATTGGTCACTTTGATGAGTGCAGTTTCTGTCGAATGTAGGGGGCGGAAACCGGACTGTGAAGGGTCTAGAAGGGAGTGAGTGGAGAGGTAACGGGTAAGGCGTGAGTATATCAGGCGCTCCAAGAGTTTAGAGATGAAGGGGAGATTGGAGACTGGTCTGTAGTTGTTTGTGCAGGATGGGTCAAGGGTGGGTTTCTTTAGTAATGGAGTAATGATAGAGTGTTTGAAGGAGGAGGGGAAAATGCCAGAGGAGAGGGAGAGATTAAAGATTGTAGTTAGGTGAGTTGTGACGACTGGGGAGAGAGACTGGAGGAGATGTGAGGGAATGGGGTCGGTTGTGCATGTAGTCGGACGAGAAGAGGAGAGGAGCCTGGAGACTACTTCTTCTGTGATGGGAGCAAATGTGGAGAGTGAGCCAGGGGAAATGCAGGGAGGGATGGGAGTCACTGAACTTGGTGATTGGGAGCGGATTTCCTGACGGATATTGTCTATTTTCTCTATAAAGTGGGAGGCCAGGTCATCAGCGCAAATGTCTGTGATAGGGGCTTGTGCTTTTGGCCTGAGGAGGGAGTGAAAGGTGTCAAAAAGTTTCTTGGGGTTGTTGGATAGTGAGGAGATCAGGGTGGTGAAGTAGGTCTGTTTGGCGAGGTGAAGGGCAGAGTTATATGTCCTTAACATAAATTTGAAGTGTATGAAGTCTTCTGGTGTGTGTGTTTTCCTCCATAAGCGTTCAGCACACCTAGAGCATCGCTGGAGAAATCGGGTTTGCGATGTGAGCCAGGGCTGTTTCACTCTGTGTTTGGAGGTTCTGAGGGTGAGGGGAGCTACTTGGTCAAGGGTGCTTCTAAGAGTGTCATTGAAGTGATGTACAGCCAGATCAGGACAGGACAAAGAAGAGATTGGGGACAATGATGAGTGTAGGGAGTCTGAAAGTGTATGAGGGTTAATGGCTTGTAGATTTCTGACTGAATGGTAGGTAGGAGGGTGCTGGGGTGAGCGAGGATTTGTGAGTGTAAAGGAGAGAATGTTGTGGTCAGAGAGGGGAAGCGGTGAGTTATCTAGGTAGGAGATTGAGCAGAGCCGGGCGAAAACCAGGTCCAGGGTGTTACCGTCTTTGTGTGTTTCAGAGGTTGAGAGCTGAGAGAAGCCTAGAGAAGTGGTTAGTGATAGAAGCTGGGATGCAGATGTGGAAGTGGGGCTGTTAATGGGGATGTTGAAGTCTCCCAGGATAAGGGTTGGTAGTTCTGAGGACATGAAGTGCGGCAGCCAGGCAGAGAAATGGTCCAGGAAGTGGGTGGGTGAGCCTGGGGGCCGGTATATGACCGCTACTCTGAGGGAGAGGGGACGAAAGAGCCTGATGGTGTGGACTTCAAAAGAAGGGAATGAGAGTGATGGAACTGAGGGGATGACCTGGAAAGTGCATTGTGGGGACAGGAGTATGCCGACTCCACCACCAGGTCTATTTGTCGGTCTCGGGGAATGGGAGAATTGTAAGCCACCATGGGAAATGGCAGCAGGAGAGACAGTGTCAGAATCCTGAATCCAGGTTTCCGTGAGGGCCAACAAATTCAGAGAGTTTTTCAGAAAGTAATTGTGTAGGAAAGGAAGCTTGTTGCATACAGACCGTGGATTCCAAAGGGCACAATTGAAAGAAGGAGATGAAGGAGTGCAAGTGATATTAGTAAGATTATTAAGGTTTCGATGTGAGGTAGGGTAGGGGTTGAGGTTGGAGGATGGTGGACCGGGGTTGGGGGAGATGTCCCCTGAAATCAGTAGGAGCAGGAAGATAAAGAGCAAGTAGTTTTTGGAATTGTATGAAGATTTTATGTGCATTGTGTTTGGGCAAGATGGGCTGAGGCTTTTTAAGAAGGTGAGAAGTGCATGGGAGCTGTACATGGGAGAAGCAAAGAGAGAGGAGCTGATGTATATGAGTCGTGATGGAGGGGGGATTGGTCGGTGAAAGTGGATTGCAAGAGAACATAGGAGGATAGGAATAAAGCACATGGTTAAAAGGGACAGCAGAGTGAGGGTTACCTGACTCCTGTCCTGACTAACTGCCATGTAATAACTGCTGTATCCCGACGCTTATCTTCGTGACGCTTTGCTTCTGTGATGCGTGCACCCCCACATGCGTGCACCCCTATGGATGGTTCTAAATTTATAGTCCAGACTGCAGGGTCTGAAGAGATGGATTGTGGGAACTGGTTGAGGATAATTTGGCAGCTGGGGTCAGCACACCAGGGTTTTTTTTTTTTTTTTTTTTTGGGATGATCAAAGACATTCAGCCTGGCAACATCTATTTTAACACCGCCACCAGATAAGATCTACACTGATCCCAGTCATGGAAATGCAACAGTGAGTTTTAAGTACAATGCACCAAATGATTTATAACAAAGAATTAGCAGACACATTAAACTATGTTTCTAGATGGTAAAGCAGCAGATGACACAGCAGACAGCAAGCAGAGGGAATTTTTACCATTAGAGTCTATTGCAGCAGATGAGACAGCAATCAGAGGTGGGAAGTTGTACCATTTGAATATGTTGCAGAAGACAGCAAGCAGAGGGAATTTTTACCATTAGAGTCTATTGCAGCAGATGAGACAGCAATCAGAGGTGGGAAGTTGTACCATTTGAATATGTTGCAGAAGACAGCAAGCAGAGGGAATTTTTACCATTAGAGTCTATTGCAGCAGATGAGACAGCAATCAGAGGTGGGAAGTTGTACCATTTGAATATGTTGCAGAAGACAGCAAGCAGAGGGAATTTTTACCATTAGAGTCTATTGCAGCAGATGAGACAGCAATCAGAGGTGGGAAGTTGTACCATTTGAATATGTTGCAGAAGACAGCAAGCAGAGGGAATTTTTACCATTAGAGTCTATTGCAGCAGATGAGACAGCAATCAGAGGTGGGAAGTTGTACCATTTGAATATGTTGCAGAAGACAGCAAGCAGAGGGAATTTTTACCATTAGAGTCTATTGCAGCAGATGAGACAGCAATCAGAGGTGGGAAGTTGTACCATTTGAATATGTTGCAGAAGACAGCAAGCAGAGGGAATTTAGTATGGAAACACATTTTGACTCGCCTGTGGTAAATCACAAATGAGAATCACCTGATATTGTTGGTTCCATGTGACATGAATTAGCCAATGATGACTTGAATGTTTTAAAAAGCCATATGGTAAGCCCTGTTCATTTGTCACAATGGTGAAGACGAAAGAGTTGTCTCAGGACATCAGAACTGCTATTCTTAGCAAACAAAAGACTTTCAAAAGGGTATAAATGCCATCTCCAAAGACCTTGGTATCCCAGTTTCAACAGTGCGCAACGTTATTAAGTTTGTCAAGTGTGGTACCGTGAAGAATCTACATAGATTTGGGGGAAAGAGGAAAATTGACAAGAGATATATTCGCAGGTTGGTTTAGAATGCTGGAAAAACCACCACGTCAAACATCCAAAGACCCGAAGGCCAACCTGAAACAGTATAGGATCATGGTTTCAACAAGTAATATACCCAACACACTAGAACAAGCAAAGCTTTATGGGCGAAGGCCAAGGAAGAAACCACTGCTGAAGAAAAGACATAAAAATGAACGACTGATCTTTGTCAAAGAGTACCTTGACAGACCACAATTCTTTTGGTAAAATGTTCTGAGGATAAATGAAACAAAAATTGCAAATTGCTTTTTGGCAATGCAAGGCAACAGTTTGTTCACAGACGGCACAATGATGCTTATAAAGAAAAGAACAGCCTACCTACAATTTAGCATGGTGGGGGATCCATAATTCTATGAGGTTGCTTTGCTGCATCTGGCTCTGGAGGCCTTGAACGTACCACATGAAATCAGAGATTTATCAAGAGATTTTAGAAAGAAATGTCCTATTCAGTTTAAGAAAACTTGATTTGAGTCAAAGATCGTGGGTCCTCCAGCATGACAATGACCCAAAGAACACAGGAATGGTTGAAAAATAAAAAAAGCACTGTATTAAAATGGCCAGCAAGGAGTCCTGACCCTCAATCCCATTGAAAATCTTTTGGTTGAGTTGAAATCAGCAATTGGGAAAAAGAAATCTGCGAACACTAAAGAGCTTGAAGTAACTGCAAAGGAAGAGCAGGAGAAAATACCAGCTGATCAGTGCAAGAAGCTTATAGATGGATACAAGAAATGTTTGGAGGCTATGCTGCTTATTCTGTTTCTTCTTTGAAATTACAATATCTTAGTTAAAAAAAACACAATGTTTTATTGTTGTATTACTTGGAAACTCTTTAAAAAATCCTGAGGATATAACTTTGGTAAATTTACCTTTCTTTCTGAAGATATTGCACAGTGTATGAAAAAAAAGAAAGGATGTCAATACAATGTAATTTTTGAAGTGATGTAGCATATGTATAGATTCCTGAGGCTGGTTTCACATTTGCGTTTTTTAGCGCTGGAAAAAAACGCATACCTGCGCATGCGTTTTTTCCCCTATATTTAACATGGGTGCGCATACCTGCGCGCTGGTAAGCGCATGTATGCGATTTTCATGCGCTGCGTTTTTTTGGGGTGTGCGTTGGTATTTTCCAGACGCAGCATGTTGCATTTTTTGGCCCTGCAAAAAAGCGCATGCGCACATATGCGCACGTTTTGCGCTAAAAATGGCCATTATAGCCTATGGA
Source organism: Dendrobates tinctorius (assembly GCF_039654945.1). NCBI lineage: Eukaryota > Metazoa > Chordata > Amphibia > Anura > Dendrobatidae > Dendrobates > Dendrobates tinctorius. The sequence goes on from NW_027361832.1 coordinate 8,520,864, forward strand.
TGCGCATATGTGCGCACTGGCATGCTCATGTATGCGTTTTTTTGCATATGCGTTTTTTTATTTTAACCATGGAATTTAGGGGTTTGGGTTAGAGTTAGGGTCAGGGTTAGGGTTGGGGTCAGGGTTAGGGTCAGGGTTAGGGTTAAGTATGGTTTTGTTAAGGGTTAGGGTCAGGGTTAGGGTCAGGATTAGGGTTAAGTATGGTTTGGTTAAGGGTTAGGGTCAGGGTCAGGGTTAGGGTCAGGGTTAGGGTTAGGGTCAGGGTTAGGGTTAAGTATGGTTTTGTTAAGGATTAGGGTCAGGGTTAGGGTCAGGATTAGGGTTAAGTATGGTTTTGTTAAGGGTTAGGGTCAGGGTTAGGGTTAGGGTCAGGGTTAAGTATGGTTTTGTTAAGGATTAGGGTCAGGGTTAGGGTCAGGATTAGGGTTAAGTATGGTTTTGTTAAGGGTTAGGGTCAGGGTTAGGGTCAGGGTTAGGGTCAGGATTAGGGTTAAGTATGGTTTGGTTAAGGGTTAGGGTCAGGGTTAGGGTCAGGGTTAGGGTTAAGTATGGTTTTAAGGGTTAGGGTCAGGGTTAGGGTCAGGGTTAGGGTCAGGGTTAGTTAGGGTTTAGGGTTTGGGTTAGGGTTAAGTATGATTTGGTTAAGGGTTAGGGTCAGGGTTAGGGTTAGGGTCAGGGTTAGGGTTAAGTATGGTTTTGTTAAGGGTTAGGGTCAGGGTTAGGGTTAGGGTTAGGGTCAGGGTTAGGGTTAAGTATGGTTTTGTTAAGGGTTAGGGTCAGGGTTAGGGTCAGGGTTATGGTTAGGGTCAGGGTTAGTTAGGGTTTAGTATGATTTGGTTAAGGGTTAGGGTCAGGGTTAGGGTTAGGGTCAGGTTTAGGGTTAGGGTCAGGGTTAGGGTTAGTAAAGTCATGGTTTGGGTAGTGTGAGGGGCCACCTAAAAATGTTGGAAAAAAACGCAAACGCGGTAAAAACGCACTAAAAACGCATACAAACGCATAAAAACGCTGCGTTTTTTTCATGCATGCTCATAAAAATGCTTGAAAAAAACGCAGCAGTTGTATGCTTATGTATGCGTTTTTTCAATGCGTTTTTTTGCGGGAAAAACGCGCTGCAAAAAAAAGCAAGTGTGAAACTAGCCTAAGCCACCATTATTCTTATTAATAAGAATAAGTAAATAAAATTGTCAGCTACAACATAAAAAAAAATCCTGTGATGCTGTTAACATATCAATCGCCTCCATCCTGTTGGATTTAGTTAACACTTTCTTTTTGACCCAACAAGTCCCACAAGTATGGGCTAAGAACTTCCAGATTACACATAACACAGTAAATGAGTCGAGGTGAGATGAAAGGATCCGAGCAATCTCGCTGGTCATATGTAAACGTGTTACATACCAGCAAGCACACACGGACAAAGCATGGAAACGCAGAAAGTAGCCCTGTGTGGCCAAAAAAAATTTACTCTCTTCTCCTGGAGGACATTTTTTGATTAATATCATGGCATACTTCACATGAAGTCAGTTCCAAAATAGGAAAGAAATTAATAATTTGAAATACCAAAGGAACAAAAAAAAAAAAAAGTTTCCTTCTTGCCAAACATGTTTCTTGGCTTACGTAATGAAAGAATGAAGTAGAATACAAAAATGAGCAAGTAACAAAAAAAAAAAAAAATATATATATATATATATATATATATATATATATATATATATATATATATATATATATATATGTCCATCATAAAAATAAAAAATAAAATTCACTAAAAAAAAGCTTATGTAAATATTTGTTTTAAAAAGATTTTCATGTGAATTTACATTTTAAGGTACTTTCTACAATGTATTGTGTCATAATTTAAAAAAATAAAAAATCTGTCACCAGATTGAAGGGGGACAGATATTGTTCTTATTTTTTACTGCAGCTCTCACACATTTGTTTTACTTTTTTTTTTTTTTTTTTTTAAATAAAAAAAAAAAATCCGGTTCCACAGATATGGACCTTTTTCATTAGGGCTGATTTTTATGGTCTACGTTTATTGCAAAAAATTGTAATCAATGCCTCTTTTCTCATAACACCTGCAACACATCAAAAACATTTAAAGGGGTTCTCCCATCTCCAAGATCCTATCTCCCATTAGCTAGTAGGTGTAATAATAATATTAGCAAAGACCTCGAATTAGAGATGTATAGTTCCTCTGATTTGGTAGGTCACTTTCCCCATGTGCAGGCATTGCAGAAGCTGTGTTTACGACTAGTGATGAGCGAGTATACTTGTCACTCGAGATTTTCCGAGCATTCTCAGGTGTTTCCGGATTTTTTTTGCTCGGAGATTTAGTTTCTGCCGCCGTAGATGCATGATTTGCGGCTGCTAGTCAGCCTGAACACATGTGGGGATTTCCTAACAAACAGGCAATCCCCATATGTATTCAGGCTGTCTAGCAGCCATAAATCATGCAGCTACGGTGACAGAAACAAAGTCTCCGAGCACACCCAAGTTACTCGGAAAACACCCGAGCATGCTTGCGAAATCTCAAGTAATGAGTATACTCATTCATTACTAGTTACAACCACAAAGAACTGTCACCATATGAGTGGTCGGAACCATGGATACATAAGCTACTGCAATGCCCTAAACATGAGAAAAGAGACATCGCAAATCAGAAGAACTATACTACATTACTAATTGGAGGTATTTGCCAATATTATCATTAGATTACTAATTCTAGGTATTTGCTTTAACTATTATTATTACTACTACTACACCTATCACATATTGAGATACGATCTTTGAGATGGGAAATCTCTTTAAATGTACATGTCACTTGAAGCTGGCTGCATTGCAGGTATGGATATCCAACATACAATTTAATTTTCCTCTATACATATTAACCTTCTTCAGGTACACACGCGGTCAAAATTGTTGGTACCCCTCGTTTAATGACAGAAAAACCCACAATGGTCAAAGAAATAACTTGAATCTGACAAAACTAGTAATAAATCAAAAATCTATGAAAATGAACAAATGAAAGTCAGACATTGCTTTTCAACCATGCTTCCACAGAATAAAAAAAATAAAGAAATAAACCTCATGAAAACGGACTGGACAGAAATGATGGTACCCCTGAAAATAAATGTGACAAAAGGGACATGTCAAATCATGGTTAGCATCACAGGTGTCTACAATCTTGGAATCAGTGAGTGGTCCTGTAAAGAGGGCTATCACTCTCAACATGGACTAGAGGAAGCAAAGGAAAGAGTTGTTTCAGGAGATTAGAAAGAAAATTATAGACAAACATATTAAAGGTAAAAATTATAAGACCATCTCCAAGCAGCTTGATGTTCCTGTGACTACAGCTGCACATATTATTCAGAAATTTAAGCTCCATTGGACTATAGCCAACCTCCCTGGATGTGGCCGCAGGAGGAAAATTGATGACAAATCAAAGAGACGGATAATACGAATGGTAACAAAAGAGCCCAGAACAACTTCAAAACTGAGTAAAGGTGAACTTCAAGCTCAAGGAACATCAGTGTCAGATCGCACCATCCGTCGCTGTATGAGCCAAAGTGGACTTCATGGGAGACGACCAAGGAGGACAATATCATTGAACAAAAATCATAAAAAGCCAGACTGGAATTTGCCAAACTACATGTTGACAAGCCACAAAGCTTCTGGGAAAATGTCCTATGGACAGATGAGACAAAAATGGAGCTTCTTGGCAACGCACATCAGCTCAATATTGACAGACAGAAAAATGAAGCATATCAAGTTTTAATGCATAAGAAAATAAAAAATATTGTCTTAAAATTATGGCTAGGGGATAAATGAGTTTTAGGAGTTCTACCATTGAGACCCCCCCTGATCCCGAAAAAAGGACTCATGTTCAGCTTCTGCTTCATTTAGACGAGGCGCTAAGCCCCTGATACCAGATGGGACGCCAAGTGATAAGTTAGGGTACCGTTACACTACGCAACGCACCAGCGATACCTACAACGATACGACCTGGTAAGGATCGCTGGTACATCGCTACATGGTCGCTAGTAAGCTGTCAAACAGACAGATCTACTCAGCGACGCAGCAATGATCCGGCGATCCATATAACGACCTCGGCGGTCATTGGGACCTTGTCACACAGCAGCTATTCTGACAACTCCCGTCTGCGTCTCCGAGTTCTGTGTCGCCAACGAGGTCACTCGTCGGCGTCAAACACAAAAATGCATGCTGGCCAGCGGACACCAGTGATCAAAAAATAACCCAGGACATTCGAGCACGATCAGTGAGATCGCAGCAGGGGCCCAGTCGCCGCTATGTGTCACATGTGGCGAGATTGCTGTTGCGTCACAAAATCTGTGACGTTTCAGCGATCTCGCTAATAATCTCGCTATGCGAGACGGGGCCTTTAAGGAGAGAGGATAGCTTACAACCTTGGGAAAACCTATAAAAATGCTTTGGTGCTTGCTACAGTATTACTACCGGCATCTGAATGAACATGAATATGACAACAAAAAATACTTGGGACGCTAAAGCAGATACTATTTAAAGGGTTACTGTATTTCTTACCATTGGCTAGGGAATACGTTGCCGATAGCTGTGGGTCTGACCGCAATGACCCTTTGCAATCCAAAGAGAAGGGCTCTGGAACCTTTGGTGAATTTAATGTACAGTCCCCAGATAGCATCCACTGCCCTCATGTGGTATATTGACCAAAATTAATTAGTTAAAGAAGCTGCTGAGAAAATGATGTATAGTTCTTCAGAGTACTTCACTCCACTTCTTCATCAAGATAGACCTGCTTGACTTTGGACTCACCATTAGTGATGAGCGAACATGCTCAGATCAGGTGCTGAGTGTTTTCGGCGTGCCTGAATACCATGTTCGAGTCCCCGCGGCTGCATATCTTGCAGCTCTTCGACAGCCGCCAACACATGCAGGGATTACCTAACAAACAAGGAATCCATGCATGTGTTGCTGCTGTCTAACAGCCACGGGGACTCGAGCATATTATTCGAGCACGCCGAAGACACTCTGTTAGCACCAGAGCATGTTCGGATAACACCTTATAGGTGCTCGTTCGCTCCTAACTAATCACCATCCTTTAGAGAAACCCAGCTGAGCATTAAAAACTGCTACAATTTCCGGCATCAATCACACAATTAATGCTAAAAACTGCCGTTCCAGCACATCCATATTACGCTTGCTACAGCAGGTTGGTATGGCGGATCACCTGTCTTCTACAAAATATATGGAGGTTGGAATTAGCAAAAAAACTACGCCGTAATCAGGCCCCGTGGGTCAGGTGATATCATAAGAGGTTCCTGTTGCAGTGTTTTGGTTTATTATGTCACCTAACCACATTCAGTACTTAGCAGGTTGTAAGTCACAGCTACCTCATTAATTCTAGGTATAAATATAGCTGGCATGCAGGAGTACAGCCGGCACGACTCGGCAACACATTGGTTAAAATGGAAAGAAATCCTTTCTTGCAGGTCTCTTTTTACAACAACTCAACAGCTGTATTAAAAATTAATCAGCAGAGCATTTCCACCCTGGAAAGATTTGTAAGGAGGAGAGAAAGCCAAACTCGTATATCTTTTATAATGAGGCACAGTGACCAGGCTCCGCAGCACACGGCTTGTGCTCCATTTATCGTACGCAGATTGCAATTACGCTTAGCGTGGACAACAAAAATATTGAATCCTTAACTGCTGAAGTTGGAGAAACACTGCTAAGTAGTTCGAGATCAGAAAAATGCTTTAGTAACTTGAGGAATAAGTTATCAGACATGTAGAAGTAAATGGCTATAGAAAGAAAAATCCATGGAATAAATCAGATCTGATAAAGAAGTTAAAGAAGCTGCCAACTATTGGGGACAATTTGTTCTCTCTTAAATGAAGGTAATTGGAGCTAAAATAAATTTTTGCAATGGTTTTTATCAAAAATGTTGCACCAGTTGCGTTTAAAAGACTGGAAAAGCCAAAATGTGCAAACATTTTTAAGGGAACACAATAGCAAAAAAAATATTTTTAGTCCCAAGTACATGCATTTATATAAAACAAATAATAAACATTTGCCACCAAAAGGAGGGCAACCCCCTCAAAGTAAATAACCACAAGGAGGCACATGCTCCATTGCTACGCTAAGTTTATTCAAGAATTGTGTTGTACGATTCCCAAATGTGCCATCCATATTATTCTGTGGGCTCCTGTTCAATATGTACTGTATTTGCCATTATCGTACTTCCAGACACAAGGCTAAGTTCAAACAGAGATTTGTTGCAGCATTTTATCTCCAAAGAAGAAGCTGCGTTTTACATTACCAGTAAAAGCCAGAACTAATGTCAAATTCACCTGGGTGGTTACCGAGATTTGTCTTGGGGAGCCGTGTACTTATTGGTATGGGATTGATCAATCATAAGCAGGCAGCGTCATGCAGAGGAAAAAAAAAACCGCACAGCCCCCTCTCGCCACTGACCTCTGCAGCTATTGTGTAGAGATACAATAGAGCGTTGTTATGTATTATTAGAAACACTTCTGGATCTCATCTCATGACAGTCAGTGTAAAGGAGGGTCAGAGAAGACAGCATTGAGAGATTACATCTGAAAGAGTCTGTCATGATGATACATAACTAAGGTTATATCTGTTGACAGTTCCTGCAGTGTTATGTATAACTAGATGGTGGCCCGATTCTAACGCATCGGGTATTCTAGAATATGTACGTCGAATATGTATGTAGCGTCGAAGATCTCCCGACGGTAGCTGCATCGTTCGAATTCCGCGCCAATTCGCGGCCGGACTGCACCTGTCTCTGATCGGACTGCACCAATCAGCGACTCGGCATTTCCGTTACAGAGACAGACAGAATTAGACGATTATATAGTAGATTACAAACACTTAAGGGTCTCACCTCCCAGTGCTGTCAGCTCTGGCACTCCTACCACATTGAATGCCCTTAGATGATATCTGGAAGGGTTTGTAATGATAAATAACTCTGCAGCTACTGTGCAGAAATAAATCAGAACTGAGTTGTGTGTTATTACTAACACTTCCAGATCTCATCTCATAGCGTCGTCAGCTTTCACCCTCCTCCCCTACACTGACTGCTTTGAGATGAGATCTGGAAGTGTTTGCAATGATACATAACTCAGCTTGGCCATCTCATTAAAGGGAACCTGTCACCCCCCCTGGGCGTTTTTAACTAAAAGAGCCACCTTCAGCAGAACGAAGGCTGCAATCTGTAAAGGTGGCTCTTCCGTTCCTGACCCCCAGTAACACCGAAATATTAACTTTTATAAATAGGTCCTCATTCCGGGTGGGGGGGGGGGGGGTGACAGGTTCCCTTTTAGATATCTTACCACCTGTATTATGCTCCTTGCTTATGATTGGTCAACCTCATGCAGGGGAAGAAGTTCAAGCCTCCATACAAATCTCTGGTAACACGCAGTTGTACTATAACATAAATTTTAGTCTAAGCTTTACAAACTTGTATCTCAGAAACTGAGAGGAAAACAAATACATTTTAATCAGCCCTGTAGCCACTTTTCCATGTTGTGGCCAGTTTAACATGTTCCTACTGGTGAAAGGTCCTCTTTAAGACTTAAAGTGTGTAACTTGTGACCAGATACTAATATTAACCAATGTAATTTTCTTGTTGTTGTCAGGGGACATCGAGGGCAAAAGTCCATGTTCTGGTGATGGATGGTGGTCCCAATATGTATCAAACAATTATTTATCCATTATGAAAAGTATAGTTAAATATTGGAATAATATTTCTATTATTTGCATACATGAACCTTAGAGAGTGTCAATAGCTGTCCCTAAAGTCACAACTCCTGAATAAGGCAGATCTCATGAATGATTACTAGCTTAGAAAACTTTTACCAAATATAAATCCCTTTTGTCTTTGCCCAAACATAATGAAGTCTGAATTCAGCACATGTACATAATGCAATTTTAGTGATGTCTTTCCCATCCATTTTAGGGAGGATATAATATTAGACAAAAACAGCTTTAGAAAACATTTTGTTTTCATTGCTCACAGTAAGATTAAATTGGTGTCTTTTATGCACTGTTTTTTATTAGACATGTTTATTTCATTATCCTCCGAGAAACACTCACGCATTCTACAATGACTTTTTACTGTGTTAATTTATTATGAGGATTAGATATAATTGTTCTGACCAACACACAAGCCTTTAAAGCTGTGCTACTTCCAGAGAAATTCACTTGCAGTTAAACGCTCTACTGGGAATGAGTTCTTTCTCTACTTGAAAAAATAAAAATGTCGTTTTTGTCCGAAACGGAAAACTGAAAATGGGCAATAACAACACAATTTAGTGCAATAGTATTATACAAAAGAAAATAGCAGGAAAAAAGCCTGAAAAAAACCACACACAGTATAATTAAAGTTAGAAAGATACAAAAGTTCATCAGAGACATAAGCTGCATAAAATCAACCACTAACAAAACGATGCAGTAAAGTCACAAAATCAGTCAGATAAAGATATTAAGGTTAGGTGCACACTAAGTATTTGGACCTTTTCTGCATCTCTTTGCAGGAAAAACACAGTGTCTAGTGTCTAATCTGCACGGTTTTAATCATTTTTGGTGCAGATTTTCCCTCACTCATTAGTATGAATGAAATCTGCAGCAAAAAAGCTGAAAGAATTGACATGCTGCAGTTATGAATCTGCACCAAATCTGTAGGTCACAAATAAGCATATAATGTTACTTTGGGAAGGTATGCCGGGTCCTGCCTTAGCATTACTCTATCCTGTAAGAATTCTGTGTAAGGGGGCATTCTGCAAAGTGCCTGTATGTCACTTATTCTACGTGCGGATGTTATCGCTACCAGAAAAGCTGCCTTAAGTGATAGAACCTTTAGAGAGGCCAAATCTAGAGGTTCAATTGGCGGGTCTGTCATGGCTGTAAGGACTAAATTTAAGTCCCAAGGTACACATCTGTCCTTGTGTATGAGTCTCGATCTAGCAGCTGCTTTGATGAACTTCGCCACCCAATAGTTGCTGGCAATATCACATGTACTTATGGAGAGACCCAATTCGAGACCCCTCTGGAGGAATTCCAGAATCTGTTTTGTGGGAATTCCGTCCCTGACATCAAACTGAAAGATGGACAGGAATGGCCTCCCGGTTCTAGCGTAGTTATTTGTGGTAGTTTGTTTTCTGCTTTTCAGGAGAATATCAATTAAATTTTTGGAGAACTATCTATCCTTTAATAGTGTCCTCTCAAACACCACGCCGTCAAACGAAGTCCCGCTACCCGTGGGTGGCTGACTGGCCCCTGGTAGAGGAGATCCGGACGGTTCAGCAGTACCAAGGGATCGCATACAGACATGGTCCTTAACCATGCGAACCAGGTCCTTCTGGGCCAAAAAGGGGCGATTAATATGACCCTTGCCCGATCTTCCCTGATCTTCCTTACTACCAGAGGTAGGAGGTTTAATGGCGGAAAGGCATATGCCAGAGAGAAGTCCCATCTTATCAGGAGGGCGTCCACTGCCAGTGGATCTTCCCTGGGATTCAGAGAGCAGAATGTTTTTTCCTTCCTGTTTTCTTTGGTGGCAAAGAGGTCTACCTCCAGCTGACCCCACATGCGGACAATCTGGTTGTAAATGTCCGTGTTTAAAAGCCCATTCTCCTTGCCTTGGGGCCCTGCGGCTTAGAAAATCTGCCTTCATGTTGTCTTTTCCCCTGATGTGGAGCGCAGTTAAAGATCGAAAATTTTTCTCGGCTATCTGAAGGAGACGTTCCGTTATCCGCATCAGGGCCTCGGAGCAAGTTCCACCTTGGTGGTTGACATAGGCTACTGCTACCTGGATGTCCGAGAGTATCCTCACATGATGACCCCGTAGGTACATAAGTTCTTTAACTGCCAGCTCAATCGCCAACAGCTCCCTCTGGTTAGATGATGTCTCAGCATCGGAGTCCCAATGTCCCTGTACCACTATGTCCCCCATATGGCCCCCCAACCCAAAGGGCTAGCGTCTGTGGTTATTATGCGGGTTATCTGCGTCACCCAGGGCACCCCTGAGGATAAGTTTCTGTCGTCGAGCCACCACCTAAGAGATGTAAGAGTCAAAGGGCTTAGCGATACTTGACCTTGTAGGGAGCCCTCTAAGGCCCTGCTATTAACTAGGACGTCTTTCTGAAGGGCTCTAGTGTGGAATTGTGCCCACCTGACTGCTGGGATACATGGTTAGAGAGCCTAACAGAGACATGGCATGCCTGAGGGTCATGGAGGGTTTATTAATTGCCCGAAGAACCTGCTGCTGTATATGTTGTAATATATCTAATGGCAACAGACAATGCTGAGTTTCTGAATTTAACAGTAAGCCTAGAAACTTCTGGACCCTTAAGGGCTGAAATCTGGATTTCTCGTAATTTATTATCCATCCGAGGCTCTCTAATCTGGACTTAGTCTTCTCTATCTGGGATAGACAATGGTCCACCGAATTCCCCACAATCAAAAAATCGACTAAATATGGGACAATTAAGATATCAACCTCCCGCAAATGAGCCATAACTTCGGCCACTATCTTCGTAAATACCTGGGGTGCTGCTGAGAGACCAAAGGGAAGGGCTCTATACTGATAATGACGGATTATACCGTCTATCGGAACTACCACTCTTAGGAACTGCTGGAAATCTGCGTGGATAGGCACATGATAGTACGCATCTTTCAAGTCCACGACTGCCATAAAACACCCTTCAAACAACATTTTTATTGTTGCATTGATGGATTCCATTTTAAAGGTGCGATTAACCAAAAACTCATTAACATAAATTAATAATCGTTCTAAATGTCTTATCCAGTTTTTGGATTAGGAATAAGGGAGAGTAAAAACCACTACCTCTCTCAGATTCCGGAACTTCTACCAGGACGTCTTTCAGGCGCAGGCTCAAGACCTCCGCTTCTAAAGCAGCTTGTTAGAGGGGCGAAGATCTTAAGGGAGTTGGTTTAAAGGTATCCCGTGGAACATAACTGAACTCCAACCTGAGCCCGGTGGATATTACATTCCGCACCCAGTCACTATTGGTGATCTGTAACCATGCCGGGAGGAAGGATGACAGTCTACCTCCCACGGGAATTGCTAGTCATTGATTCGGTTTCTTTTGTTCTCTCGACGAGCGCCTGAACATGAAGCCCGTACCTCCTCTTCTTCTATCCTCCCATCTGGGATGGTCTCTATTAGGCGAAGGATTACGCCTTCTCCCCTGACTGAATCTCCTTCTATTAAATGGACGTCGGTAGGATGCTGACCAAAGATTTGAGAATGTTTTCTTATCGTACCCAGCTTTCTCAAGCAGTTCATCCAGGACTGCTCCAAACAAATATTCCCCCTCACACGGGATAGTACAGAGTTTCGCTCTGGATTGAATTTCTCCCTGCCAGCACTTTAGCCACAGGGCTCTACGAGCCGCATTAGAGAGTCCTGCTGCCCTAGCGGCCATTCTTACTGCATCAGCAGAGGCATCTGCGAGGAAGGCTGCGGCCTCCTGGATTATTGGTAGGGCCCCAAGAATTGTCAGTCTAGACGTTCCCTGTTTTAACTGCGACTAACTGGTCCAACCAGACCATCATGGACCTGGCCGTGCATGTTGATGCTACTGCTGGTCTTAAAGAACCGGCTGCCATCTCCCAGGTACTTTTAAGGAAGGTATCTTCCTTCCTATCTAAAGGATCTTTAAGGGACCCCATGTCCTCAAAGGGTAGTGAGGATCTTTTTGACGCCTTCGCGATTGCCGCATCTAATTTGGGGGCCTTGTCCCAATTATTCACTGTCGGATCATCAAAGGGATATCTACGCTTGAGGGCTGGTGGTAGCGACCCTCTTTTATCTGGCTTCTTCCACTCTCTGCGGATCAGATCTTGAATTCTTTCGTTCAATGGGAAGACTCTTCACTTCCTCTGCTCCAGTCCCCCGAACATGACATCATGCATGGATAACTGAGGCTTAGGCTCCTCCACTTCCATTGTCCCTCTGACTGCTTTTACCAGCTTGTCTACTCGGTCAAGTGGCGGCAAGTCCTCCTCTTCTGATGTGGACGAGGGAGATGAAACATGGGAGCCCTTACTTCTCCTCCATTCTACCGAGGAATCAGACTCCACAGGGTCCCCACCCCTTAAGCTTTCTGGTTGGGACATGGATTTCAGGGTTTCCTTCATCTCTGCCCTGACTATGTCCCTTAAGATTGCAGCTACAACGGGCGACTCTTCCGCCACGGTCTGCTGGATACAGGGGGGACACAACCTTTTGGGGCATGAGTCTGGTAACGGGCACGCACAAAGTGCGCATTCTCTGTGTTTGGTTTACTCGTGGCCTTCTTCCCCTAAAATAAAACAGAGGGAGGCCCCGTCACTGAGTGAACATTCACTTACCAGTGCCACAATTAAGTACTGGAGAATGAGGGGGATTTATCTCAGCCGATGCTCCTGTTGGTCTAGAGGAGCCTTTATGACTGGACTGGTCACTTCGTCCTGCACGCTCCTTACTGTCACGGGACTCCTTTTGTTTGACCTGCCGAAGGTCATCCAGGGGCGGCAGTGATGACTGGCGTTGCTGCTGCCGCTGCTGCTCCTGATCACTCTCCATTACAGCGTGTAATGTGGCCAAGGCATGGCACCCATCTAGGGTCATGCCTATATACCCCTCCTCCGGACAGCAGATTTCCTCCTGCAGCGCTCCCCCCCCTTAATAGGGGTCCGCTCCCCAGCTGGCGCCGCTATTCGCAGATGGGCGCCGCCATCTTGGGTTCTCGCGCCTGCGCAGTGGAGCCGCCGACCCGGAAGCACCCCCAGGCTCTGCCCCCTGACGTCACCGCTACTCCGTCACCGGAAGCGACGCGGGACGCCCGGGCGCTCCAATATGCAGCGCTCCCCGGCCTTAGCACCCTGCAGCTGCGCGGCCCCCCCTTACCACCGCGCCGCCGGAGCCGGGAGCCCCCGGGGGGGGCATACTTACTGGCGGCGGCATCTTCTATTGAGACGGACATCCTCCGTACGCCGCTGCCTGCTGCACACGCCACCGCCGTGCCAACCATCCCGGGCCACAGTGGCGTCCTCCAGGAGCTCCGCACCAGGCCGAGGTAGGAGACCCCTCGCTACCTGCACCGGCCGGCCGGGGATCCAGCATTTCGTCTGTAGGATCCCGTCCCCTCAGGAACAGGAAACCAACTGATGCGTGGGAGAGGTGCCGCCCTTTTGTATCTGTAGGTTTCCTGTTCCTAAAGGGCAGATCCCCTCTCTCATGGTGCTGTCATGGGAGTCCGAATAAATAATAATAATTTAGGCCCCATGTTAGCTGCTGTTGGACTGCCTAAGATCAGCACATTGTCAGGGATTTTAAAGCATACCTGTTTGACTAAATCACTTAAATATGAAAAGATACTGAGGTTTGTTATATATTCAGTAAAACTGAAGTGACTCCTTCTCTTCTTATCAAACACCTCTTCCTTGTATATTTGATTACTGTCTGTAACTATTCAGAATCTCTGCTTTCAGTGAAAAACACAATGGCGATGAGGCACTTGCATGGTAAAATTTCTAGAAAAATCAGCATATTTTACATGAAGATTCTGAAGGGGGTTTGTGGTCAAATTGCTGTGGATTTTTCTCTTTTTGAAGTAATAGATTTATCCGTGGCATAAAATAATTCCACCCTGGCACTGAAATGAACCATACATTTGTCATGTATGGTCACTAATGATGAGTGAACGTGCTTGAGTGCTAACTGTACTTCACTCCACTTCATCATCAAGATAGACCTCATTGACTTTAGACTCACCATGGGTGATGAGTGAACGTGATCGGACAGGGTGCTAACCGAGTGTCTTCGGCATGCTCGAATAATATGTTCGAGACTCCACGGCTGCATATCGCGAGGGTGTTTGTTAGGCAATCCCTGCCACGTGTTGCAGCTGTCCAACAGCCGCGAGACATGCAGCCGTGGGGTCTCGAACATATTATTTGAGCACAGTGAAAATACTCTATTAGCACCAGAGCATGCTCGGATAAGACCTTATCCAAACATGTTGGCTCATCGCTAATGGTCACCCTACCTGGTGCCCTCCTGTTTGCTTCCTGCAACCTCTTGCGCTGAGAGCACTGTGCCAACTATACTGCAAAGATGTTCGTGACAAGGTAAACCGTAGTAAATGTAAACACCACCTGCCTTTCCTGCGCTGTAGAAGCGTAGGTCGGACTTTTCATTGTGCACCCCGTGTCAATGTTGGGCCATCTTGGCAACAACAGAATTGTAATGCCATCTCATTGAGGAAGGCAGTAGTAGAGAGTCAATTTAAAGTCTTCTGAGCTTCTCAATAAGGAATAAGATTACAAAATCCAGAGAGACTGGTGTAGGAAAAATAGGTGAAGATCGTATAAGTGCTGCCTCTGCGCCGCTGATCTTGTGCTTGTTTACAGGCTGCAATAGTGACATCATGACAACACAGATCATTGCTGCAGACAATCACTGAACTCTACCGATAGACAAGACTTCAAACTCTACCGATAGACAAGACTTCAGTCACTGCACTCTGATTTAGCTGCAGCGCTGCTGTGATGTCACTACTGCAGCCTATAAACAATAGTGGACCAAAGGTTGTGCTGGACAAGAGGACAAGGAGAAACACCTCTTACTATACCAGGAAAGATCTTTGAACAAATTATTAAACAACATGTATGTCAATACCTGGATAAGAATGAAGTGATTAAACAGAGTCAGCATGGGTTTCTAACTAATAAGTCATGTCAGACTAACTTAATTTCCTTCTATGACGGTATCACTGATTGGGTGGATCAAGGAAATGCTGTAGATATAGTATATCTTGACTTCAGCAAAGCATTTGACAAAGTCTCTCATACAATCCTTATTGAAAAAATGACTAAGTATGGAATGGACAAGGCAACTGTTAGGTGGATTCATAACTGGCTTAGTGATCGGACCCAAAGAGTGGTCGTAAATGGCTGCACATCCAGTTGGAAGAATGTCTCAAGTGGGGTACCACAGGGCTCTGTCCTGGGCCCTGTATTGTTCAACATCTTTATCAACGATTTAGATGAAGGAATTGAGGGTAAACTGATTAAATTTGCTGATGACACAAAGCTAGGAGGGATAGCTAATACTAGAGAAGAGAGAGAGAGGATTCAAAAAGATTTAAATAAACTGGAGAAGTGGGCAGCAAATAACAGAATGGTTTTTAACAGGGAGAAATGCAAAGTACTACATCTGGGCAATAAAAATGAAAAAAGCATATATAGAATGGGAGGAATAGGGCTAAGTGACAGCACATGTGAAAAAGACTTGGGTATACTAATAGATCACAGACTGAATATGAGTCAACAGTGTGATGCAGCAGCAAAAAAGGCAAATGAAATTCTAGGATGTATTAACAGAAGCATACAGTCTAGATCACGTGAAGTCATTATTTCCCTCTACTCCTCTTTGGTCAGACCTCATCTGGAATATTGTGTCCAGTTTTGGGCACCACATTTTAAAAAAGACATCAACAAACTGGAGCAAGTTCAGAAAAGAGCGACCAGAATGGTGACCGGTCTGCAAACCCTGTCTTATGAGGAAAGGTTGCAGGATTTGGGAATGTTTAGTTTGCAAAAGAGAAGACTGAGAGGAGACTTAATAGCTGTCTACAAATATCTAAAGGGCTGTCACATTGTAGAAGGATCAACTTTATTCTCATTTGCACAAGGAAAGACTAGAAGCAATGGGATGAAACTGAATGGGAAGAGACACAGATTAGATATTAGAAAAAACTTTTTGACAGTTAGAGTGATCAATGAGTGGAACAGGCTGCCACGAGAAGTGGTGAGTTCTCCTTCAATGGAAGTCTTCAAACAGAGGCTGGACAGACATCTGACTGGGATGATTTAGCGAATCCTGCTTTGAGCAGGGGGTTGGACCAGATGGCCCAGGAGGTCCCTTCCAACTCTACGATTCTATGATTCTAAGTGCTGACCGATGGGGTGAAATAGCCAAAAACCTTCATTAAAGTGTTTTAGAATTAGTGTTGCACACTTTGCTTTATCTGCATCAAATTTGCATGTGTACATGACAACTGGAAAAATATATATCTTTGTACCATGCTCTATGCCTGATGTAAAAATCGAAGTAGTCTTGAAAGCTCGCAGTTTGTTACCATCTTTTCAGTTAGCAATTAAAAGATTTAAACCACTGAGGACTTCCAAATTTTAATATTTTTATATAACCACCAAAATTCACATCATGTTAAAACCTACATGTTGAGAATACTACCCAAAATATATGCCTACTAGGCATACATAACTCATATTTCCAGGAGAAAAAAAAAGTTTCCTTTTTTGCAGGGTGATTTCTGTAGAAATGCAGTCTACATTTTCTTAAACAGTAAAATAAAAAATTAAAAAAACAACGCATACTGATGTATATAGCTTGGGTGGATACCAAAACAACACCCTTGTGGCCTCTGCTATGTAAATGGAGTATGCTATTGATATATTTGGTGTCAGAGAAAAATTAAAACCCGTAAGACATCTCCGGAGAGGGAACATATCACCATCACATTGAACATAACAGTATTAATTATAGCTGCTGAAGTGAGAAACAAAACAATACCTGGGAAAGCGAGAGAGAGCTGCCACGTCAATCTCCATTGATGTAGGGGCCTCATGCAGTAAACAGGTATATAATCAAAGGATATTTGCTCTGGGAAAAATAAACCAAAACTGAGATATTTTTATGCAAAAGGTGGGGAAGTACACTTTCCCAGGTGGAAGTGTCCTCTAATCAAAGCACAGCTTCCAGACCTTATGGAACCAGTGATGATTATTGGGGTCTGCATCAATCCGATATCTATGAGAGAGATATTTTCGGTGTTGTATTAAAGGCACAAACACAACGCCTTCACTCACATCACTTTAAGGCCGGCAGAACCTCTCCAACTTAATAATTGGTCCAATGGATGGTGCTATCCATGTCAAATTTCATCTCTACAGACAGGTAAAATTACGTTAACAGGATGACAAATCTATACAGCCTAAAACCTTCAGGGGCAAAGGTATTCTGTAAATTGTGGATCTCATACATTTCTAAAGGACCTAACACATCCAACAACCAGCCCTCACAGGAGCTCATCGAGGGGACATATGTGGGAATAACCTTAATCTAATAAAAAGAATTTGGGTTTGGTCATTTGTCAATCCTGGAAGGTACAGCTTACTGTGATTCTGTCCTTTCTCCTCAGTTCCTACCTCTGATAAGCTGGGATCCATTTCAGCGACATCAGGTTTAAGGGCCTGTCACACTAAGCGATATCGCTAGCAATATCGCTGTAACCTCACTTGTTTTTGTGACGTAGCAGCGATATTGCTAGCGATATTGCTATGTCTGATTCTTACCGCCGACCGGCTCCCCCGCGATGATCGCTGATCGCGCGAGAACAGCCTGGGCTGTTTCTCATTGTCAGCTTCCTGCTGGGCTTCCTGTGGCGCCGACGAGCGACGCATGGACGTGGGCGGGAGGACGTCAGGATCGCCTCGTCTGACAGGTTAGTAGCGAACCCCTGACCCCTGCTATGTCGCTGGTGAGATCTGCCTGTGTGGCAGCTCACTAGCGACCACTTAGCGATGCACCAGCGATCCTGACCACGTCATATCGCTGGTCGGGATCGCTGGTGCATCGCTAAGTGTGACAGTACCTTTAGTCATTTTGTTTTGTGTTCCCTTTTATGCTATGTAATTGAATATACCTTTGCTTGTTCCCATCTTGTATCCTCTTTGTATTTTTTTTTTTTTTTTTTTTAGAAACACTGCTTACATTTCTACATTTGTGGCCAAAAGTATTGACACCCCTGCAATTCTGCCAGATAATACTCAGTTTCTTCCTGAAAATGATTGCAAACACATTCTTTGGTATTATCTTCATTTAATTTGTCTTAAATGAAAAAAACACAAAAAGAATTGTCCTAAAGCCAAATTGGATATAATTCCACACCAAACACAAAAAAGAGGGTGGACAAAAGTATTGGCACTCTTCGAAAAATCATGAGATGCTTCTCTAATTTGTGTAATTAACAGCACCTGTAACTTACCTGTGGCACCTAACAGGTGTTGGCATTAACTAAATCACACTTGCAGCCAGTTGACATGGATTAAAGTTGACTCAACCTCTGTCCTGTGTCCTTGTGTGTACCACATTGAGCATGGAGAAAAGAAAGAAGACCAAAGAACTGTGAGGACTTGAGAAACCAAATTGTGAGAAAGCATGAGCAATCTCAAGGCTACAAGTCCATCTCCAAAGACCTGAATGTTCCTGTGTCTACCGTGCGCAGTGTCATCAAGAAGTTTAAAGCCCATGGCACTGTGGCTAACCTCCCTAGATGTGGACGGAAAAGAAAAATTGACAAGAGATTTCAACGCAAGATTGTGCGGATGTTGGATAAAGAACCTTGACTAACATCCAAACAAGTTCAAGCTGCCCTGCAGTCAGAGGGTACCACAGTGTCAACCCGTACTATCCGTCGGCATCTGAATGAAAAGGGACTGTATAATAGGAGACCCAGGAAGACCCCACTTCTTACCCCTAGACATAAAAAAAGCCAGGCTGGAGTTTGCCAAAACTTACCTGAAAAAGCATAAAACGCTTTGGAAGAATGTTCTCTGGTCAGATAAGACAAAAGTAGAGCTTTTTGGTCAAAGGCATCAACATAGAGTTTACAGGAGAAAAAAAGAGGCATTCAAGGCATTCAAAGAAAAGAACACGGTCCCTACAGTCAAACATGGCGGAGGTTCCCTTATGTTTCGGGGCTGCTTTGCTGCCTCCGGCACTGGACTGCTTGACCGTGTGCATGGCATTATGAAGTCTGAAGACTACCAACAAATTTCGCAGCATAATCTATGGCCCAGTGTGAGAAAGCTGGGTCTCCATCAGAGGTCATGGGTCTTCCAGCAGGACAAAGAGCCAAAACACACTTCAAAAAGCACTAGAAAATGGTTGGAGAGAAAGCACTGGAGACTTCTAAGGTGGCCAGCAATGAGTCCAGACCTGAATCCCATAGAACACCTGTGGAGAGATCTAAAAATGGCAGTTTGGAGAAGGCACCCTTCAAATATCAGGGACCTGGAGCAGTTAGCCAAAGAAGAATGGTCTAAAATTCCAGCACAGCATTGTAAGAAACTCATTGATGGTTACCGGAAGCGGTTGGTCGCAGTTATTTTGGCTAAAGGTTGTGCAACCAAGTATTAAAATATTTTTGTCTGACCCATTTTTGGATTTTTTGTGAAATGATCAATGTTTTGCTTTTTGTTTCATTCTCTTTTGTGTTTTTTCATTTAAGACAAATTAAATTAAGATAATACCAAAGAATGTGTTTGCAATCATTTTCAGGAAGAAACTGAGTATTATCTGACAGAATTGCCGGGGTGTCAATACTTTTGGCCACAACTGTAGATCAAATATATAAAATTTAACAGCTCTGTTCCTTTTGATCTGTAAAACGCACCCTTGAAGCCATATGTTACCTGTAACGGATGTGCAATCAACCAGTATAAACAATTGGTGGTGACAGCTAGAAGTTCCCTTTTGTTATTGTTAGCTGTGACCATTCTGGGGTGTATATAAATACATCTATATTCCATGATTTAGAATCGGCAGTCTAGACACCATACACTCAGTCGGAGTTCCCCAATAATCGACCTAGTAGTGAAAACTGCCGGGGCCATCATTCATCAATCAATTGCATAATTGTCTTTACTACTGGAGTTGCGTCTACTTGACAAACTGGAGGCAGCGGTGGGATCTGTGTGACCCCCCCCTACACCCACAGTGTCCTCCCTGACATTAGGCATTTAAGCCATGAGCTTTTCCAATGTATATGCTAAACGCTTGGGGCAATGTGAACAAAAACTAAAAAGCAGTTAAGGGACAGCTGAAATATTGGTAAAATAACTATAAAGGACTTAAGTACGGCATAACCTAAATAAAAATAATGCATAAATGTGGATGCACGGTAATTGTGATTAAATGCATCATACTTTCATACAGCGAAGAAAAGACAAACTACCGTCCATCAATAAGTTTAAAAGTTTTATATTGAAATAGAAAAGAATGTATAAATATAGAACAGGAAGCAAGAGAAAAACTAAATGTTGCCCCTTGGGGAATTCATTTCAGAAAACATGGCATCTGCCAGCATTTTCCTCGGCTCTGCTTCACCACTCCCAACAATTACGCCACAGAAGCACGGCTTTGCTCCTTTACTTATAAAAGACGCAAATAAGAAGCCACCTTGGCAACTCTCTGGGAGTTAAAACACGAAGAATCACAGCTGGCACGTTACAGGGGAAAGGAAAACGTTTATGTCATACTCCAGTCAATGATCCTTTTTGTTTGTCATCCTGAAAACAGAGGCATGCGGCCCACTTGTCCTAACTCCCAGGGCTTCTTTTTTTTCTCTCTCTCTCTTTCTTAAGTGGTTAAAGAACTATGCAGAGACTTGGGTCTGTTTTATAAGCACACCTGGGAGGAATAGGGAATCTTGTTACTTTCCTCAGTTTTACCCTGATGTGGTTTGGACCAGATGTTTAAGTCTTACACTACGTACATTTTCTTCTCTTCTTCCAAAGCACAAGCAAAATAAGAGGAATATTTGACTTCACTCCACAAGAGACCTATTTAATAGTTTGGCGGTTATGTAAGTAAAGGTAGCTTGGCTAACCCAATGTTGACGACATACAGAACGACATGATCCTAATGAGTTGGAAAATATTGGCTCTCATGAGGATCAACCAGATGCTACTGCACTGAGAAAAGCTACTGTATTATTGAATTTCATTTTTATGAGGTAAAATTTATTATTCAACCATTAAGGTATCCCAAATGAAATCTTGCATAAAATAGTTTTACAGTTCCTCTCTGGAAAGTAGATTTCATTTTAACATGAAAAGACACCATTTGCAGGAGGGATTCAAATCCCATGACAATCGCCTTTTGCACGTGAAGTGTGAGGCCTGTAAGTCGTTTCCCCCCACACATAAACCGAAGGCTAGATTAATGGAGCCGGGTTGTCAACAAAAGAATGAACTGCACGACGGGGGCAAGAAAGTCCGAGAGGGTTTAGGTGTAAAATCTGAAATAGTGAAAGCTTTGCTTTACCTATTTTTACAATAAATCAACATAAAATTAGACTGAATTCCATTGACATTAGCACGATGTCATTTTATGCCTAACTGTTTAAAACGAGTAGATTACATCCAAGTCTCCTCGACTCTGCTCTAATCTGCACTAAATACAAGACGTCAATAATCGGAGGACAAAAGTTAGCTCAAATGTGGATTGCCACTCAAGTAGAGGAAATCTGTCATCAGCTTTATACCCATTGCCCAAAAGTGATATCTGGCCATGTAGGTCTAGTAACAATATAGACAGAAGAGCAATGAGTGCGTCAGTCATCTTCATTACTTCCCATCCTGTGCCACCCTTCTCTGTTTTGTTCACTCATCATTATTTTCTCAGTTTGAGTTCTGTCTGTGAAAAAAACCTGGAAGTAGCCATCCTAAAGTCAATATCGACCCTTTAACGAGCTTTGACTCCTGACTTAGGATGAAAGTCAAACCAGTCACTATTTGCACGTACTCCACACGTAATCTCCAGTACTTTCAAGACCCCTTTCTTCCACACTCGTACATTCCTCATCCTATCGCCTCCAAGAGTTCTTGCTAAGTATCCACCATCCTCTTGAATTCTGTGCCCCAACATGTATGATTATCCGGCACACTTTGAACTTTCACATGGAACCTGAAAACGCATCTCTTCAAGAAAGCTTACAGCCGGCAATAACCACGCTGCCACAATCTACCAACCTACTGTCTCCTTCCCCATTACACTGTAGACTTTAACCCAAAACTGCAGGGTTCTCTTCCCTCTGTCCCAGTCTGTCATTTTTAGTCTGTTAACTGAAATTTCTATTTGTATTTTGTGTGTAAGACCTTCTTATATGTGCAGCACCATGGAATCAACAGTGCTCCAAAAGTAAATAACATCCATAAGTCCAATTCCACAGGGGCCATATAACGGCCAACAGCTAGGCCAAGTTGGGTCTCTAAGCGTACATAAAATACTGACCCAAAAGTTGACATAGGTCTTAAACTTCTGCGATAGTACTATGAGGCGTTATTGCATAAGCTGGGATTTCCTAAAATCATTAAGTGCTGAAACCAGCCCACAACCTGGCCTATGTGAAGTCATCACAGGCAGGGTGGGGGTGTAGAAAGGTCTCAGGGTTTGATAAAAGTTCAAGCTCAATTATGATTTGCGTTCATGTAGAGAGTTGCACACCCGTGTATGCATGAATCCCGTTTACTGATGGCCAAATCAAAGAACTCTCCTTTGGCTAAACTGAAACATCTCTGCAATCAGTGTAGCAAGTTCTCCTGTTAATCCCGTTTACTGTACCTATATATGCTGTATTATTTTGTCCCCCTTGTAAAATCTTTTGTATATTTTTCATAAACACTGCCTCCGTTTGAATTAAATATAAAATTCAATAGCTCTGTTCCTTCTGTTCTGTCAGCTATGCCTCAAAGCCATAAGCTACCGTAAGTGGTGTCCAATCTATTAAGACGAATTGGTGGTGGCGTCGAGTAGTCTAGGGTTATCGCGAAGTTGTTAGCACTGACCGTACCAGGGTGTACACACATATTCCAGGTGTTGGAATCTGGAGGTGTGTATACCATACGCTCACCTTGAGTTTTCCAAAACCCTGCCTAGTGGTGAGAACAGCCTGTTGCCTTCTCCGGTCATCGCTGGCCAATTGTGTAATTGTCCGGACAATAGTGGACAACATAGAGCCGTTTGCACCTAGATCACAGCAGGTGGTACTTGTGACCTTCCCAACCTGTGATATTAGGAAATTGTAGGATTAAGTCTTGACAAATTGACGATCTCACAATCTATATCTTGCAATGAGGAATAGTGATGAGCGAATGTGCTCGTGTCCCCCGCGGCTGCATGACTCGTAGCTGTTCGACAGCCGCAACACATGCAGGGATTGCCTGCCTGTTAGGCAATCCCTGCATGTGTTGTGGCTGTCTATCAGCCAGGAGACATGCAGCCACAGGGACTCGAACATATTTTTTTGAGCAAGCCAAAGACACTTGGCTAGCACCAAAGCATGCACGGATACTACCTTATCCGAGCACGTTCGCTCGTCACCAATGAGGATTTATCCGAGCACATTCGCTCATTACTCATGAGGATTTATTGATCTTTTGGCTCAAAAGTTGGAATTACAGCTGCAAAAACAACAAGGGAGGTTTGCAGTAAATTCCACAGCTCCATGAACACAAATTACTCTACACATCTTCTTTAACAGAGTATAAAAATATTCGATAATGTACATGAATCAGTGAATTTTCAAGTCTCTAATAAGGGCCTTGTTATAATTTTACCATGGACATGTAAACCTTTCACCTGTCAAAGTGAGTATTGCAGTGGACAAGGTTCAGCACCAGTGACAGTGGACAGGGTTATTGATGTGCCAAGATTCACTCCAGCTTGAATTTCCTTATATTGATTTATATAATAAATGCTGAAATAAACTAATTAATCCGCATACATTTTTTTAAAAAATATTTATCTACTAAATAAAGTATTTGATTGTATAATGTAAGGTTGTAGACTTTCCTAATATATTGCCTATATTAATTCTTCATAGGTCTCAAGATCACATTTTACTGTTTTCAAAGGAAACTTTCATTCTTTGCTTGCTACTAGAGATGGGCGGACACCTGGATGTTCAGGTCGGCAGGTTCGGCCTAACAGTTACAAAAAGTTCGGGTACCAGAACCCAGACCTCATTCACTTGAATGGGGGACCGGGACATCCAGTGAGAGTAGGAGCGGCGGATGGGAGTATTCATCGTCGGATCCTGCGTTGTAAATAAATAATTTAAAAAAAATGGCGTGTGTTCCTCTGTATTTTTGATAGCCAGCCAGGCAAAACTCACAGCTGGGGACTGGTATTCTCAGGCTGGTAAGGGGCCATGGATATTTACCCCACACCCCCAGCCTGCAACCCCTTTAGCTGTCGGCTTCGGCAAGGCTAGTTATCAAGAACAGTGGGTCCCCACGCTGTTTTTTTGTTGTTTTTTTTAATTATTTAAATAAAAAAATTTTTTTTTTTTTTTTTGTAAAGGGCGTGGGGTCCCCCCCCCATTTTTGACAGCCAGCCTTGCTAAAGCTCACAGCTGGGGGCTGGTAATCTCAGGCTGGTAAGGGGCCATGGATATTTGCCCCCCTCCCCCAGCCTAAAAAGAGCAGCCTGGAGCTCCCCAGAATAGGCACGTCGATTTAATGCACCAATTCTGGCCCTTTACCCGGCTCCTCCCACTTGCTCTGTAGCGGTGGCAAGTAGGGTTCATATTTGTGGGGTTGATGTCACCTTTGTAATGGTAGAACCATAAAGACCCATATCCATTACTAATCCCACAGTCACATTGTAAGAAAACACAGCCAACCTGAAAAAAGTCCTTTAATTGAAAGAATGACAGACTCCTTTAATAATCTTAATTAAACCATACTTACGACACCGCCTAATTCCACCGAAGCCCTTGATGATCTGTAATAAACCAAAAGTAAAAGAAACAACAATATACCATACCTGTCCGTTGTTCAGTCCCAAGCAGTAATCTGTGACTGGGGGATAAACAGTTTTCAACCTGGACGATGCTAAGATGCGACCATCCAGGCTGATAACCACTGATCACTGAGCGGTACTCAGTGACCAGTGGTGATGCCATTGAGGTTACGTCCGACCACTGATGCTCCGTTCACAGCCGGGCTAACTGCGGTGACCTCGGTGAAAGTTCTTCTCATGGTGCTAGCGGCGATTTCACCAAGGTCACCACAGTTCAACCAGGCTAGGAACGGAGCCTCAGTGACAGGACGTACCCTCAATGACGTCGCTGAGGGCCGCTCAGTCACCAGTGGTTCTCTGCCTGGACGGTCGCATCTTGGCATCTGTGTCATTCTTTCAATTAAAGGACTTTTTTCTAGGTGTCTGTATTTTCTTACAATGTGACTATGGGATTAGTAATGAATAGGTGTTTTATAGACGCCTCTCCATTAGTGAGCCGTGGGCTTTATGTCACCTGACAATTTAAGGTGACAGGAACCCCACAAATATGAACCCCACTTACCACCTCTACAGGGCAAGTGGGAAGAGCCGGGCAAAGCGCCAGTATTGGCGCATTTAATTGATGTGACTTTTCTGGGCAGCTGCGGGCTGCTATTTTTAGGCTCGAGGGGGGTAATATCCATGGCCCCTTAGCAGTCAGAGAATACCAGCCCCAAGCTGTGACCTTTAGCAAGGCTGGTCATCAAAAATGAGGGGGAGGGGGGCGGGGTCTGCGCGCTGAAGATGGAGGGAGTGTGATTCCAGAGCTCCAGTGACTCCAGACTTACATCGGCTCATATCGGCATTCAGCGGCTTCCTCGACCGCCGTGCAGTGCACCGCCGGCTTCTTAACACCCCCGGGCACATGATGACCCGTGGTAGAACACAGAGAAAGGCTTCTCCTCCGCGCCTGCCTGACTTCTTTCTGAGGACTCAGACTGCACATGCAGCAGGGAAAATGGTAGCAGCTTCCCCTCCCACAGGATCATCTCGTTCCTCCCACGGCTCCCAGGGCTCAGAGAGAGGTGAGACCTCAGCAGATATATATCACAGTAACTCTGCACCTATGACTAGGGGGGACATGAGGGATTTCCTGGCATCTATACGCAGTTCTTTAAGGGAGGACATGCAGGACATGTTAAAGGAGATAAGAGGAGAAGTTAACTCTTTAGGAGTACGTACAGACCACTTAGAAAACAAGATGTCTGAGTGTTTCTGTTATCAACGCTCTTGTGGATGAGAATCAAGCCATGAAAGGTAGATTGGCAGGGGCATTTGATAAAATACACCATCTGGAGGACAGATCTAGAAGAAATAATCTTCGTATAAGAGGCATCCCAGAGACTATAGGAGATAAAGATCTGGCCCCCTTCCTCCAAAACTAAATGCAAGCTGTCCTGCCATCGCTCTCCCCAAGGGACCTGTTAGTTGACAGGGTCCACAGGACGCCCAAACCCAAGCACTTGGATTCGTCTCTCCCCAGGGACACTCTTGTAAGGATACACCTGTATACTACTAAAGAGACCTTTCTGAGACAAATAAGAAATCCTCCTGAGCTTCCTTCTGAGTTTCAGGCACTGCAAGTTTTCCCAGATCTGTCGGCTGCTACGCTGTCTAAAAGGCGGGAATATGCCCACGTCTGCAGAGCCTTGAGGGAGGTCTCCGTGAAATATCGGTGGGGTTTCAATCCTGTGAGACTCTTCATCACTCATGACGGAAATACTGTCATGTTCCTCTCCTTAGCAAGCAGAGGAGAAGCTCACGAGCTGGAAGATCCTTTTTTCACCGAGACAAGCTGACACGGGTCGGAAGGTGGCTTCGGAGTGGTCTATGGCTTGACTGTACTGCATGGTATGAGTCTGGATAACTGGACTCTCCTGCTACGCTTCCTAGTGGGCCTTGGTTCGTGAACTTTTCACTTCCATCCCCCTCGTAGATCCTTGATCTGCGGATCGTCCGAACTGTTTTGGATGTTTATACGAGTGGCTCTCGTATATTTGACTATGTTTTGCTTTCTTATCTTTTTCTTTTTTACTTTTCCTTTCTTTTTTTGTCTGTTGTCTTTTTTATTTTCTTTTTGGCATCCTTTCGGGTCAATACTCTGGCCCATCTTTAAGTATATCTGCTCCCATTTTTTCTTCCAGGTTTTTTCCTCCCAAATACCCAGGCATCTATGTGCTACAATGGACTCTCAGTGTATTTGTAGACGTGTTGGTTCTAACATGCTATATGTGACTATAAGTGTGCAGTTCCATTCTGCCGGCAGCACTGTGAACTTCTCGTATCAGTATTATGAGTATACAAATCTTATCCTTGAATGTTAGGGGCCTAAATTCCCCTGAAAAATGCTCTATGATGTGGAGGGAGGTGGGGAGGTCACGGGCGGATGTTGTCTGCCTTCAAGAAACGCATCTATTGGAAGCCGATAATTTCAGGCTTCGACACCCTCACTTCCCCCACATGTTTTTGCTAATGGTCAGACCAAAAAGGCTGGTGTGTGCATTATGGTGAAACGTACAATAGCATTTCAATTATTATCTCAATATGCTGACTCCGTAGGTAGATGCTTGACAGTCACTTGCCTGCTAAATGGAGAGGTGCACACGTTGACAAATGTATATGCTCCCAATGAAGGCCAACACAAATTTTTGAGAACTACCTTTAATGATATCTCTTTAAAAGCGAAGGCTAGCAATATCATATGTGGTGATTTCAATCTCACCATGAATGCAGACCTTGACTGCTCTTCAGGAAGTTAGAGAACTAGGAGGGGTTTGAACCTCCTATCCCATGAATTTCACCTGCATGATTTTTGGAGATACTCACACGCATCGGAAAGAGATTATACTTTTATTCTCCTAGGCACTCCACATACTCCCGTATCGACTATTTCTTAATAGATAGTGCGACCCTAAGCAGATGTCTAAATGCCACTATTGGCCTAATCGCCTGGTCTGACCACACTCCTGTCTCTCTGACCCTTGCTCTTGCCCACCAGGCTGACCCTGCGTTCAGGTGGCGTCTTCATGACTCATTGCTGCTGGGGGGGGGGGGGGAGGTGGCTGATAGGGTTACCTCGGAGCTGGAGGGCTACTTTTAAATAAACGATAATGGGAAGGTCTCTGATGAGACCCTTTGGTCTGCTCACAAAGTGGTGGTGGTTAGGGCGGTTCTCATACAACAAGCTTCATATTTAAAGAAAAGAGAAGCCAGTAGAGAGGCTCTGGTCTCCCGTTTACATTATTTAGATGCTATTAATAAGGCTGCACATACGCCCTCCGTCTCTGAGGAGATCTCCCAAATTAGATTTAAATTAAGGGAACATTTCCTATACTAATATGCATACAATATGAGGAAACTTAAAACTAACTTATTTGCTACCGGGGAAAGGGCGGGAGCACTTCTAGCTCGCAGAGTTCGTAAACGGGAGGTCATGTCACGAATTGACCACATATTGGATGAGCAAGGTAGAGCCCTTAGGAACCCACGGGACATAGTGCAAGCCTTTGCTCAATATTACACTGCCCTCTATAATTTAAAAGATGATGCCTCCACACCTCAACCTGACCAAACATCTATTGATGCATACTTAGATTCTGTTAATTTGCCATGTATTACCATTAACCAATTAAATTATTTAAACGCCCCCTTCGCGGCTGCAGAAATTCAGCAGGCGATTAAACAGACTAAACTTCATAAAGCCCCAGGCTTATAGGACCTTTTCTCAGCAATTAACACCATAACTACAGCGTCTGTTCACACACTGGAGAGACGCTGGTACTGTGATGGCCCCTAATTTAGAGACCACTATTTCCACTATACCAAAACCGGGGAAATCACTCACACATCTCGGAGATTTCAGACCCATTGCTTTGTTAAATTCAGATGTCAAACTGCTTACTAAAATCATAGCATCTAGACTGAAACTAATTATACCAACTATAGTGTCACCAGATCAGGTGGGCTTTGTTGCAGGACGGGAGACGAAGGATGGCATACGACGTATGTTGAATTTGATTAAAATATCTGAGCTGTCTGGCCAACCCAGTGCATTCCTGTCACTTGATGCTGAAAAAGCTTTTGACAGGGTGCACTGGGGATATTTAAGAGCAGTCCTGAAGAAATCTGGACTGTCAGGCCCTATATTATCCCGCAGTCTGTGCCATGTACTCGACCCCCTGCGCCAGGGTTTTGACGTCTGGCTTCTTGTCCGGCCCGTTCCAGATCATGAACGGTACGAGACAGGGGTGCCCGCTCTCGCCTGTTATTTTTGCGCTGTGCATGGAGCCGCTTGCCGAGCGCATTAGAATGTCGGCGGGCATTTCTGGGATTAGGGTTGGACAGGTTGAGCACAAAGTCGGTCTATACGTCGATGTCATTCTATCCTGTGTAAATGTAGAATCTTCGTTTTCTGCGATTATTTGTGAACTTGGGGAATTTAGCAAGGTCTCATACTATAAACTGAACCACACAAAATCCCTGTTGTTTCCGGTGGCGGTTCCTTGTGCGGCAAAGACAAGGCTGGAGGCCATTTTTCCGTTTAAGTGGATGAGAGAGGGTATTCCATATTTTGGCATTACACTGACGGGTTCTGAGCAGATTGTGGATAGGAACTTTACTAATTTGGAAATACAGCTTAATACACAATTGGAGCAGCTTCATGCTGTCCAGACCTCCTGGATTGCAAGGATTAATGCCTTTAAGATGATTGACCTACCTAAAATATTGTACCTACTCCGGTGCATACCAATGATAATCCCTAAAAAAAGAATTCTAAGATTACAAACTATGGCATATAGTTATATTTGGTCATATAAAAAGTCTAGGATCTCCAGGTCCCTAATGTATTTCCAGTATAAAAAAGGGGGACTGGGGGTACCAAACTTGTTAAAGTATCTTAAAGCCGCTATAATGACGGGACTGAGAGACTGGTGGCAAGCGGACAGAGACCATAAATGGCGTCAAATAGAAAATTATTATGCTACTGCCAAGTCTACCCGATATATTTTGGAGGCTGAAGCTATTAAAACTACTAAATATTCCCCACTTTTGCCAACTATGAAAGCTGCGCTACATCATTGGAGGACAGTGGTCCCATCTCTTATTAAAACTATCACGCCACTCCATATCGTTAAAGGCCCTTGAGATGCATATTCCATACCTTAATCTTCAGTCATGGGTTGCTGCCGGAATTGTGAGTCTGGGAGACCTAGTGGGGAGTGGTGGATTAATCCCGTTTGACCAACTGGCTGCTGAGTTTCCGGCCACCCGGAGGTGTTTTTACCAATACCTACAAATACGTCATATGTTGCATAATTCACCGGACTCGGTTTTTTTCAATTCACAACTAAATAACACAGTTAACGGTTATTTTCTGCTGCCTGATTCTGGCCCGATAGGTATCTCATTATTATATAGAGCCCTGAATGACCCGCCGGATAATACAAAACTGCCCTATATGATCAGGTAGGAGCGGGATCTGGGTTTTCTCTCCAAACCTGTTAACTGGGAGGAAGGATTGTGTGAAGTTGTACGGGTCTCTTCATGTGTGAACCATCTGGAGCAATTGAAAAAGACGCATCTGAAATTGTACCAGTTCCCGGTCCGAACGGCACATTTTGGAGCTGGTGGGTCTGGTGAATGCTGGAGAGGGTGTGGGATGAGGGGTACTCTTGAGCATACTTGGTGGTCCTGTCCGATGCTCCAGCCTTGGTGGAGGGGTGTTGATTTATTTATCTCACAAGTCTTGGGTATCCAGATGACTCTGACCCCAAGCCAGGCAATTTTACACATTGGCCTGAACGAAATTCCTCATATTCTTTGAGGTACGCTGTCACATATTTTGATAGCTGCTAGAGTGTTGACAGCGGCTAGATGTAAAGATCCCCCCCCCCCCCAGAGGTTGCAGGACTAATTGATTGAATTAACGCTCACTGCCAGCTTGAACTAGCACTAGCTCACTCGATGACCGCCATAATAAAAAGATAGAACATTTGGCACCCCTGGATACATAATAGACACTCCACGGTTGCCCCGCTCCAGCCTCCTTAGCCGTATATAATTAAGATGCCAGATATTAGATATTGGATGTTGTTTGTTTTCTTTCCTTTTTGGAATATATTACTGTACTGCAGAACACTGAGACTTATTATGTGTACTTGCTGTTACACATAGTTCTATCGATGCCACTAATGCCTGTTCCTCCCCTCACCCCTCCCCCCCCCTTCCTTTCCTGTTTTTCATTTGTCGGTCCCCACTTTCTGATCCTTATTTTCTCCTCTCGTTCCCCTAGTTTCATATATATGGTGGTTGTAACTATGGTTGTCATTGTTTTGACTTGTTTTCTTGTTCAACCTCAATAAAAATTGAGAAAAAAAAAAAAAAAAGGGGGGGGGACCCCACACAGGTTTTTTAATTATTTAAATAATTTAAAAAACAGCATCGGGACACCCCCATTTTTGTTGATAACTTGCCTTGATGAAGAAAACAGATGAGCATTGCAGCCCCCAGCTGTGAGTTTTGCCTGGCTGGTTTTCAAAAATACAGGGGAACCCACGACAGATTTTTTTCTGTTAATTATTTATTTACAGCACAGGAGCAGCTGATGAATACTCCCATCATCTGCTCCTGCTCTCACTGTTATTAGCGGCAGCAGGTGTTGGATGATGGGATCAGTAGTCCCATCAGCTGACACCAGTGACTTGAGGCAAACTTTATACCTCCAATCACAGCTGAGCGCTCACACTGTGTTTTGACAGTGTGAGAACCGCGGGGCTCTCTGATCGGCGGGTATGATTTCACCGCTGATCAGAAGCAGTGATTGCCATGCTGTCACGCACAGTGGGTTAAGGATCCTCTGAAGGAAGCGCCCTGAAAAACTTCTTTATTCGCAATATCATGTCGAAGAAAATTTCTTTCTGGGAGAGGAAAATTATCTCCATGCTATTACAGATGGGCAGCATACCGGTGGAAGGATCAATCTTGTTTGAAAACTTTTCCCCGTATTGTGCCTCCTTGCACAACCACACCAGGTGAGCAAATTTGAAGTTGTACTTTTCTCACCAAACAGAATTGACTCATCTACTACACTTAAACCCCCGTTACACACTGCGATATCGCTAGCAATATCGCTGTAAAGTTACCGATTTTGTGACGTTGCAGCGATATTGCTAGCGATATCGCTGCATGTGATACTTACCTCCGACCGGCTCCCCCGCTGGTTATCGCTGATCGCGCGAGAAGCTGCTGGACCATTCCTCGTCGGCCACTTCCTGCGGCGCCGACGAGCCACGCGTGGAGCCGGGCGGGAGGACGCAGGATCGCCGCGTCTGACAGGTAAGTAGCGATCCCCGTCCCCAGCGATGTCGCTGGTGAGATCTGCCTGTTTGGCAGCTCACCAGCGACCACCTAGCGATGCACCAGCGATCTTGACCGCGTCATATCGCTGGTCGGGATAGCTGGTGCATCGCTAGGTGTAACGGTACCCTGATCTTGACCGCGTCATATCGCTGGTCGGGATAGCTGGTGCATCGCTAGGTGTAACGGTACCCTTAGATAGTGCTCTCCCTCTTGTTTCCGCTCTTCCTCAGGACCTTATTCACACATTTACTTTTTTTAGGGAAGTACAGCTACTAAAAAAAAGCAATTCTCGAATTCCAATTTGTTTCTTTTTAACAGGATTAAATAACTTCATACTTTGATAGATAGGAATTTTTGGGACACAACGACACCAAAAATATGTTCCTATTTTTCTATTCCATTATGGTATTTTTAAAGGAGGTGACTAGTCACTGAGAAGACTTGAACCAACGGTCCGTTAATTGCTTATACTATATAATGTAATACCACGATATTGTGCTATATGAACAAAACGCAGTTCTCCTTTAAGGTCGAGCTTCAGAGAAGGACTAACATGGCAAGCTTTGGTCATTGCAGGCAGATACAACACAGCTGGCATTTGACTGGCATGAAGCAGGCTCAGCTCCTGATTAGACTTCACAATTTGGACATTAAGCAGTTAAACAAGAAAAGGGATAGATGGTCACTACTATCACAGTGGTATACAGATATAGGCCCCAGTTCATCAGTTATCACCAGAATTCTGGCATAAAATGATTTTAAAAGCTGCAAAATGTTTGCACAACTCATAGTTAAGCCTTTTTATACCAGTCCTGATCAGCTCGGCTAACATTTTGAAAGAAGGGCAGAACCTCACATGTAAGGCTGGCTTCACATTATAGCTTTTGTGCACAGCGCATCGTGCGCATGCGCACTGCGCACCTATGTTTACCATGACGTGCGCATGGTCTTGCGCACACTTGCGTTTGCATGCGCATGCGTTTTTTTTCTTTTGCGCCAGACGCAACATGTTGCATTTTTTGGTCTGCTCTGTCTCGTCAAAAAAACGCTTGCGCACGGAATGCGCAAAAACAACACATTGAAGTCTATGGGAACGCATGCGTGCGCATGGTCTTGCGCACGCTTGCGGTTTTTTGCACATGCGTTTTTGAGGTAAACAAGTCTGGAATGTGGTCTAGAAAGTGGAAAAAATGTCACACCTAACAATGCATGCGCATAAAAACGCAAACGCATGCAAAAACGCATGTAAAATGCAAGCAACGCTGCTTTTTTTTACGCATCAGCGTACGCATGACACTAAAAAACGCGCGTTTGTTTTGAGTTTTTCTTTGCGTTTATGAGCTCGATGCGCTGCGCAAAAAAAACGCTAACGTGAAACTAGCCTTAGAGGCATGGATGAACGCGGTTACCAAATTCACCATAATTTAAGCCAGAAAAGTAGCATGAATTACATCTGAAACTTCCTCTAGTCTTTAACTGCAGCAATTTTGAGATTTCATTTATAAAAAAAAAAGGATCAAAGAAAATAAAATAAAAAAAATCTAATAAACATAAGTAGAGTGAATAATAAAAAAAAAAAAAAAAAAAAAAAAAAAAATTGTAATTTACTCAGTGAAGTCCCAAAGGAGTAGAATGAAAAAGTAACACTTTTCAAGATGGATTTAGAATTAGTGAACCTTTGACATTAAGGTACACAAACCCATAAATATGTCCGTCAAATGCTGCCTGCTGGGCACCAATTACGGTTTATTGTTTCGTTCACACATCTGCTGTTTTGTGCATAATATTTCTGGGTCAATTAATTGACAAATCAAAGGTTTCCCGACACTTTACATTCTGTGCACTGGGCCTCTAAAAAACTCAAAATATTTATTTCCATCAAGATCCACTTAACCCCATTCTCCCCCAATTGCATTAAAATGGAAAATGGCTGGGGGGAGGTTAAACTACACATTAAAAGCAACTTTAGTCTTTGGCTGCGTTCACACATTGCGCTGTTTTACAGATTTTTTTGTAATACAAATTAAAAACTGAAATTTACAGTAAAAGCAAAAAGCTGTGAGATTTCAGAAATCTCATGCACACGCTTGTCTTTTTTACCCTGATTGAATTTGAAAATTACATAGTGAATCATGACTAAGTTAAGCTGCAGCAAATGGAGGCATAGGAGAAGTTTTGCTGTGAGAATCCCCTTATAAGAGCACTGCGGCATACATAATCTTTCCTGGGTTTCCATTCAGCTCTATTTACTACTAAGGCCGTTTGCCCACAATCTGGAACTAGCAGCTATTTGGACGCAGTGCATGTTTGATGCGCCGCCTTCTTCTACTGAATGCAGGTAAATCCCCATGTGTTCACTGAACCGTGCGGATTCACCCCGTCCAATACATTCTATGGGTGCAATTTCTCTTGAAATTGACATGCTGCAGTCTGGAAAGAC
Organism: Dendrobates tinctorius; assembly: GCF_039654945.1. NCBI lineage: Eukaryota > Metazoa > Chordata > Amphibia > Anura > Dendrobatidae > Dendrobates > Dendrobates tinctorius. The sequence continues at coordinate 8,555,342 of NW_027361832.1, forward strand.
GCGCCACATGTCCGTCTCCGTGGATGAGCCGCGGGCGTCTGTGGACGCATAGTGGACATGGGATTTCTTGAAATCCCATTCACTATGCTGCTACAGCGGCCTGATCATGGGTACATACCTTATGTGTCATAAAATTTTGTGTATGTATCATTGATAACACAATACCGCATTATTGGATAAAAAACACTGCATATATATCTGTCTTTACCACTGCAACCAGATGTTAGCACTTAGGCTAGGGTTTCATGGCGTTAGCGGCCTGGACAGCTATGCTGCTGAGAATGCTATAAAGGAGATTAGGTTAGACCCCCATTCACTTCTACAGCGCCGCAATGTAGTTGAGGCACAGGGCGAATAGCCCAAGTCAACAGACCAAAATAAAAACTATAAAAATAACAATGGCGTTTTCTCTAGCATTTTTGATGCAATTTTAAAACATGCAGTGTATTTTTTTTTTATAAATGCATGGATAAAACAAAATGTGGAAATGTATAAAACAAAAAAAGCTTGTAAAAGAAGAATGAAAATAATGGCTTTTAAAATAAAATTGGGGTTATAAAAAAAAAACCACCAAGGAAAGAATGAGTGTCTGTGTGTGCGTGTGTGGCAGAAGCTAAAAGAACAGGGTGGCAGAACTCCCTGCCTGTAGCATTAATAAGCTGCAGCCCTCTCTACAAGTGATGCATCTGCTGGTCCAGGGTATCCTTTCTATGTTATTAGAGGAGGACAGTGGAGCTCAGCCGTGCTGGAAAAATTAAACAGGAAGACAGCAATATATCCACCATCACATTCCAAAAAGCAACAGAAAAACTAATAGACCTACCTGAGAAAACCTCGGTCAGCAAAGCTTCACTCAGACCCGAAGAGCTGGAAGAGCTTGGCCCATAGTACCAGCTTTGACAAATAACTTGCAGGAGAAGGGTTTGAGCTCTTGTTGCCTGAATGGTCAAATTCGGCAGCTCAAAAATGTATTCATTCACAGGAACGCAAGTGCGTTTCGTCCTGGTAAAAAAGAAACATGTAAGTTTATTACATATCAGTTAAAAACGGAGATCCCCGATTAATTCACAGATGTTATAATTAACGATCACTGCACACAATTTAAAGGACATATAAAGATAAAGTTTGTGATCATATGATCATGGCATATCTTGATTTCCCTATTTTTGCCAACAAGTATAAAAAAAAAAAAGGAACGTGAGTCATGCACCGATGACGTGAACAAACCAAGTAGTGATGCTGTTGGTGGACTGCATAAAATGGTCTTTTTTTCCCAGGTTTTACATTTTCTTTTCCATAGTTGTAGGTGTAGTTTATCTGGTAATGCAGTCTACCTTAGCATGACCGCTGAGCCCAGTGATTGGCTGCAGCAGTCACAAGTTGCAGTCGTGATGTCACTGCTGCAGTCATATGAACAAATGACTAGGGGCAATGGTGGAGAAGCAGCGATGGACTGGCTCATTTTGCTAGTTTTAGACAGATGATGACTATGCAAAAAGGAGATTTTAAACCTGTAAAACGCCTTTAATGAGAGAAAGTCAAACACGGACCTGCTGCGGGACTTGCAGATGGTTCTCAAATGTAGTGAACAGCTGTAGAAAAAGCTGCAACATCTGCTGCATCACAATATACCCTAAATCTCTCCTGCGCTGCAAAGTGTTACTGCAGACTGTATACCATTAAAGAGAAACCGTCATTTTTTTTTTTTTTTCATTTTATTAAATTAGTACATATTAAAATAAACAATTTTGTAATAAAGCTTATCAGAGAAACTGGCTTTTTTTCCTCCTCCTGGATTTATTATTCATTCATAATACCTGGGTAAAAACTGTAAAATCTTTATTTAGTGAAGACAAACTTTCCTATTGCTGAGAAAGGAGATTGTTGTTGGTGCTCATAAGATTCTATGAAGAGGTGAGGGGAGGAAAGAAAGAGAGGAGCTAGAGGCAAAGAGACATTCTTGCTGCAAGTTCTTCTGAAATTATAGCTTTCATAGAATTTTATGAGCACCAACTGTACTCTCTCTCAGTAATGGGAGAATATTTATTAACCAAATACATTTTTACACATTTGTATTCCACTTCCTAACAGAAAAAAAAAACCTACCAAACTTGGGCTATGTTCACATGTTGAGATTTTACAGCAGTTAACTTAGGTAAATTAAAAGCGCATTTTTTTTTTACAGTACCAGCAATATCTCTGAGATTTCAGAAATCTCATGCGCATGCTTGCTTTTTTTTTTCTATTTATTGTGCTATTCACAAATACAAAGGTGGAGCCATGACTATTATTTACAGGTGGTAGAATACGAACACAATTGAACCTCCTGTAGGTATAAGATATGTGGCACCCCGAGAGTACGGTTGCCACAGTGGCCTTACCTCCCTCCAAGGAGGAGTGATGTCATGCCTGGAAGCAAGGAAGGGATCTCTTTATCAGGTAGTTCCAGCACACACAGTTCCTGCTCCTAGCCAGCAGAGGGAGCTCTAAACCACAGTTCAGGGGAGCTGCTCTCTCTGGTCAGGAGGAGGAAGTTAGTAGTTAGTTAATGCCTGAGCAGGGAAGCAAGAGGACGTCATTTTGTCGCATTCCGTGCGCATGCGTTTTTTTACGCCGTTGGATGGACCCAAAAATGGAACAGGTTGCGTCGGGCGCGCCTAGACGCACGAAAACGCATACGAACGCGTGCAAACGCAAGACCATGCGCCCGCGATGTTAAACATAGGGGCACATGCGCATGGACGAGCACAATGCGCTGCACAAGAGAACGCTAATGTGAATCCAGCCTAACCTATCTCCTCCATATATCTCTGAACTAATCTCCCGATACCTTCCCTCACGTAATCTCCGGTCCTCCCAAGACCTCCTTCTCTCCTCCACACTTATTCGCTCCTGACTCAACAGCCTCCAAGACTTCTCCCGAATTGCCCATATCCTCTGGAATTCTTTGCCTCAACATGTCCGACTTATCAACCATACTCGGATCCTTCAGACGGAACCTGAAAACCCACCTCTTCAAGAAAGCCTACAGCCTGCAATGATCCCCGCTGCCCCATCACCACTACTGGAGATATCACCTCAACCAACACTGGAACTGCTGCAACCAACCTACTGTCTCCTTCCCCATCATCCTGTAGCATGTAAGCCAGAATATTTCAGCGCATAAAATTGACCTGATGGGTGGCTTTTGCAGGATAATAATAATCTTTTTTTTTTTATATAGCGCTAACATATTCCGCAGCGCTTTACAGTTTGCACACATCATCATCACTGACCCCGATGGGGCTCACAATCTAAATTCCCTATCAGTATGTCTTTGGAATGTGGGAGGAAACCGGAGTACCCGGAGGAAACCCACGCAAACACGGGGAGAACATACTAACTGCTTCATTTTCTGTTGCAGATTTTTACCCCTTTTAAAATGGAAAAGCAAAAAAAAAAAAAATCGGTGCTGAATTTTACTATAGATTTAGAGCAGATTTTTAGCGCGGACCTGGACTAATGATTTTTTATGTTCTCCAAAAACCCAAAATTGAAGAGAGAAGGATCAGGACGTGACAAACAAAAACTTTGTTATACATGATCAGACTAAACTTTGTTATACATGATCAGACTTTACTTGAACTTTTAACATCAGCGCGTTGAGCCAGCAGCTGGTCTGTAGAGGCTCAGTGAGTCCCAATCACAGCTTCATCTCCTATTATTTCACGTCTGACTTTCCCAGTCATTCAGTAGGAAGTCAGGTCATGGAAGCTGGTGACCTGCTGGCTCGACTCCCTTTACCGTCACTTAAACTGTTGCAAAGGATTTTTCTTTACAATTTATTCTTGGCAGAAATTTGTACATCAGGACCCAACTCCGTCCTCTGGGAGGCAAACATCTGTAAACTTGATACTGAGCTATACAGCAAAGTTATCACTTTGATTTACCACAATGCAACAATCAAGAGGAATAAACATCATTTTTCCAGAAGTCTGCAGATGTAATATAAAGAATCCAATGGACACAATGCTGAATTGTACACGAGCCATCCTCAAATCACTGACATGTTTGGAGTAGAAAAACAGCTCTTACCATTATTCTGACACAAAATGGCCATAGTTCATGAGAGCCTGGAAAACTTTACTAATAGGCAATATATTTTTTTTTAAAAAAAAACTCCACTTTGCAATTAGCTATACTGGGCGATTAATAAATAAAAGGTGAAGCTACAAAAAAAATGAATGTTCTGCCGTTATCAAGGTTTAGAGCATCTATCCTGTATAATATATAGAAGCAAGACGTTTCTGTGACTGACACAATGAAAGGAAAAAACAAAGGAAACTTCAAAAAGGAGTAAAATATTTAAAGGGGAATCCACAAAAAAAGATGATGCACTGACATAGAGCCTACGTGCAAGGTATGAGCTTGATAGTGTGTCCAATCCTATAGGATCTGGGCACATGTTGTGGTTTTGTCGCATTTTTTTTGGCGCAGATTTACCACTAAACCTGAAGGATTTCCTAGCACCAGCAAAGTGAATGCGACTCCTGACGTCTCATGCACACGTTGCTTATTTTTTTCCTTGCAGATTTGCATTAGATTTAAATCAGCAGCACGTCAATTCTTTTAGAGTTGTTACGGAATATTTCACCCATGAATATGAAAAATGGAAGCACAAAATGTGTCAAACACGCGTGTTATCCTGCGGATTTTGCCAACATGTCAGTATTTGCAGCAGATTTTTCTCCAATTCACGTCAGCACAAATTCACCTGCACTGTGTACAGAGATAATACAGGAATGAAATGTGAGTCTTCAATATGGACACCCTACACAGAAGGCTCTCACTTCCACATGTGTACAGGTCACTATTGAAACCAAATTAAATACAGGACATATTTCATATAAAGTGGACAACCCCTTATTAATTGCCCCATCGTATTGGAGAAAGAAAGAGAAAGAGAAAGAGAGAAAGAAAGAGAGAAAGAAAAGAAAGAAAAGAAAGAAAGAGAAAGGGAGAGAGAAAAAGAAAAATAAAGAGAAAGAAAAAAAAAAAAAAGAAGAAAAGAAAAAAAGTAAAACAAAAAGAAAAAAGAAAGAAAATCTCTAAGACTGGTGCCACTTCTCCGACCTGAGCCCTGTGTCCCCCACCAGTCTCATGACATAAAAAGTGTCACATGACCGCCAATCAGGTTGTACTGATCACGAAACACGGTTTACCCAACGTGGTCGACACACAAGAGTCACAGTGGAGGAGTGGTGTCACTTTGGTAAATAAGTACATATTGTTATTTTTAATTTATGCAGCACACTGGAGCAATAAAAGGGAAATTGTCAGCCGGTTTTTGCTATGAAATCTGAGGACAGTGAGATGTAGGGGCCGAGACACTGAATTCAGAGATGTGTCACTTATTATGATGTGTGCCCTTGTTTCAATATAACAAGTGTATTATCAGCAGGAGATTATCACTGCTGGCCTGGTCCAAGTCTGCCCCAGCACTGATTAGCAGCGTACTGTCAAAATAAAATGTACGAAGAAAGCTGTGGTGTGGGTGGGGTCAACTTTCAGAGCTATGCTACTTTACATCTAAGGGTACCGTTACACTTAGCGATGCACCAGCAATCCCGACAACGATATGGATCGCTGGTGCATCGCTAAGTGGTCGCTAGTGAGCTGCCACACAGGCAGATCTCACGAGCGACATCGCTGGGGTCGGGGGTCGCTACTTACCTGTCAGACGCGGCGATCCTGTGTCCTCCCGCCCGCGTCCACGCGTCGCTCGTCTCTCCACAGGAAGCTGACGATGAGAAACGGTCCAGGACGTTCTCGCGCAATCAGGGATGAGCAGCGGGGGGAGCCGGTCGGAGGCAAGTATCACATGTAGCGATATCACTATCAATATCGCTATAACGTCACAAAATCGGTCATGTTACAGCGATATTGCTAGCGATATCATTATGTGTAACGGGGGCTTAAGGACGTTGATTGTATCACAACTGCAGCACCCATTAAGTGACATCGCTGGAATCAGGATCTCTTTCTCTACACTATGCTGCTGTCAGATAAAGCAGCTGAAATCTGCTGACAGACTCCCTTTAATAAAGGGTTGACAATAGAGGACAACCGCTTTAAGTGTTTGCTTTACTAAATACATATTTTGGTTCCTTTACAGATATATGCAAACTATTAGAGACAGAAAATAGTCTAAGTACAGTCTCTTTAATCACTATTACCATACACTTACCAAGCAAGGTCACGGAATTAAAGCACCCAAATAAAAGGTAACTTGAGGTGTGAAACAAGGTCTAATCTAAAAGCCTTGTAAACAAAAAAATATATCCCCGAACTGCAATAAACAATCCAAAATCGACTATTTTCTTATAGTGGATTTCAATAACCTCCAAGGAAATAAAGCAGCAGAGACTTCTGTTTTATTTTTTTTTCCAGTGTTATTGTAAAAAGCGAAGGAAAGCGAGCCACCACCATTAGAAGTCGGATCATGTGTGCAGCAAATGCCTCCAATAAATGTTTCAGTAATTGGGAATGACTAAAGATAAAAGAAAAACAGAATATACTGGGCCAGCTTCATTTCAGGACGTAAATGTAAATATTACTTCTAGAAAAAGTAATTAAGCCCCCCGGAGCACCTGCTCATTCCAACCAGTAATCGTTAATTAATTCTCTACTGTAAAAGATTACAACTCTCCAGACACGTACATGCACAGGGAGCTGGTTATTGGAGAACAGAGGCGCTCACAGTCATCAGAACGGCAAACTAGCCTTCTTGTAGAGGACAAAAAGACCATAGTGAAGTCCGAATTAACGAGGGATTCCCTCCCGTTCCTGACATTTATGGGATATCTACAAGATATTTCATTCATGTCGCTCCATTCACTGATATGAGAATTTGGAAAATAGCTGAGGAAATTAGCGTTCAGGCTTGCACTCCCCCAAGTAATCAGACGAAGGGTGATCATTTATTTAAAGAAGGGGTGCGTAACATTTTTTAGTCCAAGGGTAGCAATGCCATACTGAACCAATTCCAAGGGCCACAAAAATGTAAAAGGATACTTACATGAATGTCACCAGAACCACCATCAGTACATTAATATATCACAAGAACAGAGTTTTGCTTATTTAAGGAGGATTTAGAGAGATTCTGCTCAGTTTCAGCTCCAAAAAATAAGAGTGAACATACACTAATCTACACTGAGTTTTTGAAGCAGAAACTGAGCAGATTCTCGTCAAATCCTCATCAGAATCTCACAACTCTTAAGTTTTAACATAGTCATGAAGTGATATACTTCTTTTTAGTAGTTAGGCACTGTTCCGTAGTCCACAAAGCAATAAAGTTGAGTAAGGGCACAAGGTTTGCTACAGCAGAATAGAAGCAAAACACTACAATGAGTCTATGGCCAAAAATAAATACATTATGATCAACCACCCCCCAAAAAAACATATATGGGCATGTAGGTCTTCGAAATGTAAATCCATCAACACCTAGATATCTTGTACCCATTGCAGAATTCCTGAATGATTAGCATTTCAATTTGTATGCAAATGAGATACAGTGGGGCAAAAAAGTATTTAGTCAGTCAGCAATAGTGCAAGTTCCACCACTTAAAAAGATGAGAGGCGTCTGTAATTTACATCATAGGTAGACCTCAACTATGGGAGACAAACTGAGAAAAAAAATCTAGAAAATCACATTGTCTGTTTTTTTTTCATTTTATTTGCATATTATGGTGGAAAATAAGTATTTGGTCAGAAACAAGCAATCAAGATTTCTGGCTCTCACAGACCTGTAACTTCTTCTTTAAGAGTCTCCTCTTTCCTCCACTGTAAGTGCTTTGGGTGTGAAGGAGCACTTTACAGAAACCTGCATCCTAGATTTGTTTCCCAACCAAGCACCAGCCTCCTTACTTTGACAGATAGGTCACTGTCAAGTTCCTTGTCTGATGTCACACAGGCAGTGAGCTATCAATCCAGCTTAAGAAGCTGGCAAGGTGGGATAAAACAAGTTTGGGAAGCAATGGCTCCTTAAGTGCTCTGTCACACCCACAGAACTTAACATCTTATTTAAATAAGAATGAAGATGCTAAATACCTGGGACTGCAGCAACAGATGGCAGAGAGAAAGGTGAATTTACATTACAAAGTCCTGCATGCCCATATATGTTGTTTGAGAGGTTTGATTTTACTGACAAATACGAGGGGCGCCTGAAAAGTTCGAGGCCCACCCATGAAATCTTTTTTGCAAGGTCTTGTTTTGCAATGCAATATGTTAGTTAGTTGAATGGTCTCATGAGCAATCTGGATTTATTTTTATTTTTTTTGTTTCCGTTACATCATTTTAAAGTTGGGTCGCAAGGCTGAAATATGGAAATGGAGAAGTTGGCAAAGTTCACACATCGGCTGCTGCAATTCACTCCTGTGGTTTCCAACTGCTTCAGCACCCACCCTATTCCCCTGATTTGGCTCCCTCGGACTATCACCTATTCCCACAGGTGAAAAAGCACCTTGGTGGAAGGTGGAATTGCAGCCATTGCAACAGCCGATGTGTGGTGTGAACTTTGCCAACTTCTCCATTTCCATAATTCAGCCTTGCGACCCAACTTTAAAATGCTGTAACAGAAACAAAAAAAATCAAAATAAATCCAGATTGCTCATGAGACCATTCAACTAACTAAATAACATATTGCATTGCAAAACAAGACCATGCAAAAAAGATATCATGGGTGGGCCTCGACGTTTTCAGGCCCCCCTCGTACACCTTTAAATGAGTTTTCCTGGCCCCTGACAAATCAGAATGACAGAGACTGCAGATTATTGAATTGTGACAGTGTGCAATGCGGTTTTCCAATGCGAGAGGGCAGTCACGTGACTGCACGTATACAATTTAAGTTGCCGTTACATACATTGTACAGATAAGATTTTCAGCCACCTTTCACAAAAAAACATTGAGAGAAGCGGATGAGAATCTAGTTGGCACATGACTGCAACTATGCAAATCGCTGCCCAGCATGCTGGGAATACATGCACAATGCATACAGTCCACACCACCACAGCTATAGGGCATTGCTGCTGGGTGATTTTTGGATCCCTTGGCACCATACCATTAAGCAAAAAAAAAACCTTGACACCTCAGCCCTATATCGCTGCATAACAGAGCACAAGGTCACCATAAGATAATTTGAGTGTTGTTTGAAAAAGACCCAGACGGGGTGGAAACGTCACACACTATTCACACGCTATTTGATCTCGGTTTCGTCACAAGTCAATTTTTTGTGGTGTTATTAGTCACATCAATTAAAATACTTTTTTTTGCAATGGATCAAGAGTGCGGCTAGTTTAACTGCTATAGGTTGTATCTTGCACAGTTCCAGTCCATCCAGCACCTTCTTTCTTAGCTGTGTGCGCCTACTGTTTATCTATTCAATGCATACACTGTCAGGATTCCCCTGTAGTCCCTGAATGAAAACTCATTTGTACAGGAAAAAAAAAAACATTCAAATTATTAAAAAAAATTAACTGATTGTCTCTTATAAACAAGAATCATATTTCATAATGTAAAATGCCTTAACGGGGTTTTCCACTACTAGGACAACCCCTTCTTGATCAAAAGTTTTGGTCTCCATAAAACAATAAAGCCTATACTCGCCTCCCGTGCTGGCGTTGTTCCCACATTGTCGACACTTGATCTCTCTGGGATCCGGTGCGGTTGTTGCGACATGTGACGTCGGCCCCCCAATCAGCACTGGCCTTTAAACAAATCGAACAGGAGGCGGGGACAGTTACGCCAGCGCTGATTGGGCGACGGCGTCAAGTGTCACAAAAACAGCACGTGAGCCCCGGAAGAGCGACTGCGGACAATGCAGGAACGACGCCAGCGCAGGAGGGGAGTATAAGCTTTATTATTTTATGGGGGCCAAGTGAGTGTTATGACAAAAAGTTGTCCAAAAAGTGGACAACTTCTTCAAGGAAACAAGCAATACATTCTGCAACATGATGTGCCTAAAGAACCCCATGCAAAGAAAAAAAGCAATAACTTCACACATTTTCTGGTCTGATTCGAATATAATAGAGTTTAAACATCAGAAAAAGCTGTATTTTGAATGCATCCACTAAGGAATAAAAACCTGAAAAACAAAATCTTAGCCTGTTAATGCCTTTACCAGTGAGAAAAATCTAATTCAAACTTTAAGAGATATAAACTATAGGCGGAAAAGTTTCTGCCTGGTCAAACACATTGGTAGCTTTCCCATTTTACACTTTTTCTATTATACTATATTGATTTGCGTGTCTATATTTGTTTTCTCCCAACATATGTTCCTTTATTACTGAGAAAATAAGAGTATACCTGAGGGACATTACAACTAGATGCTGACCGCCAAGCCAAAAAAAAAATTTACTATTCTAGGCCGAGCTTCATTCTCATGAACCAAGGTCAACATGGCTCTTTATAAAAGTGAAAAATAGATCCTGCAATAGACAAGTAGCCGTAGAGAGAGCACTTCTACCTAACAGATCAGCTTTAGAAAATAGGTTAAAGAGCAATCAAAGTGAAGGATGTTCTATGGGGAGAAATAAATTGTAATGTAAATAGCTGAACGGGAATCTCATTAAAGCATAGGCTGGACCATCTCCAGAACAGTACAGAGGGAAGGATAGCAGACAGAAACATGCTAAAGTGGAACATTCAATGACTTACCACCTTAAATTTTTTTTTAATAAAAAAATGTAAATTTATTTGAGAGGTGGGGTGACAAAAAAAAAAAAATGTCATTTCTGAACACATGGGGTAATTCATTTTATGTTTTCATAGATCAGACTTTTATGGAAATGGCAATAGCAAACTTTTTTTTATTATATTTCTATATTTTTCAGTAAAGAAAAGGGTGGGGGTAGACAAACTTATCATTTTTTTGTTATATATTTTAATGTAAAACACAAAAAAGTCACTAATTTGTACTTGGTTTTCCCTCCCCCTAACGGACTTGAACGGCACTCATTCAATCGCCTACACTGTATATTACAATACTACCAAATTTCAGAAGAATGCAAAATAAATTACTATCTCCTCTAAAGCCAATAGACCTAATGTAAAAAGAGAACAATGAATGGGTAGAAGGGCAAAATTAGCAATTGCACGTTCACAGCGCTATATAATATGATGACTGCAATATATTAAGAGGATAAAAACTTTAATGGAGGAGGGCTTCTTTAAGACAATGTCACTTGGATCTTCAGCCATGAATCAATGTCTACTTTAAAGGAAGATTAAAATAAAGATGCAAGATAAATATATACAATGCAAAAGCTATTAATGCATCAAGTGATAGTCAAAAGCACATCCGGCCCTTTAAATTAAAGCCATTTAGCACTAATTATTAATAATTCCACTTAACACACTCTCACAAACCAGCTACATTTAAAAGACAAAAGAACAAAAAACACAAGTCTCTGCTTTCATTATGATGAGGCATTTAAGAGACCACAGCCAGAGAACAAACCACCAATACATACGATCTTCAAGCAAGTCTCGTGTGTTATTCAAGAGACCACAAACCACATAAGAAGTGCTTGATATATAAGGAACGTGTTTTCTGGAACATATTTTTAGCTCTTGGTTATTTTATGCTAAGGGTTATATGCATTGGTTTCCCAATGTTTAAATTGGACTGTGGAGAAAACGTCAGATGTTACTTTCACGCAAACCAGGAGGAATCGTTAATTGAGGAAGACATCAGTAGGGGGGTGGTTGTGGTAATGACTTAATCTTCAATAAATATTTTATTATTAATATACTCAGTCTCTCTAATATGTAGGCAATTTTGATGTCCATATATCATACTGATGAGGACTAAGCCCCCCCACACACATTACAGAAAAGTTGATTTCGGCAGGACCAGTAAATCATCGAAGAGGTCTGGAGGCCTCCTAATGGTACTGTCACACTTAGCGATGCAACAGCGATCCCGACCAGTGATATGACGCGGTCAGGATCGCTGGTGCATTGCTAAGTGGTCGCTAGTGAGCTGCCACACAGGCAGATCTCACCAGCGACATAGCAGGGGTCGGGGGTCGCTACTTACCTGTCAGACGCGGCGATCCTGGCATCCTCCCGCCCGCTCGTCTTTAAAGGTGTCTATAGCCTTAAACCTCCTTAGCGGTCTACATGGCCATGCAGATCATTGAATTGATTAAAATTATACCTTATCTTCATTCTTTCCCATGTTCTGGTTCATTTCTGAGCAGGCAATGACTATTGTCACTAAAATGCCAAAATATCATGAGCATGAAGAGGGCGGTTGGACCAGTAGGACTGATAGCTCATTTTTTATTTATATTTTAAACAAGCCCCATGGCAAATGTAAATCCTTAAAAAAAAAATAAATAAATTCTCTGGAGGAGTAGTTGGCATCAAGTGTCACAGCCCCTTATTTATTGTTATGCGCCAATTCACTAGTACTAGGGACATCGCTTGTACTGGGCGTTGTTCCCTGATTTTGAAACGTTTCTCCAATAGCGCCATTTGTTGCTATTGTTCTGGTTCTTGTGCTTTAGGATGGACAAGAATCACTGCTCATTTCTGAGCTATCAGTGTCTTTGCAACTAAAGCCCTTGAAATCATCACATTAGACTTTCTTCACTGTCAAAACAAAAATGGACATCCTCTGCAGTATAAAGGGGGTTTCACCGGTTTTGTGACGTTATAGCGATATCGCTAGCGATATCGCTATGTGTGATACTTACCTCCGACCGGCTCCCCCGCTGTCCATCGCTGATCGCGCGAGATCGGGCGACTCCATTTCTCGTCGTCGGCTTCCTGCTGTGTGAGACGAGCGACGCTGGACGCCGGCGGGAGGACGTCAGGATCGCTGTGTGTGAAAGGTGAGTATCGTGCGCTGCGTCGCTGCTGCATCGCTGTGGGGTCTGTGTGAAAGCTCACTAGCGATCGTTTAGCGATGCACCAGCTATCCTGACCGGGTCGTATCGCTGGTAGGATCGCTGGTGCATCGTTAAATGTAAAATGGCCTTAAGACTGACGGGCCATTTTATTACATTTTCTACTGTTTTTATCAAAGTATATACCGTAAGCCTATACAATTCCTGAATAGAACACTCAACAGTACTCGTTATATTTTAGTACGGACTACGTTCCTATCAAATTATGTACCGTATATAGTATACTATATAACTATACTATATAATTAATCTGACATGACTACTAAAATTATTGGTAAAACATTAGCGATCAAGCCTAACCCTAATGTTAAGCCTAACCCTAACGTTAAGCCTAACTTTGCCTTTTCATTAACTATCGCTGACGGACAACTTATCAACAGCACTTGTAGCACTGTTTCTCCTCTGATCTCTCATTGATAGAAGATCAGAGGAGAAAGTGTTTTATGATGCAAACCACCAGGGAATGTTTGTTACTACAACTAACTTTCTTAATGATTGCTCTCATTGGATGCTAACGCTGACGTCATCATGACCCAAACCAATCTGGTCTCGATGAGGTCAGGGGTCAAAGCAAGCAGTCTGCACAGGAACACCCACGTTGTAAGATACGTGGGGGTCACGATCAGATAAACGTCGGCGCTGCGCAAAGCGCCGATGTTTATCTACAGATGGCGGTCGCAAAGCCGTTACGTGTATGTTTACAACTAACATAGCACAGCAAAGCTGAACTTTGTCTACATGTCTGACACTGGTAAATGTCCCCTGTCATTTAAATTATCTCTGGAGAGAGATTCTAAAGAACATCTATGCCCGGTCAAAGATCTAAACAGCTCATTTACATATTAAGAGAAAAGTGGATTTCTTTGGAATAAGACATCGGATTGCAGATATAAAAATATAATTTTATTAACTTTCTATGCCATACATGCCCTTAAAGACGGCTTAGGAGGGTTGATCCTTTGAGTGATTCCCTTTAATGAAGACCAACTTGCTGCTACAGGAAAACTGAACGCATTGCATCTTCAGTTATATATTAAAGAGGTACTCATATTATATCACACTCTGTGCTTCTCTAATACACAGTGTCCTGTCAGGAAGATCAGCCTCCTGTTGCAACATGAACAACTAGTACCAGTATGCCATGATCCAGGTTGGATATGACAGGTTTTGAATAAGTAACCTTTTTTCCTTTGAGCTGGTTGCTTGGAGTTGATTTTGCCCCCGGTGGCCATTAGGGTTATTACACAGTGGTGTCTTTTGTTCTAGTTTGTCCCCGATGGTGGTGAGCGTTATTGCATGGGAATCTCTACCAGGTGAGAGACTCTGGCTCCTAACTATCAAGGTGTGTAAGGTGTTCTCACTCACTGTTGGTGATATTAGTCTTTTCCAACCATCCATGGTGAAGGAAGGAGCTACAGAGAGTTCCTGGCAGCTCAGTCAGAATCCTGGAGTGGCAGCTATGGTGAGAGCCGCGCTCAGATGCTGGACTCTGTTGCTGTTAGAGAGCCGGGCTCAGATGCTGGACTCTGTTGCTGTTAGAGAGCCGGGCTCAGATGCTGGACTCTGTTGCTGTTAGAGAGCCGGGCTCAGATGCTGGACTCTGTTGCTGTTAGAGAGCCGGGCTCAGATGCTGGACTCTGTTGCTGTTAGAGAGCCGGGCTCAGATGCTGGACTCTGTTGCTGTTAGAGAGCCGCGCTCAGATGCTGGACTCTGTTGCTGTTAGAGAGCCGCGCTCAGATGCTGGACTCTGTTGCTGTTAGAGAGCCGCGCTCAGATGCTGGACTCTGTTGCTGTTAGAGAGCCGCGCTCAGATGCTGGACTCTGTTGCTGTTAGAGAGCCGCGCTCAGATGCTGGACTCTGTTGCTGTTAGAGAGCCGCGCTCAGATGCTGGACTCTGTTGCTGTTAGAGAGCCGCGCTCAGATGCTGGACTCTGTTGCTGTTAGAGAGCCGCGCTCAGATGCTGGACTCTGTTGCTGTTAGAGAGCCGCGCTCAGATGCTGGACTCTGTTGCTGTTAGAGAGCCGCGCTCAGATGCTGGACTCTGTTGCTGTTAGAGAGCCGCGCTCAGATGCTGGACTCTGTTGCTGTTAGAGAGCCGCGCTCAGATGCTGGACTCTGTTGCTGTTAGAGAGCCGCGCTCAGATGCTGGACTCTGTTGCTGTTAGAGAGCCGCGCTCAGATGCTGGACTCTGTTGCTGTTAGAGAGCCGCGCTCAGATGCTGGACTCTGTTGCTGTTAGAGAGCCGCGCTCAGATGCTGGACTCTGTTGCTGTTAGAGAGCCGCGCTCAGATGCTGGACTCTGTTGCTGTTAGAGAGCCGCGCTCAGATGCTGGACTCTGTTGCTGTTAGAGAGCCGCGCTCAGATGCTGGACTCTGTTGCTGTTAGAGAGCCGCGCTCAGATGCTGGACTCTGTTGCTGTTAGAGAGCCGCGCTCAGATGCTGGACTCTGTTGCTGTTAGAGAGCCGCGCTCAGATGCTGGACTCTGTTGCTGTTAGAGAGCCGCGCTCAGATGCTGGACTCTGTTGCTGTTAGAGAGCCGCGCTCAGATGCTGGACTCTGTTGCTGTTAGAGAGCCGCGCTCAGATGCTGGACTCTGTTGCTGTTAGAGAGCCGCGCTCAGATGCTGGACTCTGTTGCTGTTAGAGAGCCGCGCTCAGATGCTGGACTCTGTTGCTGTTAGAGAGCCGCGCTCAGATGCTGGACTCTGTTGCTGGAAAGCTGCGCTCAGATGCTGGACTCTGTTGCTGGAAAGCTGCGCTCAGGTGTTGGATCCGGTTGTGTATCCAGCTGCATGTTCTATTATTTAAATTCGCCCTGCTGGAGGCGGTGTATCCAGGGTCACGCGTGTCATATAAATTAGCCCTGCTGGAGGCGGTGTGTCCAGTCACACGTGACCATGACACCAGTATCATCCTCTCCTGCTGGGAAGACACTGATTACCATTCCCTCTATATTCTCCTAAATAAACGAACAGACTGTAAGTTTGCAGTCAGGGAAACAGAACTGTCATCTCCTACATTATAATTCTGAGACCGTCACCGTACAATCATCATCATTATCTTTGATATGAAATTCTGCCCTACTTCCTGTGAAGAACTTCAGTGATACAGTCCATGAAATTGCATCATAATGGAATTTTTTTGACCGAGATGGTGACAACCCTTCATAGAACAAAGACATCCAATTTACAGGGGGGATACCAAGTGGTCAGACGACCCAACTGATTGGAAGTATACCATGAAATGTCACATAAAAAGAGATAACTAAAGAAGGTAATACTAGCTGAATTATATATAGGGGACTAGTGACAGAATGAGGTTTAAAAAACAACCAGAAGGAAAACTGGAATGCTACTTTAAACTTCTAAAGGCACTTCTCAACACCAAAAGCAAGAAGCTTTATGCCACCAAGTATCAATAAAATATTAATTTTTTATCAAACCAATTTTATAAAAAAAAAAAAAAAAAAAACATTTAAATGGTAGAACAAGATACCACAGGTACAAAACTGTTTCTGGGTGGGTATACTCGGGAATACTAGTGGTCATCACAAAATAATATAGCATAGTACATATCCATATGTTTCTAATTGCTAATTCAAAGTGAGAGTAAATAATCCTCAATATACCAAGGGTATTAGGGAAAACATGCCACAATATCACATGTAAGTGAATAAACAGTAACTGTACAGCACAACATCAAAATACTTACCGTATATACTCGTGCATAAGCCGAGATTTTCAGCCCATTTTTGGGGCTGAAAGTCGTTCCCCCCCCCCCTCCCTTCTCAGCTTATACGCGGAGTCATATACCGGGGGGTGGGCGGGGAGGGGGAGCGGGGTGTCAGAGACCATACTCACCCCCTCCTGGAAAGTCTCTGCAGCCCCTGCTTTTCCCTCGGTCGTCTGCTTCCTGCGTTCAGCGGTCAAGTGGTACCGCTCATTAAACTCTTGAATATGTGCATATTTCTGAGTTTAATGAGCGGTACCACGTGAACGCTGAACGCAGGAAGCAGATGACCGATGGAGAAGCAGGGGATGCAGAGAAGACCATGCGCCAGGAGGGGGTGAGTATGACCGGGGCAGAGCAATATTCACATGTCCCTGTTCCATTGCTGTGCACCGCTGTGTCTCCAGGTCCTCCTGCTGTGACATTCAGGTCAGAGGGCGCAATGACGTGGTCAGTGTGCACCCTTTGATTAACGTCACTGCAGAGATACGGGAGACACAGCGGTGGACGGCGATGGAACAGAGGCCGTTAAATATCGCCGGTGCCGGGGGCTCAGGACACAGACACCTGGCGCCCAGCGACGGAGAGGTGAGTATGCCATTTTTTTTTTAAACTCCCGCAGCAGCGGCAGCAGCAAATAAGGGGTATTTATGGAGCATCTTATGGGGAAGCATTAACCCTTGTGCAGCAGCATATTATGGGGGGGTATTTATGGAGCATCTTATGGAGCAGCATTAACCCTTGTACAGCAGCATATGTGGGTATTTATGAAGCATCTTACGGGGCAGCATTAACCCTTGTGCAACAGCATATTATGTGGGATATTTATGGAGCATCTTCTTGGGCCAGCATTAACCCTTGTGCATCAGCATATGGGGGCTATTTATGGAGCATCTTCTCCGACCACCATTAACCCTAGGCTTATACGCGAGTCAATAAGTTTTCCCAGTTTTTTTGTGGCAAAACTAGGGGGGGTTGGCTTATACACGAGTATATACAGTATACATGTCCAGTACATGTAACAATGTATCACATAATGTAGGTAAACAGTATTGTTGTGCAGCACATTATAGAATATCTGTAAATGTCCAGTGCATATAAAAGAACAACTTAAGTCTCTTTAGTGGTAGCAGCATAAAGTATCCCCACATGCCCAGTCCAAAAGTCATGGTAAGGGTGCCAATTAAGATAGACCAAAAATGTAAGAGGGTATAAAATTAAAACTTCGAACCCATCCCACCCGACGCGCATTTTGCTTCGTTTATGTCCCTCGACGAAGCATTTCCAATAATGAGGTTTATTTACTTTCACTTTGAATCAGCAAATAGAAACATATGGATATGTACCATGCTATACTATCTTGTGATGACCACGAGTATTCCCAGGTATACCCACCCAGAAAGAGTTTTAAACCGGTGATATCTTGTTTTACCAAGTAGTTTTTTCTAAAATTTGTTTAATAAAAATTTAATATTTCTTGATACTTGGTGGCATAAAGCTTCTTGTTTTTGGTGTTGTGGTTTTGTTTTATGGCTGCATTACATATAGGATAACTATTTGGTGTTTCTACTAAAGGCACTTTACAGTCAAAGCTTCACATTTATCTAGTGACGTGCTACAGCCCTTTCATTTTGGTCACTTGAAAAAAAAAGAAAAAAAGGCCAGTATTATGTTATTTTTTTCATATCTCATGAGATCCATTATTACTTTTATGGTAGTACTATGGGGTAGGTTTTATTATTCAGTATTCAGTCAAGTAGTATTTCGGCTGGTGGTAATTATACACATATATACAAGTATTAGTATTTAGCGGTTACAGATAACCTGTGGCTTTCCAGCTGTCCGGAAACTGAAGACTTGCAGGATAAGCTTGTAGTTCCTAAACAGCTGGACAGTTGAAAACGTACATCTAATACAAGGAAAGTTACAGAAAATTTCCGAACACTTGTATAATCCACACCCATTTATAATGATTTTCTCTATCATATTGAATATGTTCCTACAAAAGTCAGCTTTACAACTTCCTTGGTTAAGTCCCAATGCAATGTGTAATCATGTATGAATGAAGTGTGTAAATCTAAAACTGCATCTCTAGAGAAAACTTCAGAGGAAAATTACATATAACAGGCCATCATTATAACATTGAAAGAAAATCTTTTTTGCTGTTGCCCATCGTTTCTGTTAAGACATTGTCCCTATAAATATTCATAATATTTTAATATTTCCACAAAAATGTGCTAGCTATATCATAGTATCCTATCATGTAATTAAAGGGGTTGTCCGGTCAAAACCGATAAGTCTGAAGTCACTGTGTGACTGCAAATTTATGAATCCCCCCCCGGCGCACGGATTGTGCACTGATGAGATTCGCCAGTTTCACACCAGAGCATAAAGGGTATATACCGTGTTTCCCCGAAAGCAAGACCCTGTCTTACGTTAATTTTACCCCAAAAAGTCCCACCCTGTCTTACTTTCGGGGGAGGTCTTACATTAGCCGAAAAAAAAATGACAATTTCTTTTTAACCAATAAATTAACATTTATTAACATGCTGTTATACCCCATAACAGTGCCGTATCCCACTGCACACAGCCCCACACCCCATAACAGTGCCGTATCCCACTGCACACAGCCCCACATCCCATAACAGTGCCGTATCCCACTGCACACAGCCCCACACCCCATAACAGTGCCGTATCCCACTGCACACAGCCCCACACCCCATAACAGTGCCGTATCCCACTGCACACAGCCCCACACCCCATAACAGTGCCGTATCCCACTGCACACAGCCCCACACCCCATAACAGTGCCGTATCCCACTGCACACAGCCCCACACCCCATAACAGTGCCGTATCCCACTGCACACAGCCCCACACCCCATAACAGTGCACGTTTCCCTACTTGGTTTTTAAATGCTGGACGTTTTCCTCTGCGGTGCGGCTGTGGGTGCGGAAGGCCTGTGCTGCAGGGAACGCTGTGCCAATCAGCAGGGAAACAGCGGTGACGTGGGGCTGGGGCGGCCAATTACAGCCCGAGCTGCTGGACCAATCAGTGCTCGAGCCGGGGGCCGGCGGTGACGTGGGGAACAGGGGCGGCCAATGAGCTGTTGAGCTGGGCGGATTGCGGGGTTAACACGGCGAGTTAACCCCATGAGCGCTGGACCAGCCCAGCTGCACCTGAGGACACCTCTGGAGCCTGGGGACCCAATGGGGGACAGCGGCGGCCCAAAGGTAAGGGCCTTACATTTCACAGCGGCCCCCAACCCTGCCTTACATTCGGGGGAGGCCTTACATTGAAGGACCCCCCCGTAACCCCCACCCTGTCTTACTTTCGGGGGGGGTCCTACTTTCGGGGAAACACGGTAGGTGTTATACATACCCCCGGCCAGTGGACGCAGCCTCACACTCTTGTAGGACACGCTCACTGGCCGTCTGCATCACTAATGGGCAGGGGGAATGTATGACTCATACATACCCTCTGGTTCAGGGTCTGAAAACGCTGAATCCCTGTAGAGCACGATGCATGCGCTGGGGATATTCATAAGTCTGCAGTCACTTGCTTTTGACCAGACAACCACTTTAAAGAACTACAGGGAGAAATGCAAAATTACATCTGGGCAAGAAAAAACAAAAATTACTTTTACAGAATGGAAGGAATAGAACTAAGGAACAGTACGTGCAAAAAAGACTTGGGTACACTAATAGATCACAGACTGCACATGAGTCAACAGCAGCAAAAAAGGCAAACACAGTTTTAGGATGTATTAAGAGAAGCATAGAATCTAGATCATGTGTAGTAATTATCTCTCTCTACTCCTCCTGGGTCAGGCCACATCTGGAATACTGTCTTCAGTTCTGGGCACAACATTTAAAAAAAAAAAGACATTGAAAAATTGGAGCAAGATCAAAGGAGAGCTACTAGGATGATGAGCGGACTTCAAATTATGTCCTAGGAGGATTGGTTAAAGAATTAGTTTGCTACAAGAAGACTAAGAGGAGACTTAATAGCTGTCTACAAATATATGAAGGTAAGTCACACTGTAGAGGGATCATCCTTATTCTCATTTGCACATGGAAACACGGGAACCAATGGAATGAAATTGAAAGGGAGAAGATACAAATTAGATATTAGAAAAAATCCTTTTTGACAGTGTCATCAATAAGGCTGGTTTCACATTAGCGCTTTTTAAGCGCACGCAAGGCCGGGGGTAGCTCCGCCCCCGAGCCGGCTCTCTGCCCGGCGTGCCCGCCCCTTGCTTGTAGCGCCGCCTCCTAGCACACAGCGGCGCCTGCGATCGGCGCACCCTATCTTTAGAATAGGGTGCGCAGATCGTGCGCAGGCCGTGCGCTAGTTGCGCTTTGACCTGCGCTGCGCACTTTTGACGGTGCGCCGTGCGCGCCAAAATCCGAAAGTTTGATTTTGGCGCGCACGGCGCACCGTCAAAAGTGCGCAGCGCAGGTCAAAGCGCAACTAGCGCACGGCCTGCGCACGATCTGCGCACCCTATGCTAAAGATAGGGTGCGCCGATCGCAGGCGCCGCTGTGCGCTAGGAGGCGGCGCTACAAGCAAGGGGCGGGCACGCCGGGCAGAGAGCCGGCTCGGGGGCGGAGCTACCCCCGGCCGTGCATGCGCTTAAAAAGCGCTAATGTGAAACCAGCCTAAGTGGAATAGGCTGACACGAGAAGAGGTGAGTTCTCATTCAATCGAAGTCTTCGAACAGAGGCTGGACAGACATCTGTCTGAGATGGTTTAGTGAATCCTGCGCTACAACCCCCGGGTTGGACACGATGACGCCTGAGGTCCCTTCCTACTGTAACATACTATGATTCAATGTGTACTACAGAGCACCTCCTTTTCTCTTGGGGCGGTTCTCCAGTACCCAGAAACAGGCACTACACAATTAAGTTGCGCATTACAATTCTGTTTACATCAGTTAGCCACTGGAAAAGACTACTCTACAGGAAAGCCCTTTTATCTCAGTCATCAACCTATAACCAAATACACCAAGCTTCATAATGTCCCTAAATATCATACGTTGACCAATAAATCCTCCAAATCATAACTACAATTATAGCAATGTGGCAATAGTTGTACAGTTGTTTGAATTATAACTTAAAGCGATTATATAGGACTGTGATATTGATAAGACTACCTCCAGTATGTAAAAACACATGTGACATGCACAAGTGTGAACAAGTCGGTAAAACAACGTTCACACCACCCACTAACTGAGACACAACAAGAAAACAGATTTGCAAAAATACTCTGCAGTAAAATATATAACAGTAATCAGCAAGTGTTGGTTAACAAATACAGGGTATTTAGTCGATACGTTTTTTGCAAAAAAAAATGTATACCAAGCTGCTTCACCGCGTCAAGGTAACCCGTATTGAAGCAGTCCCTGTCTAATGTATTTAAAACCTGAACATCTGAACAGTGTCTAAAATGAACAGGATTCGGACAGGCGCTTCTTAGTATGGGCTTGTGGTGGAAGACAGCTCTTTTGTGCATGCCACACAAGAGAGGGGATTAATTACTTCAAGTAATCTAGACTATGCTTCTCCTATTACATCCTAGAAAGGTGTTTGCCTTTTTTTCCTGCTGCATCACACTTTTGACTCATGTGCAATCTGTGATCTACTACTATACCCAAGTCTTTTTCACACGTACTGTTGCTTAGTTCTATTCCTCCCATTCTATAGATGTAATTTTCGTTTTTCTTGCCCGTATGCCGAATCTTGCATTTCTCCGTTAAATACCACTCTATTGGTTGCTGCCCATTGTTAAAGCTTATGTAGAATCCTTTCTCTAACTTCTCTACTAGCTTTGCATCGTTTTCAAAATTGATTAGTTTTGCCTTCAGTACCCTTATCGAGATTATTTATAAAAATGATTTACAAGACCGGGGCCAGGACAGAGCCTTGTGGTACCCCACTTGAAACATTTTCCCAATTGGATGTGCAACCATTTATTATCACTCTTTGAATACAGTCGATGAGCCAGTTATGAATTAGTCTTACCATAGCCTTGTCAATTCCATACTTGGTAATTTTTTTCAATAAGGATAGTATGAGATACTTTATCAAATATTTTGCTCAAGTTGAGATATACTATATCTACCGCATTTCCCTAATCCACCCAGTCAGTGAATCCATCATAGAAGGAAATTAGATTAGTCTGACATGACTTGTTTGCTACAAATCCATGCTGGCTCCGGTTAATTACTGTATTCTTATCCAAGTACTTACATACATGCGGTTTAATAATTTTTTCAAAGCGCTTTCCTGGTATAGAATTAAGGCTCACTGGCCTGTAATTTCCTGGCTCCATCTCCTTTCCTTTTTTGAAAATAGGGACATTTGTCCTTCTCCAATCTTCCAGGACTTCTTCTGTTATCCAATATTTTTTTTTTAAAGATTCTGACTAGTGGTTTTGCAATTTTCTCGGCTACCTCTTTCAGTACCCAAGGATGTAATTCATCTGGACCAGTTAGATTTAAATTCATTTAAATTAGCTAAGTGTTCCAGCACCATTTCGCTGTTTATTAGTAGTGTGGTTTCTTTTATTCCTTCAATGGCACCTCCGGCTCCAAAGCCACAGATTCTCCTTTAAACCCTGACATCATGGTCATCTTTAACTACGAAAGATGAACAATATAGTATATAACCAGCCGCCACAGGACCTGGAACCAGTTGAACAAAGGACAAGAGAAAAGAGGGGTGTGTGCTGATTATCAAAACCACACGACTTTATATTGATAACCAAGGAAACGCCATTAATTTTGGTCCAACTTGCTTACGGCATGCATGAAATCAACAAGAAGAAAACTATTTCACATAAAAACTTCACTGGTCACTCTGAAAAAAATTAAAACAGAATACATTTTAGTCCATTCAAATAATCGCATTTCCTTGCAGTGGTAAATCATAAAGTAGGTCCAACTGGACAATCAGTGACAGACTGCTCGAATACGAATCTTAGTATCTGACATGATGTGATGCACAAGTAGCAGAGAGTTTATTGTACAAAAAAAAAATCTTTTTTAGATATGGCCTACTGCAGAATATCATTGCAGTATTCTCTACAGTTGGACACAGGGCCAAACACATTTAATTTCAATACTAAGGATTTGTTTACACAGGAACTATGCAACAGGTTTCCCATCAGGAATTTCCAGATGGAAAAATCCCATGTGTTTTACAGTAGCAGTGTAGTGGATGGGATATTTCTAAATGTCAGCTAAACTCAGTGGAAAAAAAAGCAGCAGCGTATATTGACAGCCATAGCACATCTTATTAGGAATCGGCAGAAACCGGGCAGAATCAGGTGCACATCTTAAAGCCCCTTTACATTTAACGATGCACCAGCCATCCCGACCACAATACGACCCAATCAGGATCGCTGGTGCATCACTAAATGGTCGCTAGTGAGCTGCCACACAGGCAGATCTCACAGCAATACAGCGGTCGTTACTTACCTTTCAGACGCGGCGATCCTGACGTCCTTCCGTCCGCGTCCACGCGTCGCTCGTCGGTGCCAGCAGGAAGCCCAGCAGGAAGCGCCTGACGAGAAATGGACGTGGATTATCTTGCGAGATCAGCGACAGACAGCTGGGGAGCCGGTCGGAGGCAAGTATCACACATAGCGATATCGCTAGCAATATCGCTGCTGCGTCACCAAATCGGTGATGCTTTAGCGATATCGCTATGTGTAAAACCCCCTTAAGGCTAAGTTCACACGTAGCGGAACTCTAGCGGTAAGTTCCGGAATACCATTCCGCGGGAAAAATCGCATTTTAAATTCCCGCGATTTTCCCGCGGAAAAACTAGCATTTTGCAAGCGTAATTAGCTTGCAAAATGCTAGCGTTTTCCAAGCGATCTGTAGTGTTGACAAGTGTGATCAACTTTTTACTACTGAGGCCGCCTATGCAGCATCAGTAGTAAAACATAAAATGTAAAAAAATAATAATAAAAAAAAAAAATGGTGTTATTCTTACCTTCCGGCGTCCCGCGGAGCCTTCCCGCCTCTCTCCACGCTCCCGTTCCCAGTAATCCTTTGCGAAAATGCCCGCGATTACGTCCGTTCTCGCGGGATCGCGATGTCTCGCGGTGATTCGCCATGACGTTGTGCGAATGACCGCAAAGGATTACTGGGAACGGGAGCGTGGAGAGAGGCAGGAAGGCTGCGCGGGACGTCGGAAGGTAAGAATAACACCATTTTTTATTTTAAATTCTATTTTTTACAGGGATATGGTACCCAAAGCCCGGAGGACAGTCTCCTCTCCTCCGGACCGTGGGTACCATCCGCAATTGTTCTACTTACTTTTCGCATGGTGTGCACAGCCACATGTGGGAAGTAAACGGAATAATGCATTCCTATGGGTGCGGGATCGCCGCGATTACGCAAAATTAATGAGCATGCTGCGTTTTTTACCGCAAAGTGATTCCGCCGCAGTAAAAACCGCAGCATTAGCACAGCATTGCAGAATCCCATGGGAATGCATGGGATGCTTATCTTTCGCGGCAAAATCACGCGGTTAAAACCGCCGCAGAAACGCGAAAAAAACGCCATGTGTGAACTCAGCCTGAGTGCGCCTACTGCCACTGCAAATTTGCTGCTGACTTTCTGCACATGTACATAAATATTAAAAGAAAAAAAACAGCTACAATATCTTAAACGGGTTGTCTAGCAGGTAATATTTTACCTATAAATCAAAATAAGTATCTAAAAATTAAAAAAAAAAAAAAAAAAAAAAAAAACACACACAAAGAGACTGATTCCCTACCTCTTTTCCAATGCTTCTTGACATACCAGTAAAGCTCGAAGGTGCTGCTCAGTCAACCACTCGGTCTGGCGTGCAACTCATCTGGTCGGACAGTTCTAACTGCTAGCATTTGCGATTTAATGAAGTCACTTTTTTTTTTCTCAAGATAGTCATTGACATTTATATTTTTTAACAAAAGTCTTTAAAATAGCACATGGGGCTCAAGAAATTATCATAAAATAAAAAATGCTCTTTAAAGTAAACCTGTCAAAAGGATTTTGCTAATTAAACTACAGGTGTTATCAGGTTGCCGCTGTTATACTGATTAAAATTATACCTGGGGTGAAGAAATCAGTCTTGTGGTTCTTGTGCAATCAGTGTTGGAAGAATTCAGTTAATAAGATGCCCATGCTCCGGGACTGTAAGCAGAGTCTTATCTTGGTGCTCTAGGCCAGAGAAACCAAGAAGAGTTTTGCCTATAGGCTGCCCTGAAGCACAAACATGGTCCTCATCATAGAGAGAGAGAGGCAGACTGTTGGGTGCTTTTGGTGGCCTGTGAGCAGGTCTATCCTTGGTTTCTCTGGCTTAGAGCAGGAAGATAAGACTCTGCCTACAGTCCCTCCCCAGAGTACAGGCTTATCATTAACTAAAAACTTCTAACACTGATTACACAAGAAACACAAGACTGATTTCTTCACCCCAAATATCAAATTAATCAATATAACTGTGCCAACAGAACAATGACTGCAGTTCACTTAGCGAAGGTTTGCTTTAACTTTATCTTTAAAGTGAACCTGACAAATGCTGCCCAATCCTTGAGTAGCATGTATCAGGCACTGGCTATATGAACCAAACCAGGTATGCTTGACTCTGAAATACTGCAGGCTATAGTTGGACAGGCGGTTCCCCGGAGGCTTCTCCCCTGGATTGACAGGCTGCTGCCTATGCACGCACATAAATATAAATGTGTCAATCTACGTTACCGAGCGGTGAGAAGCCGCCGAAGAACCGCCTGTCCAACACCACCACCGCAGCATTTCAGAGTTAATCACAGTTCATACTGCCAGTGCCTAATGCATGCTGCCCAAGGACTGGGCAACATGTATCAAGTGTCAGGTTCTCTTTATCCAGTTTTTGCTATATTTCACGCCAAAAGTTGCAAAAATTTTAATATGTTTCATGTTTGTCAATACTCAAAATTTAAAACTTTAAACAGAAACCTTACTCCAGGCAGGGACTGCAGTGAGAGGCACAAAAAAAAAAAAAAAAAAGAGTAACAATAGGCAAAAGTGGCATTTCATGTATCTGCCTATAACATATGGATAAGCAAAGTTGAAGAGGAAAAATAAAAAAACTTTAAAAAAGTCCACTTAAAATGTGGCGCAAAATTTACAGAGAATAAAGTGCAATTACTAAAGCCAATAATAAACTTTTGACTCCAGAAAACTAACAAAATGATATCTAAAACCAAGGCATCAATAATATGAATGTAAAAAAAAATTGACATTGAAATAAGATGTACGTGTGTTTCTCATATTACTATCCTGAAAATGTAGCGCACACAGTAACTGTGACTGGGTGGCTTTTAGTTGCTCAACAGTTAGTTAAAAAAAAAGTTTTGTGAAATTCGACAGTCTACAATAATCTACAATTTTGGACACTACTAATACTTCCTTTCAAAGCACTCGGGGTAGAAATCATGAGTCTGAGATTGTGCATTAAATTGCTGTAACTTTTAATGGTCCCATTAATCTTGTGCGGACAGATCGTTGGGTTTCATGCAGAACCCCTACAACAGGAAATTCTTAAAGCTGCAGAAAAAGCTGGCACAAAATGGATTACAAAACTGTGAAAATGGGAATACTCGGCAGACATTATTCAGGTCTAGTTGAAGACAGACAGTTACATCAAAGCGTGAGTCTGGGGACGGCTTGAAATCAGCTACAGATTTCCAAAGTCAGAACAAGGAGTAATTCCCCGTCACCTGTTCCCTTGTCAGACAGACTTTACATGCGCTCATTCTGCACAGTCTATTATTTACCCTCTCGGTACAGTTTCAAGGTAAATCTGTGACAACACGCAGGATACATTTCATTTGGACCGAGAACAATGGTTTACTGGATTACTCTGTGCATTTACTTACAAATATGATTCTTACTAGAAAAGAACAATGTATTTTAGCAATAGTCAGGTTAACGGATATGTTTTATTTTTTTTTTGCAATTACATAATATCCTCAACAACAGAGACTTCAAGAGAAATTTAGGAGGTCGGATACATTTCAGCCGAGACAGACATCATTTTGTCATGTACACACAGAGGATTTTGCCAACGGACTGTAGTTTTTAAGAAGAATATGCATTATTATGGGCAATCGCTTGCTTTAAAGAGAATTTTGCAGCAATCTTTTCCGAGTAGACGCAAACCATTAGCAGATCATGGACTGATCAGGCAGGAAAGAAACGAGCACTGTCCTCATCTAGAAATGTGCTCAGATCACAAGCTGCTCCTCCATTTCTACATTGCAGTAAGGTGAAGAAAAAGTATTCAACAGAAGAAGACGTTCTTGTGCTCTCCAGCAAAGCACCGAGAGTTCTCTGCAGCGCTCACTGGGCGAATAAATGTATATACACACTTTAATTCCATTTATATTTAAATGTGCATGAAGCAGAAATACTATATTAGCTTTTCTCCTAATGAAGGTTTAATATTTTAACACCCTTACATCTTGTGCTGGGCTTCCATGCATATTACAAAGAGCCCAGCTGTTGATTGAAATCCCAAAGTAAAAGTATCAGCACTGTGACCACATGAAGAACACATTATATTACAAACATATTGAAAAATCCTTACTTTTTCATAATTTCCCTGTGCCCATGTGATCTGTGTAATTTAGGCTTTTTTTTCCTGCAAATGTGGGTGGGTTTTGTGTTCATCCCCAGAACAGTCCTCCATGAGCAGTGTGACCTCCTCTAGTGATTACTACATTGCCCAGGAGGTCACCGCGCATGTGGAAAACTAATACTGTGGAGCTGGGCAAGAAACTCACTGAACTGTGGTCCCATGACCACCTAATAAAAGAGCCTCTCTGTCGGAAGTAACCATCAAGAACAGGTTTCAAAAACCCAATTTTAACATTAGGGCTACCAGTTAATAAATACATAAATATGACTGAATGCAATTTCTACTTAACCATGATCTACTTTAAAGGGAAATCTCTCAGTAAGATCAACCCTCCTAAGCCATCTATATTGACATCTAGGTGACAGTAAGTTGAATAAAATGATACCTTGATATCTGCTATCCGATGTTTGATTGCAGCGTAATCAACATTTTTTTTTAAATATTAATAATTAGCTGTTAAGATCTATGGGCCAGACAGAAATCTCTCTGAGAATCTGCTTCCAGAGATTATTTTAAAGGGAGCGTTACCAGTGTGAGACATGAAGATCAGGAGAGCAGACTGTCTGCTTTTACATGTCTCACCCTGGTAATGCTCTGATTCATTTAAAATAAGCTCTGGAGGCAGATTATCATGGAGAACTATGTCCTGCCCATAGATCTAATTTACATATTAGGAAAAATGTGGGATTATTCTGGAATAAACCATAGGATTTGAAATGTCAAGGTATCATTTTATTCAACTTTCTATGACTCAAATCCCTGTATAGACAGCCTACGAGGCCTTTACCAAGGGGGCATTGCTCAAAGAATAATTATGCGGTTTCAGTTTGTCTGTTTTTTCTCTTTACAGGTATATTTTTGAGTAAAATGTAAATTGCTCTTTTATTCTATAAACTACTCACATGTCTTCAAATTTCCAAGCAATAAATTTTGCATTTATTTTCAGAAAATGAAATAGTCAAAATAACAAAAAAATGCAGTGCTTGCAGACCTCAAATAATGCTAAGAAATCAAGTCCATAATCATTTAGAAACAATACTAATGTTTTAACTCAGGAAGAGTCAATATTTTGTGGAATAACCATGATTTTTAATCACAGCTTTCATGCGTCTTGGCATGCTTTCCACCAGTCTTTCACACTGCTTTTGGGCGACCTTATGCCACTCCTGGTACAAAAATTTAAGCAGTTCTTTGTTTGATGGCTTTTGACTATCCATCTTCCTCCTGATTACATTCCAGAGGCTTTCAATAGGGTTCAGGTCTGGAGATTGGCCATGACAGACAGGGCTGTGGAGTCGGAGTTGTGGAGTCAGAGTCGGAGCTCATTTTGGTGGAGTCGGAGTCAGTATAAAATGGTCCGACTCCGACAATATATAATAAATTGGGTACAGTAGTTCAATGCAGAATGTGCTGAATATTTTTTCATAGGAATTTGGGAAAGTTATGAAATGTCCTATAAATGGCTGTTCTATTCCTGATCTAAGGCTACATTCACACACAGCGTTTTTGCTGCGTTTTTTGAGGATACGTTTTTCAGCTGCAAAAGCAGATCAGCTTTTTAAAAAACCGCATCACCTGAAAGGTTTTTGAGCTCATAGATGATGTTTTCAATAGCAAAAGCAGATTAGACATCTGCTCTATCCATATCTTATCTGTACCAAAAAGAATGAAAGCCGGGTAGCACACAGACTAACTTTTTTTTTTTTTAGCACCAGTCAGGTACACCTCATAGCTGCCCAAAAGAACGCCCAGGACAGGCATTGCTCATCTTCAGTAACACATCAACATCAATTGATAGTTGGAATAAATAGACTGCATTCACCACATCTTAAGGTGCAGGCTTTATTTTCAAGTGTAGGGGTGTGCAGTATGACATTCTGCGGAACAGTATGAGGTTCTGCCCCCCCCTAGTTTTGATCCTGGCTAAAACCGTTTCTTATAGATATGGCAAACCCTCAGGTAACCCTAAATGAAGGTCAATGAACACAGGTGGCTGAATTGAAGGAATTGCTTAATCACCTATTTACTGTGACTAAAAAATTACAAGCTGAGGATTTAACTCCTGGCATTTTCATAAGGGAGTGGAAGAACTTGCTATTTTGCCTGTCCCAAAGAGGAGATTTAATCGCAGATGGCATTTCTGCTTCAATGAACCAGAGAGAGACACAGCTAATGGAAAATAAAATTTTTCTGGCAGCTATTTATGTGGACCCAAGTCATCGTATATTGCTTGATGATCAACAGCTTACTAAAGGAAAAGAAGCTCTGACTGAGGTAGCAGTTAGGATGAGTGGCCTACAGGAGGACTGCCAGGCGCAAGAGGACTTGGGTCCTGACAGTGCTACTGCTGCCATATCTTCATCCTCATCAGATGAGGAGTTTGATTTTGACAAGTATTTGGATGATATGGAGCAGGCAAAGAGTTGCTGCAAGGAAAAAGATTTCACTGTCTCCTATAGCAAGCAGATTGACCATATTTCAGCAAAATGTTTCACTTGCTCTTAAAGAAAAATAAAAATTCAACCGTTCATCAAAACTGACTGTGCATGAGGCAATTCCTTTATACCCGGAAATTGTTAGAGATGTTGCCCATGTGGTTATGGCTTTGCCTCCAACCCAAGTTAGTGCAGAGAGGTTGTTCTCTGGCCTTAAAATTATTAGGTCAGATGTAAGGTAATCTATGAAGGAGGATCTGATGGAGGCAATTCTATTTCTTAGAACGAATTCATACACTGCACAAATGTTATTTAGTATGTTTTTGTTGAAAACTGTTTTTGCCACTTACATAGTTTATTACATAGTGATACTGTATATATATATATATATGTAATCGATATTACATGGTATTACATATTTACAATTTATTACAGTTTTTTGTGTTCTAAAGTTGTATTCCAATAAATATATACTATGTTCTATCTAAATGTCTTGATTATTGTATCATAAAAATGATCTGATGTTCACATTGTACTACAATAAATTTTTCACTTAAATATAAGCAATATATGTTGGAGTCGGAGTCGTGGAGTCGGTGGAAGGGAAATTGAGGAGCTGGAGGTTTGGCTTACCGACTCCACAGCCCTGATTGACAGGGATTTGATGTGGTGGTCCTTCATCCACACATTGATTGACCTAGCTGTGTGGCATGGCGCATTGTCCTACTGAAAAAAAACAATCCTCAGAGTTGGGGAAGATTGCCTGAGCAGAAGGAATCAACTGTGTTTCCAGGAAAACTTGTGTGCGGCTTGATTCATACGTCCTTCACAAAGATTAACCAGCCCAATTCCAGCCTTGCTGAAGCGTCCCCAGACCATCACCGATCCTCCACCAAATTTCACAGTGGGTGCAAGACACTGTGGCTTGTACGCCTCTCCAGGTCTCTGCCTAACCATTAGACGACCAGGTGTTGGGCAAAGCTGAAAATTAGACTCATAAAAGAAGATTACATTACTACAGTCATCTATGGTCCAATCTTTCTTGTCTTTGGCAAACTTGAGCCTGGCTCTCCTTTGTTTCTCATTGATGAAAGGTTTTTTCTAACTTTACATGACTTGAGCCCTGAATCTAGGAGCCTATTACAAACTGTTCTTGCCGTGCACTTCACCCCAGCTGCCATTTGCCATTCCTTTTGTAGGTCACTTGATGTCATCCCGGTCAGTGGAGAGTTGTTATCGCCCTCTGCCGGTCTGTAGCTTTGTTGTCCCCATTGTCTGCTGCTCGACCTTGTTGTAATGGACTGCTGTCTTAGAAAATTTAAGGTTGGAGGCAACATGACACTCACTGTATCCCTCTGCTAGTAAAGCCAGAATTGAGCCCTTCTTTTCCTCACTCAAGACTTTTCTTTTCAAATCCTTTGGTATGGGTAAACGTTATTTTTTCATTCCCATTTCTTTTGGGATAATACTAGCACTTGTTTTGCCATCCAGCTTGTCCTATTGCAAGAGGATTGTGAACACCACAACAGGGTTTTTTTTTTTATACTTTCCTTCATTAAATAGGATTTGGTTCAGGTGATCACCTAATCAGAAGCAAATCAAGTAGAATGAGGTGTACTCTGGTTGGAATTCAAGTAACACTGGAATGGAATGGCTGTTAGACATGTAGAGAAGCTGATTTTTATGAAACTATGCAGTGATCTCTTAATTTTTGCCAAAGCTTTATGTCCCAAGGGAATTCGGTAAGCCATGACCCCTTTTCAAGACTATAAAACTAAACATATTAGGTGCATAAAATATAAAGACCCATATCTCTGGGTGGGGGAGATGAACAACAAAACTAATATCCAGGGGAGCAGCAGGATTAAAACAGGAGCAAAAACTGGACCTCTCTCAACTGGCAATAGGTTTTTTTTATAACCACTATAGGACGAGTTTGTGATTTGTAAAAAGAGCTATTTTTAGTGGGAAATTTAGTGGAAACCTTTTCCAATCAAGTACCTTTATTGGGATAGGATGCTAATCTGTCCAATATCACCATTTGTAAGGCTACTTCAGGTAGCAGGGAGTTCCTTGAAAGCTTTGATATACATGGAAGAGTGGAAGCAAGTATCAGATAAGGGCTAATTGTTTAGTGCTAATCTGCACATTTTACTTACTGTACATACATCCGCATACACCGTGCACAGATCCCCTCTTTTCCCAATCTGATCCCTACTTTAATGTGCTTCCAGGATCATTGGTGAGCCATTGGGGTTAAAAGGCTTGACCGTGAATGCAGGAAAAAGTGACACAAACTCACAGACATATCTGCAGCCCCAGTAATTAAGGCTTATCTGTCCAATGTAAAGGATGTTAGCATGCACTTAAATATTTTAGCATCGTCCATCTTAAGTGATAAGGATTAATGAAATCTTTTGTACAGTGTGACCCTTTAAATAAACAAGGAAGTGACATGAGATAAGCCCAGGAGTGTGAGATTCTCTGAGCCACATTGCAATGTAGTGAAAGCAAACAACCAAGTAATGTCTTCCCCACAGGGAAATTCTAACCTAACAAATCCAAGGAAAATAAAAATAAAAAATGTAACATTCAAGGAAACTACTTCTTTATCTATTTGCACAAGGCACAAACTGTTAATTTTTGACCAAACAAACAAGTTATCGTTTGTTAGTGACTAATAAAGAATAATAATGACAACACAGGGAAAAGCTGATGGCTCCAAAGTGCTGGTAATTAATGGCATTATATAAGAGAATAAAAATAAAGTATGGTGTCTGATCAAACAACATCCAAGTGTGACACAAGTCAATGTGTTGGAGTGTTATTACTTCCTATTAAAATGTTAATAAATTTTATTCCTATAGCGCCAACATATTCCGCAGCACGTTACATTATAGATGGGACTTCTACAGACAATAGACATTACGGCATAGCACTAAACACATACATCAAAACAGATACCAAGAGGAATGAGGGCCCTGCTCGCAAGCTTACAATCTATGAGGAAAAAGGGGAGACACGAAAGGTTCTGATTATTGAGGATGTTAACCTCAGGTCATTAGCAGAACGGAGGGAACGGGTAGGGTGGTAGGCTGAGATGAGGGAGGAGATGTAGGGTGGTGCAGAGCCATGGAGTGCTTTGTGGGTGAGGGTAATAGGTTAATGGGTTGTTTGGGGTATCTAGGTAGAGGTAGCACCTCTGGTGGAGGGCTTGCCGTGTCCTTTCTGGACAGCTCTTCTATCTTTGGTCCTCATCTGATGCTCAACTCTCACCTGTACCTCCAAGTAGCTGAAAGCATGTGGCAGTCGGTACAC
Source organism: Dendrobates tinctorius (assembly GCF_039654945.1). Classification (NCBI taxonomy): domain Eukaryota; kingdom Metazoa; phylum Chordata; class Amphibia; order Anura; family Dendrobatidae; genus Dendrobates; species Dendrobates tinctorius. Next base: position 8,589,450 of record NW_027361832.1, read on the forward strand.
CCCTGAACACCGCTTCGGCAGGCGGGCCAAACCAGATGAGGGGAGCTGTTGGGTTTCTTCGAGACCTACGGTGATTTTTAAGGGTTTTCCTACCCGTGCATGTGAAGACTGGATATGGCAGACTGTGCAGAAGAAACCATTTAAGAGTCAACAGACAGACGAGCGACTCCCAGTACAGCGTTGTGGAGCGCTGAGAGGGCGCAGAGAGGCACATATAGGATACTGCTGGCCATCCACTGCTCCCTGACCTATCTCCAGTTGTCTCGTCTATTTCTTGCCTCTGGGGCTTGATAGGTATGGGCGAGAAAGTGAGGTTGACGACATGCGCAACTCTTCCTCACTTTAATCCAAGTCAAGCGCAAGTCATGACTTCAAGCACTGCCTTTTGTTGATCTGACCAAGGCTTTCGACACACTCAATAGAGGCACCCTCATGATGGCATGATGGTGAAGGTTCTGAACGATGCAGACGAATCTGAGGTATTCCCAGTAACAAACGGCGTAAAACAAGGCTGTGTGCTTGCTCCAAGCCTGTTCAGTATGTTATTCTCTGCAATGTTAAGTGATGCCTTTAACAACTGTGAAGATGGAATCCAGGTTAGGTACAGGACTGATGGCAAGCTATTCAACCCAAAATGCCTGAAGGTGGTTACGAAGGTGCATGAGACGGTTATCCATGAATTATTTGCTGATCAATGTGCACTTAACGCTAGCACGGAACAGCAGATGCAGCATGAAATGGACTGTTCTTCTCAAGCTTGCAACCATTTTGGTCTTGAGATCAACAATAGAAAAACAGAAGTCATATATCAATCTGTTCCAGGGAAACTATACAAGGAGCCACGCATCACAGTGAAGGAGCAAAACCTCAAAGCAGTTGATAACTTCACCTACTTAGGCAGCACACTCTCCCTTGAAGTAACCATAGACCCCGAGGTTAATAACACAATTGCCAAAGCCAGTGCCGCCTTCGGGAGACTGCGTAAGAACGTCTGGGAAACAAAGGAGACTCAGCCGTACCACCAAGCTGAAGGTCTACTGCATGGTGGACCTCACCACACTTCTCTATGCTAGCAAGACCTGGACAGTCTACAGCTGGCATGTTAAACAGCTTAATCATTTTCACATGAGTTGCCTCAGCAGACTTCTCCACATTAGGTGGCAAGACAATGTCCCGGACACGGCAATTCTGGAACAAACCGGACACTGCAGCGTTTATACTCTCCTGCCGAAAGCCCAAGCCAGGTGGGCTGGACATATGTTCAGAATGTCTGACAGCCGACTACCGAAACCACTGCTTCACGGAGAACTGTGGCAAGGAAAGCGAGCAGTTGGGGGGCAGGAGAAGCGCTATAAAGACTGCCTTAAGGCATCCCTCAAAAACCTGGAAGTTAACATCAATGAATGGGAAGAGCTTGCCCTGGATCGTCCAGGTTGGCGAGGCAGGATCAACTCAGGAGCACGTGCAGCTGAAGACAGGAAAATATTGGACGCAAAAAGCGTGCTGTCAGCTAGGCACAAGCAGAATCTGGTGTACTGACCACATCTACTTCCTTACGTCAAATATGTGGGTGAACTTTCAGGGCCCGGATTGGCCTCATTAGCCACCTCAGGACCCATAACTTAATTCTCTTCTAACCCTGAAGCCATGGTCATCTTCGACTACAAAGGACTAACATCATCAATAAGTTTATACTGAATTCTGGAGTGGATGGGTAACCAGTGTAAAGATTGGCACAAGGTAGAGGCATCGATCGGTATAATGATTGGTGAGGAATATGATCCTAGCTGCAGCAGTCAGGACAGATTGAAGAGGGGAGAGTTTGGTAAGAGGGAGACCGATTAGTAGAGAGTTAGAGTAGTCCAGACGAGAATGAATAAGAGAAACAGTAAGTTTCTGCAGTCAAAAGTAAGAAAGGCTCGAATTCTAGAAATGTTTTTGAGGTGCAGATAACAAGAGCGAGCCAGTGATTGGATGTGGTGTGTGAATGAAAGCTCGGAATCGAGTATGACCCCAAGACAACGTGCATGTTGCTGGAGAGTGATGGTGGAACCACACATGGAAATGGCAATGTCGGGCATAGGTAGGATAGTAGAGGGAGTAATCACGAGGAGTTCAGTTTTTGACAGGTTCAGTTTCAGATAGAGGGAGGACATGATGTTAGAGACAGCGAGCGGTAAGACAATCACTGGTGTTTTCCAAAAAGGCAGGCGTGGTATCAGGAGAAGTGTATAATTGGGTGTCATCAGCATAGAGATTGTACTGGATCACAAATCTACTGATTGCTTGACCAATAGGTGCAGCATACAAAGAAGAGGAGGGGGCCTAGGACTGATCCTTGAGGAACCCCAACAGTAAGGGGAAGATGAGAGGAGCAGGAGCCAGCAAAAGATACAGTAAAGGCGCGGTCAGAGATAATAATAATAATAATCTTTATTTATATAGCGCCAACATATTCCGCAGCGCTTTACAGTTTAACAGTTTCAAAACACAAGTCATAAGTAAAAACGCTAACAATACAATAATTAAAGCAAAATAAGACGAAATAAGACGACCCTGCTCGTGAGAGCGTACAATCTACAATGAGGTGAGGGAGATACAGAGTACAGGTGTGTATTTACAATGGTGTATTTACAATTTAGGTCCAGCCATCTTGCAGGAGTGAAGGATGGATGGAGATAGTGAATGGGCTACGCACGCACACTTACACAGAGAATGACTTTGATTAGTGAATGTGATAGGCCGCTCTGAACAGGTGTGTTTTGAGGGAGCGCCTAAAACTATGCAAATTGTGGATAGTCCTGATTTCTTGGGGTAGAGCATTGCAGAGGATAGGAGCAGCACGGGAGAAGTCTTGGAGTCGGGAGTGGGAGGTACGGATTAGTGCAGAGGTTAGTCGAAAGTCGTTTGCAGAGCGCAGCGATCGGCTAGGCCGATAGACAGAAATGAGAGAAGAGATGTAAGGGGGTGCCGCACTGTGGAGAGCTTTGTGGGTGAGAACAAGTACTTTGAATTGGATCCTATAATGAATGGGCAGCCAATGTAAGGACTGGCGAAGAGCGGACGCGTCAGAGTACCGATTACCCAGATGGACGATCCTGGCCGCTGCATTGAGTATGGACTGGAGAGGGGATAGTCGAGTGACGGGGAGGCCAATTAATAGAGCGTTGCAGTAATCCAGGCGAGAGTGGATCAATGCAACAGTGAGGGTTTTTGTTGTTTCCATAGTGAGAAAAGGGCGGATTCTAGAGATGTTCTTTAGGTGTAAGGGGCAAGAGCGGGCAAGGGATTGTATATGGGATGTAAAGGAGAGATTGGTGTCAAACATAACACCCAGACAGCGCACCTGCTGCCGGGGTGTTATTGTGGGACCACCCACGGAGAAGGAAATGTCAGATTTAGGGAGGTTAGTAGACGGCGGGAGCAGAAGTTGTTCAGTTTTGGAGAGGTTGAGTTTCAGATAGAGAGCGGACATGATATTGGAGACTGCGGACAGACAGTCACTGGCGTTCTGTAGAACAGCGGGGGTAAGGTCGGGGGAAGACGTGTATAGTTGTGTGTCATCAGCATAAAGATGGTACTGAAAGCCAAATCTGCTGATGGTCTGTCCAATTGGGGCCGTGTAGAGAGAGAAAAGAAGGGGGCCAAGGACTGAGCCCTGAGGTACCCCGACAGCAAGAGGAAGAGGAGATGACGTGGAGCCAGAGAACAAAACACTGAAGGAGCGGTCAGAGAGATAGGAAGAGAACCAGGAGAGTGCAGTGTCCTTAATGCCTAGTGACTGGAGCCTAGAGAGTAGGAGATGGTGGTCAAAAGTATCGAAAGCTGCAGATAGGTCAAGAAGAATGAGCAGAGAGTGGTCACCGTTACGTTTTGCTGTCAGAAGGTCATTGGTCACTTTGATGAGTGCAGTTTCAGTCGAATGTAGGGGGCGGAAGCCGGACTGTGAAGGGTCTAGAAGGGAGTGAATGGAGAGGTAACGGGTAAGGCGCGAGTAAACTAGGCGTTCCAAAAGTTTAGAGATGAAGGGGAGATTGGAGACTGGTCTGTAGCTGTTTGTGCAGGATGGGTCGAGAGCAGGTTTCTTTAGTAGTGGAGTAACGATGGCGTGTTTGAAGGAGGATGGGAAAATGCCCGAGGAGAGGGAGAGATTAAAGATTGTAGTTAGGTGGGTTGTGACGACTGGAGAGAGAGACTGGAGGAGATGTGAGGGAATGGGGTCGGTAGTGCATATAGTCGGACGAGAAGAAGAGAGGAGTCTGGAGACTTCTTCTTCTGTTATGGGATCAAATGTGGAGAGTGAGCCAGGGGAGATGTAGGAAGGGATGGGAGTCACAGCACTTGGTGGTTGGGAGCAGATTTCTTGACGGATATTATCTATTTTTTCTGTAAAGTGGGAGGCCAGGTCATCAGCACAAATGTCTGTGATAGGGGCTCGTGCTTTTGGCCTGAGGAGGGAGTGAAAAGTGTCAAAAAGTTTCTTGGGGTTGTTGGCTAGTGAGGAGATCAGGGTGGTGAAGTAGGTCTGTTTGGCAAGGTGAAGGGCAGCGTTATAGGTTCTTAACATAAATTTGAAGTGGATGAAGTCTTCTGGTGTGCAGGTTTTTCTCCATAGGCGTTCAGCACTCCTAGAGCATCGCTGGAGAAGTTGAGTTTGCGATGTGAGCCAGGGCTGTTTTACTCTGTGTTTGGAGGTTCTGAGGGTGAGGGGAGCTACTTGGTCAAGGGTGCTTCTAAGAGTGTCTTTGTAGTGATGAACAGCCAGATTAGGACAGGAAAGAGAGGAGATTGGGGACAGAGATGAGTGTAGGGAATCTGAAAGTGTCTGAGGGTTAATAGCTTGTATATTTCTGACTGTGTGGTAGGTAGGAATGAGCTGGGGTGGGCGAGGATTTGTGAGCGTGAAGGAGAGAATGTTGTGGTCAGAGAGTGGAAGCGGTGAGTTGTTTAGGTGGGAGATTGAACAGAGCCGGCAGAAGACCAGATCAAGGGTGTTACCGTCCTTATGTGTCTCAGAGGTTGAAAGCTGTGAGAGGCCTAGAGAGGTGGTTAGTGATAGAAGCTGGGATGCAGATGTGGAATTAGGGCTGTTAATGGGGATGTTGAAGTCTCCCAGGATGAGGGTTGGTAGTTCTGAGGACATGAAGTATGGCAGCCAGGCTGAAAAGTGGTCAAGGAAGAGGGTGGGTGAGCCTGGGGGCCGGTATATGACCGCTACCCTGAGGGAGAGGGGACGGAAGAGCCTGATGGTGTGGACCTCAAAAGAAGGGAATAAGAGTGATGGGACTGGGGGGGATGACCTGGAAAGTGCATTGTGGGGACAGGAGTATGCCAACTCCACCACCAGGTCTGTTTGTGGGTCTCGGGGAGTGAGAGAATTGTAAGCCACCGTAGGAAATGGCAGCAGGAGAGACAGTGTCAGAATCCTGAATCCAGGTTTCAGTGAGGGCCAACAGATTAAGAGAGTTGTTCAGAAAGTAGTTGTGTAGGAAAGGAAGCTTGTTACAAGCAGACCGTGGATTCCAGAGGGCACAATTAAAAGATTGAGATGAGGGAGTGCAAGTAATGTTAATCAGATTATTGTGGTTTCGATATGAGGTAGGGTAGGGGTCGAGGTTGGGGGGATGGTGGACCAGGGTTGGGGGAGATGTCCCCTGAAATCAGTAGGAGAAGGAAGATAAAGAGCCAATAGTTGTTGGAATTGTAAGTAGATAGAAGGAGAACCCGGAGAGAACGGTGTCCTTGAGGCCAATGAAATGGAGCATAGTGAGGAGGAGCTGATGATCCACAGTGATTTAGCTTTTGGATGATCAGAGACTTTAGTGAGGGTAGTTTCAGTAGAGTGTAGAGAGCGGAAACGGGATTGTAGAGGGTCAAGAAGAGAGTTATCAGAGATGGCGGATAAGTAGGGCGTGAACCAGGCGTTCCAGGAGTTTAGAGATGAAGGGAAGATTAGAGACAGGTTTATAGTTAGCGGCACAGTTTTGGTCGAGGGATGGTTTTTTAAGTAATGGATGTATGATGGCATACTTAAATGAAGAAGGAAAGATACCGGAAGAGAGAGAGAGATTGAATAATTTTGTTAGGTGAGTGATGACAGCAAGGGAAAGGGACTGGAGATGTGATGGAATGGGGTCACTGGTGCAAGTAGTAGGGCGAGAAGATGCAAGGAGCCTGCTTACTACTTCTTCTGTTACTGGTTCAAAATCAGAGAGTAAGCTAGATGAAGTGGGGGAGGGAGGACAGTGCATAGTATGAGGTGATGGGGAGATCATTTCCTGTCGGATATGGTCAATTTTTTCTTTGAAATAATTGGCCAGATTGTCAGCGTGGAGATCCGTGGTTGGGGCCTGCACTCTTGGGTTGAGTAGGGAATGAAAAGTGTCAAAGAGACGTTTCGGGTTATTGGATAGTCAGGTGATAAGAGTGTTGAAATAGATTTGTTTGGAGAGGTGAAGGGCAGTGTTGTATGTTTTAAGCATAAACTTATAATGGATGAAATCTTCGGGTAGATTGGATTTTCTCCACAGATGGTCAGAGCACCTGTAGCACCGCTGTAGGAAGCGTGTTTGCAGCGTGTGCCAGGGATGTTCTATGTATAGGAGGTACAGTTTCATCCAGGGCACTTTGAACTGTTTCATTGTAATGCTACAGTGCAAAATCAGAACATGAGAGGGAGGAGATAGGGACCAATGATGACTGCAAGTTCTTCCTAAGTTTTTTTTTCTGAAGTTTATTCTTTGCCACAATAGATAAAAGGCCAATTGTATGACAGCGAAGGTGTTGATTACACAGACCAGAATAAAGTTCAGAAACACCATCCAGGAGGCTCAGACACAAATTAGCTAAATCTGACAGAAAAACCACAAAACAGTCAAAGCTTTACTCTGACTTTTTAATGATGTTCATGTCTGTAAAGTTAAAGTGGTTGTTAAGGAAAAAAAAAAAAATCTTATACTCATTTTGTAAATCTCCCATGGCTCCAGTTGGTATTGTTGATTGGTCTTGCAATGATGACCACCTGCCTGTTGTGCCCTGCACCGATCTATCCCTGCACAGACCGCTCCCGCCAGCAATTCTGCGACTTCTGCTCATGTCATGTCGACAGAGCTGCGGCTTTTCTTTCACTCTGCTCTGTTGACATGGTGTGACTGCCAATGTCATGCCGATTGATCGTTGACTTAATGCTAAGACTGTCAATCAGCATGACATCAGCAGTCATGCCGTGTCGACAGAGCACAGCGGAAAAAGCAGAGATGTGAGAGGTGGTGAGTTCTCCTTCAATAGAAGTCTTCAAACAGAGGCTGGACAGATATCTGTCTGGGATGATTTAGCAAATCCTGCTTTGAGCAGGGGGTTGGACCAGATGGCCCAGGAGGTCCCTTCCAACTCTACGATTCTATGATTCTATGACGTGGAGCAGAAGAATCGCTGTCAGGGGCCATTTGTGACCGCTCTGAGCTGCCACTGAAAACAACTGGAAGGTAGTTGCTGCAACTACCTGCCTGTTAGATTTTAGGGCCCATACTAGGAAAAAAAAAAAAAAAAAAAAAGTAAAATAGTCCTGGACACGACCTTTAAAAGAGAGTCAGATAAGATGTGTCTGCTGATCAAGTGCTGCACTTTATAAATAACAACCAGCTTAGGTTAAGTTGATGTATTCAGTAGTCATTTTTGGTTTTGTATCAGTTTTGGGATGACAAAAGAAAAAAAAAAAAAAAATAGCAGAGGATCCATTCATTTGAATGGAGAAGGAAATTTCTGACTGCAATCCAGCTGCTATCCGTTTTTTAACTGGATCAAAACAATGTAGTCTGAGCAACTTTTATTCTTTGGCAGAAAATATGGAAAAGCAACTGGATACATTTTTTGTTCCACGATGACATTTTTGGGAAATGGATAAAAAAATGGGATGGCATCTCTTATGTCATCCGTTAAAGGGTCAATTTTTTTAAGCACAATGAGCATGCCCTGAACACTAGAAGAACAGATCAATTAAAAGTGGAATAAAAACAAATGCAAAACGGGGCCCTAAAGGGAATCCAGCATCACGATCAACCCCCCCCCAACTTTTTATGACCATGCAGCTCTTTGAAAGAGAAGCTAATCTATACCTTTATTTAAAAAATCTGATGCTCCATAACTGAAAACTCCATGTTTTAATACATATGCAAATAATGCTTAAGTGCTTTGGGTGTGATCAGAGCATTTCTAGCAGCTCTGCCTCCCTGTCTGTATTCCTATGTAGCACCAGCTTCTCAGCTTGCCTGACAGCTCACTGGCTGTTGATCGTGAGGACAGATCATTGTTTTGTCCACACAGGTGGAATATGCTTCAGATTTTCGGTATGGATTTGCTGGACAGAAAATCTACATAGCCTTACAATATCAGAAGAATGCATGAGCTTTTACTACGCTGAGTACAAAAATGTCAATTTATGCCGGCGATACTCATTATGGATTCCACTCTGTATTTAGTGAAATCTGCAGCAAACCTATAAGCACAGCCTATCCCCCCCCCCCCCCCCCCCCCACTCGATTTTGTGTCCCATATACACCTCCAACATCCACATTGCAAAATCCTAACCAGATGATGCAGAGTTGCAGTTGGGGTCAGGAAATAAATGAAAATTATCCATAATACCATCAGGAACAACCGTGGAAAAACCTCAAGTCAAAATTGAAGTATAGGGGAAAGGAAAAGGAGTAAAAATAAATCACAAAACCTAAAACTGCTATAACCATAAAAAAAATATAAATAAACAAAAGTGGTGGGAGACAATCAGAAAGCTTTCTCACGAGTTTGTTTACTTGTATGTCACGCTTAGAGAACATCGCTTAAAAAATGTAAAAAAAAAAAAAAAAAAAAAAAAAAAAAAGGAACCCAGTGCTGCAGCGTTGCAACTTAGTGTGGAATGTGTATGGAAGACACCACAAACGCTACGCTTAGATTTTGATTTATGTCAGAAATAAAGTTGGGATTTTCGCTGTTAACTCGAAACATACCACCTGAGGGATTCCATAACAGTTAATAAAATGTCTTTTTTTTGTAATAAAAAGAAAAAAACAGCATAAAACAAGCTACATCAGCCTGTGTTAAAAATATTCTCCAAAAAAAAAGAAGACAGAAACATGTGCAGCATCATATGTGCACTGTGAGAAAGAAGGAGGGATGGACGGTCCAAAACGGCAAATAAAGCAGGTGGTATAATTTCGAGGAGTGACTCAGAGTTTAATGGCATTACCAGGTTATTCTAGCAAACTAATTCTCGCTAACTGCACGACTTCAATGGAGCTCTCAAGCGCTCACGCTGACTTCGATTTAGTTCAAGTGCCATTTGATGCATTTCATCTGGAGTTTTATCCACTTCAGGCTACACTTCATTTGAGCGGGCTGCTGCTCTGCTCATTTATTTCTCTACTTTATTACTCGTGCGTTGCTATTGTTGAGTTTACATAACGGAGTGGTGCGGGGCGCGCTGTTTAGGTTTACATCGAGGTGTCAGTGCTGCTGACAGACACAGAACATGGTGAGGAGACAGCTACGAGCAGAAGTGTCAAATGTTCCACACGTCAGCCTGCTCAAATTCTAGGCAGATTATCTTGTTTCTATGTCCTGGTGAAAGAAAGAATGACCTAATACCTTTATATACTTAAAACACACACACATTATATATACGGTATGCATCATCTATATCCATACACACACACATACATATATGATGATCTTTACATATCATCGAAAGGGTTTTCCTCCAATCTCCAAAACACACCCTTAACTGAGTTTGTATCCCTTCAGGAACTATTTCATTTAGTTTTGTAATTTTAAAAATATATTTTTTTCCCACGATTGTACGGTAGTTATTGCTGTATGTTTTAGGTTTTCCTTTGGTACTTCTTTGTTGGGAGTGAAGTCGCTGGTGATGCAGAAAACTAAAAAAAAACTTAAGGGAACTTACCACATGCAGAAACGCTATTCTCCTGTAGATATAGCGCTAAGCTGCAGGTCTTTTATATTCGGCTTATTGGAAGATTCAGCTACAGGGAGAAAATAAAGCAATATTTTCCCTGCTTACTCCCAGTCATCGGGGGCGGTACAGGGGGCTGATACAGTCACAGCTCAATCACTACCGAACACATTGACTGACAGTCTGCTATACACACAATGTGTGGGGAGCGGTAACCCCTGCACCGCTCCAATGACTGAAGCGTGTGGCCGCAGAGGAAGATATAATATTATTTTCTCCTTGTAGCTACACTAAGTTGGCTAAAAAGGATTTAAACGCCATTTACCTGCAGATTACTCTTAAATACGTTTCTGGGAAAGACGTTTTTAAAGAACACCAGTTGGGCTCCTCAAGCCTAACAAACAGTTCCACAACAATTTAGAACATTTCCAATCATGTTCTTGATTTCCCATATAATAGAAAAAAACTAAAATCGAATAACCACAAAAAGGCGGCTAAAAACCTCCAAAAATTCAGATTAAACAGCAGAAAAAAATTCAGCACCGCTTACCTGCCCAGATCTTGGAACAAATGCACTACACGGTGCCCATATAGCAAGATGTTAGCAACACAGGTGCAAAACACCAGAGCAACAGCCACTCACTACCTACCCATTCCTGGAGGGCGTGACTGCCCAGTATGCAATTGCACAATGAAGGCCCGAATAGGGCGCTGTTCAAATAAGGGTACTGCATAGTGTCTGGTTCACAGCCTATTAGTCACGCCCCTACTTTTCGATTAGGCGGGCTAGCCAGCACACTCTCAATGCATCCCATCCCAGTGTGAACACCCCACATGCGAGACCAGACGTGTTTGGGCTTGGATGCACCCCATATAATACTTCCCATATAATAGCTCTCATGTGAGCTCAAACTACTTTAATGGTTATCCAAAGAACAAATTACTCCAGACTAGACCAGTAGGGAATTCCTTCACCCAGAGCAGTCCAGCCTTAGATAACTTTCTTCCCTCCCCGGTTGTGACTGAAGTCTTCCACAGTAGCTGCGTCAAGTCTACACCACTGAAAATCTGAAAGTCCTTCCTACTTGAACAATATACTCTTCCAGACTACCGATGATTACCGCATAGGAAGCAGAGCGTTGAAGACATGACGCGGCCATTGAGAGTGTCAAGATTTAAGTAACTAAGGACAAACTGCTTTGGGTGAAGCAGCGCTCTACAGGACTAGTTTGGGGTAATTTGCATATGACAAGGGTAATAAATAAGGATTTCTGGTAACCATAGTAAAATCTCTGTCTCGTAGCCTTCATTGGGGGGGGACACAGGAATCATGGGTTACACGCTTCCACCTGGAGGCTGACACTAAGAATACATCTTAGAAAAAAAAGCTGACTCCTCTCCAAAAAGCAACACCGGGGCAGCCAAAATGCAGTTATTAAGAAGGTCCAAGAAAATCCAAGAGCAGTAGGAGGAGCAAAACCAAGTCCCCCCCCCTCCCAAACAATGGAAGGTGCTCTGACCACAATAAAGGTACTGTCACACTTAGCGAAGCACCAGCGATCCCGACCAGCGATATGACGCGGTCAGGATCGCTGGTGCATCGCTAAGTGGTCGCTAGTGAGCTGCCACACAGGCAGATCTCACCAGCGACATAGCAGCGGTCGGGGGCCGCTACTTACCTGTCAGACGAGGCGATCCTGACGTCCTCCCGCCCGCGTCCACGCGTCGCTCGTCTCCACAGCAGGAAGCTCAGCATGAAGCTGACGACGAGAAACGGCCCATGATGTTCTCGCGCGATCAGCGATAACCAGCGGGGGAGCGGTCGGAGGTAAGTATCAGACATAGCGATATCACTATAACGTTACAAAAACCAGTGACGTTATAGCGATATTGCTAGCGATATCGCTTAGTGTGACAGGGCCTTAAGGGCTATGATAAAGCAGTAGTAGGAGCAAGACCAAGACATACACCACCCTCCTCAAAAACAATGAAGGGTGCTCTGACCTCAGCGAAGGCTACGAGAAAGATTATATGGCGAGTACCAAAAATATTCAATTCTCAGTTGTACCATTGTGGGACGCAGGAACTATGGGACGTCCTGAAAAGGCTGTGCCTAAAACGAATACCAGTACTGCAGAAGGAAGGATAGCATTCCCTCAGGTTACTACATGAGCAACTGCTACTTGTAGTGCCTTTCTGCCAAGACCTAATCTAAACTGAATAACTGGGTGTCCACTGCCCAGATTTAGCCTGTTGGGGAGGAGACAGTTTTTTCTAAGTGTATTATTAGTGTCAGCCTCCAGGTACCAGCATATAACCCATGGTTCCTGTGTCCTACAATAGAGTAACTAAGAAATGTCAATTTACAGAATGCTGTAGATAAGCCCCCGATGTCTATGCCGGCAGCTGCAAGGCCAAAAAAAGGGTGACAGGATCCCCTTTAATGATACCACACAGGAGGGGGGATTCATTTCTGTCATGTGCTCTGTGCTCCTTTCTGGGGGGCAGACAATGGCTGGGAGCTTATGTTCCTGGGAATGCTAGATTTCTCCCACCATGTCAGTGTCTGCTGAGGTGTTGTCAAGTGGGAAAACTTGCTCATAGCAACCAATCACAGGTCAGCTTCTTTTAACCAGCTCTGGTGACATGAGAGATACTTAGTGATTGGTTGCAAGGAAAACTGTTTATCATAGCAACCAGTCTCAGATGAGCTTCTTTTGAACAGCTCTGGTGAAATGAAAGATGCTTCGTGATTGGTTGGTGATACACATACATACATTCATTTTTATATATAGAGATAGCGCCTTTTATTCCATGGCGCTTTACATGTGAGAAAAGTTGTTATACACTGGGTTCAACCACTGGGACCTCCACTAATTCTGAAAATAGGTTCCTGAGTCCTCCGCATTAAACAAATCAATGGCCAACCATGTGGACCACCTTCATTATCTATGGCATGGAGGATGGAGACAGATGAAGTACAGCCACCTTCTTCACTCATGTAGGCAATGAATGGAGCATTGGCGAGCTCCATTCTGGGGAGGGGACCGCTGTGTGTTATCCACACAAATCTTGCATCTGCATTATCTAATGGCTCCATCACCCCAGCTGATATAATGAATTATGATAAAAAAAAGTTAAAAAAATGTATACATGTGTAATGCACATAGAAAGTTCAGTATAGGCTACAACTCTATTGATACATGACCATTGCTAAATATAAGATGCAACTCAATGACATCCTATCGATACTTCCAGCTGCAATCTGCTTTCCTTTCAAGACACATTAATGAACTCGCTACCATGTTTTACAACAAGTAAACTAGGTGGCATTAAGTGCTAACTAGCTAAAAAAAAAAAAACCCTCTTGCAACACAACCTTAAAATAACACTCAACAAAGGTGACTAAGATGATCAGACCTTACTTCAGTCATGGTCCAAGCAGGATACCAACTGAATTAACACTTTACACAGCAGGGGCGTTACTGAAAGTCACAGGGTAAACAAGTCGGAGCTGTGTAATGGTATGCCAAGGGAGTGGTTGAATCCGCGGGGAGTCTTGTTGACCTCATAGCTAGGACCGCCACCCCATCCTTCAAATTAAGGCCTTCTAATATGCTTAATTAATTGGACTTTTGTGCACAGCAAATTGCAGACCTGGATTAAATAGGCTTGTATCTTGTATAAAAAGTGTTCACATATAGCCACATAGGCAGCACTGATAAAATTATAGCAGCAATGCATAAATGAAAGATTTCTACAAAACCACATTTGAGTAAACAAAATTATAATTTTTTTTCTGCAAATTGTGCCAATGTGCTCATCATGAGATCAGGACTAGCTGGAGAAGTAAATAAAACGACAAGGCAGAAATCTCGAAAACTGAACTGATCAAAATAGCATTTTTTTTTTTTTTTAAATTGCATATAGTTTCATTATATAAAGATACAGGAAAGATGTATATCTTTGTACCGTGTTAGCCAGTGGATAGAAAAATATTCAGGATTGAGAGTCCTCAGTAGTTGATACCTTTTAATGGCTAACTGAAAAGATGGTAACACATTGCAAGCTTTCGAGACTACTCAGGTCTCTTCATCAGGCAAGACTAATACAAAATCTGAAGTCACATTTATGCACAATACAGCCTAGAAAAAATGCAATAGATAAGACAAGAGTAATCCTTAGTTGCTGAACTTGGAATACCCCTTTATCATCTGTTAGGAGAAAGGGTAGGGAACAGTGCTACCAAGATCATCTTGAATTACAAACTAAGAAGAAGCAAATTCTGCATAAAAACATAATTTTCCTAACAATAAGAGTTCACTAAAGTATAAACTGCTGCGTACATACAGTGCCTCAAAAAAAAGTATTAAATACCCTGTGAACTTTTCCACATCTTTTCACGGTACACCCACAAATTTAAATGCGTTTTATTGGGACTTTATGTGATATACCAACACAATGCAACAAGTACGGTACTTATGAAGTGTATAGGAATCATGGTTGTATAATTACATTAAAAAGATTAAAAAAAAAAAATCTTTAAATTGTGGTGTGCGTTTGAATTCTGCACCTTAAGTCAATACTCTGTATGGCCACATTTACCCACTCTTCTTTGCAGATTAGCTCTAGCTCAGTGAGATTGGATTGAGGCGTCTGTGAAGAGCAATTTTCAAGTCTTGCCACAGATTCTCAATGGGATTTAGGTTTGGACTGTGACTGGGTCATTCACACACATGAATATGTTTTGATAGAAAACATTCCATTGTAGCTCTTATACAAAGTTTAGAATCATAGAATCATAGAATCGTAGAGTTGGAAGGGACCTCCTGGGCCATCTGGTCCAACCCCCTGCTCAAAGCAGGATTCGCTAAATCATCCCAGTCAGATGTCTGTCCAGCCTCTGTTTGAAGACTTCCATTGAAGGAGAACTCACCACTTCTCGTGGCAGCCTGTTCCACTCATTGATCACTCTAACTGTCAAAAAGTTTTTTCTAATATCTAATCTGTGTCTCTTCCCATTCAATTTCATCCCATTACTTCTAGTTTTTCCTTGTGCAAATGAGAATAAAGTTGATCCTTCTACAATGTGACAGCCCTTTAGATATTTGTAGACAGCTATTAAGTCTCCTCTCAGTCTTCTCTTTTGCAAACTAAACATTCCCAAATCCTGCAACCTTTCCTCATAAGACAGGGTTTGCAGACCGGTCACCATTCTGGTCGCTCTTTTCTGAACTTGCTCCAGTTTGTTGATGTCTTTTTTAAAATGTGGTGCCCAAAACTGGACACAATATTCCAGATGAGGTCTGACCAAAGAGGAGTAGAGGGAAATAATGACTTCACGTGATCTAGACTGTATGCTTCTGTTAATACATCCTAGAATTGCATTTGCCTTTTTTGCTGCTGCATCACACTGTTGACTCATATTCAGTCTGTGATCTATTAGTATACCCAAGTCTTTTTCACATGTGCTGTCACTTAGCCCTATTCCTCCCATTCTATATATGCTTTTTTCATTTTTATTGCCCAGATGTAGTACTTTGCATTTCTCCCTGTTAAAAACCATTCTGTTAGTTGCTGCCCACTTCTCCAGTTTATTTAAATCTTTTTGAATCCTCTCTCTCTCTTCTCTAGTATTAGCTATCCCTCCTAGCTTTGTGTCATCAGCAAATTTAATCAGTTTACCCTCAATTCCTTCATCTAAATCGTTGATAAAGATGTTGAACAATACAGGGCCCAGGACAGAGCCCTGTGGTACCCCACTTGAGACATTCTTCCAACTGGATGTGCAGCCATTTACGACCACTCTTTGGGTCCGATCACTAAGCCAGTTATGAATCCACCTAACAGTTGCCTTGTCCATTCCATACTTAGTCATTTTTTCAATAAGGATTGTATGAGAGACTTTGTCAAATGCTTTGCTGAAGTCAAGATATACTATATCTACAGCATTTCCTTGATCCACCCAATCAGTGATACCGTCATAGAAGGAAATTAAGTTAGTCTGACATGACTTATTAGTTAGAAACCCATGCTGACTCTGTTTAATCACTTCATTCTTATCCAGGTATTGACATACATGTTGTTTAATAATTTGTTCAAAGATCTTTCCTGGTATAGAAGTCAGACTCACCGGCCTATAGTTGCCTGGGTCCACCTTCTTCCCCTTTTTGAAGATAGGAACAACATTTGCTCTTCTCCAGTCTTCTGGCACTTCTCCTGTTCTCCAAGAATTTTCAAAGATTATGGAGAGGGGTTCAAAAATTTCTTCTGCTATCTCCTTCAGTACTCTGGGGTGTAATTCATCTGGACCTGGAGACTTGAATTCATTTAGGTTAGCTAAGTGTTTCCTCACTATCTTTCTGTTTATAGATATCCTGGATTCTTCTATTCCCTTAATAGGACAGTGAATAACAGTTGATGTTGCATTTCCTTTCTGAGAGAAAACAGATGCAAAATAGGAATTTAAAAGTTCAGCCTTCTCAACATCCTGTCTTACCATTTCATCATTTTCATCCTGTAAAAATCCTATAGCATCTTTGACTTTTCTTTTACTTTTGACATATCCCCAAAATCCTTTATTATTGCTTTTGACATCTCTTGCAAGCCTCAGTTCATTTTCAGCTTTAGCTAATCTGATTTGTGCCCTGCAGGTTCTGCAGACAGCATTATATTCTTCTTTAGATATGCCTCCCTCTTTCCATTTTATAAACATTTTTTTCTTCCTTTTAAGCATGTGCTTAAGTTCTGTGTTCATCCATCCTGGTTTCCTTAAATGCTTCCTATTCTTCCCTCTTTTCGGAATTGTTAACAACTGTGCTTTGAGAATTTCATTTTTCAAGATTTCCCATCCTTCCTGGACATTTTTGTCTTTAAGGATATCCAGCCATTGGATCCCTCCAATTCTCTTTCGGAATCCCTTAAAATCTGCCTTTCTGAAATCTAACCTTGACGTCTGAGTCTTCACAGGTCTTCCACCTCTAGTTATCCAAAATTCTAAAATAGCATGGTCGCTACCTCCTAGGGTCCCAGCCACTTTTACCTCCTCAACCATTTCCTCCCTGTTTATAAGGATTAGATCCAAGGTAGCAGTTCCCCTTGTTTTCTCCCCTACCTTTTGGAAGATAAAGTTGTCAGCAAGAGAGGATAAGAATTTCCTTGACCTGTTAGTTTTGCCTGAGAGAGATTCCCAACAAATGTCTGGATAGTTGAAATCTCCCATGACAACTATGTCATATTTTTTGGAGAACTTGGCCATCTGATGCATAAAGAGTTCATCTATATCTTCGGCTTGCACAGGCGGCCTGTAGTAAATGCCTACAATGGTGTCCTTTCCATTGTTCTGTCCTTGTATTCTTACCCAAACAGTTTCCACAGAACTCCCAGTCTCTGAAGCTTCAATCTCTGTGCAGATATACGCGTTTCGAACATACAATGCGACACCCCCTCCTCGTTTATCAAGTCTGTTTCTTGCAAATAAGTTGTATCCTTCTAGTCTTGTATTCCAATCATGTGTATTGTCCCACCAAGTTTCAGTGATTCCAATTACATCATATTTCTTTTCCTGTGTTAGTAGTTCCAATTCTCCTTGTTTGTTGCCCATGCTTTGTGCATTAGTATAGAAACATTTTAGTTTGTGATTGGTTTCTCTTTCTCCAATATTTTTATTGATTAGATTCTTTCGTCTTTGTTCTTCCTTTCCACTTCTAATAGCAGAGTTCTCAATAGCATTTGTCAGGTGTATGGCTTTTTCTGGTCTTTTGCTTCCCTTCCCATGTTGTTCTAGTTTAAAGCTCTCCTTACAAGTGTAGCAAGGCGACTTCCAAATACATGTTTTCCAGTCTTCGTAAGGTGCACCCCATCTCTAGCAAGTAGTCCATCGTATAAGTAGTTCACTCCGTGATCCAGAAATCCAAATCGTTGCTGACGGCACCATCGACGTAGCCAGTTGTTCACCTGCAGAATCTTATTCCACCTCCTTGTTCCATGGCCATCCACTGGGAGGATGGAAGAGAAGACCACCTGCGCTCCCAGTTCTTTCACTTTCTTGCCTAAGTCTTCAAAGTCTCTGCAGATGGTTTCCAGGTCGTTTCTTGCGGTGTCATTTGTCCCCACATGTAGTAGCAGGAATGGGTAGTCATCTGTAGGTCTGAAGAGTCCTGATATCCTGTCAGACACATCTTTAATTTTTGCACCTGGAAGACAGCACATTTCTCTTGAAGTTATATCCGGTCTGCAGATAGCAGCCTCTGTTCCTCTCAGCAGGGAATCCCCCATGACCACCACTCTCCGTTTCTTCTTCACAACATTTTTAGGGCCGGTATCCTGCTGGAATGTGAATCTACGCCCCAATCTCAAGTCTTTTGCAGCCTCTAATAGGTTTTCCTCCAGGACTGAACTGTTTTTAGCTTCATCTATCTTCCCATCAACTATTACCAGCCTTCCTGTCCCTGCTGAAGAAAAGTATTCCCATTGCATAATGCTGCTACCACCATGTTTGACATTGGAGATGGTGTTTTCAGGATGATGTGCAGTGCTAGTTATCAGCCACACATAGCATTATGGATTTAGCCCAAAAAGTGCCATTTTGGTTTCACCTGACCAGAGCACCTTTTTCTACATGCTAGCTCTGTCTCCTACATGGCTTTTTACAGACTGCAAAGGGGACTCCTTATGGCTTGATTTCAAAAACGCAATTCTACTTGCCACTCGTCCATAAAGGCAAGATTTGTGGTGTACATATTCTCCCACCTGAGCTGTGGATCTCTACAGCTCTTCCACAGTGACCACGGGCCTCTTGGCTACTTCTCTAATGAGTCATCTTCCTTGTTTGGGACCCAAGTTTAGGTGAACAGCCATGTTTTTGGTAGATTTGCAATTGTGCCATACTCCTCCCATCTTTGGATGATGGATTGAACAGTGCTTCGTGAGATGCTCAGAGCTTGGGCTTTTTTTTTTTTTTTTTTATAAATAACCTAATCCTGCTTTACCCTTTTACACAAGTTTATCTCTGACCTGTCTGGTGTGTTCCTTGGTTTTCATAATGCTGTTTGATCCCTAATGTTCTCCAACATACCTCTGAGGCCTCCACAGAACAGCTGTAATTATACTGTGAAAGGATTACACACAGGTGGATTCAATATACCAACTACGTGACTTCTGGAGACAGTGGAAGGGGTATCAGACTACAGGGGGCTGAATAAGACTGCATACCACAATTTTCAGATTTACATTTTTTTCAAATAATTAGAAAACCATATATCATTCCCTTTACACCTCACAAATACTTGCTACTTTGTGTTGGTTTATCACATAAAATCTCAATAAAATAGATTTAAGTTTGTAGGTATAGTGTGAACAAATGTGGAAAAGTTCATGGGGTGTGAATACTTTTTCAAGGCAATGTATTTCTCAGGTTAGAGTGAGACCGCAACTGCATAATATTTTAAAGATACAGCGCACAGGACACCTGCATACAAGTTTGGCATCATAGCCATGAAATAAAGGAATTTTACGAATTGACTTTTTGGCTACTAGAATCATTGTAAGATTAAAGTGCTTTCCTTCAGAATACCTGATGTTAGAAATATTGTACAGCTATAGTATAAAACACAAAACTAAAACAGCCAGAGTAAAAAACAATGTCGTCTGGAAAAAGGCCAGATGGCTATCATATCCTTTTTTATTTCTATGGTTCTGGTTCAAAGTTCACGTCTGTGTTTAAACACTTGCATGTTACGTTGAAACTCAAGTATTGAGTGTTTTCTTGCCAATATATATAAAAGCTGCAGAGGAAACCAGAACCCCAATATTATCTGCTATTCTTTTTTCATCTAGAAAGAAGACAGACGACCCATGAAGCTGTATGAAAGCCATCAACATAGGGGGTCCACAGGAATGGAGGCAATCTTAGGACTCATGCTGATTAATTAGGACAGCAATGGGATTTAACACCTACTGACTAAAGGCCCCGTCACACTAAGCGATACCGCTAGCAATATCGCTAAAGCGTCACCGATTTTGTGACGCAGCAGCGATATTGCTAGCGATATCGCTATGTGTGATACTTACCTCTGACCAGCTCCCCCGCTGGTTATCGCTGATCGCACGAGAACGTCCTGGACCGTTTCCTGCTGGCACCGACGAGCGACGCGTGGACGCGGGCGGGAGGACGTCTTCATCGCCGCGTCTGGTAAGTAACGACCGCTGCTGCGTCTCTACATCGCTAGTGAGATCTGCCTGTTTGGCAGCTTACTAGCGACCACTTAGCGATGCACCAGCGATCCTGACCGGGTCATATCGCTGTCGGGATCGCTGGTGCATCGCTAATTGTAAAGGGGCCTTAAGTTCTGGCATGGTAAACCTGGCTCTGCCAGCGTTTGGAGATTAGATCAGGTATCAGCGCATAAGCTTCTTCTGAACTGTCAGAATTTATGTGTGATCAGTAGAATGACGAGAGCAGTCAGAGGCTTTACGTAGGGGAAAAAAAAACCATTTATTAAGGCCAAATATCTTCCCTGGGGCCCAGCATCTTGCAGTCATGACACTTTCAGGCTCTGTTCTCGAGATGGATAAATCCTCCATTTTTTTACGCATCATTTTTTGGGGAATGAAAAAATCTGCTACGTTTAACTGTTCAAGCAAAGATTATGCAATTTCATGAAAGCTATAGCCCCTATTCATCAGCAACAGCAATATTCACACTGTTGTTCATGGAGTCAGATGCTCTTAATTAAAGGGAGCCTGTCAGCAGGATTGTGCACAGTAACCCACAGACAGTGTCAGGTCGGCGCTGTTATACTGATTACAATGATACCTTGGTAGATGAGATCCGTCTTGTGGTTGTTTAATTTAATCTTTATTTTCAGTTTTGTGTTAATGATATGCTCGTGCTCAGGGGCGGCCAGTGAGGGGTTTCATGTGGTTCTCCTATTAGGTATTCATGTGTATGGCTTCTGACAGCTTATTGATTCCTCAGTGACCTGCCCCCTATTTTACATGAATATCAAATATATATATAAAAAAAAATAAATAAAAAATAACGATAGCAGCACCCGTGCTGCACCATAATCGCATGTGTAATGTGCTTTTAATTCTTTTAACTGATTTTATAAATTCATAAAAAAGATGTGTCGCCAACAGATGCTACTGCGCAGGCGCGCCCAGTGCCATCTTAAGGCTGGTTTCACATTAGTGCTTTTGCGCGCAGCGCATCGTGCGCATGCGCACTGCACACCTATGTTTAACATGACGTGCGCATGGTCTTGCGCACACGTGCGTTTTCGTGCGCATGCGTTTTTTTGTCTTTCGCGCCAGACGCGCCAGACGCAACATGTTGCATTTTTTGGTCCGCCCTGTCTCGTCAAAAAAACGCATGCGCACGCTTGCGCACGGAATTCGCAAAAACAACACATTGAAGTCTATGGGAACGCATGCGTGCGCTGGTCTTGCGCACGCTTACTTTTTTTGCGCATGCGTTTTTGAGGTAAACAAGTCTAGAATGTTCTCTAGACAATGGAAAAATGTCACACCTAAAAACGCATGCGCATAAAAACGCAAACGCATGCAAAAACGCATGTAAAACGCAAGCAACGCTGCGTTTTGATGCATCAACGTGCGCATGACGCAAAAAAACGTGCGTTTGTTTTGCGTTTTTATGCGCCCGATGCGCTGCGCAAAAAAACGCTAATGTGAAACTAGCCTTAATACTTTTTTTTTCTGTAGCAAATTGCCTTCTAGCAATATGGCGCCACCTGTGAAGTAGCAACTATTGGCAATCGCCGATAGCTGCTACTGAGCAGCCGTCACCATTTTGGAGGAGGCAATATTTAGTTTTTCTCTACCAAGATGGCGCCGCATCAGATAAATTAATTATATGCACATTACACATGCGATCATGATGCAGCAGCTCCACCGCCTGCCTGCTGCAGGTGATTTCTTTTTCTCAAGATATATAGTATTCATTATGTAAACTAGGGGGCAGGTCAGTGAGTGATCAGTGACCTGTAAGGGGCCCGTTTCAGATAATGATGCACCAGCGATCCCCACAGCGATACGACCTGGTAAGGATCGCTGGTGTGTCGCTACATAGTTGCTAGTAAGCTGTCAAACAGGCAGATCTCTTCAGCGACGCAGCAACGATCCAGAGATCCGTACAATGACCTCGGTGGTCATTGGTACCTTGTCACACAGCAGCTTTTCTGACTATTCCTGCCTGCGTCCCTGAGTTCTGCGTCGTCAACGAGATCGCTCGTCGGCCAGCGGGACGCCGACGATGAAAAAATGGCCCAGGACATTCGAGCACGTTGAGCAATATCCAGCGGGGGGGCAGGTCGCCGCTGCGTGTCACATGTAGCGAGATCACTGGCGAGGTCGCTGTTGCGTCACAAAATCGGTGACGTTTCAGCGATCTCGCTATGTGAGACGAGGGCTTAGGGTCCCGTTACATTTAGCGATGCACCAGTGATCCCGAGAACAATACGACCTGGTCAGGATCGCTGGTGCATCGCTAAATGGTCGCTAGTGAGCTGCCAAACAGGCAGATCTCACCAGCGACGCAGCAGCGATAAGCGATCCGTCGGCGGTCGCTCTTACCTGTCACACCGCAGCAATGATGACAACTTCTGCCTGCGTCCATGCGTCGCTAGTCGGCGCCAGCGGGAGGCCAACCAGGACATTCCAGCGCGATCAGCGATATCCGGCGGGGGGGACTGGTCGCAGGTAAGTGTCACACAAAGCGAGATCGCTAGCGATATCGCTGTTGCGTCACAAAATCGGTGACGCTTTAGCGATATCGCTAGCAATCTCACTGTGTGTGAAAGGCCCTTTAAGAAGCCATACTGATGAATACCTAATCAGACCCCCCACAGGCCGCCTCTCAGCATAGGCCTTTCATTAACTCAAAACTGAAAATAAAGATTAAGCATCAACCACAAGATGTTTTTCATCACCAGGTATCATTTTAATCAGTAAAATGGTGTCAGCCTGACACTGTCTGTAGTTTACTCAGCACAATCCTGCTGACAAGTTCCCTTTAATTAAGATGTGCACATCTGTTAAAGAATCAGAAACATGGGGCGTGTGCTTCTCCACAAATCTTACTCCAGTAAGGGACTAGAGTAAGATTCTGGCATAATAATTTCTGTAAAGTGATTTGGAATTAATGGCACTATATAAATGAGTAAAAATAAATAAATATGAAGTACTACTGCCCATCATCAAAAAGAAGGGCTGTGACATCGCGAGTCCTACCTCAGCCAATTTTAGCGGAACTTGGCAAAACTGGGGTTCAGCAAAAAAACGTGCAACATTTCACAGCGACTTCTGCCAGAATTTTAGTGTAATCGCTTTGATAATCTGGGACATGTATGGCTAAGGATTCTGCAGAGTTGAGCACTTTTTTTTTTTTTTTTTTTTTTTTTTAAGTGACTGCATTAGGTGCAGAATCCCAACGTTTTACAATTAAAAGGCATTAAAAAAAAAAAAAAAAAAATGCTGCATCAAATCTGCACCAAATATGCATAAACCACTCCCCAAACTTTAAGCAGAAAGCAATTGTCTAGTCTGGTGGAGATACAAGAAAAATGAAAAAGATGGTGTTTCTGTATATGGGAACAAGTATTCATAAAGAAATGTATATAATGCACTTACCAATACTGTGGGAGCCTAAGAAGTTTTCCAAACAAAGCCGTGCTAAATGCAGGTATCACTGGGACAGGGGTGTAGCAGGTTCCTTTTCTGTCCAGGTATGTGAGCCCAGCTTGAAACCCAAAAATCTGCAACAAAATAAAGTAAATGTTATGTATAGTTCCAGATGTATGTGACAATGACATGCAGCAACAGTTATAATGCTAAAGGGCTGCAATAAGGGTATTGAGCACGGTGACACAGTGATTAGCAGTGATGACTTGCAGCGCTGAGATAGATGAAGGGCGACATCTGCATGGAATAATTTGGAATTTAGATTACAAGTCTCAATGGGGACAGGGACTTGTGAGTGATGACAAGCTGTTCAGAATGCTTTGAAGAATATTAGTGCTAAATACTAGTGATGTATACTCGCTGCTCGGGTGTCCTCCGAGTATCTGCGACTGCTAGACAGGCTGAATACATGTGAGGAATTCGCCAACAAACAGGCATTCCACACATGTATTCAGGCTGTCTAGCAGTCGCAAATCACGCAGCTGAGACGAGGAAAACTTAATATCCGAGCATGCCAAAATACTGGGAGGACACCAGAGCAACGAGTATACTCGCTCATCACTACTAAATACCTGAATGAAATGAATATTATATATATTAAAAAAAAAATGCACACATAAACACACATCCACACAGAGAGGGTGAATGACACTTGTAGGTTCTAAATCAGACTCTGCTAACAACATGGGTGAGCTTGCTCACTCCGGACTAGCTGTACGAACATGTAGCTTAACTAAACTATCCAAAGGGGTACACTGGCCCCATCAACCAGGAATCCGGGAGGCAAAGTAGCGGTGTTTTCCTGAACACATGATTAGATCACACCTTTAAAAACGCATAGTGAAAGAAATAGGGGGAGACTGTAGGGCATGCAGCAGGCTTTCATATTTGTAGCATGACAATAGCAATAATGTTGAGAATAGAAAAAAACATCAAAAGTCATATTATAAAGTGCATTTACACCTGTCGACCGCAGTCGTGTACTGGCCTGAATAGACAGGCAGACCAGAATTTGCATGTGTAAATAACGATCAATAATACGATCATTCTAGAACATCTTAGAATAGAATATCGTTGCTATCGGCAGCACGTCCACTCTTTATACAGGACAACGTGATGTCAAAAACAATTATTTTGATTTGCTCATTCTCCGGATGATTGCCAGAAAATGTACACAACATATAAGTGATCCTGATTATAGGCTCATCAGTCGTCGGCAGGCCCACTCTAGAGAGTAATAAGGGAACCACAACAAGTTAATTTGGGTTATTCCATTCTTTAATGGCCAGCGTAGTTAATAGATTGAGGTCATCTGCATTTCTATTTATTTGTGTATTTAAATTCATTAAACTGCAAGCCTTGCTGTGGTATACACCAAGCCTGTCCACTTATACTGTAATACTACATTTTTCCTCTAGTGGCCACTGCAGGAGAAACGGACAGCTGTTGAGTAAGATCAAATGATCATGACTATCAAGTGATTTTCAGTGATGAAAAAACCACAAAAGGAATACACAATAATAAAGATGTGAGAAGTTATTGTTTTATTAAGCGTTCACATATAAATGTTCACAACAGAAAACGCATCCTAAACGTTTCAAAACACATTTAAAGATAGCACAAAGTCTGCAAATACCGAGGTAATGTATATGGTAAAGTACAGCCCTTACCCCCCTCCCACATTAAGTGTTGATGATTTATCACATGTCAGGAATCAGACGAGTCTATTGTACAATATTCCTCCAACATCTGTCCCAGAACGACCTGTTGGGATCCATAATTGGTTCCATGTCCACGTACACATGAGCAATTGTGTTTCTTTGTGATGACTATATTCCAGCACTTTGATGTTTTTAACTAGGTACCTTGATGATATGTGTATATATTTCTTGTTAGCCTTAACAGGTCAAAGAAAAGTTGTCTTTTGGATCTATAAGGAAGGCTGAACTAATTGGCAAAACTTTACATTTCAGTTCACTAGGAGACACTAAACTTATTCAGCCAGGAAGGGTGCATTCACACCATCAGATTCTGCAGCATTTAATGACCGCCAAAAGGTGAATATTTACAGATCGGTGGTTGCTTATTAGCCTGGCAGACGGCTCCTCAAATGCGAAGTGAGCGGTCTGTAATAGAATGTGCAGGGCGCATAAGCTGCTAAGAATGATGATATTTTGTGGAGCACAAAAGATCATTTTAACTGATGAACGATTAAAACACCTGTTTGTACTGTAAGATGATAGTGAGAGTATTCCTAGGAACGCTATATAAATAAAATTGCTAATTAATGTTTATTCACAATAATCTTGAGGCGTAATTGGACCTTAAGCCTTTTCTATGCTTTCCTCAGAGAAAGAAAGGAACTATTCAATGTCCTGAAGAGAGCTGGAACAACAGTCTCAAACATTACCGTAACAAACTACACCGTCATAGATTAAAATCATGCAGGGCACGTAAGGTTCCCCTGCTCACGCCAGTACAAGTCCAGGCCCATATGAAGTTCACCAATGACCATCTGGATGATCGAGAGGAGTCATGGGACTAAGGTCAGGTGATCAGATTAGACGAAAAGGGAACTTTTATCAACTACACTCGCTGTGTTTGGAAGAAGAAGAAAGAAAAGTACAAACCCAAGAACATCCCAATCTTGAAGCATGGTAGGGGAAACCTCATACTTTGGGTATAATGAAGGGAGGACAGATGGGGTCACGCATCACAAAATTTTCGCAAACATCCTCCGTCCCTCAGTAAGAGCATTGAAGATGGATCGTGGATGGGTCTTCCAGCATGACAATGACTAGAAACACAGCCAGGGTAACTAAGGAGTGGCTCCGTAAGAAACACTTCAAGGTCCTGGTGTGGCCTAGCCAGTCTCCAGACATGAACCAATAGAAAATCTTTGTAGGGTGCTGAAACCATGTTCTTGGTGACAGCCTCGAAACCTGAATGATATGGGGAAGATCTGTATTTAGGAGTGGGACAAAATCTCTGCTGCAGTGTGTGCAAACTTGGAAAAGAACTACAGGAACCATACAATCTCTGTAATTGCAAAGAAAGGATTCTGAACCAAATACTCAGTTCTGTTACTCTATTGCATCAAATACTTATTTCAAGCAATAAAATGCAAATTATTTATGTAAAAATCATACAATGTGATTTCCTGGATTTTTTTTTAGATTCTCTCTCTCTCACAGGTGAAGTGTGCCTACGATAAATTCACAATGGAATTTAATGCGTAAAATCATGGTTAAATATTGGCCCATACTTCTCGCTGATCGTACCTTTGGCACATATCTGTCATCTACTCCAAGTATCACGGCGCAACGAAGTAGGAATTTGAAGGACATACTAGTTCGTAGTCACTATGAGAGAAGTGATCAAAAACAGTTACCTTTCGCTCAATCCCAAAAACTGAGATGGGGATGTACCCCATGTGGGAAATGTGTGCCATGCCCAAACATTGAGCATGCAACTACTTTTCTTCCTCAGATGGCAGCAAGAAATTCAAAATTACTCAGTCCATTAGATGTTCAACCAAGGCAGTTGTCTATTATGCTGCGAATGTTTTGTTATTTTTACTCATTTAGAGAATTTATAAAATTTGCATGGAAGTTCCTATGCAGAATGTGGCAGATTTCCTGTATTTTGCTGCACTCATTTAACCACTTTGCTGCATTTACAGTGGGTATGGAAAATAATCAGACCCCTTTACATTTTTCACTTTGTTTCATTGCAGCCACTTGATAAATTCAAAAAAGTTCATTTTTTTCCTCATTCATGTACACTCTGCACCCCATCTTGACTGAAAACAATCACAAGCGTAGAAATTTTTTTAGAATTTATTAAAAAAGAAAAACGGAAATATCACATGGTAATAAGTATTCAGACCCTTTGCTCAGACACTCATTTAAGTCACATGATGTCCATTTCCTTGTGATCCTCCTTGAGATGGTTCTACTCCTTCATTGGAGTCCAGCTGTGTTTAATTAAACTGATACGACGATTTGTAAAGGCACACACCTGTCTATTTAAGACCTCACAGCTCACAGTGCATGATAAATCCAAAGGGAATTTGTAGTTATAGACAAATTCCAGGAGAATGCTGTATGATTGCAGTGGTTTTATTCTACGCGTTTCAGGGGTCTCATGCCCCCTTTATCAGGAAATACCACACTTACTCAAGGTTCCTAAGATCCCACTGGCCTCCATAATCCTTAAATGGAAGAAGTTTGGGCCCACCAGAAGTCTTCCTAGATCTGGCCGTCCAGCCAAGCTGAGCAATCGTGGAAGAAGAGCCTTGGTGAGAGAGGTAAATAAGAACCCCAATATCACTGTGGCTGAGCTCCACAGCTGCAGTAGGGAGATGGGAGAAAGTTTCTCAAAATCGACAATCACTGCAGCCCTCCATCAGTCGGGCCTTTATGTCAGAGTGGCCCGACAGAAGCCTCTCCTCAGTGCAATCAAACAAAAAAGCACACTGTAGTGCGTGCCATAGCAAGCAAACAAGTAATACGAAAAATTAATTGCATTACGGCATTAGAAATATGACGAATTGAGAAAGCTTAGAGCATAAAATGGCCAATTTATGTGTACCTGGAAGCCACATTAAGGCGTTTCTCATTTTCCAGGACCCTAACCTAATGCCAATCCTCACTTAGACTAAAGTCTTCATCTGTATGGGAACCTACATAAATCCTCTCCTTAGACTGAAATCTATATCTCTGTGGAAGGGTGGTGGCCCTGCTGTGATTAAAAACACATGTGGCTAAAGGTCCCGTTACACACAACGATGTCCCAGCGATCCCACCAACGATCCGACATGGATGGAATCGCTGGGACATAGTTAGACAGACTCACCAGCCATCAGGACCAGCCAACAAGCTGGTATCTAGGGTAAACAGCGGGTATCCAAGAGCCGCGCGGCTCTTAAGCTGGAGTCACACATAGCGACTTACCAGCGATCCCGACAACGATATCAACGTGTCAGGATCGCTGGTAAGTCGCTATGTGATCGCTGGTGAGCTGTAACACAGACAGCTTCACCAGCGATCAGCACGCCGAGGTGAGGAGCGAGTCCGGGAGCAGCGGACAAGTGTCTGCTGTTCCAGTCCTCCACCAGCAGAGGGCGCGCCTGCATCCCCGGCCTCTCCTGCCGGCGTCCTGCTGCCTCCTGGTCCCCAGCGTGCAGCGGCGGCGGTAATTAAGGTACATACTACACAGGCTCCTGGTACCCAGCATGAGGCGGCGGCACCTGTAACTCTCTGGTAACTAACGTACACATCGGGTATCCAAGGGACGCGCGTCCCTTGGATACCTGATGTGTACGTTAGTTACCAGCTGATCGCTGGTCTCCAGTCCGTCACACGCAGCGATGCGTGCTGGCCAGCGGGAGATCAGTGACGAAAAATATGTCCAGAGGTTTCTTGCAGAGATCAGCGATACCAGCAGGGGGGCTGATCGCTGTCACACACAGCGATCTCACTGGTGAGATCGCTGTTGTGTCACAAAACTTGTGACTCAGCAGCGGTCTCGCTAGCGAGATCGCTATGTGTGACGGGGCCCTTAGTTACCCACTGTTTACCTTAGATACCAGCGTGCAGCGTCGCTGATCGTTGGTCTGCCGCTGCCACACGCAGCGATGCGTGCTGGCCAGCGGGAGACCAACGATCAAAAAATGGCCCAGGACGATCCTGCACAATCAGTGATACCCAGCAGGGGGGGCGGTCGCTGATGGATGACACACACAGCGAGATCGCTCGAGCGATCGCTGATGAGTCACAAAATCAGCGATCTCGCTGTGTGTGACGGGGCCTAAGAGGTGGAGTCAGAAGGTTAATGAATACAAATTTCAAAAAACTGACCGTCACAGCCAAGCACAAACTAAGTGTGAACAGGTGCTTAACCTAGAGTCACCAACTCATATACAATCAAACAAAAAAGGAAGCACTCTGTAGTGCCATATTTCTTGAAATAAGAAAAATGAATAGCATTACTGCCTTAGAAATATGAAGAACTGAAAAAGCTTATCGCATAAAATGGCCATTTAAATAACATGTTTGCATGCTATGGCGCCACAGAGTGCTTTTTTTTTTTTTTTTGAGTGACTCTAGGTTAAGCAGCTGTTCACACTTAGTTTATGCCTGGATGTGACGGTCAGTTTTTTTAAATTTGTATCTCTCCTCAGTGCAAGACATATGAAAGCCCGCATAGAGCTTGCTAAAAAAAAAAAAAAAAAAAACACATGAAGAATAAAATTCTCTGGTCTGATGAGATGAAGATAGAACTTTTTGGTGATAATTCTATATGTGGAGAAAACCAGGCACTGCTCATCACCTGCCCAATACAATCCCAAGAATGAAACATGGTGGTGGCAGTATCATGCTATGGGGGTGTTTTTCAGCAGCATGGACAGGACGACTGGTTGCAATTGCAGGAAATATGAATGTGGCCAAGTACAGAGATATCCTGGATGATAACCTCTTCCAGAGTGCTCTGGACCTCAGACTTGGCCAAAGGTTCACCTTTCAACAAGACAAAGAGCCTAAGCACACAGTTAAAATAACAAAGGAGTGGCTTCACAACATCTCTGTAACCATTTTTGACTGGCCCAGCCAGAGCCCTGACCTAAACCCAATTGATCATCTCTGGAGAGACCTGAAAATGGCTGTCCACCAAACATTCACCATCCAGCCTGACAGAACTGGAGAGGATCTGCAAGGAAGAACGGCAGAGGATCCCCAAATCCAGGTGTGAAAAACTTCTTGCATCATTCCCAAGACGACTCATGGCTGTACTAGCTCAAAAGGTGCTTCTGCTCAATACTGAGCAAATGGTCGGAATACTTATGACCATGTGATATTTCAGTTTTTTTTGTTTTTTTTTTAACTAAATTTCAATAATTTCTACATTTCTGGGGGTTTTTTTTTTCAGCTAAGATGGGGTGCAGAGTGTACATTAACCCCTTCCTGACATGAGACGTACTATCCCGTCCACGGTACCCGGGCCCGTATGACCGGGGACGGGATAGTACGTCTACCGCGATCAGCGGCGCCCACGTGGTGAGCGCCGCTGATCGCGGCCGGGTGTCAGCTGATTATCACAGCTGACACCCGGCACAATGTGTCAGGGGCGGTCACGGACCGCCCCCGACACATTAACCCCTTGCACACCGCGATCAAACGCGATCGCGGTGTACCGGGAGTTAAAGGGAAGCATCGGCAGGGAGGGGGCTCCCTCCGTGCTTCCCTGAGCCCCCCACGGCAGCGCAATGTGCAGCGCTGCTGCGGGGGACTCCTATCCCCCAGGCCCCCGAATCCAAGATGGCGACGGGGGCCTTCGGGGGCCTGGGGAAGCTGGCTTCCTCAGTGCCTGCAAAGCGCAGGCATGAGGAAGCCTTGTGCACTGCCTGTGACAGATTGCTGATCTGTCACAGTGATCTGTGATGTGACAGATCAGCGATCTGTCACAGGACAGTGATGTCCCACCTGGGACTATGTAATAAAGTAAAAAAAAATTAAAAAAAAAGTGTAAAAATAAATTAAAAAAAATCGCCAAATAAATTAGTAAAAAAAAAAAAAAATATTCCCCAATAAATTCATTTTTTTAAAATAATAAAAAAAAAAAACAATAAATGTACACATATTAGGTATCGCCGCGTCCGTAACGACCTGCCCTATAAAACTGTCCCATTAGTTAACCCCTTTAGCGAACCCCTTAAAAAATAAAAATAAAAAACGAAGCAAAAAATAATGATTTATTATCATACCGCCAAACAAAAAGTGCAATAACGCGAGATCAAAAAGACGCATATAAATATCCATGGTACCGCTGAAAACGTCATCTTGTCCCGCAAAAAACAAGCCGCCACACAGCATCATCAGCAAAAAAATAAAAAAGTTATAACTCGCAGAATAAAGCGATGCAAAAATAATTATTTTTTATATAAAATAGTTTTCATTGCATAAAACCGACAAAAACATAAAAAAAGACCTAAATGAGGTATCGCTGTAACCGTACTGACCCGAAGAATAAAAGCGCTTTATCAATTTTACCGCACGCGGAACGGTGTAAACGCACCCCCCCCAAAAGAAATTCATGAAACGCTGGTTTTTGTTCATTCTGCGTCCCAAAAATCGGAATAAAAAGCGATCAAAAAATTTCACGTGCCCGAAAATGGTACCAATAAAAACGTCAACTCGTCCCGCAAAAAATAAGACCTCACATGACTCGGTGGGTCAAAATACGGAAAAATTATAGCTCTCAATATGTGGTGATGCAAAAACTATTTTTACAATAAAAAGCGTCTTTTAGCGTGCGACAGCCGCCAAACATAAAAACCGCCATAAATAGTAAATCAAACCCCCCGTTATCACCCCTTTAGTTAGGGAAAAATAATAAAATAAAAAAAATGTATTTATTTCCATTTTTCCATTAGGGTTAGGGCTAGGGTTAGGGCTAGGGGTGTGTTGGGGTAGGGTTAGGTTAGGGTTAGGGCTAGGGCTAGGGTTAGGGCTAGGGTTAGGGCTAGGGTTAGGGCTAGGGTTAGGGCTAGGGTTAGGGCTAGGGTTAGGGCTAGGGCTAGGGGCGTGTTGGGGTTCGGGTTGGAGTTAGAATTGGGGGTTTCCACTGTTTGGGCACATCAGGGGCTCTCCAAATGCAACATGGCGTCTGATCTCAATTCCAGCCAATTCTGAGTTGAAAAAGTCAAATGGTGCTCCTTCCCTTCCAAGCTCTGCTATGCGCCCAAACAGTGTTTTACCCCCACATGTAGGGTATCAGCCTACTCAGGACAAATTGCAAAACAATTTTTGGGGTCCAATTTCTCCTGTTACCCTTAGGAAAATAAAAAATTGGGGGCAAAAATATCATTTTTGTGGAAAAAAAATGATTTTTTTATTTTCACGTCCGAGTGTTATAAACTTCTGTGAAGCACTTGGGGGTTCAAAGTGCTCACCACACATCTAGATAAGTTCCGTGGGGGGTCTACTGTCCAAAATGGGGTCACTTGTGGGGAGTTTCAATAGTTTAGGTACATCAGGGGCTCTCCAAACGCACATGACAACCGCAGACCATTCCATCAAAGTCTGCGTTCCAAAACGTCACTGCTTCCCTTCCGAGCCCCGACGTGTGTCCATACAGTAGTTTTCTCCCACATATGGGGTGTCAGCGTACTCAGGACAAATTGGACAACAACTTTTGGGGTCCAATTTCTCCTGGTACCCTTGGGAAAATAAAAAAAATGGTGACTAAAAGATCATGTTTGTGGAAAAAATACGAATTTTTTATTTTCACGCCCGGGCGTTGTAAACTTCTGTGAAGCACTGGGGGGGTCAAAGTGCTCACCACACATCTAGATAAGTTCCTTGGGGGGTCTAGTTTACAAAATGGTGTCATTTGTGGGGGGTTTCCACTGTTTAGGTACATTAGGGGCTCTCCAAAGGCAACATGACACCCGCAGACCATTCCATCAAAGTCTGCATTCCAAAACGTCACTACTTCCCTTCCGAGCCCTGACGTGTGCCCATACAGTAGTTTTCTCCCACATATGGGGTAGCAGCGTACTCAGGACAAATTGGAAAACAACTTTTGGGGTCCAATTTCTCCTGGTACCCTTGGGAAAATAAAAAAATGGTGACTAAAAGATCATGTTTGTGGAAAAAATACGAATTTTTTATTTTCACGCCCGGGCGTTGTAAACTTCTGTGAAGCACTGGGGGGGTCAAAGTGCTCACCACACATCTAGATAAGTTCCTTGGGGGGTCTAGTTTACAAAATGGTGTCATTTGTGGGGGGTTTCCACTGTTTAGGTACATTAGGGGCTCTCCAAAGGCAATATCACACCCGCAGACCATTCCATCAAAGTCTGCATTCCAAAACGTCACTACTTCCCTTCCGAGCCCCGACGTGTGCCCATACAGTAGTTTTCTCCCACATATGGGGTATCAGCATACTCAGGACAAATTGGACAACAACTTTTGGGGTCCAATTTCTCCTGGTACCCTTGGGAAAATAAAAAAATGGTGACTAAAAGATCATGTTTGTGGAAAAAATACGAATTTTTTATTTTCACGCCCGGGCGTTGTAAACTTCTGTGAAGCACTGGGGGGGTCAAAGTGCTCACCACACATCTAGATAAGTTCCTTAGGGGGTCTAGTTTCCAAAATGGTGTCATTTGTGGGGGGTTCCACTGTTTTGGTACATCAGGAGTTTTCCAAACGCGACATGGTGTCCGATCTCAATTCCAGCCAAAAACGTCAAATGGCGCTGCTTCCCTTCCGAGCTCTGCCATGCCCCCAAATAGTGGTTTACCCCCACATGTGGGGTATCAGCGTACTCAGGACAAATTGCACAATAACTTTTAGGGTCCTGTTACCCTTGGAAAAATAAGAATTGAGGGTGAAAAGATCATTTTTGTGGAAAAAATATTATTTTTTAATTGTATGGCTTTATGTTATAAACTTCTGTGAAGCCCATGGGGGTTCAAAGTTCTCACCACACATCTAGATAAGTTCCTTAGGGTGTCTAGTTTCCAAAATGGTGTCATTTGTGGGGGGTTTCCACTGTTTTGGTACATCAGGGGTTTTCCAAACGAGACATGGTGTCCGATCTCAATTCCAGCCAAAAACGTCAAATGGCGCTGCTTCCCTTCCGAGCTCTGCCATGCGCCCAAATAGTGGTTTACCCCCACATGTGGGGTATCAGCGTACTCAGGACAAATTGCACAATAACTTTTAGGGTCCTGTTACCCTTGGAAAAATAAGAATTGAGGGTGAAAAGATCATTTTTGTTTAAAAAATATGATTTTTTAATAGTATGGCTTTATGTTATAAACTTCTGTGAAGCCCATGGGGGTTCAAAGTTCTCACCACACATCTAGATAAGTTCCTTAGGGGGTCTAGTTTCCAAAATGGTGTCATTTGTGGGGGGTTTCCACTGTTTTGGTACATCAGGGGTTTTCCAAACGCGACATGGTGTCCGATCTCAATTCCAGCCAAAAACGTCAAATGGCGCTGCTTCCCTTCCGAGCTCTGCCATGCGCCCAAATAGTGGTTTACCCCCACATGTGGGGTATCAGCGTACTCAGGACAAATTGCACAATAACTTTTAGGGTCCTGTTACCCTTGGGAAAATAAAAATTGGGGTGAAAAGATCATTTTTGTGGAAAAAATATGATTTTTTAATTGTACCGCTGTACGTTATAAACTTCTGTAAAGCCCTTGTGGGTTCAAAGTTCTCACCACATATCTAGATAAGTTCCTTGGGGGGTCTAGTTTCCAAAATGGGGTCACTTGTAGGGGGTTTCCACTGTTTAGGTACATCAGGGACTCTCCAAACGTGACATGGCGTCCAATCTGAATTCCAGCCAATTTTGCATTGAAAAAGTCAAACGGCGCTCCTTCCATTCTGAGCTCTGCCATGCGCCGAAACAGTCGTTCCCCCCCACATATCAGGTATCTGCGTACTCAGGACAAATTGCACAATAACTTTTGCAGTTCAATTTCTCCTGTTACCCTTGGTAAAATAAAAAAAATTGAACCTGAAGTATTTTTTTTATGAAAAAAAGTTAGATGTTCATTTTTTTTTAAATATTCAAAAAAATTCCTGTGACGCACCTAAAGGGTTAATAAACTTCTTGAATGTGGTTTTGAGCACCTTAAGGGGTGCAGTTTTTAGAATGGTGTCACTTTTGTGTATTTTCTATCATATAGACCCCTCAAAGTGGCTTCAAATGTGATGTGGTCCTAAAAATAAAATGGTGTTGTAAAAATGAGAAATCGCTGGTCAACTTTTAACCCTTATAACTTCCTAACAAAAAAAAATTTTGGTTCCAAAATTGTGCTGATGTAAAGTAAACATGTGGGAAATGTTAGTTATCAAGTTTTTTGTGTGCCTTATCTCTGTGATTTAAGGGCATAAAAATTCAAAGTTGGAAAATTGCGAAATTTTCAAAATTTTTGCCAAATTTCCGTTTTTCTCACAAATAAACGCAAGTTATTTGAATGAAATTTTACCACTAACATGAAGTACAATATGTCACGAGAAAACAATGTCAGAATCACCGGGATCCATGGAAGCGTTCGAGAGTTATGACCTCATAAAGGTACAGTGGTCAGAATTGTAAAAATTGGCCCGGTCATGAACGTGCAAACCACCCTTGGGGGTGAAGGGGTTAATGAGAAAAAAAATGAACTTTTTTGAATTTACCAAATGGCTGCAATGAAGCAAAGAGTGAAAAATGTAAAGGGGTCTGAATACTTTCCGTATCCACTGTATTTGGGTACACAGACACACAGTTATGCCAAGTAGATGGCATATAAAACAGGGTTAATAGAAAAAAAAAAAAAATCAATGTTATGCACCTATCATATCTTGTACCAGGTACAATCTAGTGCTTCTTTTTGGCTTTACATTTTTTCGGGATGTAAAAAATGCACCCACATGGCATGATACAGCCTTTACCAAGCTTTAAAGGGGTTGGACACTATATTTATAGTGTTACACGAAAACGCCATTGCTCAGTTATATTTGACCTACTGTGCCATCACCAAGCACTGAAGAATATTTCTAATGAAGGCCTAGAGCTGGCCGAAACGTCAACTTTTTTTTAACACAGTGGATGTATCTAAATCAATACATTCTTGTGCGTTTTCCTGCATCTAACTTTGGAGTGCCGAATTTAATTTTTGCTTGTTTGTATCTTTATTTTAACAGATGTGTTGGGGATATAATTTTGTGTACATCTACTGTTATATAGGTATGACCTGACCTCCTCCTGCTCTCATTAGTGCAGCTTTCCTCTTAGGGCCCCGTCACACATAGCGATCTCGCTAGCGAGATCGCTGCTGAGTCACAAGTTTTTTGACACAACAGCGATCTCACCAGCGAGATCGCTGTGTGTGACAGCGATCAGCGGCCGGCCCCCCTGCCGGTATCGCTGAAGGAAAGCCCAGGACTTTTCTTTGGTCGCTGGTCTCCCGCTGGCCAGCACGCATCGCTGCGTGTGACAGGCGGGAGACCAGCGATCAGCTGGTAACTAACGTACAAATCGGGTATCCAACGGACGTGCGTCCCTTAGAAACCCGATGTGTACGTTATTTACCAGCGCGCTGATGCAGGGAGCTGGCAACTAACGTATACATCAAGTATCTAAGGGACGCACGTCCCTTGGATACCAGATGTGTACGTTAGTTACCAGCTCCCTGCATCAGCGCGCTGGTAACACAGCGACGCCGCGCGCTCGGTGTCGCTGTGCTTATCGCTGGTGAAGCTGTCTGTTTGACAGCTCACCAGTGATCACATAGCGACTTACCAGCGATCCTGACACGTTGATATCGTTGTCAGGATCGCTGGTGAGTCGTTATGTGTGACGGGGCCCTTAGACTACAGCGCTCTCTAGTCTATATCATGGCTGCTGATGGAGGATCATGTCACCAAACCCATCCATCAGTCTCCTTTAATTGGGTCACATGCTACTCCGAGCAGAAAGAAAAAAATTAAAAAAATAAAAACCAGCAGTTACATTATGTGAAGGCGTCATAAAATGTTAAAATAAAAAAAAAAAAAAAAAATGATTTATCAGGAATTGCTGAAATAAGCCCATACATGAACAGGAGGGAAACAAGCCGATATGTTACCTTTAAGTTGCAATGAGCATAACAATGGTGGAGCAGGTTATCCGATGGCTCGCTGAGACTGCTCACGGTCTGGACTAGTTGCTCTGCATACATTGGCACAGAAAGTTCAATGTTGATATTCTCCGCAAGTATTCTGACTGCAGGTAGAGGTCGTATTGGCTGAAAGTTTGCAGTGCTTACAGTGCTAATGGAATGCTAATAAAAAAAAACAAAAAAAACACTTAAGTACTACAGTAAATGAACAAAATACATGTGACACAACCGACAGGTAGTTTCGAAAATGTTCAGCTATTCAATGTTTTTATCACCTGCCAAAAGAAGAGTCGAGTCAGCTATTTTATGTAACATTCAGGACAAAAAATGGTTATAGAGGACCTTTCATTAGTTTTAACATGTTAAGCTGGCCACACTAGAGTAGTGCAGCCACTATTCCACCAAGGAGGTGAGCTACTAGTTGTGTTAGTAATGAGACTCAGCTACTGCAACACTGCCTCTCCCCCCACACTGACTGCTGGAGATGAGAGCTGCTAACTGTTAATCACACTCAGAGCTGCTGGGCTTCAGCACAGTCATCACAATGCAGTGAAAGGAACAGACTGTCAATACATGTCTGACCCTGAGCATTTTCTAAGCAATTGTGGGGCGTGTTTTTTATTTCCCCATTGTGTTACTGCCTGCTTATGATTGGCCAAAGAGGAAGTATACGCTCTCAGTGAAATCTCTCTGGTAATGCCCACTTGAACATAATGAAAAATTTACTGTTTAGGTGCCAATATCTATGCATTGGAGAGGTTAAAATAAATAAAAAAAAATAAAAGTTTTATTCTGCTCTGCAGTGCCGATTACATTGTTTGTTCAAAATGTGACGAAAGGTTTTCCTTAAAAGGAATATGTCAACAGAAAATTAACGGTTGTTTAAAGACTTTTTTTATGTTAAATATATATACTTTAAAAAAATTTGAAATAATGCAATTTTTACACTCGCCACAAGGACTGATTTTACATGCTTTCTTCCTTTTCAGCGGTCTCATTAGCACCGTTGGCAGGATTACATCAACATACAAAATTTATGGTCTGAGTTAGACTTTTGCTGCAAATACACGTGAATTTCCTAAAAGAACAGGAAGCAGGTAATTTTCTGATTAAGAGTCCAGACATCGAAAGTGATAGAAAGTTGTTTAGTACATGTAGCACTAGACAACAATCAATCGGTGCCGAAGAAATAGATTACCCACAGATCAGTGCTAAATCCTCCAAAATCAAAAATGCAAACTGACTGACTTGACCACTCAACCAAGCAAATTTACTAAATGCTGGAACTTACTTCCGGCGGCATACTTAAATTTGGTGTCCTTTTAAAGGGAAACTTTCAGCAGACTTTTGCTATGTAATCAGAGGACAGCATAATGTAGAGAGAAACTGACACACAGATTTCAGTGAAATGTCACTTATTAGGCTCTGTTCACGTGAACAATAGTTCGACTAGGCCCCCACCTCTGATAAGCAGCTTACTGTCAATAGACCATGTACACAGAAAGATGTGGTGTGGGTGGGGTTAGCTTTCGGAGCTCTGCTACATGCCACATATAAAAACTGATTGTGACACATTGTTGGAATCAGGTTCTCTTTGCATACATCATACTTGTCTCAAATGAGGAAGCAAAAACCTGATGACAGATTCCCTTTATGAAAAATGCATAATTAACATTTCCTGAACACATTATTATCAGAAGTGGATCTGGTTTATTTTGATAAGATGCCGGATAAATTACCGAGTGCCTTTACTATTGTTTTCACCTGACTCGACCTCTCCACAAGACACAATTAATAAGCTCCATTCCAACACTAATGGTAATAAATAATACCGCACCTACTCATTTGTTACAGCGTCCACCCTGATGATGACCTATTGCTCTCTACGTCTCACTCCTAAAACACAATGGCTTTCTCATGCTGCGCCCATCAAACACAAATCTTCACCTCAATATGTCAGGACTTTCCCCCACCACTCCAAAAGTTTTTGTCATGCCCCAACAATGATTACCTACAGGAATGCTATTAGATATATTAATCATTCTTGTGACATGTAAGCAATTTTACTAACCCTTCCCTAATATTTCCAGATGTTCTCCGCAATAGATGACTTCACTGCGTCCAACATATATACGTTTTTTCTAACATTACGAAACATTTAAGTGTTCCCTAAGGTAACCGTGTATCTGAACTACAACCTACTGATCGTACCCAGCTGGGTTGATGCTATATATAATTTGTTATTAGGGTCTTCACATAGAAATCTACATGATCTTTCTTTATTGTTTAGAAGTTTCTCCAAACTTCAGTGAAACAAGAAATCTCCCTCCGCTGAAGGAATACAGATTGCTCCGGTTCAGTAAAAATGACGCCATTTTATCAAAAACTGCAAAATCCTGATGAAACGCAGAAAGCCTGGGTAAAACAGGTGTCATTACAAATGGGCCCATAATTTTCCTCTTACGTCAAACTCCGGAATAAAAAACATCTCATGATCCCTCTGTGCAGTTAAAGACAAAGAATTTCGATGTAATTACGAGGATTCCACAACTAAAATAGGTCTATTAACATGGACTATTGGACACAATCCTCATTTCCCAAACCATCAGCTTTTGATAATAGATCAGTTGAGTAATGCAGCAAAATGCTTCTCTAGTAAAGCCCCTAATTCACCTAATAGCATTATACCAGGGATGATTGGTTTCTGTGAGAAGGAGATGAAAAAGGACAGGAAATCGGGCAGATTACAGAAAATGTGACTGGTGAAAATATGAGAGCGTTTATAGGATAGACGTGATCAATGGCAAATTTGTCAACTGCAAGCTGGAAAGTCGTAATGTAGAAAAAAAGATGAAAACGAGGGAATTGCTCAGTTTAACAAACTTCTGTTTCAATATTGCAAAATTCTCTTACTCAAACATCTCATCCACTCAAGGTTACCTACAATGTAATATTCATAGGTCAAGTATAGAAGTCCTAACATTACTTTAGAAATAACATTTTAAAGATCACCCCTGAAAAGGGGGAATGATCTAAAAAGTTTTTGCAATATTTGACAAGGTCTGTGCCACAAAGCCTAATATCTGGACCTCTCATTCTTTTTCTTAGCAAACCTCCACGGTCATGTAGATTTGGTTAGAAAGATTGCTGGTGGTCCGACTCTTGCAGCCGTAACACATTGTTACATCTAGATGTGACCATATTACACAGCTGGCTGAAGCAGTCTTTAAGGCAGGGGTGGCAAATCTTTTTTCTGCCAAGGGCTATTGACATTTATACCATCCTCGGAGGGGCGGTACAAGTTGCATGCTAACTCTGCCCGCAAAGTACTTCATGACGCGGAGACTGGTGTCAGGACGTAATCTTTCATGGCCCGTGCCTCAGCGTTCAGTAGTGAACATGGCATGCTTGTGCTGACAGAGCAAGATGAAATTAATGGGCAGGCGACCTTCAAAACACAGCTGTAGGCCAAAGCACTGTGGTCCCCAGGAATCTGCTCAGGGGCCGGATTAAAGGTCATCAAGAGTCGTAAATGGCCTATGGGCCTGTTGTTCCCCACCCCTGCCTTAAGGTTTTAATAAGTTTGTAACTTATACGCTATCAAGGGAATTGAGGATAATTTTCCAATCACTTGGAAGTCTGACTGCGGTGGCTTCCACCACTCCCCAAAACCAAGGTTCTGAACAGCCCAAGATAAATGGCACTGTGGTTGATCAAGTGCACCTGCGGTCCATTCTTCTTAATACGATCACCACAAATTGCTGAGAGCTACAGTGTGCATGATAGACCTCCACTCCATTCAGCTAGGGCTCTTAAGAGCTTCAGTTCTCGGGATCGTTGCAAGCCACGGTGGTCAGGCCCCCAGCGATGAAAGTTGTAAATACCCTTTTTAGCTGTCCTTTAGGGTCTTCAATGTATTTCATAATATTCGACGTGTCAAAATAACATTTTAGAGTTATGATAAATGGGGATTGGACATGGAGGAGCCCCTACAGACTGCTAAAAGTAAGGGTCACAGTCATTTAGCTGAATTCTCCGTTAATTCAGTTTTCTCTATATCATTTGTGAGAGGTGGGGTAAAATGTTTATGTGCTATGGAATTTCAATTAGACTGTCAAATGCTCATTTTCACCAATAATTTCTCTAATTGTTTCATAAGGCAGTATGAAGAGATTTATCCATTATTTAGATTTTACTTCATTACCTTTTGTCCTAGGATGATGGGCAATAACTGCCCAAGAAGATTAAATTCAGCCATGGTCAGTGTAATGGAGCACTTAAGTAACGTGACAGAAGTCTGTCGAGTAGGAATGTATTCCTCCAAAGATGCTACTTCCTCAGGGCTTGGCAGAGTCTTATATTCCTCCTGTAAAACTAAAAAAAAAAAAAAAAAAAAAGTTTCTCGCATGTCTACTTTTCTAAGAAATGATTTAGTTTTTGTTTTAGGGGGATCGGAGAACTAATTTTAGTTTACAACAAAACAAACTTTGAAAGGCTTAAAATCATTAAAGGATGGGAAAATTATTTTTTTTATATTTTTGATTTTCATACCAGGACGTGAACAGCTGTATGCCTCGTATTCATGATCAAAAGAGCAGGCCACCATCTTCATGATCCTATGCACAGAACTGCTGTCCAGCCGGAGGTCAATGGGTCCAACAACTAGCCGCTTGACGGACATCTCTTGGAAATTGCCATTCTCATCTGCTTTGGTAGCTGGGAATTCTTGCTGACTTACAGAACCTGGTAAAAATAAAACATTAAAATGTCTCAAATCACAACAAAAGGTCTTGGAAAGTAGAATTTAAACAAATGCGGTAATTACTTAAGGTTGTTTGGTTGTTTTTTTCTCCATAAACCAGTATTACATGTGAAAATATTAACATTTGTATTATAGCTTATTAGAGAAATCAGCTTATTTCTCCTCCTGGACTGAGCTTTCATTCACAATTCATGTTGGATGAAAGAAGACATGGGCTTGGTAAATCTGAACACCTGCTCCTTTAGTTGCGGCAGGAGATAAGTTAGTGTCACCGGAACCTGCCAAAATCGGAGTGATTGGCCGACAATTAAATGTATATGTGGACCTCCTGACTCACCCAGGACAAAGGGTGTGAGGGACAGAAGGATCCAGCATTTAGGATTTTGGACTGCTTATCCTTTGGTCCTTGGTGACATTAGTTAGGTGCCACCAGAGGAGTCTAGCAACAGTTCTCTCGTAGATAACACAGGCGCTCTCATCACAGAGAGAGTTTCTGTGAATGAAGGCGGCAGGAGAGATAGCTGCTGGCTGAACAATCGCTCACGCCATCATTCAGCCCACAGGGATCTATTGTTTTGGAGCCCATTAGGAACATAATCAACAGGAAGAAAAAAAAAAAAAAAAGAACACCGTGCTGCCAGATTGAAACTAACCTAAAATTTGAAGTCATGAGGAATGAAGAAGGCAAACTGTGAACTGTGCCTTTATTCATGAATTCCCTAATCTAAATTCAATGCATTATCACAATACACACAATGCAATTGACAAATCCAGGTGATGGTGATAAGGTGCAGACAGCCTCAGTCTTCCTGGTAATATCAACAGACATCGGCCATACATAGACGGACTAGGTGTGTCTGTAGCATTGAAGAGGTTACTCTAAAAAGGTAAATATCCAAGGTAAAATTGAGGACAGACTCAAGGACCAGGTGGCAATAAAGGAAGTGTTTGTTTCTGTTATTCAAGACAGGACAAACAGGAGAGAAAGGAACTTGTACCTTTGCCACCAGTAG
Organism: Dendrobates tinctorius; assembly: GCF_039654945.1. Lineage (NCBI taxonomy): Eukaryota > Metazoa > Chordata > Amphibia > Anura > Dendrobatidae > Dendrobates > Dendrobates tinctorius. Next base: position 8,632,560 of record NW_027361832.1, read on the forward strand.
ACTCCATTGTGTAGAGGTAATCCATGTAGAGAGCCCCAAACCTCTGCATTCCGGCTATCTCCGTGTATGTCTCCTATCAACAAAGCAAAGCAAACATGGCTCCAGTTTAGCACAAGAGAATCCCCAGATTACAACAGGACAGACAAAGTATCACAGACAACAGTGTGTTTGGGTTCGAGTGTGAACACACAGCGAAGCTTATCAGTACAAAAGAACAGATGTTATCCTAAGAACTTACCTTGTCAAGATAGGTAATGAAGCTTCTACGTGCCCTCCCCGAACAAAACCAATATCTATACATCAGCAGGACAATCTTACCAACAGGGTAATAAGGGCTAGTTAATAAACAGCACTAATTAGGCTCTAAGGTCTGTGCTTGACATCCCTTTTATTCTTTAGGTTTTACATGATTCTTTGCCATTTTATCTTTACATTTTCAAGTCTTTGTTAGAACATTTTATATATTTTTATACGTAATTTTATTTTTTATATGGATCTATTAGCATTCATAAATGGGGCAAAAATGTAAGAGCATTTCACTATAAATGTGACAGTAAACTTGCACGCTCAGTTCTGTGTAGACAATCAACTGTGATGAATCCGGACAGGTATCGGATTGCCAAATTTGGATGCTGAAGTTGGCGAATCTGAACCAACCAAAGACACTATAGGCTTCACATGATTGCACTTACCATTTTTGCAGCCAAAAGGGACAATGTGATTTCGAGAAAAGAGTTCACATGTCAGAGACATTTCTGTCAGCAGGTGTCCTGAAACCGGTGGCATATATTTTCAATGGAGAGAGTTAAGTAAGCCACTGCCAGACCCACCTCTGCACCGTGCAGGACCCCCTCCGCACCGTGCAGGACCCCCTCCGCACCGTGCAGACCACTCCGACACTCATCTTTCCCTGAGAACTTCAGTCTCTGAGCACTGTTGTACAGGCTGCATGTATAAGACCTCATTCAGGCATCTGTTATTCTTTTTTCTCTTATCTTTTTTCTTAGCTTTCAGCAGTGTTTTATCAGTGCTTTTAGCTTCACAGATTTTCTTGCACGTCCAAAAAATATATGTTAACAGAGCATTAAGGCCCCGTACCAATCAGATTAATGGCAGGCTTAGGTCTCATTCAGACTTCCACTTTTTCCATACTTGTTTTATCTATGTTTTTTTTTTCCATATAGAACACATGCCCGTTGTAGTCTAGTTTTTTGGACAGTGTGTCTGCAAAATTATCACAGAGATGTCCTTTTTGATCCAAGTCACAACTCGCAATCAACCATATAAGACTATGGCTCTGTGAATATCACAGACAGCATGTGGATTATTGATTATTAAAGAGGGAGATACAAGCGCAATAAAGGGTCTTATCCCACAAATAAAGTAAGCGGTTTGACAAAAATCTGCTCACCTGGTAGTAGGTATTCAAAGCATGTAACGATAAGGGCTGCTGCAGATCCACAAGTCGGTCACCGACTATCTGAAACAGAACTCCGCAAAGGAATACGTGGATTTCGTCAGCGCTGCCCAAATTATGAAATTCCAGAAGGTTATTAAAGTTTGACAGTGCTTTATTCTACGCGTTTCAAGGTATCAATGGTATTTCCTGAAAAAGAGGTTGCAAAAAACCTTGAAACGCATAGAATAAAGCACTGTCAAACTTTAATAACCTTCTGGAATTTTATCATTTGGGCAGCGCGGACAAAATCCACATATTCCTTTGCAGAGTTCTGTATCAGGAGAGTAGAGAGGCCCCCATACAAATTACATGGCCTTCCAGACCCCATTTCTACTGTATATGGCCAGCTTAAAGGGAACTGGTCATCATGATAATGGTGTCTGATCTGCAGGAGGTGATAGAGGAGTAGCAGTTGATCAGATTGCTAGACACTTTTGTGAGAAAAGTTTCAGCTAAACTTGCATTTTATTCTTTAAAATCTCTGGTGTTTGTATGCATAGGAGTCCAGTGGCGGATGTACTGATAATTGCCAATTTTCACTGTGTGACTGAGCATCCAGAGATAGCCGTCAGTCACTACTAGGACCACCACTGGACTCCTATACAAACAGACACTAGGGATTTCAGCAGGGGCAGACAAATTATATAGGTGCTACCAGTGCAGCCGCACAGGGCTCTAAGAGGTAGGGGGGCACTACCACCTCCAAAGCAGGTGAAATTGTGCATTCTGATGAGCTACTGGACTGAAAAGGTCCGCTATACTTTCCTTGCCCAGCTGCCTCTTATTTTGCTCAGTTTCTCCTTCTCTGCCCTGTGCTGTCCGCAGCTTGTATCACATATACAGTAAAAATAAATCAGAGTCGATATGTTAAAAAATAAAATCTATTAAGCTCTAGGTTCCCTGGTTTATGATGGGAAATCTGGTGCTATCTTTCTACCTTTGAGCGCGCTCAGACAAACATACGACACGGCCAAGTGTTATCCGATTTTTTATTGGACAGCACTCAGCCCAATGTTACTCTATGAGGCAGTGCTCATCTGTGTGCTTTCTTACAGACTGGATCAGTCTGCTGAAAAAAATGGGAGCATGCTGCAAATGGCTCCACAATTTGGATCATGCACATCCAATCAAGTCTAGGGGTGCATGTAAAACATCGGATTGAACTCGGATGACATCAGAGTGCAGTCCGACATCCACAGACTAAGGCATTGGAGAAGATGGAGTTATTAGGTTCTCCATCTTTGTCACACCTGTGCTCCATTTCTCGCATATGAAAGAGTCGGATCACAATAAGCTGACACTCTTGCTCAGAGTTTGAGACGAGTGCCATTAACACAATAAAGCATATTCTATCGTATGAGAGAACATTCACTCATCTGACCCTGGCCTGAAGGTGAATTTTAATGCTTCAGATGTTATTACACAAATTTCCAAGATTGAAAAATATTTCATACATACAAATCAGCTTGTTTCAGGGCAGTTGAAGAACTTTGCTCAGCAAATACTCAAGGTGCTAACTTACCCTGAAATGGCAAAATTGCCAGTTTTGAAAGAAGAAAAAAAAAAAAAAAAAAAAGATCTAACCATAAATCATATCAATAGAATCTATAAAACCGTTATATGAGGACAAAATCGCGAACTTCGCATTCACAAGAAGTGTTCTGATTGTATTTGTCCTTACAATATGTTACATTACATATGAAAATATTTATCTTAGACAGTTTAGATACTTGACTGCTTTTAGACATGTTTTAATGAAAATGCAGAAACGATGAGGACTAAACAGAATGGAATAATTTTGGTTCACCGCACATTTTAGCGGAGTGGGTTCCCACCACATTCCACTTGTGTCTGGGACCGTCAGAACCCTGTCATGTTCAATTTGGCCAGTGCTGGCTGGCATTAGTCAAAAATTACCATGCTGAAAACGAGGAGTTTCTTTCCATGGAGTCACTCAGACACAATATGGCAGGATAGTTTGGATTAGAAACATCAAACAGACCATGGATAAAGCAATTTTCAATGAAATTACACACAGTTCCTGCCAGGTAGGATGCCCCTACTTGCACTCTGAGTAATGTGACAACATTAAAGTTTAAAGGAAATGTTATTTTAGCGGTTACAACTGCTTTTTTTTCCCCGCCTGACGTTAGTAGCTGGAATATGGCAAATTCAAACAAATACCCATGCTAAAAAATAAAACTAAAAAGGAATGTAAAAAGTATTATCTTGTTGGCCACTGGGGGTCTCATCACTGGGATCCCCAGCAATCACCGGATTGGGCTTTGGACCCCCATCTTGAATAAAGCGGAGGTGTGAATACTTTATCTCTGCTCCATTTAAAGTCTATGGAATGAAGAGGCCTATTTTAGAGCTCCAAAGCCCAGATTTCGGGATTGCTGGGATTCCCATCAGCCAGATCCACAACGATCAGAAAGTTATCCCATTGGTAACTTTTTTTGCCCTTTGTTATAGCCCTTTAGGCACTGATAATCAGCAACAGAGAACAATACATGTGAACGGTGTATTCCAAACCTCAATCACACGTCACAATGTTAATTTGCTCCAGACTTGGTGCATGCTACAGATTTACCAATCAGCAACACTACTTTGTGGCTAATTTGTCATAAATGTTGAAATGCAAAAAAAAAATGACAAACCTGCCATTAAAAATAGATTATCCCTTTACATAACTGAAGCATAATCACTAATTTTTACTTCAATTTCAAAATCAATTCCCCATGATTCTCCAGGTCTCTGTTGGCCATTGGCAAATATCAACACTCAGAGGGTGAAAATCTGTACACACTTAAAACATCTTACAGCTTTTGACAAACCTATTCTTTGACATCAAGGCCAAGCTGGTATCTCACATGGATTGCCATGAGGCGGTACTATAGTTAGATAGCACAGGACATAAAGCGACCAATCCTTCTGGAAGCACAGACTTCAAGTTCAACTGTACTTTTAGAAAACTTTTAATATGATAAAGAGAAACATCCAATGTTTTCATCAATGGAGAACAACCACTAATGGCGAAGATGATGGAGCAGAAATGCTCAATAGATCACTCTTTTCTTCCCAGATTAGAGACTTTCTACAAAGCTTGTCTTCATTTTTGGAGGATAGCAGTGTTCAGCCGAGATCTTTGCTCCTTAACATTAACGAATGTTGGGGGGTCTAGCACCTAAACTCCCCACTGATCAAAACTCCTCATATTTCTCTATAATGTCAAAAGTATTATAAAAGTGCAGTCACAATTTAAGGTGGCCATATGATGCACTGGATGACCATTGGCCAAAACCACCAGTTGTGGACCATTTCATGGGTAAGGGGGTGTCCCGGCTCTCCCTCACAGCAGATGTGGGGGAGGGAGGGGATAATTGGACTTATTGTGTTTTAAAAAGTCTAGTCCTTTGTTTTCACAGGAGATAAGCCACCAGGAGTCATTTCAAACATCCTATTCAAAACATATGCACACCCCACTGAGCTGTACGTGCATGTGTCTGGCTGGTCAGGATGATCACTCCGCTATCTGAGGTGTATTGCAATTATTGTATTACAAACTGCTGTTTTATCATTAACATAGTGTTGCATGGCATTAATATTTTCTATGTCCCAGGATGCAGAACTTACTAATGTAGTGAAGATGATCTGACTACACACACAGTAGAAACAATCAGAAAAAAACAATACTAGCAGAGGGTGACAAGCTGCTTCTACTAAACATATAAACTTAACTCAAGTTATTTCCTTACTGACCTTATGAGAACACGAGTCCAAAATAAATTCTGCTCGTATTCCATTATTTTCTGGACTTCTGTAGTCAAACAGTGAGTTCGTAAGATATGCGTTTCCTTTGTTACTTAAACTCTCCCCACATGTAAAGAAACAGGCCTCCTGGGAAAAAGGAGATAAGTCACAATATTACATTCACAAAGCTTTACTTTGCTCTCTAATTCTATGGTACATCACCATTATTTTTAAGGAGAGGCTTCATATCATTATGTTTATCATTAAACGGCCCTATGCTCGATCTCGAGCCATGTTGACTTGATGGATGAACTATCTGTAGGATGAACGATCTTGTGCAAGCCTAGATAGGTCCACCAGGGTCTTCTACTCCGTTATCTTGATTGTATCAAGCCATTGGGTTGCTGGTCTTCCTCTTCACCTTTTTCCATCTATTCTTCTGACCATGATGTTCTTCTCCAGTGGTGGTTGTCTTCGCATGATGTGTCTACAGTAGGCAAGTTGTAGCTTGGAGATTCTTGCTTTCAGTGACATCTCTGATGTCTTAAGCCCCCGTTACACACTGCGATATCGCTAGCAATATCGCTGTAAAGTCACCGATTTTGTGATGTTACAGCGATATTGCTAGCGATATCGCTGCATGTGATACTTACCTCCGACCGGCTCCCCCGCTGGTTATCGCTGATCACGCGAGAAGCTCCTGGACCATTCCTTGTCGTCCACTTCCTGCGGCGCTTCCTGCTGTGACGAGCGACACGTGGACCCGGGCGGGAGGACACAGGATCGCCGCGCCAGACAGGTAAGTAGCGATCCCCGTCCCATGCGATGTCGCTAGTGAGATCTGCCTGAGTGGCAGCTCACTAGCGACCACCCAGCGATTCACCAGCGATCCTGACCGCGTCATATCGCTGGTCGGGATCGCTGGTGAGTCGCTAGGTGTAACGGTACCATTACTTAATTTGGTCCAAAATTGGTTTGTTCTTCTCATCCATCATTATGATACCACAAAATATGTGACTACCAACTTTATTACTGCAGCAGTGCCAATTCATCTGCTTATGAAACAAAGGCCGACATTAAGGAGTGGCCAGACGGTATTGCCAGCCACAAGGAACTAAAGCTCCTACTGCGATAACCATATGGCCACCCGAGGGGCTGCCATCGCACCATCTGGCCATACCCTTATGTAATAGTATTAAGAAAGTCATTTAATTTTTTTTCCAAAAATTTCAAGGTAAGAAATCTGCAGCAAGCATTTTTATTTTAAGGGTTTTTCCAGTCTCTTTCAGCCTGGATATGAAGACCACCAGTGACCTGACCACGGAGGCTATGTGCACACGGTGCGGATTCTGCTGCAAATCCGCAGCGTTTCAGGCCCTGTGGGTCCCCAGCAGTTTCTGCTGCGTTGTACAGTACCATTCTTTGCAACGGTAAAACCAAAAACGCTGTGCACATGCTGCAGATTTTTCAACGCGGATTTGCTGCGGGCTACAATCCCCAGAATGTCAATTTTTTGTACGGATTCCGCTGCGGTTTCCCACCTTCACTATTGTGAGGTGCTAAACCGCAGGTAAACCGCAGGTATTTTAACCTGCGGATTTTCCAAAATCCGCGGGGACAAATCCGCAGCACCTAAAACTACGTGTGCACATAGCCTGACTGGCTGCAGGGTGCGATGACTGGTGGTCTGGGATTAATCACTTTGGTTCAGGAGCATTGATTTCAGTGGTAACTGTAGGCTGGTTCTTTCTTTTATAAGGATCTTGGTCCTCTGTGAATTTCAGAAAACTGTGAAATCCTTCTTAAGGGTTAGACACTGTTTTTATCAAAATCTTATACATTTATTGCAAAAACAGTACGCAAACTTAGGAGAAATCAAATATCCATTAGAAGAGCTGTGTGTTAGTTGCAGCTTGTGTCATTTTCAGGCAACAAAATAGCAATGAATAGCCTTCAAATACACAAGTGTTCAAAGATCAGTTCTCCAGTCTACCATAATTCACTAAAACCAGGAAGCAGTCAATGCCAGCTCTAGGTAGAAGGAAAGCTCTTATTTTTCCATGTCAACTAAGAAAAATGAATATACCATGCCTGCTGAGAGTGCCAGGCACTATGAAGCATCACCTTAGAACATCTAGAGGTAAGCAGTGACTGCCCACCATTTCAGTTCTTGGTGAGGACTATTTGTTACAAGTAAAAGTATATTGTACAAATGCAAAATTAAGAAAGAACAAATAGCAACAACTGATGGCAAAATCTCAATACTCACACAATCGGCCCCAATTGTATTTTCTTCAAAGTCTTTGATTCCCATAATCCCTTTCAGACATAAAGCTTGATTTCCAACAAAGCCAACTTGGCAGTCAAAGAATGGCTCACCCTTCATAAGAACCTACATAACAAGAACAGGACATAACTTTATAAAACCATTTGCACCTTACAATCTTATAAAGAAGCTGTCTAAAGATCTATCTTCAGGAGCACTTCAATACCCTTTTTTGCCAACTTTCTACCAGCAAAGTGCCGGTGAACTCATGAATTATTGAAAGTTCGGACCAAGTTGTATTGTTGCACTCAAGGCGATGTTCAATGCTTCAAGCATAAGCAAATTTGTCTCTGCAACATCTCAGATGTTCAGGGACAATGAAGCTGGCAGGACACGGACATCCGGCCTGGTCCAGACTAGCGGTGTCAAGCTGTAAATCTAGCTTGCAAATGCTATGCTCCGTCCCTAGGAAACTGTGAAGCTGATACAATGCAGAGGTGGCCGGTAATCTTAGAGAGATATATATATATATATATATATATAGATAAAACATTTCATAAGAAATTAACTGCAAAGTTGCATTTATGATGTTGAGAAAACCCATCTAACAGAAGCTAGTGCTCTTGTAATGTTCCTTGTGATATAAATGACATTTCACTAATAATGATGAGCAAGCGTGCTCGGATAATGCGTTATCCAAGGATGCTCAGGTGCTCACCGAGTGACTGTTGACAGCTGTTTGACAGCCGCAGCACATGCAGGGATTGCCTGTTTGCTGGCAGTCTGTTAACACCAGAGAATGCTTGTATAACACCTCTAAGAACGTTCGCTCATCACTAACCAATAATTTTCTATTGTAAATTCCAATTCTTTAAATACTTATTTTTCACATTTTTTGGTTTTAAACATATCGGTAAATATAACCTAATTCCCACACGTGTCTCTGCCTTTCCCGCAAATCAACAAATTGTAGTTATCATGTGACGTTTATACTGATTGTCACCACGTCACATAACCAAACTGTTGTGTTTTGCAGTTATCAACTGGTGATTTCAGGCTCATGCTCTCAGCCAAGTTCCGTGCATTTGGGACACTAATTAAGCTTAAATACTTTTGCATATTAGTAAGAAAATGATAATTGTCGCTTTTTGACAACCGTTGACATTATTCTAGGACTTTCCAACCTTACAAAGCCTGATCATTGAGGCAGTTACCAAAACTCATTTAGGATACACATTTCCTTTGGAAAACCCATTCTGATCCTTTCTTATTTTTTCTATTCTTATTACTTTATGTCCTTCTTCAAACCTTCATGACTAGTTACCCTTTTCTTTTTTAATTTTTAAGAACATTTGCTTATATTGTTGGTCACCTTTAGGTTGTGCAGTTTTTTTTGCCTTGATTCATTTTGAGACCCCCTGATATACAGTTTGCAAAGTGATGTAAGATTTTTTTTCTTTTGAGTGTGTCTGACAGCAATATAGGCTGGATGTAAAGTCTGTTCATATCAGCACAGCTTCTATCCTGCACTAATTCCCTCTTTATGTGCCTTATTACTCTATTTCTATAGCCTATTTTCTCTTTCCTCAAAGTCTGTACATTCCTTCTCTCCACCCTTGAGTTCTGTGTAAAATCTCATCCCTGCTTCTATATCTACCACGGAGAGAAAGGAAGGGAGAGAGGGCTTCCAAATCCAGATGCTCCGAAGGATTTGCAAAAGATTGGTTTTGCAAAATCACTTTGCTTGATAACGACCTCACACTCCGCTGCACCAAAATGGTAGAAAATTTTTAATGAAGATTATTTTGAAAGTTCCTTTGTCACCGCTTTTGGTTAAAGTGCAGTCACACTATGCGACTGTAGACTTCTCAATCATCATAGTGTGTGAACTGCATGCTGTCAGGATTCTCCACTGCTCCGATCACATTCTGACTAGACAATGTGCGGCCTCACTGAATGCAAGTTAAATTAGCCAGCCCATGCACGTCTAAGTCAGAATATGGCAGCAAGTATGCATATTGTATATTTGTGATAACGTGACCGCCTGCTCTCGCCGTAGACCCTGGAGAATTCTGACACCGTGTGATGCGCACACTGAGAACTCAGAAGTCTATTGTCACAAACTAACTGGAGAATGACTCAGAGACCAGACAATAGGAATCAAATGAACAATTGTGATTGTGTATAGAAAAATCGAAATGTGACACAAACAGAAAAATGCTAACATTAAACTAAAATTAATTATTTTCATATTTTATTGTGATTTTTAAAACCTAAAACAGGGAAAACCTAACCATGCATTTAGGAAAGCTGTAAAAAAATAATGACCTCAATCGTGGTGCCTTCTTGCTCCCAGCGTATGACTTCTCTGGATTTCACCTTCTGGGGGCTGTAATAACTGCTCTCGGCTTGCATTTCAGTAAGCTGGAAAACAATACGACACACACCTTCATTCCAGGCCAACGCCAGCATTAAAGAGTGGCAATCTGTCATTACTAGACTGCACTGATGAAGACAAATTAAAGTTCACTATTGGCTAAAGTGTATTATTGGACAGGAAACAGGTGCAATGAAACAGCTGCAAGACATTAACCACACCACTGCATAGGAGGCTGACGTTAAATATGCCAAGTGTAATGTAAAGCAGGGCAGGAGCCGATCCAGTCAACATACTGCCTTTCATTTACTTTCACCTTTTCTCTCAACGCTGAATTTATACATTGGATGAAAAATGGCCGGCTATCTTAAAACAACACTTGTGCGGTGCGCAGCCCCTAAAATTTCACTACTCATGCAAATCACGTACAGTGGAGATTAAGTGACAGGCAAAACGTTAATCATTCAGCTCCTCTTATAGATATTTACATCTATATCTGTCAAGACATTAACAGTATATACATTATATATAGGTATGCATGCGAAAACAGGAATGGAAAAGGAACACTAAAGTTCTCACGAGTCCACAGTTAATATATCACATACTCTACAGAATCACTGATAGGAGAGAGATATTTTGGGCGTAAAAATTTGGTTTATTATTTTTTTATGTTCACTGGTTAATACGGTATTCCACACATAACATTTCTCTTCTCATCTTATGTTGTTGCTTTTTGCTTCTTCGGGGCTTGTGCACATGTTGCAGATTTGGTACGCTTTTGCCATTCAGATTTTCTAGAAAAATCTGAAGCAATCCTGATACCAGCAAAGTCAACCAGAAACCTGAAGTGTCATGCACAACGTTGCTTATTTGTGACTTGCAGATTTGGTGCAGAAAATAATCTTCAGCGTGTCAATTCTCGGTGCGTTTTGCCCTGCGGTTTTCACCACTGACAACTCAAACCGGGCAAAAACGCGTGTTTTTCCTGCCAAGAGTTGCAGAAATGGTGCAGAAATTTTACCCAATGTGTGCACATACCCTTAAAGAAAAAGATTTTCCATGTTTTCAAGAAAGGTAGTCCTATGTAACAAATGTGAACCAGAGGAGAGTTGCCTTAAATATGTTTTCCACTGATCAACATAGATCAGGCTCCTGAGAGCTCTAGCTAATAGAGGTTTTCACTGTGTTTGGCTTGTCATGTTTCCTGCAATGGTCATTAGTGGGGAAATTCTTAGAAGGTGTCACTGCATTTAGGCACAGATTTAGTAGGTTCATTTATAAAAAGGTTGCCTCATGTTCTTTGATCAGGAGTGCACCGCTGCTCTGCCTCCCGGATTCCTCTCTTTCCTGTCCTAATCTGGCTGTTCATCACTACAATGACACTCTTAGAAGCACCCTTGACCAAGTAGCTCCCCTCACCCTCAGAACCTCCAAACACAGAGTAAAACAGCCCTGGCTCACATCGCAAACTCAACTTCTCCAGCGATGCTCTAGGAGTGCTGAACGCCTATGGAGAAAAACCCGCACACCAGAAGACTTCATACACTTCAAATTTATGTTAAGAACCTATAACGCTGCCCTTCACCTTGCCAAACAGACCTACTTCACCACCCTGATCTCCTCACTAGCCAACAACCCCAAGAAACTTTTTGACACTTTTCACTCCCTCCTCAGGCCAAAAGCACAAGCCCCTATCACAGACATTTGTGCTGATGACCTGGCCTCCCACTTCACAGAAAAAATAGATAATATCCGTCAAGAAATCTGCTCCCAACCACCAAGTGCTGTGACTCCCATCCCTTCCTGCATCTCCCCTGCTCACTCTCCACATTTGATCCCATCACAGAAGAAGAAGTCTCCAGACTCCTCTCTTCTTCTCGTCCGACTACATGCACTACCAACCCCATTCCCTCACATCTCCTCCAGTCTCTCTCTCCAGTCGTCACAACCCACCTAACTACAATCTTTAATCTCTCCCTCTCCTCGGGCATTTTCCCATCCTCCTTCAAACACGCCATCGTTACTCCATTACTAAAGAAACCTGCTCTCGACCCATCCTGCACAAACAACTACAGACCAGTCTCTAATCTCCCCTTCATCTCTAAACTTTTGGAACGCCTAGTTTACTCCCGCCTTACCAGTTACCTCTCCATTCACTCCCTTCTAGACCCTTCACAGTCCGGCTTCCGCCCCCTACATTCGACTGAAACTGCACTCAAAGTGACCAATGACCTTCTGACAGCAAAACGTAATGGTTACCACTCTCTGCTCATTCTTCTTGACCTATCTGCAGCTTTCGATACTGTTGACCACCATCTCCTACTCTCTAGGCTCCAGTCACTAGGCATTAAGGACACTGCACTCTCCTGGTTCTCTTCCTATCTCTCTGACCGCTCCTTCAGTGTTTTGTTCTCTGGCTCCACGTCATCTCCTCTTCCTCTTGCTGTCGGGGTACCTCAGGGCTCAGTCCTTGGCCCCCTTCTTTTCTCTCTCTACACGGCCCCAATTGGACAGACCATCAGCAGATTTGGCTTTCAGTACCATCTTTATGCTGATGACACACAACTATACACGTCTTCCCCCGACCTTACCCCCGCTGTACTACAGAACGCCAGTGACTGTCTGTCCGCAGTCTCCAATATCATGTCCGCTCTCTATCTGAAACTCAACCTCTCCAAAACTGAACTTCTTCTGCTCCCGCCGTCTACTAACCTCCCTAAATCTGACATTTCCCTCTCCGTGGGTGGTACCACAATAACACCCCGGCAGCAGGCGCGCTGTCTGGGTGTTATGTTTGACACCAATCTCTCCTTCACATCCCATATACAATCCCTTGCCCGCTCTTGCCGCTTACACCTAAAGAACATCTCTAGAATCCGCCCTTTTCTCACTATGGAAACAACAAAAACCCTCACTGTTGCATTGATCCACTCTCGCCTGGATTACTGCAACGCTCTATTAATTGGCCTCCCCGTCACTCGACTATCCCCTCTCCAGTCCATACTCAATGCAGCGGCCAGGATCGTCCATCTGGGTAATCGGTACTCGGACGCGTCCGCTCTTCGCCAGTCCTTACATTGGCTGCCCATTCATTATAGGATCCAATTCAAAGTACTTGTTCTCACCCACAAAGCTCTCCACAGTGCGGCACCCCCTTACATGTCTTCTCTCATTTCTGTCTATCGGCCTAGCCGATCGCTGCGCTCTGCAAACGACTTTTGACTAACACCTGCACTAATCCGTACCTCCCACTCCCGACTCCAAGACTTCTCCCGTGCTGCTCCTATCCTCTGGAATGCTCTACCCCAAGAAATCAGGACTATCCACAATTTGCATTGTTTTAGGCGCTCCCTCAAAACACACCTGTTCAGAGCGGCCTATCACATTCACTAATCAAAGTCATTCTCTGTGTAAGTGTGCGTGTGTAGCCCATTCACTATCTCCATCCATCCTTCATTCCCGCAAGATGGCTGGACCTTCATTGTAAACACACCATTGTAAAATACACACCTGTACTCTGTATCTCCCTCACCTCATTGTAGATTGTAAGCTCTCACGAGCAGGGTCGTCTTATTTCGTCTTACTTTGCTTTAATTATTGTATTGTTAGCGTTTTTACTTATGACTTGTGTTTTGAAACTGTTAAACTGTAAAGCGCTGCGGAATATGTTGGCGCTATATAAAGATTATTATTATTATTATTATTATTCCAGTATGCCCAGGAACTGTGCTTTTGATGGACAGTTTGGACCAGTGGCTTGGCCATGTTCCAATCCCGAACTGGTCGCTCTGCCATCTCCCATGCTGCAGATCTAGGCAGCTTTGCCTCTCAAGCGTCAGAGGAGCACTGAAGCTGGCCAGATCCAGCCAAGAGCTTGTAAGCGCTGTGCTCTTTGTCTAGGAAAAAGGCCACCACTTTAGTAGTCTTTAGTAGTAGACTTTAGTAGTGTCTGGTAACCAAGGCAATGAATAATAAACTATATAACTATGTGTGTGTACCAGCCCTGTGTACCCATGCTAAGGCCGTCTCTGTATGTATCTGACCGCTATCATTTAACCCTTTCCCTGCTGCTGTCTCCCACTGTCCCACTAAGGGAGGGCGGATACATATAGTCAGTGAGGGAGTGTGATTGAAGCTGCCGGACCTCTGGGTCTGGCGCTGCACAGCTAATTAGCTGGCAGAGCGCACTGCTACGGCCTAAGGCGCCTGCGCAGAACTGCCTTTGGCCGTGGGACCGACAGAGTGGGAGAGACGCACCGCGACCCCCGGCCAGCAGGAGGCCGAAGTGCCGGAGCGAAGGGGTAAGTATTGGGGAGCAGGTCGAATGTGGCAGCCGCGGGCATGACAGTCTGCTAGAGTGGCGTCACCATTGGCTCTTAGCAAATCTATGCCTCTTTGACAATGTGCAATAAACTGGGTGTAGCTGCTGTGATTGGCAGTGTCTGCGGGAGAGGGGTGAAAGTCCTCAACATCAGAAGTCAACTCTGATGAAACGCCCAACTGGACTGCAAGCAGAGATTTCACATATTGTGCTCAAGAAGAAACAAATGTGAATATCTCTGCAAAGTGACAACACAAAATGAAAAAGAGTGACAGAATCAGGAGAGCTCATGAAATTTTAGAGGGCATTAATCTTAATTTTTTTTCAGCTAATGACAGGTCCGACTTAAAACATTTTCACCTGACAAGCAAGTATTTTCCTGGTTTGTTGGGTGATTGGCAGCCTGTTTAAATATGTCAATAACTGGGAAGTGAGTGGGTCGAAAAATGCTCGTTGACGTTTACAGTCAAGTGTAAATGCGGTATAAGACTGGACAAATGTCATAAAATGACAAAAGACACACATTGGAATGTGATGCAAAACAAGACAGCTTTAAGGAGAGAAAAAAAATCTTAAATATAGCCTAATTTCTCTTTCCTTCCCATCAGCTGTCAGCAATTATTGCAGAGGAAAAGCAATTAATTGATTAAAAGAACTCAAACATTACAAGAACAATTTTCAACAGTATTAGGAAAATGTTACGTTTAATTTGGCATGTTTTTTTCCCATTTCCTTGGAATGGTATCAACCACTCAGAATTCTAATGCAGAAATAGGAGCCTTTTTTAATACCAAATATGAACCACAAATTAATTCCATACATTCCCCCACAAGAATCTAGAACAATGAATGCTAATGTTTTCCGTCTCCATGTAACATGCGAATCTCATACTGAACATCACTTCGCAGATGGAAGTTTTCTTCTCCACTAGATGTTTGCTAATTTGTTGCAGGTCATTTGAGGGTAGAAGGTGTTAAGGAGCAGCAGAATTATTCCAAAATGGGAACCGGAGCTTCAATGGCCACTGTTCTGGGTGGACTGTGTGGTCCTGTAACTTTTTCAGAATTTACGTTACATTTAATATCACTTTAATATGATATAGGATAAAATCTGAACTCAGAAGTCCGAGAGTTGAAATTAGTTATGTCTGGTAATACAGCTCAGCCCCACAGGAATATACAGTAATGCCAGACACAAACTATGGAGAAGCGGTGTTTATTCTGGGAAGTAGTGAAGGCTTTTTTCTACAGGTGGCCAGCCCCGTTGACCATTTATTGTGCATTAGATAATTATTTGGGGATCAGAGGACGTGAGGGCTTGTCGAGCTTCAACATGCCCAATGAGTTTCTCTAAAGATATATATCCTGAGGGATGAGCCAAGAATAGCCAGTGACCGCTGCTGAAAATCGATGGACCTCCTGAAGTCTTGGAAAAGTATTGGACCAGGCAAATTATTTTTTTTTGCGTCCACTCATCATCTTGCTCTCTAAATTGCTGTATGAGGACTTGTTTTTTTGCGGGACGAGTTGTACTATTGAATAACACCTTTCATTTTAACATAAAAAGGTACTGGAAAACAGGGGGAAAAAAATCTAGTGCTGCGAAAAACTGCCCTGCAATTTCAACCTTGCTTTTTTTGGGTTTTGTTTTTACAGTGTACTATTTAAGTGGTAAAAATGACCTGATATCATGATTCATCACGCCAGATCATTTACGTCAAAAATACACCAATGCAGTTTATTATTTTCGCAGTGAAAAAATGTCAGATATTTGTTAGAAAAAAAAAAACAAACAGAAAAAGTATTTTTTGTTTGTCCCGCCATTTTCCAAGACATGTAACTATTTTTTTTTTTTTTTGCCGGTGGAGCTGGGTGAGAACATGTTTTTTTTCCATGGCGAGATGACATTTCTATTGATATTGAGAAAGATACATTGTTTTGATCGCTTCTTATTAGATTTTTTGCGGGGTTACAAAAGCCAAAAAAAAAAAAAAAAAAAATCACAATTCCGGAATTTTGTGTCTTTTTTATTCTCTTAGGCTACTTTCACACATCAGTTTTTTGCCGTCAGGCAGGATCCGGCTATTTTTAGAAAAAACGGATCCGGTATAAATTTTGGAGAACTGTAGAAACGGATCCGTTTTTTTGCTGGATCCGTCTAGCAGGTTATATCTGTTTCCTGGGGGCTGGCCAATTGGATCTGAGCATGCGCAGACTTAAAAAAACGGATCTGGTGGCTGGATCCGTCTTTTTCTGGATCCAGCGCATTCCGGCGCCCATAGACTTTCATTGTAGCAAAAAGCTGGAAGCGCCGGATCCGGCGCTTCCGGCTTTTTCGCCGGAGACAAAAAACGTTACAGTAGCCGTTTTTTCCAGACGCCGGAATGAGACAAGTTGCCGGATCCGGCAAAAAACGGATGAAACGCAAAGCCATCCGGCACGATCCGGCGCTAATGCAAGTCAATGGGGAAAAACTGGATCCGGCATTGCATTTTGCCGGATCCGGTTTTACAAAAAAAAGCCGGATCGCGCCTGAAGGCAAAAAACTGATGTGTGAAAGAGGCCTTAGCTGTTTTTAATCATCAGGTTAATTAATTTTATATTTTGTTAGATTGGACTTTTCTGGACTCGGCAATACCTGATATGTTTATTTATTAACATCTTTAGTTTTACCTTTTTTTTTTTACTAACCTTGAGAGATTTGTATCGTCTGATCACTCAAACAATTGTATTTCAGAATATAGTAACAATCATAGTCTCCTTTGAAGCGTAGCCGCACACTGGATATCAAAAGAGCACCATCACGGCAGGTTACAGGGGTCTGCTGAACTACCATGGCAAACTACTGGGCATCCCTGGTCGTGGAAGGGCAATGATCGCAGGAGACCGAAGGCATGTCCCCAGTACGCATGGTGTAAAAGCTGCTGACCAAGATTGACAGTGGCATTTAAGAGGTTAACAGCAGCGGTTGGAGCTCGACAAAACTCGGTGCTGTTACAGGAAAATGAACTACGGAGTCATCATCCACCGGGAATGGGGCAGGATTTGCCTCCGAGCCCACCTCAAATACTTGACCCCGACTTGAGACATACATGTACAGTGAATGTCAGGAAGATGTTAAAAGACCAAATCTAAGCTAGACAAATTAAAATCATGTTTGAAATTAAGATAATTTCATTTGGATTCTGATGCAGAATCCACAGTGAAATAATAGTGAAATACACACGATTTCCGCATACAATTCTCTCCCATGGGACACTGTTCTGTAGCTGAAATCCATTCATATCATTGAAAAAAAAGAAAGGACAAGTCAATTTTTACGGTGGAAAATGCATTGGGAAAAAACATGCAAATTAGCCAAATGAATTGGGAAAATCTGCGTTCAGACAGAACTGCAAATAAGCAAAAGAAACCCAAGGTTTCGCTTTACATCTTTGTTAACGATTCCACTAAGGATTTTTCGTCTGGAAATACACCCTAAATATGACCATGCATATATCCAGTCTTTACTACATTAAAGATAGCTGTTTAATCTACTCTCCTTCATACTTACTAGCACAGAAAAACAAATCAAGGAATAGTAAGATAACCAGCAAACCTTGAAGGTAACTGTGGCCTTTGTGCAATAGAAGCCTATAGAGATAATTGGATCTTTGGATTGTTGCGATTGGTGACCCAGTGTTACACTTCCATCTTCAGATCCGGTGTAGCCATCTTCTCCTTCCATATCATTACCATAACTTACAATGGCTGGGACAAAAGACCAAGCCCATGACACCCATCCTTGCTGGTCATCATCTTGCATGGGGTACATTTCCTGAGCTGGATACTGCACACTTGCTAGTTCCTCTTCAGATCCTGCAAAACACAGAAAACGACTTTATCGAATACTCTATTGTGATGCCATTATGATCCTAATTAACTAAATAGTATGTTAAAAGTAAAGAAAGCAAGAAACAAATGCAGCTCCCACCTACACACTAGGATTATATAAATGTAGGACAGGCAGCATTTGAAGGTAGTATCAAGTAAATTGCTTTAATGCATAGGTGAGGAACCTTTTTTTCCTGCCAAGGGCAATTTGAATATTTATACCATCCTACGGGGGCCGCACAAATCTCTCACTAATTCCGACCACAAACTAAGTCCTTCTGCTGGCAGTGGTGTCAGGACATAATCTTTCATTGCACACGCCTCACGCTCAGCAGTGAACACTACGTGCATGTGCTCACAAAGCAAGAAAGAATTAGAGGGCTGGGTGCCATCAAAATACAGCCGCAGGCCCAAGAATTGCAGAAAATTCCGGGGGGCTGGATAAACGGTCATCGGGGACTGTAAACGGCCCATGGGCCAGAGGTTCCCCACCCCTGCTTTAATGAATTTACATTTCAAGAGCGCAAAACTCCCTTCTTCAGGTGTAAAGGCATAATACAAAAAATAATAGAGAACTTCTTGTTAGGGACGGTGGAACGCACTAAATAATAACTGTGTTCGCCGCCCAGGGTCCACCGTGCAGTAGGTGTTACACTGCTGCTAGGTAATGGCAGACACGCTATATGGCGGTATTACGCACGTGGGTTGAACAGCACCCGGAGTGCACTGGGCGATCTCTGTTCCTTCACAGAGACGCTGAAGTGTTAAACACAAAGGCTGAGCCTGTTAACGTCACAGGGCTCAGAAGAATGCATGCATGGTATGTGGTCACATGATTTGGCCCAAGAGACAGAGTCCACATCCGTCTAGACCTACCGTGCGTGCGGCGCCGCAACCGCGGACGCCAAGAAGAGCTGCTGACAGCAGCGTGGCAACAGACACTGCCACTATACGACAATGCCCGGTAGCAGGCGCACTGTTGGACGCTAGCACTGTGGAGGATGTGCACTGTGGCTTGCCACTGACTGGCGCTGACTCTAACACTAATTCCCTGTACACACTCGTAATATCAGAGGGAGGGGAATCTTAATGAGTCATTTGCAAGTCCATACATCACCATTCACACAGTTAACAACTAGAGTCTATACTAGCGCATGGCCGAGCGGCCATGCGAACCTTTTATAGCTGGGACCTTCCGGAAGCTTCCAGATCCCTGAGATGGACCAATCAGATCTGGAGAAGGACCTGTGCATGTGACTCCCGATCTCCAATGGGAGATCGTCTCGTGAGCATGCTCAGTGGAGCGACGGAAGGACTTAGCCTCTTTAACGGCTTGCTGCTGAGCAGCCTGCGTTGCTATTGCTGGCCCAGAGGTGGCAGCAGCAACCAGACCCACAGAGCTGGTCTTAGCAGAGCGTCAGGAACGACAGGGCAGTTGAGCAAGCTCCTCTGTGGTCGATAGAGAATGGGAGACCGCTGAATGTGAGGCTCTGGATCCCTGCTGGGCAGTTGCAGGAAACCGACACCTAACACTTCTGCACTCAACTGAAAATATATTAACAAATGGAAAATCAGAGGCAAAAAAATTCACATGTGATATGTAAATGAAATGAAATGACCCTTGTGGATACAGATTATTCCAGCAACGTTTAGGCTTGACTAAGGGAAGGTTTCCATTGCGTTATGGCCATACGTTTACGCATCCGTTACATAGTGGCACTAACGCTATGTAACAGATGCGTTAATGCACCCATTGGCCACCATTATAGTAAGGCATCCTAATGCATGCCAAATTCAGCATGCGTTAGCGATCATGCGTTACTTTGTGACGCACCCGAGAACGGGTCTACCGTGTTTTCCGGTGCGTCTGGTCTAACACACAGCCAATGGACGCCTTTCGATGGGCATAGACCTGTATGGCTAATGCATGGTAACAAAATGCTACCATGCGTTAGCGCTAAGGGCACAAAAGATGTAAAAAATGACATCAGCATTAGCGCATCCGTTTAACAAAACGTTAAACGGATGCCCCTAACGCAATGTGAACCTAGCCTAAGCGTTTTTACAAGCAAAATCTGGGAGTATAGGGTCATCACCTATTTGGTTGAGTCTGCGCCTAATACAAAACGGTGACATGTAAATGTAGCAAAAAAAAACAGACCCACTGAAAATGGGCCCCATCACCATCAACAAGTCAACCCATTAATATCATCAAAACATGAATCATGTACACTTCAATAAAAAAAAAAACAAATATAAAAAAAAGCATTACC
Source organism: Dendrobates tinctorius (assembly GCF_039654945.1). Lineage (NCBI taxonomy): Eukaryota > Metazoa > Chordata > Amphibia > Anura > Dendrobatidae > Dendrobates > Dendrobates tinctorius. Next base: position 8,652,881 of record NW_027361832.1, read on the forward strand.
GCTGGTCACACTTTTCTGAAACTTTTGTGGACCATCACTTTGTAATTCAAATAACTCCAATTATATGAATGTTTGATCCTATTATTTGTTGAGACTTCATATGATCGGCATCAGACTAAGTCTTTTTAAAATGTAACATCCAAATAACTAAGAAAAGTGTGACCAACATTTATTATGATAATGAAGTGAATATGGTTCATCTGATATTTATGGGTTGGCTTCTTGATGTTGGTAGTAGGACCAATACTACGTCGGTCAGGTTTTCGTGATGTATACAGGATTTAAAATGTTGCTTGCATACATTATGTATTCCCAACTGAGGAAAGGAGCAGAGCGCTCCTGAAATGTGTACTCAATAGGGCAAGATAATCGTGAAAGATCCAGTTGCGCCATTCATTCATAACTTTTCTTCGTCAATGGTCTATTCTCTAAGAGTCGTAGGATTCCACTAGTCTTAATGAGAAGCTTCTCACATTGATTGAGGTTCTTGACATCATATTACATAGCACTGTGCTTAATGTAGTACAACACAGAAAGGCGAGCGTGGAGCCCATCGAGGGTGGTGGAATTTACCGGACATCATGCAGTACATACTCTCGATGCTTATCTTTTTATTGTTTTAGATTATATTGCATTTGATCTAAGTGCACACTGTATTGTATAAATTAGTAAATATTCTGGCGTATACATAGCTATTCACGAAGCAGAGACCAGAAGAATGTCCTCCTACATCTAGGCAGCATATGAAGGCATAATATTCATTTAACTGTACATGTTATTTTTTGCAATAAGTCTCTTTGGCAGGTAAATGACTCGGGACTCTGGTGGACATATTTCTGCTGAGCATGTATGCTCGACAGTAGCTAAAAAAAAGCAGCATACACTTAGCATTAAAAAACATTTTGTAATGGGATGCGGAGATCTGGGTTCGACATGATGGGGTCTTCCTGCGTGAGACGTTATTTATGGCACGGAAGGTACTGGCACTACGGTGGATGGGAACTTTGTCCCCCTCCCTTAGAACTTGGATTGACTTGGTGAATTCGATTGTTCCATACGAGCGCACGTTATACCAAAATAGGGGATACCCGGGTAAATTTGAAAAGATTTGGGGGAGGTGGAACTCCTCTCATCTTACCCTGCAAGGTTGAGACATCAGATACGAGATAGTATGATGTAGGATACTAGGCTGCGAAATAGTAGATATAGGTTGATGTAGTGGTAGTCGTAGTTTAGTTTAGGAATTTCTGATTAGATTTCCTTATCCGAATAATATGTTAAAAGGCTTGTGAGATTTGTTCGATATACAGTACATGTTTTGTGATATATAGCCAACTGTCCTGTGCGCATACTGGGAAGGTTATGTACAATGCTACCTTGTTCTTTTAAAATAAAAAAATAGTGTGCAATTTCTTGGCTTTATATTTTAATAATGGATGGAAACATGTATGCTCTATAGAAAATGTTTATTAACATAGTGTGAGGTAGCGCTGTCATTTAAGTAGGGGATCACTCGCTTGGCAACCACAAAATCAGATCCGGCACAGGTTCTCCATAAACCAGTTTAGTCCATGCGGTTTATTAAACATCATAAACCATGACCAGCAATATATAAACGGCATAGCGTCCATGACAGAGCTTCACTCTGTTAGCTATGTCCAATACGCAGGCTTTTCAGCCTCACAGTTATATCTCACTCAGTCAGGGTTGTCTCATGGCTGCTTCTACATACTGCAGACATTCATTCCTCCAGGGAACTCTCAGGCACTTGCAGCCATTAAACACAACGTCCACACGTGCTGTCAGGCAGGAAGCCCCATCTCAGTGGGACCTTCCACACTGGACCAACCAGGTCCCAGCATTCACCACATGTGACCTACCCTGGCCACATTATATGGTCCATAGCCACGCCCACCAGGTCACATGACTGACTTCATCACAGGTCCTTCAACCACTCACACTCTTTACAAGTGTTCTTTGAACACACCCCTTGGGTTGGGTTTGGAGGTAACCAGGCCCGCCCATCTCTCTAGTTACCTGGAGACTTCACCCTGACACATTGAAGCAACACCTCAGCAATGTCATTGCTGATCCACACACATACATAAGTCTCCATCTCAAGGCCACCCACCTTGAGATACATAACGGTCCTTCCATATTCTGTTACTCATCCCCTCTCTTGGGATATCCAAACAGCGCCCCCCTAGCGGACACAGTGGTCATTACACCACAATAGGGCAATTGTATGTTGTGCATTTTTTATGTCCTGAAGTTCAATAAATGAATTTAAAAAAAAAAAAAAAAAAAAAAAAACATTTTGTAGCCTTGATTGCAAAAAAAAATTGAAGATTAAGAGAAAGTTTAAAGAAAAATAAAATTAAGCTTATGTCTCGCCTATCTCTCATCCATATTAAGGCTGTGTGTACACGTTGCGGATTCTGCTGCAAAATTTTCCCGTGGATTTGTCTAAATACGCAGGTCAAAAGACCTGCGGAGTTTCTGCAGATTAGTCTGCGGTTTTCCCCTGCGGTTTGACACCAGTCTTGGAGCAGGTACCAACCCGCTGCGGAATCCGCACAAATAAGTGACATGCTGTGGATTTAAAACCGCGGAAAATTCCGCATCGCGGGCACTGCGTTTTTCATTTTGAATTGCCTTAAATAGTACTGTACACCGCAGACGAATCTGCTACGGATCCGCAGGGCCAAATCCGCTGCGGATCCACAGCAGAATCCGCAATGTGTGTACATACCTTAGTTTGCCCTTAGGCTGTATTGGAGCAAAAAATAAAATAAATAAAGAATATAAGCCCTTAAAATAGCATAAGTTCACAGGAATTGGATTTAACTCTCATAATCAAGTTTTTTTTTTTCTTTAACTCTCATGCAATATTACGACCCAATTTTGCACAGAGCCATAAACTAACAATGTATGCGGGGAGATATGCCTTTATCTTTCTTTGGAGACAGAAAAAAAAAATATTATGTGTCATCTTGTGCCAATGCATGGAGGCATGAACCTACTGTGTGCACAACCGCTTATACAGTGGTTTGCGAAAGTACTCGTCCCTCTAGGCATTTTTCTTGTTTTGGTACCTCAGCCTGGAATGTCATTTTTTTTTTCATGTAAAGAACATGGCTACAACTGTGGACATTTGGTTTTCTTTTCATTGTTAAGCAAACAACAAATAGGACAAAGCGTGCATTACTATTCACCCCCTATAGTCATACTTTGTAGAGCCTCCTTTTGAAGAGATTACAAAATTGCCCATTCCTCAAGGCAAAACTGCTCCAGCTCCTTCAAGTTAGATGGTTTCCTCTGGTGAACAGAAATCTTCATGTCTGACCACAGATTCTCAATTGGATTAAGGTCTCGACTGTGACTCCAAAACATTTACACATTTCCCATTAAACCACTCGAGTATTGCTTAAGCAGTATGCTTTGAGTTTTGTTGTAAGGTGACCCTCTGTCCCAATCTCAAATCACTGACAGACAACCAGGCTTTACTCAAGTATATCCCTGTATTTCCCACCATCGAGCTTGTCCTCGACTCGAACCATTTTCGCTGTTCCTGCTGCCGAAAAACATCCCCACAGCATGACCGGTTTCGGCAGCGAGTCAGTAATGATGTAGGGAGGCATTTCTTTGGAATGTACTAGCCAGAGGTACCTTGACTGCCATTAGGTTCCGGGATGAGATCCTCAGACCCATTGTGAGACCATATGCTGGTGTGGGTTGGCCCTGGGATCCTTCTGATGCATGCCAATGCTAGACCTCATGTGGCTCAAGTGTGACAGCAATTCCTGCATGATGTAGGCATTGATGCTATGGACTGGCATGTCCATTTCCCAGATCTGAATCTAATCAAGCACATCTGGAATATCATGTCTTGTTCCACCCAACAACGCCATGTTTAACCACAGACAGTCTAGGAGTTGACTGATGCTTTAACCCAGGGCTGGGAGGAGATCCCTCAGGAGAATATCTGCCGTTGTAGGGAGATCATACAGACACGTGGAGGCCACACACACTACTGAGCATCATTTTCTTGTCTTGAGACATTTCCACAGTAGTTGGCTCAGCCTGTAATTTGATTTTCCACAGTGATTTTGATTATCATTCCAAATCCAGACCTCCATGGGATAATAATTTTTATTTACATTAATAATTTTTATGTTTATTGTTCTCAACGCATTCCACTATGTAATGAACAAAGATTTTCAACTGAAATATTTCATTAGTGATATCTAGGATGTAGTATTTTAGTGTTCGCTTTATTTTTTTGAGCAGTGTATGTTGATGGGAGCCTAACTGTGCAATAAAAGCATGCCTGAGTTGAAGACATTGAAATCTTGCTATGATCTGCCTAATTCTGCGCGTCAAGAGGTTGGGAAGGTGGAGGATTCAACAAATAGTGGACTCAAATACCGCAGGCCAACTCTTACCCAGACCATACTTATAGGGGTGATCTAACAGATGGCTGTTGTGCCACAGGAGATAATGAGGGGAGTCAACAGTGACAGCTCTAGCCCACCACTAATGCCAACGATTTAGGCTATGTGCCCATGTAGCTTTTTAATCCGGACACTGAAAACCGGACTCCTTCCCAGAAATCGCGCGTTTTTCCCATGCGATTTCATCGCGATTTTGCCACGATTTCCGCGTGCGATATTCAAGCACTTTCCAAGCGATTTGAAGCATCACTTGGAAAGTGATTGACAGGTTGGTCACACTCGTCAAACATAGTGTTTGACAAGTGTGACCAGCTTTTTACTATTGAGGCTGCCTATGCAGCATCAATAGTAAAAGATAGAATTTAAAAAATAATAAAAAATAAAAAAAAATCGGGGTATATTTACCTTCCGCGCTGCATTCCCGGGCCTCAGCGTCCCCAGTAATGCCTTGCGAGACCTGTGATGATGTTGGTCTCGCGTTGCTATAGCGATCTCACTAGACCGCTAGAGTCACGCGAGACTACGTCATCACAGGACCTTGCCGCAAGGCATTACTGGGAACGCTGAGGCCCGGGAATGCAGCGCGGGACATCGGAAGGTAAATATACCCCGATTTTTTATTCTTTTTTACAGGGGTATGGTACCCAGGGCCTGGAGGACAGTCTCCTCTCCTCCACACCGTGGGTACCAACCGCACGAGACGCTTAACTTCGCGCATGGTGGGCATAGCCACATGCGGGAAGTAAGCGGCTGTCATGCATTCCTATGGGTGCGGAATCGCGGCAATTCTTTGCGATTCCGCACAAAATAATGAGCATGCTGCGATTTTTTCCGCGATGCGATTCCGCCGCGGAAAAAAGCGCAGCATTAGCACAGCATGTGCGGAATGCCATAGGAATGCATGGGGTGCGTTCTGTACAAGATTTTTAAATGTTTTCACAGCGTTTGAGCCAAAAATCGTGGCAAAAACGCTTAAAAATCGCATCGTGGGCACACAGCCTTAGGTCATCTCCAGATAAGATTTACGTGCATCACAACTATAGGGTAGTGCAGCATACACTGCAATTCTATACAACTAGAAAATGTATACTTAATATAACTATGGTCAAATGCAAGCACGGCTGAATTAAACTCGACTCCTAGATTCTATGGCACCCCAAGCCTTATCTTTGAACTTCTGAACGACTGATATGTGGACCTCAAAGGTCCTCATTTGGTGGATGTCAAGACCAAGATTTGAACATCCCCTAAGTTGTTTTATGTATTTATATTGTAAATAAAACTTTTGAAAGGGAATCTGATGGGAGGTTTGTGGTCACCAAACAAATTACGGTACACTGTTCAATATAGTAGTCAAAGACCAGTTCGGGCACACCTGGCAAATGGATATCACTTCACTAACAAAAGCAACTTTGAATCATTTTGCAATCGAAACCGCAAGTGTAAAGAGGTCAGTTTTTTTCACTAGTAGATCAATGGGCCATATTATTTCCTACCTTCAGCCACATACATGAGTGATTAGTGTTGAGCTTTCCGATACCGCAAGTATCGGGTATCGGCCTATATTAGCTGTATCGGTATTCCGATACTGACTTCCGATACTTTTTTTCATATCAGATACCGGAATCCGAAGTTCCCATAAAGCTATCAGCCTGCTCGATTTGATTCAGCCAATGGGAATCCTCAGAAGTGTGGGCACATCCTGTTAGGCATGTTAACTATTGGCATGGCTGTGATTGGCTGCTGAAATGACGTCATCATGATGCGCGGTCTGTGCCGACTGCGGGGGGTCTGTGCCGACTGCCGGTGGTCTGTACGGGCCTCTCGGGGGCCTGTGCCGGTGGTCTGTACGGGCCTGCCGGGTGCCTATGCCGGCTGCCGGGGGTCTGTACGGGCCTGCCGGGGGGCTTGTGCCGGCTGCCGGTGATCTGTGCGGGCCTGCCGGGGGTCTTGTGTGTGTGTAGGCATCGTCTGATGAGACTACAAGTCCCATCGGGCGATGCCTGCTACACTGACAGTGATTGACACATTAGCCAATGATGGGACGGTAGCAGTCCCATCATTCGGCTAATGTGTTGAATGTAAAAAAAAAAAAAAACACAACATACTACATACATACCACATACATACTATATACATACTACATTCATATAACATACATATATACAACTTACATACAACATTCATACAACATACATACATGCTACATATATACAACATATATATATACTACATCCATACAACATACATATATTACATACTACATATATACTACATACAACATAACTACATACATGCTTCATATATACTACATTCATACAACATACAAGCTTCATATATACTACATTCATACAACATACATATACTACATACTACACACATGCTACATATATACAACATACATACTACATACATGCTTCATATATACTACATTCATACAACATACATATATACTACATACATGCTACATATATACAACATACATATATACTACATACATGCTACATTCATACAACATACATACAGACATACTACATACATACAACATACATACAGACATACTACATACATACTACATATATACTACATACATACTCCATATATACTACATTCATACTCCATATATACTACATTCATACAGCATACATACATGCTACATATATACTACATTCATGCAACATACATACATACTACATACATGCTACATATATACTACATTCATACAACATACATACATGCTACATACATACTACATACAACATACATACAACATGCTACAGACATACAACATACTGCATACATACATTCATACAATACATACTACATACAATGACATACAGTACATATAACATAGAGTACATACTCACCATCACTTGTCACATTGTTCCCCGAAGCCAGTGTCATCTAAGGAAAAATATGAAAATAACAAACAAGCCATATACTCCCTGATCCGCAGAAATCCACTAGTGTCCCATGCCGATCTCCCGTGGAGAGCAGCAGCATCAGCTGATGCGACCGCTCTCTAGGGGCTCAAGGAATCCAATGTCGGGTCGTAGGTATCCTTCCGCACTGTATTCCTCCGCCACTATAAAAAAAATAGTCCCTAGTCTCACTTTTGGCATTGCTGTGTGAAAAAGTTCCCATTCAGCATTTGCCATAAAGTGAGACCAGGGACTATTTTGTACAGTGGCGGAGGAATACAGTGCGGAAGGATACCTACCTCCCGACACTGGATTCCTGAGCCCCGTAGAGAGCGGTTGCATCAGCTGATGCTGCTGCTCTCCACGGGAGATCGGCGTGGGACACTCACTCGTGGATTTCTGCTGATCAGGGAGTATTTGGTGGTTTGCTATTTTCATATTTTTCCTTAGATGACACTGGCTTTGGGGATCAAAGTGACAAGTATTGGTGAGTATGTACTCTGTGTTATATGTACTGTATGAATGTATGTATGTATGTATGTAGTATATATGTATGTTGTATGAATGTAGTATATATGTAGTATGTATGTACTATGTATGTATGTTGTATGTAGTATATATGTTGTATGAATGTAGTATGTATGTTGTATGTAGTATATATGTAGTATGTAGTATATATATGTATGTTGTATGAATGTAGTATATATGTAGCATGTATGTAGTATGTATGTACTATGTATTTATGTTGTATGTAGTACGTATGTCGTATGAATGTAGTATACATGAATCATGTATGTAGTATGTATGCTGCATGAATGTAGTATATATGAAGCATGTATGTAGTATGTATGCTGTATGAATGTAGTATATATGTAGCATGTATGTAGTATGTATGCTGTATGAATGTAGTATATATGTAGCATGTATGTAGTATGTAGTATATATGTATGTTGTATATACAGTGCCTACAAGTAGTATTCAACCCCCTGCAGATTTAGCAGGTTTACACATTCGGAATTAACTTGGCATTGTGACATTTGGACTGTAGATCAGCCTGGAAGTGTGAAATGCACTGCAGCAAAAAAGAATGTTATTTCTTTGTTTAATTTTTTTTTTTAAATTGTGAAAAGTTTATTCAGAGGGTCATTTATTATTCAACCCCTCAAACCACCAGAATTCTGTTTGGTTCCCCTAAAGTATTAAGAAGTATTTCAGGCACAAAGAACAATGAGCTTCACATGTTTGGATTAATTATATCTTTTTCCAGCCTTTTCTGACTATTTAAGACCCTCCCCAAACTTGTGAACAGCACTCGTACATGGTCAACATGGGAAATACAAAGGAGCATTCCAAGGCCATCAGAGACAAGATCGTGGAGGGTCACAAGGCTGGCAAGGGGTACAAAACCCTTTCCAAGGAGTTGGGCCTACCTGTCTCCACTGTTGGGAGCATCATCCGGAAGTGGAAGGCTTATGTTACTACTGTTAGCCTTCCACGGCCTGGACAGCCTTTGAAAGTTTCCTCCCGTGCCGAGGACAGGCTTGTCCGAACAGTCAAGGCTAACCCAAGGACAACAAGGAAGGAGCTCCGGGAAGATCTCATGGCAGTGGGGACATTTGGTTTCAGTCAATACCATAAATAACGTACTCCACCGCAATGGTCTCCGTTCCAGACGAGCCCGTAAGGTACCTTTACTTTCAAAGCGTCATGTCAAGGCTCGTCTACAGTTTGCTCATGATCACTTGGAGGACTCTGAGACAGACTGGTTCAAGGTTCTCTGGTCTGATGAGACCAAGATCGAGATCTTTGGTGCCAACCACACACGTGACGTTTGGAGACTGGATGGCACTGCATACGACCTCAAGAATACCATCCCTACAGTCAAGCATGGTGGTGGCAGCATCATGCTGTGGGGCTGTTTCTCAGCCAAGGGGCCTGGCCATCTGGTCCGCATCCATGGGAAGATGGATAGCACGGCCTACCTGGAGATTTTGGCCAAGAACCTCCGCTCCTCCATCAAGGATCTTAAGATGGGTCGTAATTTCATCTTCCAACAAGACAATGACCCAAAGCACACAGCCAAGAAAACCAAGGCCTGGTTCAAGAGGCAAAAAATCAAGGTGCTGGAGTGGCCTAGTCAGTCTCCTGACCTTAACCCAATTGAAAACTTGTGGAAGGAGCTCAAGATTAAAGTCCACATGAGACACCAAAAGAACCTAGATAACTTGGAGAAGATCTGCATGGAGGAGTGGGCCAAGATAACTCCAGAGACCTGTGCCGGCCTGATCAGGTCTTATAAAAGACGATTATTAGCTGTAATTGCAAACAAGGGTTATTCCACAAAATATTAAACCTAGGGGTTGAATAATAATTGACCCACACTTGTATGTTTAAAATTTATTAAAATTTAACTGAGCAACATAACTTTTTGGTTTGTAAGATTTATGCATCTGTTAATAAATCCTGCTCTTGTGTGAAGTTTGAAGGCTCTAACTTATTTGCATCTTACCAAACCTGCTAAATCTGCAGGGGGTTGAATACAACTTGTAGGCACTGTATGTAGCATGTATGTATGTTGTATGAATGTTGTATATATGTAGTATGTATGTAGCATGTATGTAGTATGTATATATGTAGTATGTATGTTGTATGAATGTAGTATATATGTAGTATGTATATACAGTGCCTACAAGTAGTATTCAACCCCCTGCAGATTTAGCAGGTTTACACATTCGGAATTAACTTGGCATTGTGACATTTGGACTGTAGATCAGCCTGGAAGTGTTAAATGCACTGCAGCAAAAAAGAATGTTATTTCTTTGTTTAATTTTTTTTTAAATTGTGAAAAGTTTATTCAGAGGGTCATTTATTATTCAACCCCTCAAACCACCAGAATTCTGTTTGGTTCCCCTAAAGTATTAAGAAGTATTTCAGGCACAAAGAACAATGAGCTTCACATCTTTGGATTAATTATCTCTTTTTCCAGCCTTTTCTATTTAAGACCCTCCCCAAACTTGTGAACAGCACTCATACATGGTCAACATGGGAAAGACAAAGGAGCATTCCAAGGCCATCAGAGACAAGATCGTGGAGGGTCACAAGGCTGGCAAGGGGTACAAAACCCTTTCCAAGGAGTTGGGCCTACCTGTCTCCACTGTTGGGAGCATCATCCGGAAGTGGAAGGCTTATGGAACTACTGTTAGCCTTCCACGGCCTGGACAGCCTTTGAAAGTTTCCTCCCGTGCCGAGGCCAGGCTTAACCCAAGAACAACAAGGAAGGAGCTCCGGGAAGATCTCATGGCAGTGGGGACATTGGTTTCAGTCAATACCATAAGTAACGTACTCCACCGCAATGGTCTCCGTTCCAGACGAGCCCGTAAGGTACCTTTACTTTCAAAGCGTCATGTCAAGGCTCGTCTACAGTTTGCTCATGATCACTTGGAGGACTCAGACAGACTGGTTCAAGGTTCTCTGGTCTGATGAGACCAAGATCGAGATCTTTGGTGCCAACCACACACGTGACGTTTGGAGACTGGATGGCACTGCATACGACCCCAAGAATACCATACGACCCCAAGAATACCATCCCTACAGTCAAGCATGGTGGTGGCAGCATGCTGTGGGGCTGTTTCTCAGCCAAGGGGCCTGGCCATCTGGTCCGCATCCATGGGAAGATGGATAGCACGGCCTACCTGGAGATTTTGGCCAAGAACCTCCGCTCCTCCATCAAGGATCTTAAGATGGGTCGTCATTTCATCTTCCAACAAGACAACGACCCAAAGCACACAGCCAAGAAAACCAAGGCCTGGTTCAACAGGCAAAAAATCAAGGTGTTGGAGTGGCCTAGTCAGTCTCCTGACCTTAACCCAATTGAAAACTTGTGGAAGGAGCTCAAGATTAAAGTCCACATGAGACACCCAAAGAACCTAGATAACTTGGAGAAGATCTGCATGGAGGAGTGGGCCAAGATAACTCCAGAGACCTGTGCCGGCCTGATCAGGTCTTATAAAAGACGATTATTAGCTGTAATTGCAAACAAGGGTTATTCCACAAAATATTAAACCTAGGGGTTGAATAATAATTGACCCACACTTGTATGTTTAAAATTTATTAAAATTTAACTGAGCAACATAACTTTTTGGTTTGTAAGATTTATGCATCTGTTAATAAATCCTGCTCTTGTGTGAAGTTTGAAGGCTCTAACTTATTTGCATCTTATCAAACCTGCTAAATCTGCAGGGGGTTGAATACTACTTGTAGGCACTGTATATATGTAGTATGTCTGTAGCTATGTAGTATGTCTGTAGCTATGTAGTATGTCTGTAGCTATGTAGTATGTCTGTAGCTATGTAGTATGTCTGTAGCTATGTAGTATGTCTGTAGCTATGTAGTATGTCTGTAGCTATGTAGTATGTCTGTAGCTATGTAGTATGTCTGTAGCTATGTAGTATGTCTGTAGCTATGTAGTATGTCTGTAGCTATGTAGTATGTCTGTAGCTATGTAGTATGTCTGTAGCTATGTAGTATGTCTGTAGCTATGTAGTATGTCTGTAGCTATGTAGTATGTCTGTAGCTATGTAGTATGTCTGTAGCTATGTAGTATGTCTGTAGCTATGTAGTATGTCTGTAGCTATGTAGTATGTCTGTAGCTATGTAGTATGTCTGTAGCTATGTAGTATGTCTGTAGCTATGTAGTATGTCTGTAGCTATGTAGTATGTCTGTAGCTATGTAGTATGTCTGTAGCTATGTAGTATGTCTGTAGCTATGTAGTATGTCTGTAGCTATGTAGTATGTCTGTAGCTATGTAGTATGTCTGTAGCTATGTAGTATGTCTGTAGCTATGTAGTATGTCTGTAGCTATGTAGTATGTCTGTAGCTATGTAGTATGTCTGTAGCTATGTAGTATGTCTGTAGCTATGTAGTATGTCTGTAGCTATGTAGTATGTCTGTAGCTATGTAGTATGTCTGTAGCTATGTAGTATGTCTGTAGCTATGTAGTATGTCTGTAGCTATGTAGTATGTCTGTAGCTATGTAGTATGTCTGTAGCTATGTAGTATGTCTGTAGCTATGTAGTATGTCTGTAGCTATGTAGTATGTCTGTAGCTATGTAGTATGTCTGTAGCTATGTAGTATGTCTGTAGCTATGTAGTATGTCTGTAGCTATGTAGTATGTCTGTAGCTATGTAGTATGTCTGTAGCTATGTAGTATGTCTGTAGCTATGTAGTATGTCTGTAGCTATGTAGTATGTCTGTAGCTATGTAGTATGTCTGTAGCTATGTAGTATGTCTGTAGCTATGTAGTATGTCTGTAGCTATGTAGTATGTCTGTAGCTATGTAGTATGTCTGTAGCTATGTAGTATGTCTGTAGCTATGTAGTATGTCTGTAGCTATGTAGTATGTCTGTAGCTATGTAGTATGTCTGTAGCTATGTAGTATGTCTGTAGCTATGTAGTATGTCTGTAGCTATGTAGTATGTCTGTAGCTATGTAGTATGTCTGTAGCTATGTAGTATGTCTGTAGCTATGTAGTATGTCTGTAGCTATGTAGTATGTCTGTAGCTATGTAGTATGTCTGTAGCTATGTAGTATGTCTGTAGCTATGTAGTATGTCTGTAGCTATGTAGTATGTCTGTAGCTATGTAGTATGTCTGTAGCTATGTAGTATGTCTGTAGCTATGTAGTATGTCTGTAGCTATGTAGTATGTCTGTAGCTATGTAGTATGTCTGTAGCTATGTAGTATGTCTGTAGCTATGTAGTATGTCTGTAGCTATGTAGTATGTCTGTAGCTATGTAGTATGTCTGTAGCTATGTAGTATGTCTGTAGCTATGTAGTATGTCTGTAGCTATGTAGTATGTCTGTAGCTATGTAGTATGTCTGTAGCTATGTAGTATGTCTGTAGCTATGTAGTATGTCTGTAGCTATGTAGTATGTCTGTAGCTATGTAGTATGTCTGTAGCTATGTAGTATGTCTGTAGCTATGTAGTATGTCTGTAGCTATGTAGTATGTCTGTAGCAATGTAGTATGTCTGTAGCAATGTAGTATGTCTGTAGCAATGTAGTATGTCTGTAGCAATGTAGTATGTCTGTAGCTATGTAGTATGTCTGTAGCTATGTAGTATGTCTGTAGCATGTAGTATGTCTGTAGCATGTAGTATGTCTGTAGCATGTAGTATGTCTGTAGCATGTAGTATGTCTGTAGCATGTAGTATGTCTGTAGCATGTAGTATGTCTGTAGCATGTAGTATGTCTGTAGCATGTAGTATGTCTGTAGCATGTAGTATGTCTGTAGCATGTAGTATGTCTGTAGCATGTAGTATGTCTGTAGCATGTAGTATGTCTGTAGCATGTAGTATGTCTGTAGCATGTAGTATGTCTGTAGCATGTAGTATGTCTGTAGCATGTAGTATGTCTGTAGCATGTAGTATGTCTGTAGCATGTAGTATGTCTGTAGCATGTAGTATGTCTGTAGCATGTAGTATGTCTGTAGCATGTAGTATGTCTGTAGCATGTAGTATGTCTGTAGCATGTAGTATGTCTGTAGCATGTAGTATGTCTGTAGCATGTAGTATGTCTGTAGCATGTAGTATGTCTGTAGCATGTAGTATGTCTGTAGCATGTAGTATGTCTGTAGCATGTAGTATGTCTGTAGCATGTAGTATGTCTGTAGCATGTAGTATGTCTGTAGCATGTAGTATGTCTGTAGCATGTAGTATGTCTGTAGCATGTAGTATGTCTGTAGCATGTAGTATGTCTGTAGCATGTAGTATGTCTGTAGCATGTAGTATGTCTGTAGCATGTAGTATGTCTGTAGCATGTAGTATGTCTGTAGCATGTAGTATGTCTGTAGCATGTAGTATGTCTGTAGCATGTAGTATGTCTGTAGCATGTAGTATGTCTGTAGCATGTAGTATGTCTGTAGCATGTAGTATGTCTGTAGCATGTAGTATGTCTGTAGCATGTAGTATGTCTGTAGCATGTAGTATGTCTGTAGCATGTAGTATGTCTGTAGCATGTAGTATGTCTGTAGCATGTAGTATGTCTGTAGCATGTAGTATGTCTGTAGCATGTAGTATGTCTGTAGCATGTAGTATGTCTGTAGCATGTAGTATGTCTGTAGCATGTAGTATGTCTGTAGCATGTAGTATGTCTGTAGCATGTAGTATGTCTGTAGCATGTAGTATGTCTGTAGCATGTAGTATGTCTGTAGCATGTAGTATGTCTGTAGCATGTAGTATGTCTGTAGCATGTAGTATGTCTGTAGCATGTAGTATGTCTGTAGCATGTAGTATGTCTGTAGCATGTAGTATGTCTGTAGCATGTAGTATGTCTGTAGCATGTAGTATGTCTGTAGCATGTAGTATGTCTGTAGCATGTAGTATGTCTGTAGCATGTAGTATGTCTGTAGCATGTAGTATGTCTGTAGCATGTAGTATGTCTGTAGCATGTAGTATGTCTGTAGCATGTAGTATGTCTGTAGCATGTAGTATGTCTGTAGCATGTAGTATGTCTGTAGCATGTAGTATGTCTGTAGCATGTAGTATGTCTGTAGCATGTAGTATGTCTGTAGCATGTAGTATGTCTGTAGCATGTAGTATGTCTGTAGCATGTAGTATGTCTGTAGCATGTAGTATGTCTGTAGCATGTAGTATGTCTGTAGCATGTAGTATGTCTGTAGCATGTAGTATGTCTGTAGCATGTAGTATGTCTGTAGCATGTAGTATGTCTGTAGCATGTAGTATGTCTGTAGCATGTAGTATGTCTGTAGCATGTAGTATGTCTGTAGCATGTAGTATGTCTGTAGCATGTAGTATGTCTGTAGCATGTAGTATGTCTGTAGCATGTAGTATGTCTGTAGCATGTAGTATGTCTGTAGCATGTAGTATGTCTGTAGCATGTAGTATGTCTGTAGCATGTAGTATGTCTGTAGCATGTAGTATGTCTGTAGCATGTAGTATGTCTGTAGCATGTAGTATGTCTGTAGCATGTAGTATGTCTGTAGCATGTAGTATGTCTGTAGCATGTAGTATGTCTGTAGCATGTAGTATGTCTGTAGCATGTAGTATGTCTGTAGCATGTAGTATGTCTGTAGCATGTAGTATGTCTGTAGCATGTAGTATGTCTGTAGCATGTAGTATGTCTGTAGCATGTAGTATGTCTGTAGCATGTAGTATGTCTGTAGCATGTAGTATGTCTGTAGCATGTAGTATGTCTGTAGCATGTAGTATGTCTGTAGCATGTAGTATGTCTGTAGCATGTAGTATGTCTGTAGCATGTAGTATGTCTGTAGCATGTAGTATGTCTGTAGCATGTAGTATGTCTGTAGCATGTAGTATGTCTGTAGCATGTAGTATGTCTGTAGCATGTAGTATGTCTGTAGCATGTAGTATGTCTGTAGCATGTAGTATGTCTGTAGCATGTAGTATGTCTGTAGCATGTAGTATGTCTGTAGCATGTAGTATGTCTGTAGCATGTAGTATGTCTGTAGCATGTAGTATGTCTGTAGCATGTAGTATGTCTGTAGCATGTAGTATGTCTGTAGCATGTAGTATGTCTGTAGCATGTAGTATGTCTGTAGCATGTAGTATGTCTGTAGCATGTAGTATGTCTGTAGCATGTAGTATGTCTGTAGCATGTAGTATGTCTGTAGCATGTAGTATGTCTGTAGCATGTAGTATGTCTGTAGCATGTAGTATGTCTGTAGCATGTAGTATGTCTGTAGCATGTAGTATGTCTGTAGCATGTAGTATGTCTGTAGCATGTAGTATGTCTGTAGCATGTAGTATGTCTGTAGCATGTAGTATGTCTGTAGCATGTAGTATGTCTGTAGCATGTAGTATGTCTGTAGCATGTAGTATGTCTGTAGCATGTAGTATGTCTGTAGCATGTAGTATGTCTGTAGCATGTAGTATGTCTGTAGCATGTAGTATGTCTGTAGCATGTAGTATGTCTGTAGCATGTAGTATGTCTGTAGCATGTAGTATGTCTGTAGCATGTAGTATGTCTGTAGCATGTAGTATGTCTGTAGCATGTAGTATGTCTGTAGCATGTAGTATGTCTGTAGCATGTAGTATGTCTGTAGCATGTAGTATGTCTGTAGCATGTAGTATGTCTGTAGCATGTAGTATGTCTGTAGCATGTAGTATGTCTGTAGCATGTAGTATGTCTGTAGCATGTAGTATGTCTGTAGCATGTAGTATGTCTGTAGCATGTAGTATGTCTGTAGCATGTAGTATGTCTGTAGCATGTAGTATGTCTGTAGCATGTAGTATGTCTGTAGCATGTAGTATGTCTGTAGCATGTAGTATGTCTGTAGCATGTAGTATGTCTGTAGCATGTAGTATGTCTGTAGCATGTAGTATGTCTGTAGCATGTAGTATGTCTGTAGCATGTAGTATGTCTGTAGCATGTAGTATGTCTGTAGCATGTAGTATGTCTGTAGCATGTAGTATGTCTGTAGCATGTAGTATGTCTGTAGCATGTAGTATGTCTGTAGCATGTAGTATGTCTGTAGCATGTAGTATGTCTGTAGCATGTAGTATGTCTGTAGCATGTAGTATGTCTGTAGCATGTAGTATGTCTGTAGCATGTAGTATGTCTGTAGCATGTAGTATGTCTGTAGCATGTAGTATGTCTGTAGCATGTAGTATGTCTGTAGCATGTAGTATGTCTGTAGCATGTAGTATGTCTGTAGCATGTAGTATGTCTGTAGCATGTAGTATGTCTGTAGCATGTAGTATGTCTGTAGCATGTAGTATGTCTGTAGCATGTAGTATGTCTGTAGCATGTAGTATGTCTGTAGCATGTAGTATGTCTGTAGCATGTAGTATGTCTGTAGCATGTTGTATGTCTGTAGCATGTTGTATGTCTGTAGCATGTTGTATGTCTGTAGCATGTTGTATGTCTGTAGCATGTTGTATGTCTGTAGCATGTTGTATGTCTGTAGCATGTTGTATGTCTGTAGCATGTTGTATGTCTGTAGCATGTTGTATGTCTGTAGCATGTTGTATGTCTGTAGCATGTTGTATGTCTGTAGCATGTTGTATGTCTGTAGCATGTTGTATGTCTGTAGCATGTTGTATGTCTGTAGCATGTTGTATGTCTGTAGCATGTTGTATGTCTGTAGCATGTTGTATGTCTGTAGCATGTTGTATGTCTGTAGCATGTTGTATGTCTGTAGCATGTTGTATGTCTGTAGCATGTTGTATGTCTGTAGCATGTTGTATGTCTGTAGCATGTTGTATGTCTGTAGCATGTTGTATGTCTGTAGCATGTTGTATGTCTGTAGCATGTTGTATGTCTGTAGCATGTTGTATGTCTGTAGCATGTTGTATGTCTGTAGCATGTTGTATGTCTGTAGCATGTTGTATGTCTGTAGCATGTTGTATGTCTGTAGCATGTTGTATGTCTGTAGCATGTTGTATGTCTGTAGCATGTTGTATGTCTGTAGCATGTTGTATGTCTGTAGCATGTTGTATGTCTGTAGCATGTTGTATGTCTGTAGCATGTTGTATGTCTGTAGCATGTTGTATGTCTGTAGCATGTTGTATGTCTGTAGCATGTTGTATGTCTGTAGCATGTTGTATGTCTGTAGCATGTTGTATGTCTGTAGCATGTTGTATGTCTGTAGCATGTTGTATGTCTGTAGCATGTTGTATGTCTGTAGCATGTTGTATGTCTGTAGCATGTTGTATGTCTGTAGCATGTTGTATGTCTGTAGCATGTTGTATGTCTGTAGCATGTTGTATGTCTGTAGCATGTTGTATGTCTGTAGCATGTTGTATGTCTGTAGCATGTTGTATGTCTGTAGCATGTTGTATGTCTGTAGCATGTTGTATGTCTGTAGCATGTTGTATGTCTGTAGCATGTTGTATGTCTGTAGCATGTTGTATGTCTGTAGCATGTTGTATGTCTGTAGCATGTTGTATGTCTGTAGCATGTTGTATGTCTGTAGCATGTTGTATGTCTGTAGCATGTTGTATGTCTGTAGCATGTTGTATGTCTGTAGCATGTTGTATGTCTGTAGCATGTTGTATGTCTGTAGCATGTTGTATGTCTGTAGCATGTTGTATGTCTGTAGCATGTTGTATGTCTGTAGCATGTTGTATGTCTGTAGCATGTTGTATGTCTGTAGCATGTTGTATGTCTGTAGCATGTTGTATGTCTGTAGCATGTTGTATGTCTGTAGCATGTTGTATGTCTGTAGCATGTTGTATGTCTGTAGCATGTTGTATGTCTGTAGCATGTTGTATGTCTGTAGCATGTTGTATGTCTGTAGCATGTTGTATGTCTGTAGCATGTTGTATGTCTGTAGCATGTTGTATGTCTGTAGCATGTTGTATGTCTGTAGCATGTTGTATGTCTGTAGCATGTTGTATGTCTGTAGCATGTTGTATGTCTGTAGCATGTTGTATGTCTGTAGCATGTTGTATGTCTGTAGCATGTTGTATGTCTGTAGCATGTTGTATGTATGTATGTAGTATACAGTCATGGCCAAAAGTTTTGAGAATGACACAAATATTATATTTTCACATGATCTGCTGCCCTCTGGTTTTTATGTGTGTTTGTCAGATGTTTTTATCACATACAGAAATATAATTGCAATCATATTATGAGTAACAAAAGGTTATATTGACCGTTAGAATGAGTTAATGCAGCAAGTCAATATTTGCAGTGTTGACCCTTCTTCTTCAGGACCTCAGCAATTCTCCCTGGCATGCTCTCAATCAACTTCTGGATCAAATCCTGACTGATAGCAGTCAATTCTTGCAAAATCAATGCTTTTATTTTGTCTGAATTTGTCTGAATTTGAAGGTTTTTGTTTGTCCACCCGTCTCTTGATGATTGACCACAAGTTCTCAATGGGATTAAGATCTGGGGAGTTTTCAGGCCATGGTCCCAAAATCTCTATGTTTTGTTCCCTGAGCCATTTAGTTATCACCTTTGCTTTATGGCAAGGTGCTCCATCATGTTGAAAAAGGCATTGTTGATCGCCAAACTGCTCCTGGACGGTTGGGAGAAGTTGCTCTTGGAGGACATTCTGGTACCATTCTTTATTCATGGCTGTGTTTTTAGGCAAGACTGAGAGAGAGTCCATTCCCTTGGCTGAGAAGCAACCCCACACATGACTGGTTTCAGGATGCTTGACAGTTGGCATGAGATAAGACTGGTGGTAGCGCTCACCTGGTCTTCTCCGAATAAGCCGTTTTCCAGATGTCCCAAACAATCGAAAAGGGGATTCATCAGAGAAAATGACTTTACCCCAGTCCTCAGCAGTCCACTCCCTGTACCTCTTGCAGAATATCAGTCTGTCCATGATGTTTTTTCTGGAGAGAAGTGGCTTCTTTGCTGCCCTCCTTGAGACCAGGACTTGCTCCAAGAGTCTCCGCCTCACAGTGCGTGCAGATGCACTCACACCTGCCTGCTGCCATTCCTGAGCAAGCTCTGCACTGCTGGTAGCCCGATCCCGCAGCTGAAACACTTTTAAGAGACGTCCTGGCGCTTGCTGGTCTTTCTTGGCCGCCCTGGAGCCTTTTTGGCAACAAGGGAACCTCTCTCCTTGAAGTTCTTGATGATGCGATAGATTGTTGACTGAGGTGCAATCTTTCTAGCTGCGATACTCTTCCCTGTTAGGCCATTTTTGTGCAGTGCAATAGTGACTGCACGTGCTCCTTTTAAAGTGTCCAGTGGTGTCGTTCTTACTTAATCATGACAGATTGATCTCCAGCCCTGTCCTCATCAACACCCACACCTGTGTTAATGGAGCAATCACTGAAACGATGTTAGCTGGTCCTTTTAAGGCAGGGCTGCAATGATGTTGAAATGTGTTTTGGGGGATAAAGTTCATTTTCTAGGCAAATATTGACTTTGCAAGTAATTGCTGTTAAGCTGATCACTCTTTATAACATTCTGGAGTGTATGCAAATTGCCATTAGAAAAAATGAAGCAGTAGACTTTGTAAAAATTAATATTTGTGTAATTCTCAAAACTTTTGGCCATGACTGTATATGTATGTTGTATGAATGTAGTATATATGTAGTATGTACTGTATGTAGTATGTATGTACTATGTATGTTGTATGTAGTATGTATGTTGTATGAATGTAGTATATATGTAGCATGTATGTACTATGTATGTTGTATGTAGTATGTATGAATGTAGTATATATGAAGCATGTATGTTGTATGAATGTTGTATATATGTAGCATGTATGTACTATGTATGTAGCATGTATGTAGTATGTATATTTGTAGTATGTATGTTGTATGTATGTAGTATATATGTATGTTGTATGCATGTTGTATGTATGTAGTATATATGTTGTATGAATGTAGTATATATGTAGTATGTATATATGTAGTATGTTTTTTTTTTTTTTTACATTCAACACATTAGCCGGATGATGGGACTACTACTGTCCCATCATTGGCTAAAGTGTCAATCACTATCAGTGTAGCAGGCATCACTCGATGGGACTTGTAGTCCCATCGGACGATCCCTGCACACACACACACACACACACACACACACACACACACGACCCCCGGCAGGCCCGTACAGACCACCGACAGCCGGCACAGGCCCCCGAGAGGCCCATACAGACCACCAGCAGCCGGCACAGGCCCCCGGCAGGCCGGCACAGGCCCCTGGCAGGCCGGCACAGGCCCCTGAGAGGCCCATACAGACCACAGACAGCCGCACAGGCCCCCGACAGGCCGGCACAGGCCCCCCGAGAGGCCCGTACAGACCCCGCCCACAGACACGCACAGTGTCCGCCCACGCACCGCCCACACTCTTCCCCCTTCCCGAACAGGCTGTACAAGGCAAGAGAGGGGTTTTTTCAATTCCGATATTTCTGTCCCATTGACTTGAATGGGACTTCCGGGATCGGAATCGGCGATACCCGATACTTTTTTTTAGATCGGCCGATCCATTCCGATACGATATTTTTCAGTATCGGGGGGTATCACTCAACACTAGTGATGATAGTTAAGGGAAACTTTGACACCTATTCATCACTATTGAGAACAATGACAATCACGCCTGTGAAGAAGACACTGAATGGGAATAATGTGAAGTATTGAAGCCCATCATTAGGGAACTTAGAATCATGCCAATGATTTACAGGTCCAAACTTTAGTGTGCAAACTTGTTGCACAGGAACTTGTTGCCTTATAGTAAATGTTCTCAATAATGAAGAAGTCATTGGCCGTGAAAGTATGTGTTTGTCTTCTACCCAGCAATGTAATTTGCTTGGTGAATAAAGCTCCTGACAGGTTCCCCTTAAGTTATTGATAATTTGAGTCTGTGTTCAGTTCATAAAGCAATAAAGCTACGTAGTGAAGTAGAGCACTGAACAAATGAAGGCAGAAACTACAAGTCCAACAAACAACGTACTAATGAGTACTACTATGAAACCTCATATGTGGGGTGTGCAATGATTATTTAATTGAACAATGACTAGAGAGACAAGCTATGGAACAAGTAAATCTGTCATGTAAGAAAGGAATAAAACTTTGCACACCCGCTCTACACACAAGTAACCGTGAAATGAAAATTTCCATTTCGCCTTCTGAACAGGGTTGTTTCATTATAATTCTACATGTTGAAAACATTGACAACTCATATGGAAGGCCAACACAGGAGAAACCCAAGTTGCCCACTGGGATATGTTTAGTTCACTGGTTTCACAGAAATCATTTGAAAACTTAAAAAAGAACTTCCTTTTGCTAGATGCAGAATAAAACTGTGTAGATGTGAACGACAAGTACATATTCAAGAACCCCACTAAGCAACAAACTGGGATTAATTTACTTTAGAAAGCCAAATGGTTCCAAAGAAGGCTGCCAAGGCATTTCCCATGTGCTTACACTGCTTTTAAGGCCAAAGTTGTGAAAAAAAAGATGACAAAGATAAATTTGAAGGACTCTTAGGCCTCATTCTGAACTCTGATTTTCTTGTATGATTGCTATCTGTGGTTTTCAGAGATAGATCTCATACCTGTGATAATCTATGGGGGCCAGTCACAGATCTGTGATGTTTTGCTCGATCGGAGACATGCCCAAATTCGATCCGAGTGTTGGATCAAAATAGGCGAGGCAAATGTACGGGTCAGTAAAAAAGAAAAAAAAAAAAAAAAAAAAAAAAAAAATCGGATAACAGAGTGAGGTCCGATTTTCCTAGAGTGTCAGAACTGGAGAAGATAAATAAACTTTTTTCCTCCATATAAGAGGAAAAGTGATGACACTCCGATGACACGCAATTCAAAATCTGATCAAAATACTTGGTCCTGTATTCTTGTGTGCAAGAAAATCGGAAGTCTAAATGATACCTTTGGCAAAGTTCCCATAGGTATTTGGTGCGTTTTTGAAGCTGGAGATTTTATGCTGCATTTCTGCACCAAGTAGCTAAACAATGTTACTTGCATTTTTGCCACTTTTTTTTGCTAAAACTTGATTGATAACGTTATGTACGGATTACAAGCGGTTTTATTGCTTTTCCGCTGCAAATGCATATTTTACCTGCAGATTTTCCTTTATCTTGTTCAAGTCTGTAGGGAAATTTGCAACAGAAAACACATTTTTACTGCAAGAGAAATTGACCTGTTGTGGAATTTAAAACCTCATCGCAGGTCATTTTACACTGCATAAAAAAAGCACAGTGAGTATGAGATCTCTAAAAATCCCATTCACTTTGTCGCTACTCTAATACAATGTGAATATACGCAATGTCTAAACTGCACCAAATCCTCTTCATGGGAACATAGACTAAAAAGTTACAATTTACTTTACCATCTTGAAAACCATAAAGCAGATGCTAAAGAGACATATTTGGCAATCAGTAATGTAATTCAAATCTGACCACAGATTCTCAATTGGATTAAGATCTGGGCTGTGACTAGGCCATTACATGTGAATATACGCAATGTCTAAACTGCACCAAATACATGTAATATATTGGCCTGTATCGATGCAGTATTGATTATACTGTGGTCATAAGTAGAATTGAGCGAATTTGTTCGGATTCGGTTCCGAATACGATCGGCAGTGAATATTGGTTTTGCAATATTCGCCGAACGTCAGAGTCAATGGGAGTAGAAATTAAAGAATATGTTCTGAACCAATCATCAAGCATAAGTTCGGCACGAATAGGGTACCAATATGGAACGAATATAGCAAATTCAGATTCTGCGACCAAATCCGAACAAATTCGCTCAACTCTAGTCATAAGATAGTCAATTCTCAGATTACTGCCTTTTTCCCGTGAAGTTCTTCTCAACAGATTTCAACAGTGAAACGCTTGGTATACAAAGTTAAAAGAAAAAAAAGAAAATTGTTTTTGTAAGTAAAAAAAAGAAGCAAAACATTGGTGGGACTACATGTAATTAAAGGGAACCTGTCATGTCCACAATTGTTCTTACAGATTTAAGTTTAATGCTCTGGTTAATAGCATTAGGTCGGAGTCACACTTGCGAGAAACTTGCACCTCAATACCCGGCAATTGGGAACGGAGTGTGCGGCTGCATGAATTTCTATACGCATAGTATATATACACGTCACATGTTGCGTTTCCCTCTGTAATGCAGGCTCCGATGCTGAGCCCACATCTTTTCCGGCACATGACAGCCGATTTTATTTATCAAAATATAAAAAGAATTAATCCGATCGGCAAATGGAGTATTGAGAAAAAAAATTCACAACACCAGAATTACAGGTTTTTGGTTGCCGCAACATTGTAATAAAATGCAATAATAGGCGATGGAAAAAAATCATATTTACCCCAAAATAGTATAGATAAAAACGTCAGCTGGACTAGAAAAAAAATAGCCCTCATCCAGCCCCAAACCCCCCAAAAATGGAAACGCTGCAAGTCTTGGAAAATGGCTTTTTTTTTTTTTTTTTTAAAACTTTGGATTTTTTTCACCACTTGAAAAAAAAAAAAAAACCTACACATGTTTGCATCTATGTACTTGTAAAGACCTGGAAAATCATAATAGCAGGTAAGCCTTACTTAGCATTTAGTGAACATGGTAAGAAAAAAAAAAAAATGGGGAATTGCACTTTTTTTTGCCATTTCACCGCACTTTGGATTTTTTTTATCTGTTTTCTAGTACATTATATGGTAAAATCAATGGTGTTGTTCAAAAGTACAACTCATCCAACAAAAAACAAGCCCTCACATGGCCATATTGACAGAAAAATAAAGTTATCACTCTGGGAAGAAAGGGAGCGAAAAAAAAACAAACAAAAAAAAACAGAAAATGGGCCGGGGTCAGGGTGTTTAAGGGAACTGTCAGCATGTTTTCGAATATGGAAGTATTGGAATTATTGCATAGTCACTTCCCCCCTAAAAAACAATGGTATATTTGTTTTTTTGAGGTGAAGATATAAAGATACAAAACTTTTACCAGTACAAGGTTATTCATGGACAGTCCACGGATTACACATCTCATAGCATCCATGAGATGTCCATCATTTCGTGGACTCTTAACTTGGATCCAAAACAGGCATGCCCTACGTGATTTTTTTTTTAAGCATTTTTTTCTTAAGCACACATACGGTCCACAAAAAAAAAAAAAAATAGGACATGATCAGTGCCATAGACTACAATGAGTCCATGTTCTATCAGTGTAAAACACAGAACACGTACGAGAAAAACTGATGTCTGAATAAGGTTCAAGTCTTGGGGTGTAGAGTATTTGCCCATGTACGTTTTCTGGATAATTTGCTGCGATTTCCATAAAATACAGGCAAAATTGCATTTAAGTAAAAGTGTTATCAAAAACATTACAGTTTTGGAAAAAAACACCCAAAGCAAGTCAACAAATTTTGGGTTATAGCAGAGATATTCTTTAAAGATTCGGTGCTTGAGAAAGGCAGTTTCGGAAAGGATATTCCACCCGAATTTGTCATTCTATCGCTGAGAATGATATCACTGTCACGTGGGTGTTTCATGAGCTTGATTTGCAAGAAAACTTTGTTTTCCTCTTTACCAGCATAAATGGCAGCTCATCTGGTAGACATACAGCAATTCATCAGCAAGTGTGATCATGCCAATGACGGGCGCTGCCTGACTGACATCACCTCTGCCTCGCAATGCAGCCAAGCACCTTTGGGGTGAGAGAGCAATTAATCCGTTCCTGCGAGCTGCTGCTCCTGGATCAGAAAGAAATCAGCTCTGACAGACATATTATGAACCAAGTTTAGACCTTGAAAGGAAAAGGTTAGAAAGAGCACAGCTGCCTACTGAGCCTGAGGAATGACCTCACTTGTGTGCAGAAAGACAACTTGCTTACTGAGTTTTCTTAACCCTCTCCTATCACAGGGTCTGGCACATGGGCTGGAACACTTCAGGCCATAATGAACAAATTGCAAACTCAATCGTTTAACGCTACGAACCAGAGGAAAATAACACCAGTGTTATCCCAAGTACAACAGCCGAGTATAAGAAAGAGGCGAGCGCTAGACTGTAGAGGAAGGTACATGGACCAAGCGGTGGAACAACGCGACTGCTGATTGTTCATAGGGTGAAATGATCTTTTGTGCAAACATGTTGATCGGCAGCCTGTTTACACTGTAAAATAATTGTGAAACAAGCATTTTAATGAACGCTCGATCACGATTATCTTTCAGTGTAAATGCAGCTTAATATGTACCATTATGGATTCTATAAGAAGCAGCAGCACTACATGCTCTTTTTGCAATAATGATTTAACAAAAGGAATTACAGGAACGCCTAATGCTGCAGATTCACCTATACTAACCAGTGAGGAAAAAAAAGCAAAATGAAAAAGTGGTGCATACTGCAGGTAAAGAACAAAGACAAAAAAAAAAAAAAAAAAAATATCCCCCCCCCCCAGTGTACAATGTTTAAACCATATTGTGCAAGTGAATTACAAGCTTCCTGGCCCTTAAAAGGTTATTCCCAAAATCACAATGTGCTCTTATAATAATGTACACATTTTCTACCTATATAACTCTCTTTTAAATCTGCCCCGACTCACAAAAACCACCCTCAAAGGATGCCCCTCCAGTTCTTCTACATCTAGTTTTAGCTGCTTCTCAATCAAAGTAACTAAAGGAGAAAATGATTCTCTCTACAGCCACTCTTTTCTTAGCACAGTGCAGAGAGATGTAGTGAGCGTAGACACTAACCCAGATCACAGGAAGTGAGCGGGTTGCAGGGAGAACACAATTTCATCTTCTCTCTGTAGCCGGTTTTCCAGTAATCCAGTTTAAAAGGATTTAGGATTATGGGTTGTAACCAAAAACAGCTGAATAAAACAGCAGCAGTATTGTTGTGTCATGCATCCAACTCCATAGAAAATTTGTTGCAATATTCGCATGTCTTACATGCAGATTCAGTTGTAGATTTTGCAACGGCTTTACGTCAGATTAACCAAAAGTCAATTGATACGGATTCCACCTTGCATTTGTTAAAATTTCATCCATTATTCCACTGTGATGCAGCACACCTGCCTTGTGTGATCATACTGTCAGAGGTGGCTTGGTTTACAATGGCATATTAGATTCAGGGGTTTTTTTTTCTTCAACAATTTATGATAAAGACTATTTGCATCCAAGCCAAATGACTAATGAGTAAATTAGATTTTCTTTTAATTAGGCCTCATTCAAAGGTCCATTTTTGATTCTTTTTTTTGTATGTGAAAAAACTGACAGATTTCAATCAGTGACTGGGATCACATTTTCATCAATGGTCATTCAGGCTGTGTGCACACGATGCGTTCTCCCGCGCGGAAATGGTCTAAAAACGCAATGGAATCCTTATGCAAAGTAATTCTATGACAATCCTGTAGTACTGTGCACAGGATCAGTAAGTTTTCGTGCAGATTTGCAGGGTGTTTTTTTTCTGCAGCATGTCAATTCTGTTTGCATTTCCGCACCCATTGACTTCAATTGAGTCAGTCAAATCTGCAGGTATAAAAATATTTGCATATTTGCTGAGTTTTTGTTTTGCGTTTTACCATCTTTCTATGGTGTTTCCCATGCTGTCATCTGTGTCACAGCGTGGGAAACACTGACGCGGTGGTTTTTATTGGCGGTAACGCTACCACGGGCAAGACCGTCAGTCAGAGCGCTGCAGGGTCATGCTGTCAGATATCAGCGTGATCCCACAGCTCACTGTGACCCGTAGCGGTGACCTGCGGTAAAAAGCTGGAGTAAAATTACATACATATTCACATGTCTGACACCCTTGTCTCCTAGAAATAATGTAAAATAACAAACCAACATATATTCACCTGTCCGCCATAGTTCACGTAATCCAGACTGTCCCACGGCGATCTCATATGTAGAACAGTTACAATGGGAGATGTGACCACTCCACCCAGTCGCTGGCGATACACTGACGGGAACTAATTGCTCCCGCAGTGTATGACTGAACTGCCGTGAGAGTTCACCAGCTTCAGTGCTCTCAATTATGGCACCGCTGTGTGAGAACTTACCCACGCAGCAGTAGTGCCGTATGGGAGATCATCAGAGCTGATCAGTTGCGGGGGCGATTACCTCCTGTCAGTGTATTGCCGAATGTCTTTGACAGCAGTCACATCAATGATGTGAATGCTCTCAAAGTGATCAGGATCATCGTGGGACATTATGGATTATCTTCTCTGCACAGAGGTGAGGAATATCGTGGTTTATAGTTTTATTTTTTTTGCAGGAGACGGCGTAGGTGGATTAGGCGTTCGGTAAGTATGGTTTAATTAAGATTCATTAAAGGAGTGTGTCATTATTTCAAATAAAGGACTTTATTCTGGCTGTCTGTGTTTTTATACAATATCACTATGGTGTTATTAATGGACAGGTGTCTTATAGACGCCTCTCCATTACTACCCTGTAGTCTTGATGTCACCCGACAATACAAAGATGACATCAATCCCACTTGCCACCACTACAGGGCAAGTGGGAAGAAGGAGGCTAAGCTCCAGATTTAGCACATCTCATAGATGCGCCTTTTCTAGGGCGGCTGAGAGCTGATGTTTTTAGTCTGGGAGGGGCCAATATCTATGGCCCCTTCCTAGGCTATTAATATCAGCCCACAGCAGACGGCATAGCCTTTGCTGGTTATTAATTATAGGGGTACCCCACATTATTTTTTGGGGGTGCCCCATTTTAATAGCCTGTAAAGGCTAAGTATACAGCTGTGAGCAAATATTAACAGCCTGGGAAGCTCCATGGGTATTACCCCCTTCCCAGGATATAAACATGTATCTGCCCCGTCGTCTTTTGCTCTGATGATTAAAATTACGCGGGAGCCCACGCAATTTTTTTTTTTTCTTGAAAATTAACAGTTGCGGTCTGGTTACAACCTACGTACATTCGTTCTGTTAATGCTCATACATAGGCTGGTGACAATATGTGGGTAGGTTTGTTTGTGTTTACTTATCGGTTTAGTAATGAGGGTGTTGGGCTGACACCTTTTCATGACTAAAGTGGGTTTTACACATGGCGATATCGCTAACAATATCGTTAAAGCATCACCGATTTGGTGATGCTATGTGTGATACTTACCTCCGACCGGCTCCCCCGCTGTCCATCGCTGATCGCGCAGCTCCATTTCTCGTCGGGCGCTTCCTGCTGGCGCCGACGAGCGACGCGTGGACGCAGACAGGAGGACATCAGGATCACCGCATCTGAAAGGTAAGTAAAGTCCGCTAGATCACTGCTATGTCGCTGTGAGATCTCCCTGTGTGGCAGCTCACTAGTGACCATTTAGCGATGCACCAGCGATCCTGACCGGGTCGTATCGTTGTCGGGATCGCTGGTGCATCGCTAAGGCTAGTTTCACACTAGCGTTTATTCGACGCAGCACACGGCGCCCCTAAGCCCCGCCCCCTGCCGGCTCCCTGCCCGCCCCATCCGGTCATCGCCGCCTACTATCGCACATGGACGCTTGCGATCTGCGTACCCTATCTTTAGCATAGGGTGCACAGATCGAGCGCTAGTAGGATTTTGGGGTGCGCTGCGCACTTTTGAAGGTGCGCCGTGCGCGCCGAAATGCAACATGCTGCGTTCGGCGCACACGGGTGCACCTTCAAAAGTGCGCAGCGCACGCCAAAATCCTACTAGCGCATGGCCAGCGCACGATCTGTGCACCCTATGCTAAAGATAGGGTGCGCAGATCGCAAGCGTCCATGTGCGATAGTAGGCGGCGATGACCGGATGGGACGGGCAGGGAGCCAGCAGGGGGCAGGGGTTAAGGGCGCCGTGTCGAATAAACGCTAGTGTGAAACTAGCCTAAGTGTAAAGGGGCCTTAAGCCTAGAGCTACCTATCAATGACAGCTGCTGCCTTAATCCCATTACCCTGATGCCACACTGCATCAGCATGAAAAATGTGGTGTTGAGCCAAGGAATTACATAACAAAACTTTTTTTTTTTTTTAAATATCTTTATTTACCTCAAAAAAGCCTTCATTGCTGTACAAAAAAGCATGCAAAAATGCACCAAATCACGGCAAAAACATGCGTTTTTGCCACAGCGTTTTTCCTGCCAAGAGCTGCAGAAACCTTGCAGAAATTTCTGCAAGCAAGTACTCAACGTGCGCAAAAAGCCTCAGTGCTTTAGTCTTTACGAACGTGTCATCAGTCTTCTTGCATTCAGAAAAAAAATCTCTCACTAAATATTAATAAAACACAGCATCAATGTGTTGTATTTTTCTCTAGGATCCATTGAATTGCCTTCACAAGTTTGATCTGTAACTCAGATCAAAAACAGGCATGGCTATAGTTTTTTTTTTTACTTCAAGGGACACTTGGTCCTTAAAGCACCACTCAGGCATTAATTTAATTGCACTGCTGGAGTGGTGGTTCTAATCTAAGTTCCCTGCCCGTGTCTTCTACTTATCCAACGCAGTTTTCACCTTCTAACGCTGCCACTTCAGTCAGTCTCCAAGCAGCAGGAGGTCTCTTTTCAATGCTAGTCTGTGAAAGCTACAATTTTGCTTCCATAGACTTGCATTGAGAGGTTGAGAAACTACTGACTAGAGTTGAGTGAATTTGTTCGATTTTTGTCTGATTTTGTCAAATCTGATTTTGACAAACTCTATTCATATTCGAACACTATTCATGCCGAATATATGTTTAATGATCGGTTCCGAATATATTCGGTGATTTCTATTCCCATTGACTAATGACGTTCGGCTGTGTTCGACGAATATTGCAAAAACAATATTCGAGCTCATCTCTACTACTGACTTCTGGGCAACCAGAAGTTGCAGATCAACAGGACCGGAGCGACACGAGTAAAAGGTTAAGACAGCGGCGAGTATTATAATACAGTTATGGACCTTAGATTACAATCACCACTATAACACTGAAACAAAACCAAAACATAACACTGGAGTGGTGCTATAACAAAACAGACTTCTAAACTGCCCCAAAGGCTATATTGGTACATGTTGCATCATTGAAAAATACAGATACAACACAAGGATGAAAAACTGATGTCGGAATGAAGCATTGGGCCCCATTCATTTTTTCACATAAGAGAAAAATAGACCGATTACTGTTGTCAGTGTTATAAGTTTTTGTCATACATGGGAGAAAAAAAAAAGTTTCTCTACCTTCTATTTTGTGACAGTCTGCAAAAATCAGACCGTACAGACATATGAATGACTCCATAGACTGACAGTACAGCATCAGTATGAGCAGAGCCTTGTATACTTATAAACCATCTATACTTCCATACATTATAATAAAAGGAACAGACTGTGTAACACCTCACATATGTCCCTCGATATCTGCAGAATGATCCCCAGCAGTCACCTGAGTGTTAAAGGCCTAATAATCCATCAGTAACAATGTAAGCAATACCTTCTTTATAAACAGATAAAGTATCAAGAAGATAAATTACCTGCTGCCTCACTCTTCTGCTTTCAACTTCAAAAGCATGTTTGACTCATTAATTTTACCACATGGCATATCTGCCAAACTCCAAAAAGTATCACCTATAACGATCTAGCCCCTCGCTGACTTCTGTCTCTAGTCTACATTACTCCAGCAAAGACAAATTGCTGCATCAGACATTTTCCTTCTCTTCCTTTTATTTTTCTCTCATTGATGAAATGAGAAGTAACAAGAGTAACTGATCACTTTTTTGCACACATGTTGTGCACTATTGCTTGCCCCAAGGCATTTATTAATACTTGAAGAGTTTGTACAAAGATTTCGAGCTATACTCTACCCATTGGATCAGGGAAAACTTCCTCATCGCCGGGGGTCTTATCTGATTCAGTGATCAATAAGTTATCCCCATTCCCATCAAAATGGGATAACTTTACCCCTTTCCTACATTAGACGTACTAAACCGTCCATCTGACCTGGGACCTAAGTCCCAAAGACGGAATAGTACGTCTAGCGCGATCAGCTGCACTCACGGGGGGAGCGCAGCTGATCGCGGCCGGGTGTCAGCTGATTATCACAGCTGACACCCGGCACTATGTGTCAGGGGCGGTCACGGACCGCCCCCGACACATTAACCCCTGGCACACTTTAGGGTTTAGGGAGGCATCGGCAGGGTGGGGGCTCCCTCCGTGCTTCCCTGGGACCCCCACAGCAGCGCAATGTGCAGCACTGCTGCGGGGGTCTCCTTCCCTGCAGGTCCTCGAATCCAAAATGGCAGCGGGGACCTTCGGGGGCCAGCAGGGAGGTGGCTTCCTCATGCCTGCAAAGCGCCAGCATGAGGAAGCCTGCAGCACTGCCGGTGACAGATCAGCGATCTGTCACGACAGTGTTGTCCCCCCTGGGACATTGTAATAAAGTTATTAAAAAAAGTGTAAAAATAATTTATTTAAAAAAAAAATAGCTAAGTAAAAAAATAATTACATAATTTTTTTTTAATTTTCAAAAAATGAATTTAATAAAAGTACAGATATTTGGTATCGCCGCGTCCGAAACGACCCGCCCTATAAAACGGTCCCACTAGTTAACCCCTTTATTAAACCCCTTAAAAAATAAAAAAACAAAGCAAAAAATATAGCTTTATCATCATACCGCCGAACAAAAAGTGCAATAACGCGCGATCAAAAACACGGATATAAATAACCATGGTACCGCTGAAAACGTCATCTTGTCCAGCAAAAAAAATGAGCCACCATACAGCGTGATCAGAGAAAAAATAAAAAGTTATAGCTCGCAGAATAAAGCGATGCAAAAATTAATGTTTTTTATATAAAATTGTTTTCATTGCATAAAAGCGCCAAAACACAAAAAAAAGGACATAAATGAGGTATCGCTGTAACCGTACTGACCCGGAGAATAAAACTCCTTTATCAATTTTACCGCACGCGGAACGGTGTAAACGCACCCCCCAAAAGAAATTCTTGAAATGCTGGTTTTTGTTCATTCTGCGTCCCAAAAATCGGAATAAAAAGCGATCAAAAAATGTAACGTGCCCGAAAATGGTACCAATAAAAACGTCAACTCGTCCCGCAAAAAATAAGACCTCACATGACTCGGTGGGTCAAAATAAGGAAAAATTATAGCTCTCAAAATGTGGTGATACATAAACTATTTTTACAATAAAACGCGTCTTTTAGCGTGCGACAGCTGCCAAACATAAAAACCCACTATAAACAGTAAATCAAACCCCCCTTTATCACCCCCTTAGCTAGGGAAAAATAATAAAATAAAAAAAAATGTATTTATTTCCGTTTTCCCCATTAGGGGTAGGGTTAGGGCTGGAGTTAGAATTGTGGGGTTTCCACTGTTTTGGAACATCAGGGGCTTTCCAAACGCGACATGGCGTCCGATCTCAATTCCAGCCAAAAAAGTCAAATGGCGCTGCTTCCCTTCAGAGTTCTGCCATGCGCCCAAAGTATTAAGTTACGTACCGGTAACGGTATTTTTCGGAGGCCCATGACAGCACCACGAGAGAGGGGATCCGCCCTATAGGAACAGGAAACCTACAGATACAAAAGGGCGGCACCTCTCCCACGCATCAGTTGGATTACAGAGCTTGAGAGGCTACCATGGTTAGTACACAACATATGATATATACAACCTATCTACCCTATTTAACAGAATTATTTCATACCATCTCCCACATAAGGTGATTCTATGAACAATCTTCTAAGGAGTGCACCCCTATATGTGAACAAGGGAGGGAACTAAGGGTGCTGTCATGGGCCTCCGAAAAATACCGTTACCGGTACGTAACTTAATACTTTATTCGGACTCCCATGACAGCACCACGAGAGAATTACAGAGATGTAAACTAACTTAGGGAGGGACTACAGCCTGCAGCACCCTTAGCCCGAAGGTGAGGTCTGAGGAGGCACCCATGTCTAACCGATAGTGGTTAAAAAAGGTGGAAGGAGATGACCAGGTGGCCGCCTTACATATTTGATCAATTGATACTCCAGATCTCTCCTCCCAGGATGATGCCATGGCCCGAGTGGAATGTGCCCTCAGGTTCTGTGGAGCCGGACCGCCACCTGCTGTGTAGGCAAGAGAGATAGCCTCCCTAATCCACCTTGCTAATGTGCGTTTTGATACTCTGTATCCTTTCCTGGAACCTTGGAAGGATAGGAATAATGCGTTCTCCTTCTTCCAAGGATCCGTGGCTGCTAAATATGTCAGTAAGCATCTTCTAATATCTAACGCCTGGAGTTTCTGCTCTTTAGGGTTGGTTGGGTTAGGGAGGAAGGAAGGCAGAACTATCTCCTGTGTCCTGTGGAATTGTGTTGCTACCTTGGGAAGGTATGCTGGATCTGGCCTTAGGATTACTCTATCCTGTAAGAACTCTGTGTAAGGAGGCAATCTGGAAAGTGCCTGTATATCGCTCACCCTACGCGCGGATGTTATTGCTACCAGGAATGCTGTCTTAAGAGATATAATCTTTAGTGAGGCGGAATCTAAAGGTTCAAACGGACTTTCTGTCATGGCTGTAAGGACTAAGTTTAAGTCCCACGGTACGCATCTGTCTTTGTGTATAGGTCTCGATCTGGTCGCTGCTCTGATGAACCTTGCTACCCAATATTCTTTTGCAATATCAGCTGCAAACAGGGCCCCTAAGGCTGAAACTTGTACTTTTAGCGTACTTGTGGAGAGACCCAATTCGAAACCTTTCGGGAGAAATTCCAGAATATGTTTCGTGGGAATTCCATCTCTGATGTCAAAGTGAAAGGTGGACAGGAAGCGTTTCCAGGTCCTAGCATAAATATAAGTGGTGGTTAATTTTCTGCTTCTTAGGAGGGTGTCAATTAAGTTCTTGGAGAACCCTCCATTTTTTAATAGTGACCTTTCAAATACCACGCCGTCAAATGAAGTCCCGCTACTTGTGGGTGGCTGACTGGCCCCTGGTAGAGGAGATCCGGAAGGTTCGGCAGTACCCAGGGATCGCCTATCGACATGGTCCTCAACCACGCGAACCAGGTCCTCCTGGGCCAAAAGGGGGCAATCAGTATTACTCTTGCCTGATCCTCTCTGATCTTCCTGACTACCAGAGGAAGAAGATTCAATGGTGAGAAGGCATATGCCAGAGAAAAGTCCCATCTTATCAGTAGGGCATCCACCGCCAGGGGATTTTCCCTGGGGTTCAGAGAGCAGAACAATCTTTCTTTTCTGTTTTTTCTGGTGGCAAAGAGGTCTACCTCTGGCTGGCCCCATCTGCGGACAATCTGGCGGTAAATATCTTTGTTCAAAGCCCATTCTCCTTGTCTTAGAGCCTTGCGGCTTAAAAAGTCTGCTCTTACATTGTCCTTTCCGCTGATGTGGAGCGCGGTCAAAGATAGACAATTTCTCTCTGCTATCTGGAGGAGCCGTTCTGTTATCTGCATCAGAGCGCTGGAGCGGGTTCCACCTTGGTGGTTGACATATGCTACCGCTACCTGGTTGTCCGAGTGTATCCTCACATGATGGCCCTGCAGGTAGATAATGAGTTTCTTGACTGCCCGCTCTATCGCCAATAGTTCTCTCTGGTTGGATGAGATTTCAGAATCCCACTGGCCCTGTACCACTATGTCCCCCATATGGGCTCCCCAACCGAAGGAACTTGCGTCTGTGGTTATAATACGGGTTATCTGTGTTATCCAGGGCACCCCTGACGCTAGGTTCTCGCTCTCAAGCCACCATCTCAGTGATGTAACAGTTGAGGGGCTTAGACACATCCGACCCTGTAAGGAGCCTCCAAGGGCCCGGCTATTAATCAAGACGTCGTTTTGAAGGGTTCTGGTATGGAACTGTGCCCACCTTACTGCTGGGATGCATGAAGTTAGAGAACCTAACAGGGACATGGCCTGTCTGAGGGTCATAGATGGATTATCCATTGCCCGAAGAACCTGCTCCTGTATCTTTTGTAATTTATCTAGTGGTAGCAGGCACCGCTGAGTGTCTGAATTTAGTATCAACCCTAAAAATTTCTGTATTTTTAAGGGCTGGAGTCGGGATCTCTCGTAGTTTAAAATCCATCCCAGGTTTTCTAACCTGGATCTAGCTTTTTCTATCTGGGATTTACAATGACCCACCGATTTTCCTACAATCAAGAAATCGTCTAAATATGGAATGATTAAGACGTCAACCTCTCGTAAGTGAGCCATAACTTCGGCCACTAACTTTGTAAAAACCCTGGGTGCTGCTGAGAGACCAAAGGGAAGGGCTCTATACTGAAAATGACGTACTGTGCCCTCTACTGAAACTGCCACCCTCAGGAACTGCTGGAAGTCTGTATGGATAGGTACATGATAGTACGCGTCTTTCAAATCTATGACTGCCATAAAACAACCTTTAAACAATATTTTTATTGTTGTATTAATGGACTCCATTTTGAATGTATGATTAATCAAAAACTCGTTAAGGGAACGAAGGTTTATAATCGTTCTGAATGTGTTATCAGGTTTCTGGATTAGAAACAGGGGAGAGTAAAACCCTCTTCCCCTTTCAGCCTCTGGAACCTCTACCAGGACATTTTTCTGACACAGGCTCAAGACTTCCGCTTCTAAAGCCGCTTGTTCGAGATGAGAAGATCTTAAGGGGGTTAGTTTAAAGGTGTCCCGCGGGATCTGGGTAAATTCCAACCTAAGCCCGGTGGATATTACCTTACGCGCCCAGTCACTATTCGTAATCTGTGACCATGCCGGGAAGAAGGATGACAGTCTACCCCCCACGGGAACCGCTAGTCATTGATTTGGTTTCTTTTGATCTCTCGACGAGCGTGTAAACATATAGCCCGTACCTCGTCTCATTCTGTCTTCCCATCTGGGTCGATCTCTAACAGGAGAAGAGTTGCGCCTTCTCCCCTGGCCAAATCTCCTTCTACCAAATGGGCGACGGTAGGACGCTGATGAAAGGTTTGGTAATCTTTTCTTGTCGTCCCCCCGCCTTTTCAAGCAGCTTGTCTAGGACAGTTCCAAACAAATATTCGCCCTCACATGGAATCGCACAGAGCTTTGCTCTGGACTGGATGTCTCCCTGCCAGCACTATAGCCACAGGGCTCTGCGAGCTGCGTTAGAGAGACCTGCTGCTCTGGCGGCCATTCTCACTGCATCCGCTGAGGCATCTGCCAGGAAGGCTGCTCCCTCTTGGATGGTCGGTAGGCCCCAAGAATTGTCTGTCTTGATGTACCCTGTTTTAGTTGTGACTCCAACTGGTCCAACCAGACCATCATGGACCTGGCCGTGCACGTTGAAGCCACTGCTGGTCTTAAGGACCCGGCCGCCATCTCCCAGGTGTTTTTCAGGAAAGTATCAGCTTTCCTGTCTAAGGGATCTTTAAGGGATCCCATGTCCTCAAAGGGGAGCGAGGATTTTTTTGATGCCTTCGCAATGGCAGTGTCTAATTTGGGGGTTCTGTCCCAAGAACTTACTGCCGGATCGTCGAAGGGGTATCTCCTTTTGAGGGCTGGTGGTAGCGACCCTCTTTTGTCCGGTTTTTTCCACTCTCTGTGGATCAGATCCTGTATCTTTTGATTTAACGGAAAGACTCTCCGCTTCCTCTGTTCCAGCCCACAGAACATGACATCCTGCATGGATAAATGGGGCTTAGGCTCCTCTACCTCCATTGTCCCTCTGACTGCTTTGACCAGCTTGTCTACCCGGTCAAGAGGCAGACAAAATCGCCCCGAGTCCTCTTCTCCTGAGGAGGACGAGGGAGATGAAGCTTGGGAGTCACTGCTTTTTCTCCACTCTACCGAGGAATCAGACTCCGCCGGGACCTCGCCCCTTAGACTTTGCGGCTGAGACAAGGACTTTAGGGTTTACCTCATTTCTACCCTGACAATGTCTCTCAAACTCGCCGCTACTGCGGGCGACTCTTCTGCCACCGTCTGCTGAATACAGGGGGGGCACAATCTTTTGAGGCACGCGTCCGGTAATGGGCATGCACAGAGTGCGAATTCCCTATGCTTATTTTTACTTGTAGCTTTTTTTCCCTAGAAAAAGAAAAACACAGAAGGGGGGTCCCATCACTGAGTGAACTTTCACGAAGATCACTTACCAGTGCCACAATCAAGTACCGGAGAACGAGGGGGATTTCTTTCGGTCGATGCTCCTGTCTGCCTGGAGGAGCTCTTACGAGTGGACTGGTCACTTCGTCCCGCATTACTGTCACGGGACCCTTTCTTTTTCTGTTTGACCTGCCGAAGGTCATCCAGGGGCGGCAGTGATGTTTGCCGCTGCTGCCCTTGCCTCTGCCGCTGCTGCTGCTGCTCTCGATCGCTTTCCATTACCACTGCTGCTGCTGCACACTGCTGCATGTAGTAATGTGGCCAAGGCAAGGTACCCTGCCCGGGTCCGGCCTAAATACCCCTCCTCCGGTCAGCAGTATCCATGCCGCGCCCCTCCCCCCCCCTTAACGGAGCACCCTACCCCAGCTGGCGCCCGACCCCGCGCCATCGTTGTTTCCGATGGGCGCCGCCATCTTGGAATCGCCGCGCATGCGCAGTGGCGCGCTGACCCGGAAGCGCCTCCTCCGCCCGCCCCCTGACGTCACAGCTACCCCGGAAACGCCGGAAGCCCCGCGGGATGCCCGGGAGCTCCGGAGCAGCGCCCGGTCGCAGCCCCCTGCACAGCGCTGCCAACATATCTGCGCCGCCGGAGCCGGGAATCCCCGGGGGGGTATACTTACCGGCGGCGGCTTAATTCCGGAGACGGACATCCTCCGGACGCCGCTCCCTGCTGTCCACGCCACCGCCGTGACACCCATCCTGGGCCACCGTGGCGCCTTCCAGGAGATCCGAACAAGGCCGAGGTAGGAGACCCCCTCGCTACCGGTGTCGGCTGGCCGGCCTGGGATCCAATTCTTCTG
Source organism: Dendrobates tinctorius (assembly GCF_039654945.1). Lineage (NCBI taxonomy): Eukaryota > Metazoa > Chordata > Amphibia > Anura > Dendrobatidae > Dendrobates > Dendrobates tinctorius. The sequence continues at coordinate 8,691,517 of NW_027361832.1, forward strand.
TAGGATCCCGTCCCCTCAGGAACAGGAAACCAACTGATGCGTGGGAGAGGTGCCGCGCTTTTGTATCTGTAGGTTTCCTGTTCCTATAGGGCGGATCCCCTCTCTCGTGGTGCTGTCATGGGAGTCCGAATAAATAGTGGTTTACCCCCACATATGGGGTATCAGCGTACTCAGGACATATTGCACAATAACTTTTGGGGTCCTGTTACTCTTGGGAAAATAACAATTGGGGGTGAAAAGATCATTTTTGTGGAAAAAAATATGATTTTTTAATTGTACGGCTGTTAGTTATAAATTTATGTCAAGCCCTTGGGGGTTCAAAGCGCTCACCACATATCTAGATAAGTTCCTTGGGGGTATAGTTTACAAAATGGGGTCACTTGTGGGGGGTTTCCACTGTTTAGGCACATCAGGAGATCTCCAAACTTGACATGGCATCCGATCTGAATTCCAGCCAATTTTGCATTGAAAAAGTCAAACGGCACTCCTTCCCTTCCAAGCTCTGCCATGCGCCCAAACAGTGGTCCCCCCCCCCCCACATATCAGGTATCGGCATACTCAGGACAAATTGCACAATAACTTTTCCAGTCCAATTTCTCCTGGTAAAATAAACCTGAAGTAATTTTTTTTGTGAAAAAGTTAAATGTTCATTTTATTTTAAACATTCAAAAAATTCCTGTGAAGCACCTGAAGGGTTAATAAACTTTTTGAATCTGGTTTTGAGCACCTTGAGGGGTGTAGTTTTTAGAATGGTGTCACTTTTGGGTATTTTCTATCGTATAGACCCCTCAAAGTGACTTCAAATGTGATGTGGCCCGTAAAAATAAAATGGTGTTGTAAAAATGAGAAATCGCTGGTCAACTTTTAACCCTTATAACTTCCTAATGAAAAAAATTTTGGTTCCCAAATTGTGCTTATGTAAATATGTGGGAAATGTCACTTAAGTTTTTTGAGTGCCATATCTCTGTGATTTAAGAGCATAAAAATTCAAAGTTGGAAAGTTGCGACATTTTCAAAATTTTCGCCAAGTTTCCGTTTTTTTCACAAATAAACGCAAGTTATATGAATGAAATTTTACCACTAACATGAAGTACAATATGTCACGAGAAAACAATGTCAGAATCACCGGGATACATGGAAGAGTTCCAGAGTTATGACCTCATAAAAGGGACAGTGGTCAGAATTGTAAAAATTGGCCCGGGCATTAACATGCAAACCACCCTTGGGAGTAAAGGGGTTAAAGGGATTGTCAGACCTTAAAAGGGTAATCCTATCTCCAATCTCCATGATCCTATCCCAATATGTAGTAGGTGTAATAATATCATTAGCAAATAACTTCAATTAGAAATGTAGTATAGTTTTTCTGATTCGCTATGTCTCTCACCATGGGCAGGACCTTAATTATCCATGATTACGACCACTAGCATTTATCTGTCACAATATGAGTGGTAATAACCATGGATACCTAAGGTCCTGCAATGCCTGCACATGAGAATGGGGACATAGCGAATCAGAAAAACTATACATTTATAATTCGAGATACTTGCTATTATTGTTACACCTACTACATATTGGGATAGGATCTTGGGAGATGGGAAAACTCCTTTAAGCCTGCAGTCACTCTTTGTGACTGCAGACTAGTGAATCCTCATATTGTGCATAATGCACGATGTAAGGATTCTCCAGTTCCGGTAGTCGTATGATTTGCATACTTCCAGACACATTATGAGTAGAATGTATCTGGTCTTACTCAAAACACTTACATTGAGCAAGGATGCAACGATCTAGTCAGCATGGGTCCATATACAGTACAAACCAAAAGTTTGGACACACCTCATTCAAAGCATTTTCTTTATTTTCATGACTATGAAAATTGTAGATTCACTCTGAAGGCAACAAAACTATGAATTAACACATGTGGAATTATATATTTAACATATTTAACAAAAAAGTGTGGAACAACTGAAAATATGTCTTATATTCTAGGTTCTTCAAAGTAGCCACCTTTTTGCTTTGATTACTGCCTTGCACACTCTTTGCATTCTCTTGATGAGCTTCAAGAGGTAGTCACTGGAAATGGTCTTCCAACAGTCTTGAAGGAGTTCCCAGAGATGCTTAGCACTTGTTGGCCTCTTTGCCTTCACTCTATGGTCCAGCTAACCCCAAACCATCTTGATTGGGTTCAGGTCTGGTGACTGTGGAGGCCAGGTCACCTGGCGTAGCACCCCATCACTCTCCTTCTTGGTCAAATAGCCCTTACACTGCCTGGAGGTGTGTTTGGGGTCATTGTCCTGTTGAAAAATAAATGATGGTCCAACTAAACACAAACCGGATGGAATAGCATGTCGCTGCAAGATGCTGTGGTAGCCATGCTGGTTCAGTATGCCTTCAATTTTGAATAAATCCCCAACAGTGTCACCAGCAAAGCACCCCCACACCATCACACCTCCTCCTCCATGCTTCACAGTGGGAACCAGGCATGTAGAAGACATCCGTTCACTCTTTCTGCATCACACAGAAACACGGTGGTTGGAACCAAAGATCTCAAATTTAGACTCATCAGACCAAAGCACAGATTTCCACTGGTCTAATGTCCATTCCTTGTGTTCTTTATCCCCAACAAGTCTCTTCGGCTTGTTGCCTGTCCTTAGCAGTGGTTTCCTAGCAGCTATTTTACCATGAAGGCCTGCTGCACAAAATCTCCTCTTAACAGTTGTTATAGAGATGTGTCTGCTGCTAGAACTCTGTGTGGCATTGACCTGGTCTCTAATCTGAGCTGCTGTTAACCTGTGATTTCTGAGGCTGGTGACTCGGATGAACTTATCCTCCACAGTGGAGGTGATTCTTGATCTTCCATTCCTGGTGCAGTCCTCATGTGAGCCAGTTTCTTGGTAGCGCTTGACGGTTTTTGCCACTGCATTTGGGGACACTTTCAAAGTTTTCCCAATTTTTCAGACTGACTGACGTTCATTTCTTAAAGAAATGATGGCCACTCGTTTTTCTTTACTTAGCTGCTTTTTTCTTGCCATAATACAAATTCTAACAGTCTATTCAGTAGGACTATCACCTGTGTATCCACCAGACTTCTGCACAACACAACTGATGGTCCCAACCCCATTTATAAGGCAAGAAATCCCACTTATTAAACCCGACAGGGCACACCTGTGAAGTGAAAACCATTTCCGGTGACTACCTCTTGAAGCTCATCAAGAGAATGCCAAGAGTGTGCAAAGCAGGAATCAAAGCAAAAGGTGGCTACTTTGAAGAACCTAGAATATAAGACACAGTATTTTCAGTTGTTTCACACTTTTTTGTTAATTATATAATTCCACATGTGTCAATTCATAGCTTTGATGCCTTCAGCGTGAATCTACAGTTTTCATAGTCATGAAAAATAAAGAAAACTCTTTGAATGAGAAGGTGTGTCCAAACTTTTGGTCTGTACTGTATATGCAAATCACATACATGCATTCACACATCCGTCACCTCCTAGTTCCAGTTAATCCTCAAAGCGCAATAGTGTGCACAATGGGAGGATTCTGAGGTCTGCAGTCAGAGTAACAACCCCTTTACTAACTTGGTACAAAACCCTTTAGATTACAATCATAAGACAGACATAATGTGAACATTTAAGTATTTTACTTAGAAGACTAATCACTATTTGTATGGACTATCCTATAAAAAAGGCGTGGCGCTACTGAAGCGTAGTACATTAATATAAAGTTGTAAAAGGCAAGTTGTATAAGGAAACTAGCTCATCTGATATAGATGTGCTCTCGCTTTGGTTTGGATTCAAAAGTAATAGACTGCAGCTATTCCCGGAGAGACAGGGGAAACAGCATCCTGGAGTTTCCCCACAGTGTAAGAATCAGAAGGACGGTATCTTTTTGATTGCTACATCCCTGAACAATGATTATGCAATCAATCAAAAAATACTGTCCTTGATTCCATCGTGGCAACAGAAGACCGTGCTGATTCTGGTCTCCATTTCTGATACTTAAGGGTGTGTGCACACGCTGTGGATTCTGCTGCGGTTCCGCAGCGGATTTGGCAGCTGCGGATTCGCAGCAGTTTTTGCTGCGGTGTACAGTACCATAATATCCTATGGATATTAAAAACTGCAGTGCAGACGGTGCGGATTTTTGCACGCGGCTTTCCTGCGGTTTCTAAACCGCAGAAAGAATTTACATGTCAATTCTTTCTGCGGATTCCACTGCGGTTTGCCATCTCCTCCATTGTGGAGACGAAAAACCGCAGTGCAAAACCGCAGGCTAATCCGCAGGTAAAACCGCATATCTTTTGACCTGCAGATTTACCTGCGGATTTTACAAAAGCCGCGCGGCCAAATCCGCACCCCAATCCGCAGCGTGTGCACATACAGTAAAAGATTAAATTGATTTTCCAGGTTTATTAAATTGATGAGCTACCCTTAGACTGGGTCATCAATCAATTCCCATTCATTTCAATAAGAGCTGAGCTGTAATATTATGTAATGGCCACTAAGCGGTCTATGGCGCTGTGCTGTTCACCTGAGTTTACTGCCTACATGCAGTCCCAACTGGAGCTGAAAACAGCTGATTGGTGGGGACTCCGTTGCCGGATGTCTGACCCCCATCCATTTGCTGTAGATTGGAGGTGGTACACGTGTGTATCAGCCTTAGTAAGCATCTGTCAGTGATTGACACAGGCATTTATATAGTTAAACAGATCCAATCAGAGTTAGATGCATTTATAGGCAGATGATGGCTGTGTAACTCAGTTAACAGCTTCTGGGAAGAATTTTCCTGAGCCCGCTCTATACATCAGTCTAAATTAAAAAAAAAAAAATGTTATTTTATATTTTGAGGTCCGAAAGGGGTTAAACTTAAATGTGGCCATAAATTAGTTTAGGATTCAAAACAAGAGGTAATGGTTACAGACTCTGCACTCAGAATGTGTGTTCAGATAATGTTGTATATTTATTTTAATAGTTTATTTTAAATTTCAAAACAATTATCTATAATTCAAATGAATCAGAAATCTTGCAATAGTTTTACACTGTCGATTAGACCTTAAAATAAACTCACGCTTACAGTTCTGTGCAGAAGACTTTTCAGCAGTCTCATTATCATCACTGTCAGGATTATGAAAAATAATCCTTCCACATACAGTATATAACAAAGTCACAGCTCACCTCCTCCCCCTGCCTTCACTATGACCTTTGCCCTGATTAGGGCATGCACTGATAAGGCTTCTACACAAACAAATCAGGTCAGAGACCATCTGTTCATGTCCATGTGGCCAAAAGGAAGCAGGAGTCTAATACTAGCAGCAGCGTAAGAACTCCAAGATTTTATTTAACAAAAAAAAAAAATTAAAAAAAAAATATTTTAAGAGAAATATTATATATATATATATATATATATATATATATATATATATATATATATATATATATATATATTTTAAGAGTAACAAAAATAAAAATCTTATTAAAACGATGACAGATTCCCATTAAGTAAAGGAAAGAATTGTCCCCAAAAGTGTCAATATTCTTCAACGATACCTGCTAAGAAAAAGTGTAAATTTAAGAATTTCTATGAGGCTGCGCACATTGCTTTGTGTTTTCTCAGTGTGGTCTGCACAAAATCACGTAGATATATCTGATTTTGATGCAAGTCTCGAATCAATCTCAGCAATGTAAGTCTATGGATCCATAAAAAGACTGCACTAGCATAACCACGTATTGTCCAATTTTCAAGGATTGCTTGATATGAGAAGATACAAAACCACAGATAACATTAATCTGTTTTTTGGGTACGAGAAAAAAAAAGGAAAAAAAAAAAAAACACATCTGACTAATCCATAAAGGCTATGTTTACACATTGCATTTTTGCGGCTGCAGCCAAAACCTGATCTCTTGACTGGAAAAAAAAAAAAACCTGCAGTCAAAATGCAGGTTTTGCTGCTTTTCGGCTTTGTTTTTGCTTGAATTTTTCAGGATACATTCACTGACTTATGTGGACTAATGCGTCAAAATATAACCTTTATAATTTCTTATCAGTTGCTAATCCGCCATGCTATGTACAGTGCCTTGCGAAAATATTTAGCTCCCTGGAACTTTTCAACATTTTCCCTACAAACATAAAGATACCAAATGTAAGTTTTTGGCGAAGAATCAACAACAAGTGGAACACATTTGTGAAGTTGAACGAAATTTATTGGTTATTTTAAATTTTTGTGGAAATTCAAAAACTGAAAAGTGGGGCGTGCAATATTATTCGTCCCCTTTAACTTCAGTGCAGCAAACTCACTCCAGAAGTTCATTGTGGATCTCTGAATGATCCAATGTTGTCCAAAATGACTAATGATGATAAATATATTCCACCTGTGTGTAATCAAGTCTCCGTATAAATGCACCTGCTCTGTGATAGTTTCAGGGTTCTGTTTGAAGCACGGAGAGCATCATGAAGACCAAGGAACACATCAGGCAGGTCCGAGATTCTGTTGTGGAGACGTTTAAAACCGGATTTGGATACAAAATTATTTGAAAAACTTTAAACATCCCAAGGAGCACTGTGCAAGCGATCATATTGAAATGGAAGGAGTATCATACCACTGCAAATCTACCAACACCCGGCCGTCACTCTAAACTTTTATCTCAAACAAGGAGAAGACTGATCAGAGATGCAGCCAAGAGGCCCATGATCACTGTGGATGAACTGCAGAGATCTACAGCTGAGGTAGGACAGTCTGTCCATAGGACAACAATCAGTCGTACACTGCACAAATCTGGCCTTTATGGAAGAGTGGAAAGAAAGCAATTTCTCAAAGATATCCATAAAAAGTGTTGTTTAACCCCTTAACTAACAAGGGTGGTTTGCACGTTCATGACTGGGCCAATTTTTACAATTCTGACCACTGTCCCTTTATGAGGTAATAACTCTGGAACGCTTCCATGGATCCCGGTGATTCTGACATTGTTTTCTCGTGACATTGTACTTCATGTTAGTGGTAAAATTTCAAATAACTTGCGTTTGTGAAAAAAAACGGAAATTTGGCGAAAATTTTGAAAATTTCGCAATTTTCCAACTTTGAATTTTTATGCCCTTAAATCATAGAGATATAGCACACAAAAAACTTAATTAATATTTCACATATGTTTACTTTACATAAGCACAATTTTGGAACCAAAATTTTTTTTTGTTAGGAAGTTTATTAACCCTTCAGATACTTCACAGGAATTTTGTGAATGTTTAGAAAAAAATGAACATTTAACTTTTTTTCACAAAAAAATTACTTCAGGTCCAATTTTTTTTTATTTTACCAAGGGTAACAGGAGAAATGGGACTGCAAAAATTATTGTGCAATTTGTCCTGAGTACGCTGATAACTGATATGTGAGGGGAACCACTGTTTCGGCGCATGGCAGAGCTCAGAAGGGAAGGAGCGTCGTTTGACTTTTTCAATGCAAAATTGGTTGGAATTCAGATCGGACGCCATGTCACGTTTGGCGAGCCCCTGACATACCTAAACAGTGGAAACCCCCCACAAGTAACCCCATTTTGGAAACTAGACCCCCCAAGGAACTTATCTAGATGTGCGGTGAGCACTTTGAATCCCCAAGGGCTTCACTGAAGTTTATAACGCCCGGGCGTGAAAATAAAATTTTTTTTCCACAAACATGATCTTTTAGTCCCCAATTTTCCCAATGGTAACAGGAGAAATTGGACCCCAAAAGTTGTTGTCCAATTTGTCCTGAGTACGCTGATACCCCCATATGTGGGAGAAAACTACTGTATGGGCACACGTCAGGGCTCTGAAGGGAAGTAGTGACGTTTTGGAATGCAGACTTTGATGGAATGGTCTGCTGGTGTCATGTTGCCTTTTAGAGAGCCCCTGATGTACCTGAACAGTGGAAACCCCCCACAATTGACCCAATTTTGGAAACTACACACCCTAAGGAACTTATCTAGATTTGTGGTGCGCACTTTGAACCCCCCACAGTGCTTCACAAAAGTTTATAACTCCCGAGCGTGAAAATAAAAAATAACCTAGTAACATAGTTATTAAGGTTGAAGGAAGACTTTAAGTCCATCTAGTTCAACCCATATCCCATCCTAACTTGCCCTAACATGTTGATCCAGAGGAAGGCATATAAAAAACCCATGTGGCATACAATCATAAAAATCATTTTTTCCCACAAAAATGATATTTTTGCCCCCAATTTTTTATTTTCCTAAGGGTAACAGGAGAAATTGGACCCCAAAAGTTGCAATTTGTCCTGAGTAGGCTGATACCCCATATGTGGGGGTAAAACACTGTTTGGGCACATGGCAGAGCTTGGAAGGGAAGGAGCACCTTTTGACTGTTTCAACGCAGAATTGGCTGGATTTGAGATCAGACGCCATGTTGAGTTTGGAGAGCACCTGATAAACAGTGGAAACCCCCCAATTCTAACTCCAGCCCTAACCCCAACACACCCCTAACCTCAGCCCTAACCCTAGCGAGAAAATGGAAATAATCCCTTTTTTTTACATTTTATTATTTTTCCCAAACTAAGGGGGTGATAACAGGGGGTTTGATTTACTATTTATAACACATTTTGTTGCACAATGACTAAGTGATATTCAGTACATCTTACACATACAGTAACATTCTGGTCTGTACGTTTCAACATATCTGGAATAAGTAGAGGGCATTAAAATTAGTCCATGAAGCAAAAAATACATACTTTGGCCCACACATTATGAATGTAGAGAATGTGGTTGTGTAGTACACACCGTAATGTGAGTAGAAGTCGCCCCTCTGCAGATATAGCTTTGTGCATCCTTGTGGTTATCCCAGGGCGCACTGTCTCCAAGAGTCGATCAAATGTTGCAAGGCTCATGCGACAGTATTGGTAGAATTTAGCCAGATGCTCCCGCAGAGAAGAATAGAGGCGGTGAAAATGACCTCTTGTGAGTAGTTGCCTCAAAAGTGGATGGACCCACTTGCGTCTCCTCCTCCGCGGATCCACTATCACTGGGTATGGTTGACCAAAGCGGCGTGACAAAAGCCAGTTGAAGAGAACCTGCTCAGTTGTATTGAAAGTCAGACTGTCTGCCATGTTGCAAATACAACAGGAACACACCTAGTAAAGGCAAGGTCACAAATGAACAGAATGAAGGCAGCAACCTGTTCCTGAGGAAATAAATAGGGTGCAGGCTAATGATTTAAATAGTTAGCAGGCCTCAAAACTGTTAAATGTCCATTTTGCAAGCCTGCGAGAAAATCTTCCAATACGGATTCCATAGGGATCACATACGGATGCTGACATGCGCAAAATACGCGACCACACCTTGCTTACGGATGACATACGGAGCACAATTTAGGGGTCATTCATCCTTATTACGCATGTAAACTATGGACCGTACTTTGCGTTGGTTAGTGTGACCCCGGCCTATAGGTAAAAATCGCATATTATACTTTGTTGCCTGATTTTGTTTCTCACACCCATGGACTTGATTGGGTCAGTCTCATCCGATCTTTGGAGAAAAATGGAGCATGTTGCTATTATTTCCCCATAAAAATTCGGTAAGTGAAAAAAATCGTTCATCTGCTCCACCCTATTGAGTAACATTGGTCCGAGTGCTGTCTGTTTTGTTTTTTTTTTTTTTGTTTTTTTTTAAACAGATAGCACTTGGATCGAAACTATGGTCTGGAGCACGAGCCCTAACACACATTACTAATTTACTAAAAATATGCTTGGGTTGGGGAGAAAAAAAAGGTTTGCTTTACTAAAAAATTAAGTGCAAATTACAATACAATACAAAATACTAACATCCATGCTTATACACACGCTGCAGATTGGTCTGCGGATTTTTCCGCGTGAATTTTGCAAAATCCGCAGGTCAGAAGACGTGCGGTTTATCTGCGGATTAGCCTCCGGGTTTGACCTGCGGTTTATCACCTCTACAATGGAGGAGATGGTAAACCGCAGCGGAATCCGCAGAAAAGAATGACATGTCAATTCTTTCTGCGGATTGGAAACTGCAGCAAAAACCACGCGGAAAATTCTGAACCGTGTGCACTGCGGTTTCCATTTTCCATAGGTTATAATGGTACTGTACAACGCAGCAGATTCAGCTACGGTTCCGCAGGGTCAAATCCGCAGCGTGTGTACATACCCTTACGGTTTATACTTGAGGGGGAAATCACAAAAATAGATGGTTTTCACATCCTGCGGTACCTGCATTTTTTTCATAAAAAACGCTGTAAAAATTGATGTCTGTGTTTTGACTATATTTTTGCACTTACTCATTGCTTTCTAAGGGTGAAAAAATGCTGCAAAAATCACTGAAAGACTTGACTGCAGCAGTTTTGTAGTGTATTTATAAAATAAAAAAAAAAAAAACAAGGGTATGCATAAGATTTCAGAAATCTCAGCTTTTGCTGATAATGTAAAAAGTAGCTTTTAATTTGCATTTTAAAAAACGCATAAAATATTGCTGCAAAAATGCAGAGTGTGAACACAGCCTAATGACCGTTTTTCAAGGATAGCACTCATACCATTAATGCTGAATGAACGGCCCAACATGTCCATCACTTTTCATGGAACAATGATTGATCCCCACAAAATTACGTAGAGATGGCCGATATTGATCCAAGTGTCGGTGCCCAATGCAAGTCTATGGGTCAGGAAAAATCGATCTAATTTTCACGGACTGATAGGGGAAGGTGGAGAAACTTTTCATTCTGAGAAAAACTGATAAAACCTGGAACAAATACTCATGAAACTCTGCTAAAAAATCACTGATGACACTCGGTCCATGTTTCACGTATGTGAAAAAGACGTGTGAATGAGACCCAAGTTTTTGTAAAATCACCCCGAGGGACATTTTTATCATTCATATATCCTGAACGTGTAAAACCAACAGCCATGGTTCATGAAGTATGAGGCCTGCTCATTTGGTCTTACACCCCTAAAGCTGCTTCACCATACCTCCCCCATCCAAAAGGTAACCGATCCACCGTGCCATGTGGAGAAAAGGCTTGCTTATACTATGAGAGAAAAGAGTCCAAACAAGCTAAATGGATCAATTATGGTGTAAGTCGCGCAGCTGGGCTATGTATATTTATGTGCATTTGAATGCATACACACATTTATCTTGCCTCCAAACATTTCAGGTAATATAAACCCACACAACCACAGAGAAATTCTTCTGAGCCGGGAGGACATATTTGGATGAAAAGCCTGGTGTGCGCCTCGCAGGTGAGAAAATACATTCGATTTTGTAATCCATTAAAATGTCTCGCTGACTGAGAGGGAGGTGTATTGCAGCAATGCTGTACAAGGCGTCTTCCAGAAATAAGACAAAAGTTACTGTTCTGGGGAGGGGAAGACTCAAGTTTTACTTATTTATCTTAGAAATTACTGTAGGTTTAATTCAGGATGCAATATCTACCCAACAACCTGCTGACGGCTACTGTAATGGGCTGCCCTCCTCTAGTCAGTTCTCAGCTCCCGATGCAAATTGATTCATAGGACCCGATCCCATCAGTCACATCAGTAGTCTGTGGCCAATAGCACCCGCCTCCTTCATGACGACATTTGTGCTGTCCTTTGGATTAGCCAACTTGGCACGATTGATGCAGCATGACGCACATGTGACATCATGCCAGACCAACTAATCAAAATGATAGATGTCAGAAGAGGCGGCTCTTACCGATTACTGATGTGGCCAACGGACCAACTCTAGCCCTGACCAATCAGATCAATGTAACTGGAGAAATTTTTTAATTGGTATGAGACACACACCAATATAGGTTAGTAACGGTCTAATAAGGCAGATATTGATCAGATACCTGTGCTTGTGAAAAAGCAACTTTCCTCAACCCTCAGTCTACTAAAATGCTTGTGCATGCCCTCATCATCTCCCGTCTCCATTACTGCAACATCCTTTTCTGTGGTCTCCCTGCTAACACCCTCGCACCTCTCCAGTCCATCCTTAACTCTGCCGCCCGACTAATTCATCTCTCTCCTCGCTACTCCTCCGCTTCTCCCCTCTGCAAATCTCTTCACTGGCTCCCATTCCCTCAGTGTATCCAGTTCAAATTACTAATACTGACCTACAAGGCCATCTATAACCAGTCTCCTCCATACATCTCTGAACTAATCTCCCGATACATTACCTCACGTAATCTCCGGTCCTCCCAAGACCTCCTTCTCTCCTCTACTCTTATTCACTCCTCACCCAGCTGCCTCCAAGACTTCTCCTGAATAGCCCCTATTCTCTGGAATTCTTTGCCCCAACAAGCCCGACTATCAACCACATTTGGATCCTTCAGACGGAACCTGAAAACCTACCTCTTCAAGAAAGCCTACAGCCTGCAATGACCCTGCTACCTCCTTCTCTCTCACCACTACCGGTGATATCACCTCAACCAACACCAGAACTGCTGCAACCCACCAACCTACTGTCTCCTTCCCCACCATCCTATAGCACGTAAGCCCGAAAGGGCAGGGTCCTCTCTCCCCGCTGTATCAATCTGTCATTGTTAGTTTGTTTACTGTAAGTGATCTGTAATTTGTATGTAACCCCTTCTTATGTACAGCACCATGGAACCAATGGTGCTATATAAATAATAAAAAATAAGGGGTTGTTCAGTCTATAATGACAAGTCTGCAGTCACTCTGTGACTGCAGACTTGTGAATCCTCAGGTTTCCGGCCTCGCACAACACACTTGCATTGAATGCGCCAGAAACAGTTTAGTCGGATTTTCGCCAAGAGTATGCATTATGGTCACGTGACTTCAATTCCCGGTGCAGACACCGGAGAATCCTCAGTGCCTGGATGTGAGCATTTACAAGTTTGTCATTTTAAACAGGAAAATTCCTTTTAGGCTGGGTTCAGACGAGTGCATGAAAAATGAAATCATTTTTCATAATTTTTTTGTATCCATATTGTTCTCTCTATGCATTCTGTATGTCTGTTTTGCACATTTGTTTTACACCTCAAAAATTAAAAACATAATAAAAAGTCCAAAGTTATCATATGATAATAATTGCAATGGATCCGCACAAACAGATACTGAATGGACAATGGCTATATGATGTCCGTTTAGTTTTTTTTTTTTTTTTATCAACACAATTGAATTAAAGTCATGCATGCTGGATTTTTTTTTGTACACATGTACCATCAGTTCATGTGTAAAAACATTAATGCGAAATACACGACTGACCTATTAGGCTGTGTGCTGTCTGCATGCTACCAGCTTTACATACAGACAGTACAAGGATACATAATCCACTTGTCTGAGCGAGTCCTTAGTCTGTCTTACTTGTCTTAGTTTTTATAAAGAGGATCAGTCATTTGCCATAACCTTTTTTTTTTTTTTCTCATGTATTTACAAGGTGTGAATCTTGTTGGACAAGTGGGAAAGGTCCTCTATTCTTTTCAATGGACATCATGGTAAAGATCAAACCCACTTGGATAACAGGACTAAAGTTATATACCAAGATGGGAGGACCTTCTCTCAAAAACCACCGCCAGATTCAGGAGAACAGCAGCCTTTACACCAGATAAATCAGATGTATTTTATATGGATCATGTGATCAGATTTTGACCCGCATTGCAAATGGTCATATTTCTGCATGAGATGCAATAGCATTCTATATGTACTTTAACCCCTTAATGGCAGCTGTCGTCATGAACAGTAGCCGTGCGCTTACCACTGAATGATACACTGGTGCCGGCTGTGTTGCAAAGCTGGCACCAGACAGTAACAGATGCATTCGGAGCTAGCTTCACTCTCAGTTTCCTTTTTTTTTTTCAAATACAGTTTTCAAACGTTGACAGCTGCACTTAACAAGCTTCAATATGGCAGCCGTCACTCCTGACGACCATCACACCAAGATTGAGGGGTGTCAATCTTATCTGCCATGTGAGCTCTCCAATGAAGCCCTTTTTTCCAAACAGAAATCTTTAAAAAAAACAACAAAAAACCTAATAAACATGGTTGGAATTGCTGTGCTCATAGTTGCCTGAACTAATAAAATATTAGTTAGTCAAAGCTGAAGTAGTAATAAAAGAAATGTAATAATTTGTGTTTTTCAATTGCCACCGTACCCAAAAATTGCAATAAAAGACAATCAAAACAGTGTAAATGCCAATTTGGCATCCATAAAACATCAGATTGAGGCCCAAACAACAAGCCTTCACACAGATTCATAAAAAAAAAAAAAAAAAAAAAAGTTTCAAGTGTCAGAAAATGGCGACAGACTAATTTTTTTATATTTTTTTATTTTACAAAGTTCTAAATGTTTTTTTTAACGAATAACATTAAAATATTTATTTGCTTGCTTTCACTGTAATCATACGGAGAAAAAAGCTGCCAGGTCATTGTTAACACTCAGTGAATGCCATATAAACAAAACCCCAAAACATTGGTGGCATTGTATTTTTTCCTTTTTGCCAATTCCATGCCCTTGGAATTTTTCCCCCTAATTATTTAATACATTATATGGTAAAATGAATGCTGTCATTCAAAACTACAATTTGCCCCCTATAGACACCCCAAGACCTCATAAGGCTGTGCTGATGGATAAAAAAAAAAAAAAATCAATAAATAAAATTTGGTCTCTTGGAAAAAGAGGGAGGAAAAAAAAAAAAAACGTGTAAAAGCAAGAAGTCGCCTGGTCCTTAAGGGGTTAATGGGCAAGGCAAGCGATATATATTGTGATACATTAAACGCATTTCTTCTCAGCATTTGCATTGCGTAAGGCAGAGAATAAATGTAAAAACCTCCATGATAAAGTTGCACTCACACCATGTGCATTTGGCGAGTTTGGATGTTGCGGATTTTCTGCACTTAAGTCAACGACGTTTTTTCAGCGGACAGACACTAAATAAGCATGTGCGTGTTTTATCTGAAGACTTTTCACATCTAATATAATCCCATGTGAAAAATCTGCGCCTAAAACTCAGACAATACTCGCAAGAGAAATCGACATGCTGTGGAGGTGAAACACGGGCCGCGGGTCAGTTTACGCTGAGGGCAGGAGATTTCTATAAATCCCATCCTCTTGGCTGGATCTCGAAGTGGAGGAGTCAAAAACCCACCAAAAACTCATGGTGGGCTGGGCACACAGCCTAAAATTACGGGTTCTTGGTTTTTGTTTACCCACTGCATGAGCATACATATAAAAGGTTGCCTGCTAGTGGTATTGGTAAAGGACTGACAAGCGCTATGAATGCAAGTGGATGTGAAGAAGGTACAAGAAAGAACATATGCTCACGCTTTTCCAACCGCCAATTGGTCACCGGTTGTTTGAAAAGCCGTAAATGTAGCTTAAATAGATGCTAATGAGAAGCCATCCTTGTGTCTGTTTGTGCAAGTCACCACCGGGTGCCTGGCTCATTTAGCATTATTTATAACCCCCTCTAGGTATTTGCTGGTCCCCTGCACATTACTAACACTACTTCCCACCTTCATACTACCTTAACTACACATTGTAACCAACAGAACCCGTTCTCTCTCATATTTAGTATCATTTTACTAATATTAGTTCACAACAGAGGTCATTCTGTATCATAAATAAATTCTGCTATACCAGATTTTACACCTAAACAAACCCCCTATATAAAATAAAAATACATAGAATTCTAAGAGGATATTGGGGCGGGCAACACATTATAAAATAAACGTATCCACGACTTAACATGGTTCTCTGGAATATATTCCTGCGGGTCAGTGCACATCTAGGGGACATTATTCAAGGTCTGGAGACATCTGGGTGACGAAGCATACGGGCACTCAGGACAGATGAAGCGAGCGCTGCCCCACATTATCAGCAAAGATTGACTTTCACGTCTTACGATAGCGTAATGCTCTTTCTTTGTTACTGCGATGATTATTGCGACAGCTTGGTTTCCTCCTCTTAGGCCACAGTCACACATCAGTTTACGTTTGCCAAAACCAGAAGTGTCTCCAAAACACAGAACAGGTGTCAATCTCTCCATTAGAGTTTTTCTCTGTACGTGCCACTCCGGGTTTTGGCATGCAAACACTGATGGAAAATACTGACCCAATACAGATTAGTGAATAGTGAATACGCCCTTCTGCAGAGTGTCTTACAAACGACTGGAGAATGGATGTTATTTGGGAGTTAATAATATGCACAACAGTATACACTCATTCACCAAGTCACCGTTTTTTTTTTGTACAAGATAATCAGTGTTTCATAAGTTTTTTTGCTTTGTTTTTTATCAGAGCTTGGTCTGTGTCAGTTTTTACCATCAGCGTTTGTTCTGCGTTTCATCATGCTTTCTCAGCTGAAAAACAAACAAGAAAATAAGTTTCTCTCTCTCTCTCCCTATCTAGCAGTCCAAGAAAAAATACAGCATTCAGATGGCATCCGAGTGCTGTCCAATTTAGTCACTGCCTGGCAGAAAAAATTTTGAGCAGACAATGGGATGAAAAATCGGACATGTCTTGGCAATTTTGCATTACGCAACAAGTCACAAACATGAGAATGGCCCTATTCATTATTAAAGGTACAAATGCCATCCAAGAAAAACACAAATAGCACTTGTACGCGCAAAGCCAGTGTGTGAATGAGCCCTAAGACTAGGCTGTCCATCTGCAACAAAATACCATGACACCATCTACTAGCAGTAGTCAATGGTCTCCTGATTTACACTAAGGGTGAGTGCACACGCTGCGGATTCTGCTGCGGATTGATCCGCGAGGATTTTGCAAAATCCGCAGGTCAAAAGACCTGCAGTTTATCTGCGGATTAGCCTGCGGTTTTGCCCTGTGGTTTATCACCTCTACAATGGAGGAGATGGTAAACCGCAGCAAATCCGCACCGTCTGCACTGTGGCTTCCATTTCCCATAGGATATTATGGAACTGTACACCACAGCAGAAACTGCTGCGGATCCGCAGGGCCAAAACCACTGCTGATCCGCCACAGAATCCGCAGCGTGTGCACACACCCTTAAGGTGCAGTCCGATGGCCGATTAATCAGACGAAGATCGGAACACAGTGCAAGGACTGGCTGGCGACTTTCCGGACCAGAGTGTGACACCTGCATAAAAATACATGAAGATCACACACTCAGGTCTTGAGACGCCAGCCAGTCTGTGCACTGCATTATGTTATCGCTCCCATTTATATGGACGTCTGACTGCGCCCAGGGCTTCGGCTGCTTGCAATGCCAGACCACGTGATTCTACCCTGAACAGATGTGATAAACTAACAAAAAGCTGACAAGAACTTCCACATCAGAAAACTGGGGTGAACAGGTGCAAACTAGAGGCCCTGTCTCATAATGAGATCGTTAGCGAGATCACTGTTGTGTCACCGATTTTGTGACGCAACAGCGATCTCGCTACGTGTAACACAGCCACGATAGGGCCCCCGCTGCGATGTCGCTGATCGTGCTCGAATGTCCTGGGCCATTTTTTGATCGCTGGTGTCCCGCTGGCCAGCATGCATTACTGTGTTTGACGCCAATGAGCGACCTTGGTGGCGACAAAGAACTCAGGGACGCAAGCTGGAGTTGTCAGAACAGCTGCTGTGTGACAAGGTCCCAACGACCGCTGAGGTCATTATACAGCTCGCCGGATCGTTGCTGCGTCGTTGAAGAGATCTGCTTGTTTGACAGCTTACTAACGACCATTTGGCGACGCACCAGCGATCCTTCCCAGGTCGTATCATTGTTGGGATCGCTGGTGCGTTGCTTAGTATAAGGGTACCCTTAAAGTAGCCATCTCTATATGTAAAGACCTGCCCAAAGGTTGCACCGAAGCACAAACTGTGTCTCTTGCTTTGTCTCTATGTTGAGGAACATATTTGTACTTCGGGGCGACCTGTGTGCAGGTCTCTTGGTTCCTCTGGATTAGAGCAGGAAGATAAGTTGCCGCCTACAGTCCCACCCCAGAGCACAGTATATCATTTTAATCAGTTTAACAGCTCCAACCTGACAATGCCTGTAGTTTGCCTCCCAAAATACTCCTTACAGGTTTGCTTTAAAGCGCCTATTACACCCCTAAAAAAATACGTATATATTATAATTTAGTGATCTTGGTCATTACATTCAAAACCAAATCTAAAATAAAATTAGGAAATTAAATTTAATTCCACTTTACATAACACTTTAAGCAGTGTATACAATTCCTAAAGTTTCCTTTTATGTGAAAAATAATATAAAGAATACAGAAGAAAAATTGGAGAGTAAAAAAAAAAAAAAAACAGACAGAGGGGGAGGGCTATCTTTAATGTTTCTATTTCCCCCCAATGGGCCAATATGTACAGAAACTGTCGGCAATCCAAAACTTTGAAGATTTTCTCAGTATTAATTCTTGAGAAACCAAAGATGCATATGGAAGTTTATACGAGAACAGGAACAGGGCTACTGGTCCCCAGATGTTAGCGTCGATACTTTATCTTGATACAATACTTCTGTTAAGAATAGGTAAAAAGAGCTGTGTGTTTCAAGTTTTATTCGCAGAATCAAATAAACATTTTACAGAAGAGTCAAAGCAATTTTTGGTCTCCAAGCGAGGCGGCATGGGCAGTAAAGGTACAAGAATAAGGTTTCCCTTCATCAGTATAATGTTACTGTACAATATTTTTAAGCTTACATTAGCATTAATCAAATAGCAGCCAATGGTTATAGGCACAACTAGCCCTTCAATGGCCGCCTCTGTGAAAGCCCGTAAAACCAATGGTATTCTGAACATATTTCATAACAGAAAGCAAATATTTAAAGGGGAAAATTAGCTTTCACCAAGTACATCTTTACAATGTTTGTCTTGCGCCAATGGATCGAAATAAAAAATAATGAGACACCCATGTGAAAAAGTTTAACTCTTTCACTGGCAGTGATTTATCGACATTTTGCACCTCGGATATGCAGGACAATTTCTGCACTTTGAGGTCTACAACTAAAACCTAAATGACAAAAAAATAAATTGATATTAACTCTTATCTTTATACAGCTCTGGCAAAAATTAAGAGACCACTTCCAAATCTTCAGTTTGTCTGATTTTTCTCTTTATAGGTATATTTTTTAGTAAAATATAAATTGTTCTTTTAGTCTGCAAACACTGACAACATGTCTCCGAAATTCCAAGCAATACATTTTGTTTTTTTTATGAAAAGGAGAAATGGTCAAAATTTAAAAGACAAACAAACAGTGCTTTCAGACGTCAAATAGTGCAAAGAAAACAAGTACATAATCATTTTGAAACAACAATATTAATGTTTTAACTCAAGAAAAACATCCAGCCCATAAAAGGCAGCGCTTCCCAGGACTCACATCCAAAGATGATATCCCATATTTTTTTATTTCATAGGTTAAAAAAGAGATACAACGCGTTTCGGATACAGTGTATATCCTTCATCAGGTATCATAAAAACACAGTACAAATCCTAATAGTATAAAATTCAGTTACACATATATAGTAGCAACCTTTTATCCCAGTCTCAGAAACTTGATTTAGGGTGTGGACCAAGTTCAGGAACACAGTTCAGGAACACACCCACTGATTGATCCAACCTTGACAACAAGACCAAAAAAAAAAAAAAACCCCAGAGAGAAAAAAAAAAAAGCAACGTTCAAACTCTCTCTATGATATCATTCAATCCATTTGGATATAATGTTCCCAGACGATATATCCAAAACGTTTCTTTCCGGTTTAAAAGAGCATTCCTATTTGCAACACCAGAAGGTATCTGCTCCACCGGAGTTACTTTTATACTTTTATATTAGCATTTGTACTGTGTTTTTATGATACCTGATGAAGGATATACACTGTATCCGAAACGCGTATCTCTTTTTTAACCTATGAAATAAAAAAATATGGAATATCATCTTTGGATGTGAGTCCTGGGAAGCGCTGCCGTTTATGGGCTGGATGTGTTTTTCTTAGGCAGCACGGTGGCTCAGTGGTTAGCGCTGCAGCCTTGCAGCGCTGGAGTCCTGGGTTCGAATCCCACCAAGGACAACATCTGCAAGGAGTTTGTATTTTCTCCCCGTGTTTGCGTGGGTTTCCTCCGGGCACTCCGGTTTCCTCCCACACTCCAAAGACATACTGATAGGGAATATAGATTGTGAGCCCCACCCGGGACAGTGATGAAAATGTGTGCAAACTGTAAAGCGCTGCGGAATATGTTAGCGCTATATAAAAATAAAGATTTATTTATTTTTTTCTTGATTTACTCATCCTGTGTGAGCCTGAACCTGGCTCTTTCACTTGGATCCACCCGAGGCAAGCTGCAAGCCCTGTCTTCTGAGAAGTATCCCAAAAGGAAGGATTTTTGAGGATACATAATCCAAAGCTATATTAGTCTTCTATCAGGTGAGTGCATAAAATTGTGCACCCTTTAAAGACTACAATATTGTGTTTACGCACTTAGGGCGCCGCAAATTGTCTGTTCTCTCCCAAACAGGGATTTTTTTGCATAAATGTTTTAACTCAGGAAGAGTTCAGAAATCAATATTTTGTGGAATAACCATGATTTTTAATCACAGCTTTCATGTGTCTTGGCATGCTTGCCACCAGTCTTTCACACTGCTTCTGTTCTGGCGCAAAAATCTAAGCAGTTCTTCTTTGTTTGATGGCTTGTGGCTATCCATCTTCCTCTTGATTACATTCCAGAGGTTTTCTATGGGGTTCAGGTCTGGAGAATGGGCTGCCCATGACAGGGTTTTCATGTGGTGGTCTCTTAATTTTTACCAGAGCTGTATCTTCTAAAAGGTACACGGCTTGTCAAAATGACACTTAGCATTTTACAGACACACTTAAATTGATGTTAGGTTAGGTTCCCACCACGTTGAGCTTTTGGTGAGTTTTGACGTTGTAGAATTTCTGTAGCATTCCGCACCTATTAAGTAAATTAGGTTACTTTAGTTTTTTCAATGCATTTTTATCGCGTTTTTGACACTGCATTTTTTTGTCCCTTTTGGCGTGTCATGTGCCAATTACATGTATTTTTGATACATTGCCAATGCAGAAACACAATAAACACACGTCAGTATGTCACATGTGGATTTTCTGCATCTAACGCAAGTCTATGTGGAAAATCTGCACAGAAAATTAAGAGTACCTGCAAGAAAAATTGACATTTTGAAAATATGAAAATCACAGGTCAGCTTTTTTTTATTTAGTATAGCAGCAATTTTCCTTTTTACAAGGAGCTTTCAGAAACAAAAATTTTATTAAATTCTTCAAATTTATATTAAAGTTATCACACAAACATTTTTAAAAAGTACTCCTTACAACAACATTAAAAACATTGTTTAATAAGTTTGTTAACGCTTCTAGTGCTTCACAAATAAAGCAAAGTGGAGTGAATCAATTACAAAGTTCTCTTTTTTTGCATTAAAATGTAGTTTTAGCTCCAATTTGCTGAAAATGTACTAATAAAGGCAGAACTCCTTTAAAGTGGGTGTTGAGAAGGATACCCGAAGACACAAGCGCCTCTCACTTTAACCCCTGATAATTCAGGCTGGGTCTTGACAACTTTGGCGTTTCTGGTCTCATTTTGCCGAGAAATTAGTCCTGCATCGCTGCAGTCCAGGTTGAGCTATGGTTATTAGCCAGGACGCATCTTATATGTGCTTGGTTAGTGAGTTGCCACCCTGCACGGATGTAAGTGATGTACTTGGCAGGAAGAGAGTTAAAGTGATGGCCACTAAAACAGATAACCTGCCCAAGTGCAGCAGAGATCGAGGATGTGAACCTTCACTTCATTGATTCATTCTGAAAGTGCTAGAGATAGCAGTGCGAGACAGCCAGTGTAGTAGTGCAACACGGCAGAATCACTGGTCAGTTACTGTGGATTTCTACTTAACTGCAATAAGTTTTAGAGTTGAATTTTTGAACATATTCTTTTTCCCTTTTCCTTTCCCAGAGATTTCAATAAGAAGAAATGTGAATTCAGAATACAAATGTAAGTAAAGTGTAAAACTACTTAATTTTACAGTAGGTAACAGACCCGTATCCTAGAGTCAAACATTGGGTTCGTCCACAGTTGCTGGCATTAGAGATGAGTGAACCCCAACTTAAAAGTTTGGTGTTTGTACTGGACAGTTATGTACGATGCTAAATGCTGAACACGGACTTCTCTCTGAAGTCCATATGCAATGATCGGAGTTCCGGGGAAGTCCGTGGGAGAGACACAGTGAGTGAGTGAGAATTTTCCGGCTTCAAAGTTCGGGTCCTGATTGTTTTTAATGAGTTTCTGATTCTGGTTCAGTTCGGGTAAAGTTCTAGTGCTAAGACTGTTCGGGTAGGGTACCAGACTCCGCACTTCCAAGGGTCCGCACATCCCGAGGTGGCATTCTTCTCTCTGGACACATCTGACAGATCTAGGAGCCATAGCCGGATGAAGCTTTGGAGTAACAATATGAATGTAGGCTGGTATTATGTAAAGACCGTGCCTGGAATTATTACAGTAAGATTTTTTATTATTAGGGAAGCCCTGATGAAACAGACGCTTTATTTCATACACTAAGGAAATCAGTGCCATATACATGAGAGCTGCCAATCCTACAGAAGCACACAAAGATCATTATGTGTTGCAGAAGAAATGGGCCGGTTGCTGAAAGTCTTTTTTTGCGTAATGTACAGTAGCAGATGAAAAAGGAAACGTATCTGTTTCCTCACACAGATAGCCTAACTCAACTACAGCTACTAATCATTTCCTCCTTCTACAGCCTTTTATCTGTCTGCTATGATTAACCCACAGCGTGCTGTTACAGATGTTCACCTACTGCACTGAACTTTATGAATTTATCATTACAAAATCAATGCATTTACCAAACATCCACTGCCCAAAAATTATATGAAAAAGTGTTTTCCTCTCTGTACGAGCCATATCATATCCCTTATTAAAGTGGTAAAAAAAAATAAAAAAAAATCCCCTATTACAGACCCCCATTATGGAGAGCTGCTGTAAAAAGCTTACTTTGCACTAGAGATCCTCTGGCATCCTTGACTTGCGCTACTTCTACACTTACCGGGTTTTTGGCGGCCCGTTATTGAGGCCCGTTCTTACGGTCTGCCCCAATAATGGACCGCAAAAGAAATTACGGATCGCCGTTTTTCATGTTTCCAATACTATGGAAATAGTATTGGGGGAAAAAACGGAGTTCCGCAGAACCGGAAGTAACGGTGCACCACAAAAACAAACTTGCGTTTGTTTTTTGTGGCCCCATTGATTTTCAATGGGGACTGTATCCGTACGCCATGAAAAAGATCAATTAGGCTCGATCTTTTTTTCACAGCCGCAAATACAGCCCTCACGGCTGTACGGCGCACAGTGGAAATTAGGCGGGCTGATTTTGTGGCCCCATAGAAATCATTTGGGGCCACAAAAACGGCCCGCAAAAACACGGTAAGGCTATGTGCACACGCTGCGGATTGGTCTGCGGATTTTTTTATCTGCGGAACCGCAGGTAAAATGACCTGCGGTTTTACCTGCGGATTGGCCTGCGGTTTATCACCTCTACAGTGGAGGAGATGGTAAACCGCAGCAGAATCCGCAGAAAAGAATTGACATGTCATTTCTTTCTGCGGATTCAAAACCGCAGCTTTTCCACATTTAAAAATCCGCAGCATGCGCACAGAAAATTTTAAGTCCCATAGGATAACATGCTACTGTACACTGTCTGCAGAACTGCTGCAGTTCTGCCGCGGCCAAAACCGCAGCTGAACCGCAGCAAACACCGCAGCGTGTGCACATAGCCTAAGTGTAAAAGAAGCCTTACATAGATAAATTTCCAAATCCTTTTATTTTTCAATACAGTTCCAGCATATATAATGTTGATTTCCCCCTTCAATCAGCTTTTCTCAGAATTAATGGGGTTGTCAAAAGAACTACTGCGCCTCATAAAAATTTACAAGAAAAAAAAATTTGCTATTTGGAGCAACGTCTAAACGACGACTGGCACGTTAGACCTGCCGGTGTGAAATCCTACAGAACCGCATTCAGCTCATGTCTTACACAGCTATACACTATATCGGGGATCCCCAATATGTTATACATAGGCATCGTCCATGTATTGCTTTTTTTTTTGGGGGGGGGGCTTGGGAGTCACATGTGGCTCGAGGGGCCATAACTGATAAGGGAAGGAGCACTGGCTCAGTGCTCCAACCTAATGAGGATCCAAAGGCTGGACCCCCATCGATCGCAAATTGATCGTAAGTCCTAGCGTTATGCCATTGCTTTCAAAGATAGTACCGCCCCCTTTAAGCATACATGAACTAATAACGACTAAAATTATGACAGGGGTCTGAACTCTTCACGGTCATCAAAAAAAAAAAAAAGTTTCAAGAAGGAGAAACCTTTTCCCATTAAAACAAAGGAGAAAGTCTCAGTACATTCATAGTGAGATCATAGCAGTGATAACGTTTGACAAATCCAAGAGCCACAACATGAAGATGATAAAGTTACTGGTTTGTTGACCCTCACTTCATTAAAGGCAATCTGGCAGCAGGTTTTTGATATGCAATCTGAGAGCAGCATGATGAAGGAGCAGAGACCCAGATTCCAGCGATGTGTCACTTTAGTTAGGTTGTGTGTTGCTGTTTCAATAAAATCAGTGTTTTATCAGCAAGAGATCATCACTACAGGACTAGGTGTCTCATGCCTCCCAGTCAACTGCTCTGTATAACCCCGCCCCCAGTACTAATTTTGTAGCTTTTTGTCAATGTACAGAAAGCAGCCAATTAGTAGTGAGAGCGAGGTTATACAGGGCTCAACATAACTGGTAGCTCTGCAGCAGAGATCAAGGATTTTATCCATCACAGCTGCTGCATCCAGTAAAGTAAATGATCCAACGCTGGAATCAAGAACTCTGTCCATACATCATGTTGCTGTCCAATTCCATAACAAAAAATTGCTGATAGATTCCCTTAAAGACAACACTAAACCTAGAAATGAACTATACAAGTTCGTGAAAGTTAAAGGGGCTGTCCATCCTGGCAGTTCATGTCTGCAGCCTTGTGAATCCTCACACATGAAGTTAGCACACTGTCAAGACTCTCCGGACCGACGCACACAGCAGGTGGGTACGTGACTGTAACTATGCGATCACTGACTAGATGGGCGCAGCCTCACTCAATACAAATTAATTGTGTGAGGCCGGACAAGTCTAGTTAGAATGTGGCCGGAAGTAAGCACATTGAATAATTGCGGCCATATGATCGTCCACTCCCAGCTTTGGAGACTCCTGACAACAGAGAGACTGCAGACTTGAACCCCAAGCCTGGTCAACGCCTTTAACATTCAGTCTATTTTAGGTCTGTGTGCACAACTGACCCGACTGACAACATGAGGACAGATGGACAGCACAAGTCCAGTGTTAGCCTACTGTATATACTAACAAACATGAGCCATTTTCTGTGTAAATCTCAAGAGCGGGTTGAAAATACTTGCAGCATAAGCTGGCCTGATCTGCTTTACCGACTAGTAGGCAGCTCTTGCTTCCATCCACTAAGTGCTAGGGAGCATGGAGATGCACAGAGCCAGTGACAGACCGCAATGTTAGGACGTAACTAGCCTGCGAAGTTCAGAGCTGGCCTAAACTTACTCAAAATGTAAGACAGTTAGGGTGTGTGCAGACGCTGCAGAATCCGCTGCGGATTAATCCGCACGGATTTTGCAAAAACCGCAGATAAACCGCAGGTCAAAACACCTGCGGATTATCTGCGGTTTTGCCTGTGGTTTGGTCCTGCGGCTTCACCATCTCCACAATGGTGGACATAGGAACCCGCTGCGGATTCCGCAGAAAGAATTGACATGCGGTTGTTTTTTACCATTCATTTGAATGGTACTGTACACCGCAGCTAAAACTGCTGCGGGTCCACAGCGGCCAAAACCGCTGCGGAATCGCAGCGTGTGCACATACCCTAAGTCTGCCCTAGTAATTGTCATTCAGCAAGATTTACTGCATTTTGATGAATTTTAAAAATTCTTACAAGAAAATCTACATGCTCGTAGAACAGAAGGGTTAATCTCATACAGGTCAGTCCCATTTTAGCTTGTTTTCAGCTGAGAGGGGTGGGCATAGGAAAAAATGACTGTTTTTAACAAAATACACAGACTCAGCCAAAACTCCTGAGCAGGGGGATCTCTGATTTCCTAGAGCACCCAGAGAAGACTTCTTCATATACGTCTCTGTTTTAATTGCAATATGAGACAAAATAGGAAGGTAGGAGAGGAGAAAATCAAGGGATGAATTGCTGGGATTTTTTCATATTTTTGTAACAATTTCTACATATTATTCATCAAAACCGGTGTTCCTCATGTCAGTTTTGATGAGGGGGCGCTATGAAATGAGAGATGCCCGATTTATGAGGGGGGCCCTCGACACAAATTTTACTTCTGTCACAGACCGGTCATGAAATAGACGAGCGGCCGCTGCCACACCTCATCCGGTCCCAGCTAGACCCAATTTGGTGAAGTTGTCCAGAACTAGCGTGAAGGCGCCAAAAGTTGCAACACTTTTGTGCAACCTCGTTTAATGCAAAAAATTAGCAACTTTTCAATGTTTTTTTGTTTTTTTTTTTACACGAGATTTACAGGTGTGAACACTTTGATGACTATATTTTCCTTTAAAACAGTGTTTGCCAAACTCAAGTCCTCACGGTCACCAACACATCGTGTTTTCAGGGTTTCCCTAGTATTGCACAGGTGATAGTAATAATTCTAAGGCAGTAGAGACGGACACAGGTTCTCTCACCTGTGCAATACTAATGAAATCCTGGAAACATTATGCTTTCAGGGGGCCATGAGGACAGGGTTTAGGAAACACTGCTTTAAAACATGTCCCAACTTACAAAACTGATAATCAAAAGCATAAGAAAATCTGAAAAAGAGTATGCTTCATTTTAAAATTAATTTTTTATCATGAATCAATAGTACACGTGGAAATAACACACCTAGAAGGACACCTTATTAATGAAATAAGCTACTTGAAATTCACACTTAAAACGTATCTTCAATATACAGAGATTTTTTTCATTACTGAGATTGGAGATGGCAATTGGTGCTCATAAGGTTCTATGGATAACTAACTGTGGTTTCAGGTGAACCTTCAGTATAATGTCTATCTGCCTTTAGCTCCTTCCCTCCTCATAGAAACCTCCCATCTCCATAACATCTTAGAAGCATCGCCATGTCCGATCCCAGTAATGGGGAAATCTGTCTTTACTGAATACAGATTTTACCCAATATTTGAGCGTGACAGATCAATCCAGGAGAAGAAAGAAGCAGATTTTTCTGATAAGATAAATTATAAAGTTGCTTATTTTCATGTGTAAGCAATTAGTGATAACATTGACAAACACTGCTGCAGTCTCCAAATATGGGTACATAGCTTGCCAACTTTAGGATTTGAATATGTTTAGTGGAAGACTAATATAAAGGGTTAATGCTGTAAAATAAAAGCCCCCAGTCAACCTATTGTCCCGCTGAGAATTACAATTTCTCTGGTAAAGGTGTTGTCTATCCCAGCAAATGGCGCATGACATAATCTCTGCATCATTTAATTTCAGGATCACGTCAGTAATCAATTAACTCCGGTAATGGGGATTGTCATATCGGGCAGTTGCTGTATCTGTAAACTGTTAAAAACAGATGTATTGGGCCCATCCCTCAACTTGAACCCTGATTTTGCTACAACTGAATTTCTGATCAAAGTTAAGCTGTGCCTGCAATCATTTAAAGAGAAATGGGTGAAAACTATGAGCTCCCAGTAGACAGTAATTACAACTGTCCACATTATATTACATTATTTTGGGTAGCATCTTTAATCATTGTCCCAATCTACTAAATGATGCTACCAGAGATCAGCACATTGAAAGACTGCTTAACAAAAGGCAGAGTTTTACCTAAATTGATATAATGGAGACAGGCTGGGAAGACTGCTATATACAATAGCAATATACAACCATTGCCTGTAATGATTAACTAAATTTACTGATGTTTACTACGGATGGGGCGTTTCTTAATATGATAAAGATGCTGAGATGCAGAAAAGTAGAACTCCATACCGGACTACAAATTCAATGGCTTTTGTTATGTCAAAGGGGTTGGCCACTATTTTACAAGTCCTTTTTATGGGAACTAACTGCCATAGATAAGCATTACACTTAATACTTTGATTTGTCAATTACTGCTGTAACCTGAGCTGATCTTCTGGTCAAATGATCTTTAGCTGGGAATCTCCTGCTTCCTGTGATGTCATGTCAGATTCTCCCTCACTACCTGGTTCTGCAAACTGATGGGTGGGTGGGACTCGCAGCATGGGTGGATGGGCCTAACCATGCAGGTGGGGAGTGCTACCTCCCCGCAGAGCTCACGCCCTCCCCGCAGAGCTCACGCCCTCCCCGCAGAGCTCACGCCCTCCCCGCAGAGCTCACGCCCTCCCCGCAGAGCTCACGCCCTCCCCGCAGAGCTCACTCTGTTAATATGAATGCTTTTGTTGCAGACTTAGATTTTACATGCATCTGTATGTATACAGTATTTGTACTGTATGTACATGTACACACACTGCTGTATACAGCGTGCAACGTATATGCATCCTGCTTTATTCCCTTCATCATATGACTATATTCAGATCTCTTCCCACACATCCCATCATTCATTCCATCACACCCATCCAATCAACCATTTCAATGAGAAGTAATAGGGAATCATGTTTATTTGTCAGGGCTGGTGTTCTGGTGCTTTAGGTGCATTGCTTCTTTTCCTTGTAGTGTCCTATACAGGGCATAATGTTGATGCTGTGTGTACACGAAAAGTTGGAAGGGTTTAGGCAGAGTTACAGGTCTGTGCTCATTGCTGGCTTGCAGGCCATCACAAGGAAGCAAGGGAAATGTAGTCATAAGGGAGCAGAGGATTCGGAAGAGGAGGCGATCGCTATATGGTGGGTAGGTGATAATACACTTTGTCAAAGTGTATTGAATGTTAGATACTGTATACTCAAGTATAAGCCAAGATTTTCAGCCCATTTTTCTAGGTTGTATGGAGCATCCTATGGGGCCCATCATGAACTGTATGGAGCATTATATGGGGCTCCTGATTCAATATGGATATTCAAAAACATTTAACCTACTGATGTCTCAATTTTACTTTTATTGGTATCTATTTTTATTTTTGAAGTTTACTAGTAGTTGCTGCATTTTCCACCCTAGGCATATACACGAGTCAATTTTTCCCATTTTTTGTGGCAAAATTAGGGGGGTCGGCTTTTACTCGGGTCGGCTTATACATGTGCATATACGGTACTTTTTTTTATTGTACTATGAAATGGCTTTCATTTTTTTATTTATTTTTTTAGAAGAGAAGCTAATAACTTCTTAAAGAAAAGCTGCATGTTCTTAAGAATACACTATTAGGAAATGTATAAATGCAAAGGACGACAATGGGGTTCCTCTTTATGCTCGTTAATCATCAAAGCTTGAAAGACGAATGTCAAATGGGTATTCCAATGTCGTGCATTTCTGGCATACCCAGACAATATGAAGACCCATGTCCCACCAATGGTACCTGGCAACTAGAAAACAGGTCCTTGATGCACAAGGCGGAATTTATTTAGAAAATCCAACCACTTCTCCATGGACAGCAGTGTGTAACAGGGTCCTATTCTCGAGCTACATTCAGGTCTCATAGGTGAGATCCACATCTAATATACATTAATATCATACCAAGCTGCACTTTTAACATTGACTGTATCTTTTATGGTGACAGAAAAGTCAAGCTTTGCCATCAGTACATACCCTCGTGAAAACAGGTACGCGCCTATAGTATTTTAACATATTAAAGGGAAAACATGAGATCATGAATAAGACAATGTCGAAATGCGTTGATCAGTCTACGCTCTGAGCCGGTGTGTTTTACTGCTGCTGGATACCATCTATATGGCACTTTTTATATGTTTGCAATAAAAGTTATTTTTTTACCTTCACCATTCGCGGAACACTCCTAACTTTGCTATAAAAGGGAGAGGAACGAACCATAAATGCACATGCGCTAAAACTACATCCCATTCATTCTCAGGATCGGAGACTGGTCCCAGTGTCAAGATGCCCACAGATCACAAAGTGATGGTATATCTTAGCAATAAGCCATCACTTTACGAGATTGAAAACTTAAGGTTATGGCTACATGAATATACCGTCAATAGTTCCCTATAGAACAGAAAAGCTGTGTCACGATGCACACAATTTCTTGTACGTTGCCACATAGCTCAATCTTTAAAATGTGCAGCACCTACCAGGCATGTGAATTACTGTGTCCTTCGTGTGTCCAAGAGGCTCTTCAGTTTCTTCTTTCGAGTTTCCTATTTCACCATAATAGAGAGCAATCCCCAGCTGCAATATGCGGATAAACATCGGAAGCTGTTGATCGGTAAGGGACAGTTTCAGACTGTCAACCATCGTATGAATCTGCATGAATAAAAAAAACAAGCTCAGAAACAAGCCCTCTAAATGACAATTCATGCAACAATATAAAAAAGTTTAGGGATATTGCATAAAGCAATCTGTGCAGAGCAAAATAAGTGATGGGAAAAACATGTCAACTTACAATTCATTTCATTTGTCACTGAAAATACTTCTAACTTGTAGGTGCATAATCACTCATGGTACACAGGATCCACAATGAGGCTGTGTGCACACGTAAGCGGTTTTTTTTTTGCGTTTAAGCGTTTTACCGGCAAAAAAAACGATTAAACGCTTAAAAGAAGCATCATATTCATTTTAATGAATTCTGCACTTTTTGTGCATACTGATGCGCTTTTTTCCTGCAAAAAAAAAAAAAAAAAAACACATCGCGGTGAAAACGCAGCATGCTCATTAATTTTGCAGAAAAATCTGCATTTCTAGCTATTTTCTATGAGACTGGGGATGCGGGTAAAAACGCATAAAAACGCGTTTTTTCTGGGAAGGAGTCCGGTTTTCTGTCAGGAATTTTCTGCATACGTGTGCACATACCCTTAAGGTCCCATTACATTAGATAAGAGTTAACGGAACCCACCGATTTTTGCCAGATTAGCAGACCACCTGTTATTTCTGGGAGCCTACCAACTCTCCACCAACAGTTAATGTCAGAGTAATAAAGGATCGGATAGTTGTCATTTCAATACTGAATGATGTTTTCAGGTGAGATAAGCCACTGCCGGAAGCATAGGCATTAACACTTTGCTAAGTGCTCATGTGTATGGGGGAAATTGGGAGAGATCTGTCTGTCAAACGTTTTCACAAATAGTTCTTGTACGCATGATATTTTATTGGGCTGTCCACATGTCCGATTTCTTCCTCGGACCCAGAGGCTCGAGTAAAAATTTGAAGATGTGTTCGATTTTGATCCAAGTGCATGTCAAAAGCAAAAGAAAAGTCAAAGATGATATAGAATTTTTGCAGGATGAAAAGGGTTAAGTGGTCAAAAATGATGATGAGGAGGCCGAACTTATAAATTCCTATTTTGCATCTGTGTTCTCTAAGAAAGCAATTGTAACATCAACTGATCGAAGGAATAAAACAATCCTCACTATTCATAGTCAGAGATGGAGAGTGAGGATTAGCGAGTTTAAATGAATTTAAATCTCCTGGTCCAGATGAATTACAACCTAGGATACTGAAAGAGTTAGCAGAGGAATTGCAGGACCACTAGTCAGAATCTGTGAAAAATCCTGGAGAATTGGAGAAGTCCCAGAAGATTGGAGAAGGGGAAATGTTGTCCCTGGTTTCAAAAAAAAAAAAAAAAGAAAGAAAGAAGATGGAGCCATGAAATTACATGCCGGTGAGCCTTACTTCTATACCAGGAAAGATCTTTGAACAAATTATTAAGCAGCATGTATGCAAGATCTTGGATAAGAATACAGTAATTAACCATACCCAGAATGGGTTTGTAGCAAACAAGCCATTCCAGACTATTCTAATTTACTTCTATGATGGAATCACTGACTGGGTGAATCAGAGCAATACGGTAAATATAGTACATTTTGACTTCAGCAAAGCATCTCATACGATCCTTATTGAAAAAAGTATGACCAAGTATGGGATTGACAAGGCTACAGTTAGGTGGATTAATAACTGGCTCAGTAATCGTACTCAAAGAGTGGTAATAAATGGTTGCACATCCAAATGGATACTGTTTCGAGTAGGGTACCACAAGACTCTGGCGGGGTATCTGTATTGTTCAATATTTTTGAAATGATCTAGATAAGGGAACTGAAAGTAAACTGATCAAATTTGCAGACGATGGAAAGTTAGGAGGGATAGCTAACACTAGAGGATTCAGAAGGATTTAGATAAGATTGAACAACGGGCAGTGACTAAAGAGGGCGTCACACATAGCAATATCGCTAGCAATATCGCTAAAGCATCACCGATTTTGTGATGCAGCAGCGATATTGCTAGCGATATCGCTATATGTGACACCTCCGACCGGCTCCCCCGCTGGCTATCGCTGATCGCGCAAGAACGTCCTGGGCCGTTTCTCGTCGGCGGCTTCCTGCTGGCGCCGACGAGCGACGCGTGGATGCGGGAGGGTGGAAGTCTTCATCTTTACGTCTGACAGGTAAGTAACGACTGCCGACCGCTGCTACGTCGCTGGTGAGATCTGCCTGTTTGGCAGCTCACTAGCCACCACTTAGCGATGCACTAGTGATCCTGACTGGGTCGTATCATTGTCGGGATCGCTGGTGCATCGCTAAATGTAAGGAGACCCTAAGAGAATGGTATTTAACCCCTTACCAACATTGGACGTATCTTTAGTCCGATGTCAGTATCCCTCCCTTTGATGTGGGCTCCGGCGGTGAGCGCACATCTTTCCCAGGACATGTCAGCTGTTTTGAACAGCTGAAATGTGCCCGCAATAGCCGCGGGTGGAATCTTAATCAACCCACGGCTATTAACCAGTTAAATGCTCCTGTCAACCGTTGACAGCGGCATTTAAAAGGCTTTTCTGGCCATAAGGCCGGAAATACGCACACCGGTGACCCGCGGCACGTGATTGCGGGTCACCAGTGTGTTGGCATGTCAACCCGAGGTCTCCTGGAGACCTCTATGGCTGTCAATGCCAGATTGCCATGAGCGCCACCCAGTGGTCGGCGCTCATAGCAAGTCAGTAATTCAGCTACATATAGGTGATCTGCTCATCGCCTCTATGTAGCTGAGCCAATCGAGTTGTGCCAGCTTCAGACTATTGAAGCATGGCAAAAGTGAAAAAAACAAAAAAAAATTCTAAAAAAAAATTAAAGAAGAGTTTAAATCACCCCCCCTTTCTCCCCATTCAAAATAAAGCAATAAAAATAAAATCTAACACACAGATAATTGGTATCGCCGCATTCAGAATCGACCGATCAATAAAAAAAATAATTAACCTGATCGCTAAATGGCGTAGTGATAAAAAATAATAAAAACGCAAGAATTGCATTTTTTTTTTTTTTTTTTGGTCGCTGCGACATTGCATTAGAAAGCAATAACGGGCGATCAAAAGATCGTATCTGCACCAAAATGGTATCCTTAAAAACGTCAACTCAGCACGCAAAAAATAAGCCCTCACCCAACAAGAGATCACGAAAAGTGGAGACGCTACGGGTATCGGAAAATGGGACAATTTTATTTTTTAAGCAAAGTTTGGAATTTTCTTTCACCACTTAGATAAAAAAAGAACCTAGACATGTTTGGTGTCTATGAACTCGAAATGACCTTGAGAATCATAATAGCAGGTCAGTTTTAGCATTTAGTGAACCTAGCAAAAAAAGCCTAAACAAATAACAAGTGTGGGATTGCACTTTTTTTTTTTGCAATTTCACCGCACTTGGGATTTTTTATCCGCTTTCTAGTGCATGACATGGTAAAACAAATGGTGTTGTTCAAAAGTACAACTCGTCCCACAAAAAATAAGCCCTCACATGGCCATATTGAAGGAAAAGTAAAAAAAAATTATGGCTCTGGAAAGAAGGGGAGTGAAAAGCAAAAACGCAAAACCAAACAAAGCTCCGAGGGTTAAGGGGTTAACAGGGAGAAATGCAAGATTACATCTGGGCATGAAACACAAGAATTACATCAACAGAATGAGAGTAAGAGTACTAAGCAACAGCAAGTAGAAAAAAAGGCTTAGGTGTACTAATACACCGCAGACTGCACATGAGTCAACAGTGTAATGCAGCAGCAAAAATGGCAAACAGAGTTCAGGGATGTGTTAAGAGAAGCATACAGACTAGATCACATGACATTATTATCCCTCTCTACTCCTCCTTGGTCAGACCTCATTTGTATTACGGTGCCCAATTCTCGGCAGCAGATTTTAAAAAATACATTGAAAAACGTCAGCAAATTCAGAGTAGAGCTACTAGGATAGTAAGCGGACTGCAAAGTATGTCCTATGAGGAATGGCTAAAGGAACTGAGAATGGTTAGTTTCCAAAACAGAAAGTTAAGAGGAGACTTAATAGCTGTCTACTAGTGATGAGTGAATGTGCTCTGATAACAAGTAAGCATTCTTGGTTAACATGTTATCTGAGTATCTTGGGCGTGCTCGGATAATACACTGCTCAAAAAAATAAAGGGAACACAAACAGAATATAACTTCAAGTAAATTAAACTTCTGTGAAATCAAACTGTCCACTTAGGAAGCAACACTGATTGACAATCAATTTCACATTCTGTTGTGCAAATGGAACAGACAACAGATAGAAATTATTGGCAATTATCAAGACAACCCTCAATAAAGGAGTGGTTCTGCAGGTGGAGACCACAGACCACATTCTCAGTACCAGTGCTTTTTGGCCACTTTTGAATGTTGGTTGTGCTTTCACACTCGTGGTAGCATGAGACGGACTCTACAACCCACACAAGTGGCTCAGGTAGTGCAGTTCATCAAGGATGGAACATCAATGTGACCTGTGGCAAGGTTTGCTCTGTCTGTCAGCGTAGCTGGAGGCGCTACCAGGAGACAGGCCAGTACAACCAGGAGACGTGGAGGGGGCCCGTAGGAGGGCAACAACCCATCAGCAGGACCGCTACCTCCGCCTTTGCGCAAGGAGGAACAGGAGGAGCACTGCCAGAGCCCTGCAAAATGACCTCCAGCAGGCCACAAATGTGCATGTGTCTGCAAAAACGGTTAGAAACAGACTCCATGATGATGTTCTGAGGGCCCGACGTTCACAGATGGGAGTTGTACTCACAGTCCAACACCGTGCAGGACACTTGGCATTTGTCACAGAACACCAGGATTGGCAAATTCGCCACTGGGGCCCTGTGCTCTTCACAGATGAAAGCAGGTTCACACTGAGCACATGTGACAGACGTGACAGTCTTGAGACGCCGTGGAGAGCGATCTGCTGCCTGCAACATCCTTCAACATGACCGGTTTGGCAGTGGGTCAGTTTTGGTGTGGGATGGCATTTCTTTGGAAGGCTGCACAGCCCTCCATGTGCTCGCCAGAGGTAGCATGACTGCCATTAGGTACCAAGATGAGATCCTCAGACCCCTTGTGAGACCATATGCTGGTGCGCTTGGCCCTGGGTTCCTCCTAATGCAGGACAATGCCAGATCTCATGTGGCTGGAGTGTGTCAGCAGTTCCTGCAAAATTAAGGCATTGAAGCTATGAACTGGCCCGCCCATTCCCCAGACCTGAATCCGATTTAGCACATCTGGGACATCATGTCTCGCTCTATCCACCAAAGTCACGTTGCACCACAGACTGTCCAGGAGTTGGCGGATGCTTTACTCTAGGTCTGGGAGGAGATCCCTCAGGAGACCATCCGCTGTCTCATCAGGAGCATGCCCAGGCATTGTAGGGAGGTCATACAGGCACGTGGAGGCCACACACAATACAGAGCATCTTTTCCTTGTCATGAGGCATTTCTACTGAAGTTGGATCAGCCTGTAATTTGATATTCCACTTTGATCTTGAATATCATTCCAAATCCAGACCTCCATGGGATATTCATTTTGAGTTGCATTAAAAATTATGTTTTATTGTTCTGAACACATTCCAATATGCAATGAATTTAAATTTGCAACTGGAATATTTCATTCAGAGATATCTAGGATGTGGTATTTTAGTGTTCCCTTTATTTTTTTGAGCAGGGCATGTTCTAGTCCCTGTGTTTGCATGTATTGCAGCTGTTAGACAGCAGCAACACATGAGGGATTGCCTTGGATAACACTCGAGCACGTTTGGAAAACACATTATCAGAGCACGTTCGCGCAATACTACTGTTTACAAATATCTGAAGGGACGTCACAGTGTAGAGGGCTCATCATTATTCTCATTTTCACATGGAAACATGAGAAGCAATGGAATGAAACTGGAAGGGAGAAGATACTGATTAGATTTTTATAAAAAACTTTATGACAATGAGGTTGATCAATGAGTGGAAAAGGCTGCCACGAGAGGTGGCGAGTTGTTCAATTGAAGGCTTCAAACTGAAGCTGGATAGACATATTTTGGAGATGGTTTGGTGAAGCCCGCATTGAGCAGGAGGTTGAACACGATGACCCTTGAGATCCCTTCCAGCCCAAACATTCTATGATTCTATCAAGTGTTGGATCAAGAATGGTAGTGCTGGTCTATGGGTCGGGTCCATGAAAAACATTGGATCAAACTCATTGGACTGTGTTTCTAGGATGGAGAGAAAACTATTGTGTGCATCTAGCCTAACAGGGATGTTGTGGCAGCATTGAAAAAATTAGCGGTTCATGAACTAAAGTTTGCGAATTGCTTACTCTAAAGAAGTTCTGCGGAAGTTTAGTTGCAAACATTATTCTGCAAAAATTATACAGTAATAGAAGGAATAGCTAAAAATGTAGTTAGTGCTTACTGAGTTTTTATGTATAGTGCTCAGCTTTAACTGTGACTCAAAGAATTTTGGGCAATTCATAAAGACATTCAATGTAGAGAGAGGATAGAGCATAGGTGTGGCCACCATAAAACTGAAGAATATAGTAAATAAAGACAAAATTAACACATGGGAGGTCAATAAACTCTGGTTCTACTAATATGCGAGTGCCCAAGAGGTAGGATTCAAACCTATAACAAACTTTTAGCAAATTCCAATGAAATATTGGAACACCCTAGGATGGGAATACGCTCTGAAGAAATTGGATTCATAAATCATTGGCACAGTTTTTATTGATTATTCCCAAAATATCAGTTAATCTGCTGAACCGATTAAATAAGGAACAGTTATTGTTGAGGGTCTGACGACTGGGACATCCAGTGATCCCAAGATCAGGGCTCTGTACCAGATTCTGCTAAGTTCCAGACGAGCGCAGCGCTCCACTATTTCCATCAATCCCATATACAATGAATGGAACAAAAATCGTGCATCTCTGCTCCATTCAAGATAAGACTTGTAGAACTGGGTAAGTCATCCTTAACTTACCATTTTAGGAAATAAACCTTTAAGACTAAATTCACACCGCACATCTGCAGCAGAAAGTTTTTCTCTGAAATTTCAATTGGATTTGTATTAATCCAAGCCATACAGAGGAGGATTTACCCACACTGACTGAAAAGGAGTTAAGTCTGTAGGAGATATATCTGTATTACAAAAAGTTAAAAGAACCTTTTTTTCACATTTGCAAAAAAAACTAAAAATATTTGGAAATGTAGAGTAAAAATTGCTGGCCCCAAAAGGCAAAATATCACATTATGATTCCTGTGCATTAAATACATACACAGCAAAAATTCAGTGCACACATAACTGGAAGGCGATTACCTTGATGACCGCAGGCATTTTAGAGTTAAGGCTGTCATAGGTAAAGTGCAGGCGGGTTCGGAATGAACACTTGTACAGAAGCGGATCCTGATAAAACTCGATTTTCCCGCTAGCATTTCTCTTGTCAAGACAAACAGTGCAGTCTGAAAAATTAATAACTTTCCTAAGGACGAGTTCAGTGCCTGCAAAGAGAAAACATTAAATGGTAAGAAACAGCCTTCCAGGACCGACAATACTTTAATGTGCCTTTGCAAACATCATAGGTAGAAAATGCAAAAAAAAAAAACCCTAGTAAATGTGAACATACACAAAATAAAAAATTAGCCATTGCTATAATTAAATGAATCTCTAACTTAAAAAATAAATGAATGTTTTCTATTAGTGCACGTTAGACTAACTTTTCTACTGAGTCAAGTCACTACTAGCGATGAGTGAACATGCTGTGATAAGGTGTTATCAGAGCATGCTTGTGTGCTAACAGAGTGTCTTTGGCATGCTCAAAAAATATGTTTGAGTCCCCGCTGCTGCATATCGCACGGCTGTTCGACGGCCGAAACACTTGAAAGGATTGCCTAAACATCAGACAATCTCTGCATGCGTTAGGGCTGTCGAACAGCTGCAAAACATGCAGCCACGGGGACTCATGAAAATATCCTTCCAGCACGCCAAAGACACTCTTAGCACCATACCCAAGCACGTTCGCGCATCACTAGTCATTAAGTTTACGAGTTGCAGCTCACCAGAGATATCCATAAAGGCCCGATCCCAGAACTCATCCACTGTGTAACACTCCGCGCAAGTGATGTTGACAGAAAGGACGATATCATCCTCCACGTACTTCAAGATCAGGTTATTCACCACAATATTCACGTTGTTCACAACACGGCGGATTAAACTCTGGACATAACCTGCAAGAAACATGACAGGCGATGTAATAACAATACATTTTATTTCTATAGCACCGACACATTCCACAGCACTTTACATTTCAGAGGGGACTTGTACAGACGATAGACATTACAGCATAACAATAATCACATAGATCATAACAGATACCAAGAGGAATGAGGGCCCTGCTCGCAAGCTTACAATCTATGAGGGGGAAAAGGGGGAGAAAGGAAAGGTGGGTGGTAACAATTGCCCTGATTGTTTGGACCAGCCATAATGTTAAGTGTGTAACAGTACAGACACAGAGGGCTAATGGATGCATAAAGCATGTGGGAACATGATGCGGGGAACCTGGTTATGGTAAAACTTTTGGCTGTGCCACACAGGGATAGTTAGGCTAATGTGTTGAGGCGGTAGGCCAGTCTGAATAAATGTTTTCAGGGCACGCTTAAAATTGTAGGGATTGAGGACTACTCGTATTGACCTGGGAAGTGCATTCCAAAGAATTGGCGCAGCACGTGCATAGTCTTGGAGACGGGAGTGGGAGGTTATGATTATCGAGGATGCTAACCTCAGGTCATCAGCAGAACGGAGGGCACGGGTAGGGTGGTAGACTGAAACAAGGGAGGAGATGTAGGGTGGTGCTGAGCCATGGAGTGCTTTGTGGGTGAAGGCAATAAGTTTGTACTGGATTCTGGAGTGGATGGGTAGCCAGTATCAGGACTGGCACAAGGTAGAGGCATCGGTGTAACGATTGGCGAGGAATATGATTCTGGCTGCAGCATTCAAGACAGATTGGAGGGGGGAAAGTTTGGTAAGAGGGAGACCGATTAGAAGAGAGTTACAATAGTCCAGACGAGAATGAATAAGAGAAACATTAAGAGTTTTTGCAGAGTCAAAGGTAAGAAAAGGTCGAATTCTAGAAATGTCTTTGAAATGCAGATAACAAGAGCGAGCCAGTGATTGGATGTGGGGGGTGAATGAAAGCTCGGAGTCAAGTATGACCCCAAGACAGCGGGCATGTTGCTGGGGAGTAATAGTGGAACCACACATGGAAATGGCAGTGTCGGGTATAGGTACATTAGTAGAGGGAGGAAACACAAAGAGTTCAGTCTTTGACAGGTTCAGTTTCAGATATAGTGAGGATATGATGTTAGACACAGCGTTTAGACAATCGCCGGTGTTTACTAGAAAGGCTGGCGTGATGTCAGGAAAAGAAGCGTATAATTGGGTGTCATCAGCATAGAGATGGTACTGGAAACCAAATCTACTGATTATTTTACCAATAGGGGCAGGGTACAAGGAGAAGAGGAGGGGGCCTACAACCGATCCTTGAGGAACCCCAACAGTAAGGGGAAGGTGAGAGGAGGAGGAGCCGGCAAAAGATACAGTAAAGGAGCGGTCAGAGATAGGAGGAAAACCAGGAGAGAACGGTGTCCTTGATGCCGATGGAGCGGAGCATAGTGAGGAGGAGCTGATGATCCACCGTGTAGAATGCTGCAGAGAGATCCAAGAGAATTAGCATGGAGTAGAGACCATTTGATTTAGCTGTTAGTAGATCATTAGAGACTTTAGTGAGGGTAGTTTCAGTAGAGTGTAGAGAGCGGAAACCGGATTGGAGAGGGTCGAGAAGAGTTATCAGAGAGAGAGCGGATCAGACGGGAGTGGACCAGGCGTTCCAGGAGTTTAGAGATGAAGGGAAGATTAGAAACAGGTCTATAGTTAACGGCAGAGTTTTGGTCGAGGGATGGTTTTTTAAGTAGTGGATGTATGATGGCATGCTTAAATGAGGAGGGAAAGATACCAGAAGAGAGAGAGAGATTAAATATTTTAGTTAGGTGAGGGGTGACAGCAGGGGAAAGGGACTGGAGCAGATGTGACGGAAATGGGCGACTGGTGCAAGTGGTTGGGCGAGAAGATGCAAGGAGCCTGCTTACTACTTCTTCTGTGACTGGTTCAAACTCAGAGTGAGCTAGATACAGTGGGGGAGGGTGGACGGTGCATGGTATGAGATGATTGGGAGATAATTTCCTGTCGGATATGATCAATTTTTTCTTTGAAGTAATTGGCCAGATCGTCAGCTCGAAGCTCTGTGGTTGGGGCCTGCACTCTTGGGTTGAGTAGGGAATTAAAAGTGTCAAAGAGACGTTTCGGGTTATTGGTCAGTGAGGTGATGAGGGTGTTGAAATATGTTTGTTTTGAGAGGTGAAGAGCAGTGTTGTATGTTCTAAGCATAAACTTATAATGGATGAAATCTTCGAATAGACTGGATTTTCTCCACAGACGTTCGGCGCACCTGGAGCACTGCTGCAGGAAACGTGTTTGCAGGGTGTGCCAGGGTTGTCGCTGTCTTTGTAGATATTACATAACTGTACATAATATTACATAACTGCATAATTAAGAGTATTAAAAAAAATACTGTACATGCAGGGAATAAAGTAGGACAGATTAACAACATCAATAAAATATGTATTTTATGTGGACTTAACATCACAAATGATTAAAAAGTGTAAACGATATATAATATAGCCTTACAGTTCTTTTCTAGTTACAAGAGCGATTTAATCTTATTCTTTATCTGTTCTGCAAAGGGAACCCGAATACATGTTTTACTAATTTTTCATCCACAAGAAACAGTTGATTTTCTCTGAAATCTTGTATTTAAGCACAGTGCAGCAGTTGGAAAGAGTAATCAAAACAGAGAAGTACAACATGTACATCCAAAAACGGCTACAGCAAACTAAAAATGAGAAACAAGGGAGGAGCAAAGGCTAACATCAACTACAGGGGAGGAGAAGGGACAAACTTCAAGGGGCAATTAGCCCTCTGTGTCTGTACTTTTACGTATTCTGGCTGATAACCGGTTCATGCAGCATTACAGGAACACCCAATTCTTACACTATGGCTGGTCCCAACAATGAAAGCAATTGTTACCATCCGCCTTCCATGTCTCCCCTTTTTCTTCATAGATTGTAAGCTTGCGAGCAGGGCCCTCATTCCTCTTAGTATCCGTTTTGATCTGTGTTTATTGTTATGCTGTAATGTTTATTGTCTGTACAAGTCCCCTCTATAATGTAAAGTGCTATGGAATATGTTCGCGCTATAGAAATAATAATTTTATTATTACTACTACCTTGGCCCGTGCAAAATTTTTGCACATTGGTCGTCTGGGGCGCAGGCAATTTCAGAAAAAGCAAGCTGGTCAAATGTAAATGTATTTCATGAGCTGATGAACACAGACAGGTATTTATGTATGTAGATTGGTAATACAATAAATTGGTTTGATAATTAGAGGCCAAAAAATGTTTTTCGGTTGAGGTGCCACCTGCAGGTCATTGTGTCTTTCTGAAGGTTTATGAAAATGAATGTTTAAACTGTATTTAGTGATAAAATCGTGGATGTGTGGTTTGTTTGGCTGTTTTCTTGCTTAAGGGAGCAAGTTTACCTTTCAAACGGTGTATCATGTGTGTGTGTGGGGCGAAGTAATCAGCGAAAAAGCAGTGTATGTTTACAAATGTGTTTGCCTATGTGCCTCACCTGCAGTGAAGTGTGCAATCCTCCAATGAGCCTGAAAATAGGCTGGGCAAGCACTTGAGCAAGCTGGAAAGACCCCAAGGCAAATGTTTGGAATTGTTTGTGATGTTTGTAAGCAGCTCTGTAGTAGTGTGCTTTGGAGCACTGTGGTGCCACCTGCATGTCATTTTTCCTTACTGCAGGTTTATGAAAATGAATGTTTAAACTGTATTTTGTGATCAAATCGTGGATGTGTGGTTTGTTTGGTTATTTTCTTGCTGAAGGGGGCAAGTTTACCTTTCAAATGGTGCATCATTTGTGTGTGTGGTTGCAGTATGAACGGAGATACAAAGTAATCACCGAAAAACAGTGTTTGGAAATAAAAGAATAGATTATTATAATTATTATTGGGCAGAGTTTCTGCCTAGCAACAGCAGAATGCAATGAACAACAGAGAATACATAATTTGTTCCCATTCATGGGAC
Organism: Dendrobates tinctorius; assembly: GCF_039654945.1. NCBI lineage: Eukaryota > Metazoa > Chordata > Amphibia > Anura > Dendrobatidae > Dendrobates > Dendrobates tinctorius. The sequence continues at coordinate 8,734,120 of NW_027361832.1, forward strand.
ACAACAGTGGGTATACAGCTAAGTATTAGGTTAGTGATTCACACGAATGCACAAAAGAAAAGTACATATTGTGATTTTGTAAAGACAAATGCAGACATTGCTATTTTTTTTACAACATCCCAATGTTATTTTTTTTTCTTATTTTCTGTGAAGTAAGGTACTTTAGTTAAAAAGTACATTTTTCTTCATGTTTTTAAATAGTTAACAGTGTGCAATGTTTCCAATGCATGGAAATAAAAACTAGTATAAATATTTAGTGATTAAATCCTGTTTTGAGCACTACTGTACATAGAGGAACTAATTTACATTAAGCACACTTTGCCTTATTAAGGTACCAAGGAACCATAAGCTTGGTTGACTTAGGTCATATTCAGACTGGGAGGGTTTTGTTACGTAATGGCCATTTTTGTGCCTTTTTAAATGTTTTTGACTTGTCTTGTTATTGTTGAATAATATAAAATTATTTAAGGTGATCACACACATATACATCTCTTTCTTCGGTCTATTCTATTCTTCGGTCTATTTCTTCGGTCTTTTTAAAAGCTAAGACGCAACACGTTAACATAGCCTAAGTTTTTTTGCCAGTTTATGTGTATGAGATTTTTTTTCTGCTTTAATTGACTCGAAATTGTTTGCATTTGTTACATTTATTTTTCCACATTGAACACATTGAAAACAACACAATGTGGAACAGAAATGTTTTTTTCCCATTTAAATCATTAGGAATCTTATTCAGAGATTATTTGTAGCAGTAATTTCATGTGGATTATTTATTTTTTTAAATACTATAAATCTCTACATCCAATGATTTGCAATTTTTTTAATGAACTAAGAAATAGATTCTACAAAAAAAACAAAAAACAAACGCTCAGTTTACCCATCATGCTGTGAGCGGATTATTGCTATTGTTATAAGTCACCTAAGGTTTCCAACATTATTAAGTCATGATATAAAAATAGTCTCGGATTAACATGGTATGTGTTACAAAGATCGGCACTTACTTCACAGCCACACATTATACAACAGTTTACTCTATAAGGCTGTATTAAAGATTTACAACCAAATATCGAGTGAATAAAAAAATAAAAATAAACGCAAAGTATAATTTAAAGTCTAACAAGCATAACTTTTACTGCTGCACTAATAAAAGGCGACGGCTTTGTTTAAAAAATGGGAAAATATGAGTCATAACTGAACCCTATTCACAAGGTGTATTACAAGGTTGCAGCCACTTCCAACCACAGTGGACGACTAGAGGAAAAGTGTGGGATGGGGGGGGATTTACCAGTACATGGAAAGTATTAGGCAATTACTAAACAGATATAAATAGGTACACACTGAACAGATGTGCTACAAAATATCACCTCCAGCTGAGACACTTATACAAATATTCTATTCTTGTCATTTAGACTCTATTTATCAACTCTGAGTCCTGGGAGAGCTAGGCTTCCTCTATGTACTATGCTAGGCAAAAGAAACAGATTAATGTAACAGAGCGTTCATCAGAAGTATTTATCTACACTATTTCTAGCACAAAAATGGAGAATATGATGAGCTGGGTTTACCCAATTTAAAGGGCATCTGTTAGCAGGTTTTTGATATTTAATCTGAGAGCAGCAAGATGAAGGGGCAGAGAGCCTGATTTCACAGATGTGTCACTTGTTCAGCAGCTTGCTGAAGTTTTATTTATTTATTATTTAAATTAAATTATATTATATTATTTATTCATATAGTACCATTGATTCCATGGTGGTGTTCATAAGAAGGGGTTACATAGAAATTACAGATATCACTTACAGTAAACAAACTTACAATGACAGACTGATACAGAGGGGAGAGGACCCTGCCCTTTCGGGCTTACATGCTACAGGAAGGGGGGTTGCAGCAGCTCCAGTGATGGTGAGGCGGTAGCTTCAGTAGTGGTGCGGAGGCAGTGGGGATCATTGCAGGCTGTAAGCTTTCTTGAAGAGGTGGGTTTTCAGGTTCCGTTTGAAGGATTCAAATGTGGTTGACAGTCGGACATGTTGGGGCAAAGAATTCCAGAGGATGGGGGCTATTCGGGAGAAATCTTGGAGGCGGTTGGGTGAAGAGGGGCGATTAAGTGTGGAGGAGATAAGGAGGTCTTGGGAGGACCGGAAATTACGTGAGGGAAGGTATCGGGAGATTAGTTCAGAGACATATGGAGGAGACAGGTTATAGATGGCCTTGTAGGTCAGTATTAGTAATTTGAATTGGATACGCTGAGGGAATGGAAGCCAGTGAAGAAATCTGCAGAGGGGAGAAGCGGAGGAGTAGCAAGGAGATGAATTAGTCGGGCAGCAGAGTTAAGGATGGACTGGAGAGGTGTGAGGGTGTTAGCAGGGAGACCACAGAAAAGGATGTTGCAGTAGTCGAGGCGGGAGATGATGAGGGCGTGCACAAGCATTTTAGTAGATTGAGGGTTGAGGAAAGGACGGATTCTGGAAATATTTTTCAGCTGGAGGTTACAGGAGGTAGTAAGAGCTTGGATGTTTGGTTTGAAGGATAGGGCAGAGTCAAGGGTTACTCCAAGGCAGCGGACTTCCGGTAGTGGGGAAAGTGTGATGTCATTAATTGTGATAGATAGATCAGGTAAAGAAGATCTGTGAGATGGAGGAAAGATGAGGAGTTCAGCTTTGTCCACATTGAGCTTGAGGAAGCGAGAGTAGAAGAAGGAGGATATGGCTGACAGACACTCCGGGATTCTGGACAGCAGAGAGTTAGATCTGAGTGTCGTCAGCATAAAGGTGGTACTGGAATCCATGGGACTTTATGAGTAGACCCAGGCCAAGGGTATAAATTAAGAGTAGGGGTCCTAGAACAGAGCCTTGGGGGACTACAACAGAGAGAGGGTGGGATGAGGAGGTAGTGTTGGAGTGGTAGACGCTGAATGTGTGGTTTGAAAGGTATGATGAGATCCAGGATAGGGCGAAGTCTTTGTTGCCAAAGGAAGAGAGGATCTGTAGAAGGAGGCAGTGGTCAACTGTGTCGAATGCAGAGGACAGGTCTAGAAGGAGGAGTATAGAGTATTGTCCATTTGCTTTGGCTGTAGGTAGGTCGTTAGTAATTTTGGTCAGGGCTGTCTCAGTGGAGTGATGGGGGCGGAAACCAGATTGTAGATTGTCAAAGAGCAAGTTAGACGAGAGTTGGGAGGAAAGTTCAGCGTGGGCGTACAGCTCCAGGAGTTTGGAGGCTGCGGACTGAAGGGTATCAGTGGAGATGTTGAAGTCACCCATGATGATAGTGGGGATGTCAGTTGAAAGAAAGTGAAGAAGCCAGGTAGAGAATTGGTCAAAGAAGGCAGTGGTCGGGCCTGGAGGTCGGTATATGACGGCCACTTGGAGGTTGGAGGGAGAGTAGATGCGGACAGAGTGGACTTCAAAAGAGGGGAGGATAAGGGAGGGAATTGGTGGGATTGGGTTAAAGGTGCAGTTGGAAGAAAGGAAAAGACCCACTCCTCTGTGTCTGTTGCCAGGGTGAGGAGTGTGGGTGAAGAGGAGGCCGCCGTAACACAGCGCAGCAGGGGAGGCCGTGTCAGAGGGTGTCAGCCAGGTTTCTGCGAGGCCGACAAAGGCAAGATTGCGAGAGAAAGAGGTCATGAATCACACGAAGGTTATTGCAGATGGAGTGGGCATTCCAAAGTGCTCCAGAAAGAGGGAGCAGGGGGTTGGGGGTCAATGGCACGGGTTTTAAGTTGGAAAGATTGCGGTAGTTCTTATTAGATAGGGAGCGGTAGGAAGGGTTTCAATACAATCAGTGTTTTATCAGCAGGGGATGATCACTGCAGGACTAGTGCCTCAGTCTGCCTGCTGTGTAACCCGGCCTCCACCATTGATTGGCAGCTTGCTTTTAATATACACAGAAAGCTGCCCATCAGGGGTGTGGGTGGGGTTAGACACACCTTAGCAATCTGACCACTGCTACTTTTACAGCAGAGAAATCAGGTATTTTCTGAAAATGGTAACAGGCAGCCCAGTATGTGACACATTGATAGAATCAGGGGCTCTCCTCCTATATAACTCTGCTCTCAGATTCCATAGCAAAAACCTACTGACAGATTACCTTTAAGGCGAGGGTCAGCAAACCAGTAACTATCATCTTCATGTTGTGGTTCTTTAACTAGGACACTTATTTTGTGCTCATGAAGTTCAGGTTAAAGAGTGGATTTGTCAGGCATTATCACTGCTATGATCCCACTATGAAAGTACTTTCTGAGCAGCTATGATGGGAAAGGTTTCTCCTGTTTAGAACATGTTTTCTTTATTTTATTCTCTTTTATCTGGGATCTGAAGAAACAAAAAAAAAAAAATAATGTAAAAAGTAGTGTGCAACCCTTACCTTGCACAGCAGGAGGTCAGGACTGCAAAAGAGTCAACAAAAGTGCAGCACAATATGAGTATATGAGGTTTGACAAGACCCAATTTAAGGCTCATTCAGACACCAGATTTGCAGACAGACTAATGGGTACTTGTTCTATCGAGCTGTTCACATGTTCATGTATTTTTCCAGACAGAATGGTCTATTGTACTCCATATCACAGAGACATAACCAATTCTGATCAGAGTTAAGGATCTCACAATAATCAAAGTAATAAAATCTGAATAAAAAAAAATTTGTCTATTTTATGAATAGGAGAAAAATCACTGCTGTCAGAATGAGCCCTTGCAAAAGGCAGGAAAGTTCTGCCCAGATTGAACTGAATGCTCACTTCCATTATCCACTGTATCTGTCCCAGCATCTGGTGTAATCCACATCTAACTTAAGCGCCTTTTACACATAGCAATATCTCTAGCGATATCGCTAAAGCGTCACCGATTTTGTGACGCAACAGCGATATCGGTAGCGATATCGCTACATGTGACAATTTCCTCTGACTGCCCCCCCCCGCTCCGCTGGCTATCGCTGATCGCACGAGATCGTCCTGGCCCATTTCTCATCGTCGGCTTCCTGCTGGCGCCGACGAGCGACTACATGGACACGGGAGGAAGTCGTCATCAGAGCTGCTATCTGATAGGTAAGTAGCGACCGCTGCTGCATCGCTGGTGAGATCTGCCTGTTTGGCAGCTCACTAGCGACCACGTAGCGATGCACCAGCGATCCTGACCGGGCCGTATCGTTGTCGGGATCGCTGGTGCATCGCTAAATGTAAAGGGGCCTTTAAACTCAAGGAGACATGGCAGTTTTTATGTCTTCCGGCAGCAAGTACAAAAAAAGTGCCAATACAAGTCTATTGATCCGTGAAAAACATGGACAAGCACACATTGCAAATTATACAAGCTTTGTAATCACACCTGAAACCAGATAAAAAGGGGAGAAGTTGACTCAATCTTTGCATTGTGTGCCACACTAAGCATGGAGAGCAGAAAGAGGAGAACTGTCTGAGGACTTGAGAACCAAGATTGTGAAAAAACATCAACAATTTCAAGGTTACAAGTCCATGATCCGAAGTTTACAATCAATGGCACTGTAGCTTATCTTCCCGGATGGAGAAAGAGAAAAATTGGTGAAAAGCAGGATAGTCTGGATGGTGGATAAGCAGCCGCAATCAAGTTCTAAAAGAAACTCAAGCCGTCCTGCAAGCTCAGGGTGCATAAGTGCCAGCACAAACTATCCGAGGACATCTGAATTAAAGGGAATCTGACACCTATTTTTCGACTATAAGCTGTGGCCACCGAGAAAGCTAGACTGCAGTTTTTCAAAATGTACACGAGTAAGCCAAAATCCATCTGGGAAAGTATCTTGTAAGCAGATGAGACCCAAAGGCTTTTTTTTTTTTTTATGTGAGCAGAGAAAAAAAAATGACCCATGTCTCAATGTGTCTTTTTCCTTAGTGCATACAATAATATAACAATGTAGGCCTGACAGTTCATTTTGGGTTCCTTAAACTGGAGACAACTGCACCAAACTATTTTATTGTTAAGTCATTGGATGTAAGTGGGGAAGTTTCTGTTCACTAACATAATAGAATGGTGATTGGACAGTGAAGACTTCTAATATGGTGGAACCACAGGTCAGAGGCAAATACATGAATAGTTAACACAAAAGTACTCCCTCCAAACAACAAGTGTGTATTATGTATCATAAGTAGGTATCAGATCTTTGTAAAGCCACTGGAGAATATCACCAAAAAAAAGTAGTAGAGCGATGGAGGGGCAACAAGAACATGGAGGTGAATAGTTACCTCAGAAGTCATCAGTAAGTACAAGTTTCTTTTAATTTAACTCTTTATTAGTACTTGCTTAACTCTGGTATCAGACATAGCCTACCTGGGATAAACATTAGTGCGTATATAATACTGAACTTATAGTACTCGGGCACTCAAGAGAAGTATGGTCATCCATCTCATAAAACAATGTGTTGACTTGAATGAATATTGCAATGACTTTTATTGCCTGCTCAGCTAACACAATTCACATAATAAATGTTGCTTTTGCAAACAAGAGCTGGTTAGATAATATAGTTCAATTAGAGTCTACAATAAATCACAATAGAAAAAAAAAAAGGGGGTTGAAAATCCCAAAAGACCAATTTTTCACACATATCTTTATTATTCCATCATCAAGTTGCTATGACAGTGTTAAAGTATAATAAACACCAAGTGAGGGTAGCGGCTCGGAGGAATCTCTCCTGTGTGAAGGGAGGCATGATGGAATGCAGGAGGCCCCGTGTGAGCGCAGGCAATAAGGAGACAGCCCACTTTCTGTTTTCCACCAAGCCCTGACCTCTGGACCAACCATGTCTGCCCTTTTGCCCTTGCTTCGTCTAACAGGGGTTGTAGAAAGAGGCGAACAGGAGCAAAATGAAAATTAGTTGTTGCTTCTTAAGTCATCATTTTCAGCACGCCAAAGAAATATTTGTACACTATGGACATCACGAGTACATCAATCTGATAAAAGTATCCATAAAAAAAACACACATAAGTTTTCTTTATTTTCATGACTATGAAAATTGTAGATTCACTCTGAAGGCATCAAAACTATGAATTTACGCATGTGGAATTAAATAATTAACAAAAAAGTGTGAAACAACTGAAAATATGTCTTATATTCTAGGTTCTTCAAAGTAGCCACCTTTTGCTTTGATTACTACTTTGCACACTCTTGGCATTCTCTTGATGAGCTTCAAGAGGTAGTCAAAGGAAATGGTTTTCACTTCGCAGGTGTGCCCTGTCAGGTTTAATAAGTGGGATTTCTCGCCTTATAAATGGGGTTGGGACCATCAGTTGTGTTGTGCAGAAGTCTGGTGGATTCACAGCTGATAGTCCTACTGAATAGCCTATTAGAATTTGTATTATGGCAAGAAAAAAGCAACTAAGTAAAGAAAAATGAGTGGCCATCATTACTTTAAGAAATGAAGGTCAGTCAGTCGGAAAAATTGGGAAAGCTTTGAAAGTGTCCCCAAGTGCAGTGGCAAAAACCATCAAGCGCTACAAAGAAACTGGCTCACATGAGGACCGCCCCAGGAAAGGAAGATCAAGAGTAACCTCTGCAGCAGAGGATAAGTTCATCCGAGTCACAAGCAGCTCAGATTAGAGACCAGGTCAATGCCACACAGAGTTCTAGCAGCAGACATCTCTACAACAACTGTTAAGAGGAGACTTTGTGCAGCAGGCCTACATGGTAAAATAGCTGCTTGGAAACGACTGCTAAGGACAGGCAACAAGCAGAAGAGACTTGTTGGGGATAAAGAACACAAGGAATTGACATTAGACCAGTGGAAATCTGTGCTTTGGTCTGATGAGTCCAAATTTGAGATCTTTGGTTCCAACCACCGTGTCTTTGTGCGACACAGAAAAGGTGAACGGATGGACTCTACATGCCTGGTTCCCACCGTGAAGCATGGAGGAGGTGGTGTGATGGTGTGGGGGTGACACTGTTGGCAATTTATTCAAAATTGAAGGCATACTGAACCAGCATGGGTACCACAGCATCTTGCAGCGGCATGCTATTCCATCCGGTTTGCGTTTAGTTGGACTATCATTTATTTTTCAACAGGACAATGACCCCAAACACACCTCCAGGCTGTGTAAGGGCTATTTGACCAAGAAGGAGAGAGTGTTGGGGTGCTACGCCAGCTGACCTGGCCTTCACAGTCACCAGACCCAATCGAGATGGTTTGGGGTGAGCTGGACCGCAGAGTGAAGGCAAAAGGGCCAACAAGTGCTAAGCATCTCTGGGAACTCCTTCAAGACTGTTGGAAGACCATTTCCGGTGACTACCTCTTGAAGCTCATCAAGAGAATGCCAAGAGTGTGCAAAGCAGTAATCAAAGCAAAAGGTGGCTACTTTGAAGAACCTAGAATATAAGACATATTTTCAGTTGTTTCACACTTTTTTTGTTAATTGTATAATTCCACATGTGTTAATTCATAGTTTTGATGCCTTCAGAGTGAATCTACAATTTTCATAGTCATGAAAATAAAGAAAACTCTTTGAATGATGAGGTGTGACCAAACTTTTGGTCTGTACTGTATATATATTTTTTTTTTTTTTAGAAACCTAAAATTCTCAATTTTACCAATACCTCTGTTTTAGCAAAGGTCTTTTCCACGATTATATGCATTTATTTTTTGGGACTGGATTGCTCAAAACGTTCCATTTTGGCCACTTATACACAACAGCTTATTAAATGCTTAAAAATGGGTGCAGATTATCTTATCAGATTATGTGTATATTTTGCAATTATTTTTGTGTTTTGTTTTTTTTTTAAACATAGTTACTGAACATTTATCAATCACTTACTGTGTCCAAAAATTGTGGGGCTTATGCGTGCCAGCAGGGAGGCATATAGTGACCAGGGGGGCTATAGCAGGGGGGCCTATAGTGACCTTTGGGCATATCCATGATGGGAGGGGGTGCAGGCACATGCTTTATGCGCCGCTCGCCTGTCAAACAACTCGGCGCGGCTTTAGCACCGAGGTGATGGACAGTGGGTGCAGTGAATATTACATGAGGCTAATGAGCGGGAGCACGTGACCTCCTGCTGTCTTTGCAGCCCGCAGCCAGCCCAACCCCACCTCCTCTACAGCACACCGATTCTGATTATAAGAGGCACCCCCCATTTTCCCCCAAAATTTGAGGGAACAAAAGTGCATCCTACAATCCAAAAAAAACAATATAGCTGGAAAAATACAGGATGATAAATGATGGTTTGAAATAGGCCAATGTTGTAGGACCGAAACATTACAAACAAGTTTTTTTGGGATTGCCTGAGAAAGAAATATATTCTTTTCAATCTTGAGTGTCGATTACATTATACAAACGATAAGCAATGGAAGCAAAAATACCTATGTGTGACCATTTTATTAGCCAAGTACCTACATTTTTCAACTTTTTTTTTCTACAGCAGTAATCTAATATATAAAGCTCAAGTGTATGTATGTATGTATGTATGTATGTATGTATGTATGTATGTATGTATGTCCGGGATTGGCATCCGCACCGTCGCAGCTACAGCCACAAAATTTGGCACAGTCACACGTCTGGACTCAGAGAGTGTCCTAGGCTATGCTGTGAGGCGAAATTTTAACCCCGTGCGTTCCAATACACCAAACAATTTTGCCCCTATCTACATAATGGGGAAAAGGTGTGTGTATCAAGCCCCGCCCCTCATTATGATGTCAATGGTTGCCATGGCGACGCTGATGTCATAGGTTGCAAGCCCCGCCGCACACTATGATGTCATAATGGTTGACTATGGGATGGAGGATGTGTGATGGGTATATGGGCACTGGACTATGGGATGGAGGATATGTATGACGGGTATATGTGCACGGGACTATGGGATGGAGGATGTGTGATGGGTATATGGGCACTGGACTATGGGATGGAGGATATGTATGATGGGTATATGGGCACGGGACTATGGGATGGAGGATATGTATGATGGGTATATGGGCACGGGACTATGGGATGGAGGATATGTATGATGGGTATATGGGCAAGGGACTATGAGATGAAGGATGTGTGATGGGTATATGGGCACTCGACTATGGGATGGCGAATATGTATGATGGGTATATGGGCACGGGACTATGGGATGGAGGATGTGTGATGGGTATATGGGCATGGGACTATGGGATGGAGGATGTGTGATGGGCATATGGACACGGGCCTATGGGATCGTGGATATGTATGATGGGTATATGGGCATGGAACTATGGGATGGAGGATGTGTGATGGGTATATGGGCACTTGACTATGGGATGGAAGACATGTATGATGGGTATATGGGCACGGAACTATGGGATGGAGGATAATTATAATTTGTTATAACTAACCACAGTTAGTTACTATGCCCGGGCAGCGCCGGGCTCTTCAGCTAGTCTAATATGTAAAGCTCAAGTGGGTGTGTGTGTGTGTGTGTGTGTGTGTGTGTGTGTGTGTGTGTGTGTGTGTGTGTGTATGTATGTCTGTAAGTATGTCTGTCTGTCTGGGATTGGCATCCGCACCGTCGCAGCTACAGCCACAAAATTTTGCACAGTCACGCATCTGGACCCCGAGAGCGTCATAGGCTATGTTGTGAGGCGAAATTTTAACGCCGCGCGCTACAATTCACCAAACAATTTTGCCTATTATTCTTATCATTTCTATGGTGTTATCGTCCTTCTGTAAAGCTGGAAATAACACAATTTATTACCGTGCCAACACAGACCACCCTCTGACACAGAATGAAGGGAGCCCAGTATAACACAGGATAGGATTAGATACATGGCTCAGCAGACAGTATCACACAGAATAGTATTAGATACACAGCTCAGCACATAGTATCACACAGAATAGTATTAGATACACGGCTCAGAAGTCAGTATCACACAGGATAGGATTAGATACACCGCTGAGCAGAAAGTATCACACAGGAGAGGATTAGGTACACAGCTCAGCAGAAAGTATCACACAGGAGAGGATTAGGTACACAGCTCAGCAGACATTATCACACAGGATAGGGTTAGATACACAGATAGAGATGTTGTTTATCAAAAGGCTCTTGAATGAGTTGAAAATAATATACTATCAATACTTTGGTAATCATTTAGTTAATTTGTGTTGCAAATCTGAATATATGATGTGAAATGTTTTTATGTGCAATATAATCATTACAATTTGTTATAACTAACCACAGTTGGTTACCATGCCCGGGCAATGCCAGGCTCTTCAGCTAGTGTAATTCTAATTTCCTATATTCAATGTTTACATACTATAGAGTTTCACGGCGCAGCTTTAATTTCTTAATTACATATAGAGCGATTCTCTTAGGCTATGTGCACATGTTGAGGAGTTTGCTGGGCCAGAAAAGCTGCAGATGTAAAATGGTAACCACTGTGCACATGCTGCAGAATTTTCTGCGCGGTTTTGCTGCGGTTTCAAATCCACAGAAAGAAATGACATGTCACTTCTTTTCTGCGGATTCCGCTGCGGTTTACCATCTCCTCCATTGTAGAGGTGATAAACCGCAGGTCTAAACCGCAGCCTAATCCGCAGGTAAACCGCAGGTCTTTTGACCTGAAATTTACCTGTGGATTTTTACAAAACCGCGCGGAAAAATCTGCAGCTCTAAAAATTACGTGTGCACATACCCTTAGCCTACCTCTGTACACGTGTCTTTCTATACATTGTATTGCTGTGTTCTTCCCTTCTTCATTGATTTTTTGGGGAATAAACTACAGTTGATCTGTGCTAACGACCCATGACATAGGAAAGCGCTCATGCCTAAGTGCAAATCTGAGATTAGAATTGTGTTTTGCACGGATTATCTCTGTGCTAATAAAACTGGATCTTTTTGATGGATTTGGAATCTTTTTTTATTCATCCTTGTTTTCTCCCTCTTGGGTTTTGCACTGTATTGTATATACGGCCTTCATATAATGGACAATGAAATCTCTATATTATGCAGTGTCGTATACATTGTTCTGAACCTGTAATCTGATGATTGGATGAATATGGACATATCCCATAACATTAACACCTTTGTAGTAGTAAGTTGGCTAGAAGAGTGGAGCAAAAAGATTCTCAGGGCCGTGGTCTGACAGGAACATCAGTAGACAGGGGCCCACCAGAACTGAGCACTACAAATCTACTACATTCTTAGACTTCACTGGGCTTCTTCTAGAATTCTGGCGTGATGTCATTACCCTTTCACATCTAGGAATGTCATAACTAGTAAAAAAGGTTCATAGAGCTCTGATCCGGCAGCCACGGAGGACAGACAACTTGCAAATCTTTTTCTAAATTCCATTGATTAGTATTCATTTTTCAGCAAATTTCTAGTATAAGGTGACAAAATGTGATTCTCCTGAGAGCTTGTTTACTGAATAACCATTACCTGTTAAAAATGCAAAATGTCACTAATATGTGCGAGGTTACAACAAGCTATAAAGCAATCACCTGGAGGCAGATCAGGATCGGTGGGGGCCGTTTGTTGGATCTTTCTCGGCTTAATTGAGGATTTAGCACTGTCAGTGTTGCTTCGACTGGTAGAGCTTGAACCACAGCTCTCATGATCATCCTTTAAGATTAAAGAAAAAAAATGTATATAGTTAGAGAAAAAAAAATACATATAAACCAAAAATGTCACAAAGACGATACGAAAATGTCAAGAAAGTCACATTTGATAATACTAGACAACAAAAAGGGCTTTTAAGTTTAAAAAAAAAACAAAACACCTAAGCAATAAAAATATATATTTTAAAAAAATTATAAATATGAGAATAAACAATTATGAAGAAGTCTTCAAGCAAAAATACTGGATATATATTTTTTTTCATTTCCACAATACCATCAGATTTTGTAAGCAAATATTGAGAATAAATTTATAGAAGTATACAAATAAGAAAGGTCTGCTGAAAATGAGGCAAAAGTAATGGTATAGAAAAAAAAAAAATCACTGCTCACAAAAACATAGTATAAGGCTGTGTTTTATCTGTACATAAAAGCTGTGCCATTTTATTTTTAAAGGGAATATGGTCAACAGATTTTTCTATGTAATCTTAGGACAGCATAATGTAGGGGCTGAAACACAATTCTGTGATATGTCAGTTACTAGGTTGTGTGTGGTTTAAGGTACTGTCACATATGACGTGGTCAGGATCGCTGGTGCATCGCTAAGTTGTCGCTAGTGAGCTGCCACACAGGCAGATCTCACCAGCGACAGAGCAGCGGTCGGGGGTCGCTACTTACCTGTCAGACGAGGCGATCCTGACGTCCTCCCGCCCGCGTCCAAGCGTCGCTCGTCGGCGCCACAGGAAGCCCAGCAGGAAGCTGACGACGAGAAACGGCCCAGGACGTTCTCGCGCAATCAGCGATCATCAGCGGGGGAGCCGGTCGGAGGCAAGTATCAGACATAGCGATATCGCTAGCAATATCACTGCTACGTCACAAAAACCAGTGACGTTATAGCGATACCGCTTAGTGTGACAGGCCCTTTACACATTATGAAGGTTTTATCAACAGGAGATTATTCCTGCCTGGACCACAATGCACCCAAGTCCTAGTCTAACCACGCCCCCCTTCTGATTATGTATTGACAGTAATCTGATAATGAGCACAGAAAGGTATGCTACATCTAAAAACTCTGATCAAAACTGCTGCACCAAATAAACTAAGGGATATCTTGCTGGTCCTTACTCTTAGATGAGGTAGCAAAACCCTGGTGACAGATTCCCTTTAAGTATACTGCATAATCTGAAAACCACATGGGGAACTCACACGACGTTGCCTGCATTAATGTGCTATAATATGCATTAGGATTCATAAAGCTGCACAGGGTTTTTTGGTTTTCCTTTCATTCTTAGGGTATAAAATATTTCTGATCTATCCATACATACGATAGTTAATCACAATCAGATTGGTGAGGGTGTGACACTTGGCACCCCCATCGACCAGAAACTAGCAGCTTGGGTGGAGTCCCCATGTAAACAATGGAGAATAGCAGATGACACAAGCATCAGACAGCGGCCACTATACACTGAAGAAAGCTGGGCACTGCAGCTGGGTGTCAGACCCCTACCAATGTGATATTCAAGTTCTATCTTAAGGATCAGTAATTAATATCACAAGTCCAGACAACCACTTTAAGTTTTCCATACAAATTTGACAGTAGAAATGGCACGCATTGCACACAGGTTATGCAAGTATTTGTCTCAAGAAACAAAGCAGCAACTGTAAGGTAAACGGTTAACAGGATTTCTTGTAGCTCTTTAAAAGACAAGTACAACAATATCTTTACATAGCCAGTCGGTTCCTTCATTACTGAGAAATCAGCGTTTTAATTAATATGCAAATGAGGCTGAAGGACTATGGTAGATCTGAAGCCTCTGTCACTCCAGCTCTATTCTCTACACAGCACCACCTACTCCTGAATGACTGATTATTTATTTGTGTCAAGTCGCACAGCATAGAGAATGTCAGTCAAGCACGAGGCGGCAGCGGCATTGGACGGGGAATAGAGCTGGAGTGACAGAGGTTGCAGATCGACTATAATCTTTCATCCTTATTCGCATATAATATTTTTTTATTTCTATAGTGGCAATATATTCCTCAACAATTTACATCAATTCAGAACCTGGTTTATCAGTAACGGAGGAACAGACTGACCATGTAAAGGTATTGCTGGACTTGTCTTTGAAAGGTCTAGATGCGAATATTAATGGTTTCAGGAGTGAAATCAGGCTGACAGATGACCTTTAACATAATTTCACATACAGCACTATCTATGGGGATACTGCATTAGTATGAGACCCCAGCCGTAATCTACACCCTGCTCTGCCATGTGCAGGTATACCTACTGACGACATCCTGAAATAGCGAATTTAGATTTTTATTTCTTAAAAACTCAATTCCATTCTAGCATCAGACTGGCTCAAGAATTTCCAATTTTCTCTCCACCCATTTGCTTGAACAAGCAGTGCATGCAGAAGGCCTACACTAGATCGCCTGTTCATGGTCTGTGTCTGTTCAGAAGCCATTTAAAACACTTTGACAAGCCGTGACCCTATTAACACGGCCATGAGCCTCTACACATAAGACTGCTCAAGCATCCTAAACACACAACACAGTAAATTGACGATGCAAACCAAATGTTCCAAAAAGGAGAAAAAAATCCTCAATTAAAGGTCAAGAGGTTACACAGAGTAGTGAGAAGGGGAGCATCTCCAAGCTAACTAAATAAATGGAAGAAACTCAATACAGTTTTATCAGGAGACTCTCACAATTTGTCTTATAATGATTTCCAGAAACTCCACCGCTGCCCTCACATACTCATTATAGGTGCGATATGGAGCAAGAAATCCAATGGGCGCTCCGAAAAGACAAATAGTAAATAGAGCAGAGGTCAGCGGTCAACGCAAATCTTCGCATAGTAATAATTACGCCCAACATCCAGATAATGTCTACATTAGTGAAGTGTACAGGGCGACAGCCAAATTCAGTTCAGGAGCAACTTCCAGTAGGCTTAAGGCAAATAACCAGGGTTAAGACTGTGGAAGTGTTAGGTTATATTGTTAAATCCTTATTTAATTAGGCTTTTGTTGGCTTTTTGTGGTTTTGAAGAAATCTACAGTTAAACAAGCTAAATGAGAAAGTCTCACATCGGTCTTTGCTGAATTTTAACCACAGCGATAATTATCTGAAAAAGCCCCTGGCTGCATTTATAGTATCGGAGAGTTGCAATGTTTTTAGAAGACTTTAGGCATTCGGCGGGATCCTCCATTATAATTAGTCTCCAAACACCAAGGATCTTAATCTAAGAACGGAGTCTTCCAAGAGATAATAAGTCTAACGTCACCCTATACATAAGACTAATGTCCGCCAAACCCGCCACTATCGATGGGATTTGATCACAAAATAATGTGCATGGGGGCCCTAGCCAACTGTTTGTCCGGAAGTCGATGATCGTCTTGTTCTCTTAGAGATAAGCTATTGGCTAACATGTCAGCCGCTGGCTTTCTCATAGAGGACACAGGAGTGGTCTGCAGAGTATGCAAAAGTTGGCAGAAATGGTTGTCAGCCGATCGATAGGCCGAAGCATAGTTCGACAGCCATCTAGTGTGTTTTGGGGGACTTTAGTTTAAAGGGGTTGTCAGGTCCAAATCGTTAAGTCTGCAATCACTCTGTGTGACTGCAGACTTAAGAATCCCCCCAGGATCCGCACTACACGCTGCAGGGAATTGCTGGGTTCTGACCCAGGACTGGAGGGTATGTATGAGTTATACACACTCACATTCAGTGGGCCCAGCCTCACTCTCTAGACACATGTATGGAGCGATATCACATCCTCTATTCAACGATGCCCACTTCACTAGTCGAGGCGCTGCCTCCGCTCAATACAAGTGCACGCGGGTCAGAAACTGGCGAATTCCAGCAGCGTACAATGCATGAGCTCGGTGGATTCAGGAGTCTGAAGTCACACAGAGTCCAGACTTATTGGTTTGGACCGGACAATCTCTTTAATGATTCAATGTGAAGAGAAAAGAAGAAATATGCAGCACTCACCGATATAGCTGAAAAACTGTGCGTCTTTATTTCACATAAATTCCATCAATAGATGTGTGGACATGCAGGACGTTAGAGGAATGCTAGGGGAGGAAAGTGCCAGACAACGGCCGTTTCGCGATTACTCGCTTCTACGGGTCCAGGTGAGTGGATTAGCTAAAGGTCATTCCCTTTATAGGATCACAGACCTTACTAATTAACATACATAACAAGTTGTGAAACAAACATTTACAAAAAAATATGTAGTAGTTATACAATATACAGAGTGCAAGATACTAGTAAAGAATAAATCTTTCCATATCGATTTACAAGATAATCTATATTTTTACAATATCATAGGAAGATTATAATCTAAATAACTTTACATACAATTTTTTATATTACATTTTTTATAAAAATACTGATAGATCGATCCGGTCATTTAGTCCCCAAGGACCTTGTGCGTCGCTTTCAGGATCCATTTTGCTTCTTGTTGCAATAAAGCTTTGTCATGGTTACCTCCTTGAGGTGGAAAATTGACCTTTTCAATCACTGAAAAACTCAAAATTTCTGGGTTAGCTTTATGCACATCTTGAATATGCTTAATTAATCGCAGTGAGCCCTTTCCTGATGTAATAGATCTATAGTGTTCACCAAAACGTATCGTAAGTGGTCTTATAGTTTTTCCAATATAAAAATAACCACATGGACAAAAAATAATATAAACCGCAAATTTAGTTTAACAAGAAATGTAGTTTTGTTACCTTATGTTCAATAGATCCAAAATGTATAGAATTCCCTGTCAGATGAAGATGACAGTATTTGCAGTGACCACATTTATAATTTCCTTTTATTGATAAATCTCGTAGCCAATTTTTTTTTGAGGGGGACGACGTAAATCACCTATATTATGTGCCCTTTTGTATGCAAATTGAGGAACTAATTTACCATCTGTGTGTAAGGTTTTTTCTGCATCAATGAGATGCCAGTGTTTTCTCACTACTGCACGTATTGCTCTATCCATTGCACTATGTTTGAAACAAAAATTAAATTTTTTTGTAGGTTTGACTACACTATTTAATTTTTTAGTCCTGTTGAACAGTGACAACATGCGCTTCACATTTTCACTTGGGGGAAACAATAGATTTTCTTGATGTCAAATTTAAAATAAAAAATGGCTCTTTAAAAACAGAAGTGTTTAGAAAAGAAACCGCAACAAATAATTACTTACATTATAAGAGCGCTCACCCATTACACACTAAAAAGGGACTTCCATACAGTCAAATGCTAAGAGTAAGAAAACTGAATAATGATGAAACCATTTTTAATGAACAAATTTCTGAGCTGAAACAACGTTTTTTGCAAAGGGGATACCCTATGACTTTATTAAATGAAGCATATGAAAGGGTAAAAAAATTTTCTCAGATGGATTTATTAAAGGAAAGGACTAAAAAATTAAATGTTATATAAAAAAAATTGAAAGTTATTTAGATTATAATCTTCCTATGATATTGTAAAAATACAGATTATCTTGTAAATCGTTATGGAAAGATTTATTCTTTACTAGTATCTTGCACTCTGTATATTGTATATCTACATATTTTTTTGTAAATGTTTGTTTCACAACTTGTTATGTATGTTAATTAGTAAGGTCTGTGATCCTATAAAGGGAATGACCTTTAGCTAATCCCCTCACCTGGACCCGTAGAAGCGAGTAATCGTGAAACGGCCGTTAACCGTCACTTCCCTCCCCTAGCATTCCTCTAACGTCCTGCATGTCCACACATCTATTGATGGAATTTATGTGAAATAAAGACGCACAGTTTTTCAGCTATATCGGTGAGTGCTGCATATTTCTACTTTTCGCTTCACATTGAAATATTCATGTTTTTCATGCAAGCACCTCCATTTTTTGACTGAATTGCCACAATACTTCAGATAAATAGCTCCGTCTGGTAATGTGGTGATTTGTGTGACCTAGTATGCCGTTCATCTGTTTGCTCTTTGCTGGGATCAATCCCTTTAATGATGCCTACCTCCTTTGACTCCCATAGAGTCCTTTAGGTTTCTTTCTGTAAATTTGGATGTCATGTAACAAGCTCAACCACGGCGGTCTATTGCCTCAATGTCCAGTTACCCACAGTTTTTGTGGTTGAATAAAGTTTTACAGAATATTAAAGAGGTTGACCAGGCTTGAGACTTAAGTTTGCAGTCACTCGATGTGACTGTAAACTTGGGAATCCGCGCGCTGTCTGGATTCTCCAATGCCGGGCACGGCAAGTATGCGATTTGGATACAAGCAGTCACAGGAAGACAAGACGTGTGTAGCCTCGTTCAATTCAAGTGAATTGAGAGTTGCCAGACATATCCAGTCAGGATGTGGCATAAGTATGCAAATCGCAACCTTGAGGTCAAATGATTGCCTGGGATCGGTACCAGAGAATCCTGCCAGTGCACAATGTGAGGAATTAGGCTATGTGCACACGTACCGGAACGCTCGCGGAAATTACCGCGAGAGTTCCGGAATTCCAGTCCGCGGGAATATCGCATTTTAAATTCCCGCAATTTTCCGGCGGAAAAACTAGCATTTTGCAAGCGTAATTAGCTTGCAAAATGCTAGCGTTTTCCAAGCGATCTGTAGCATCGCTTGGAGAACTGATTGACAGGTTGGTCACACTCGTCAAACATAGTGTTTGACGAGTGTGATCAACTTTTTACTATTGAGGCTGCCTATGCAGCATCAGTAGTAAAAGATAGAATGTAAAAAAAAAAAATAAAAAATGGTGTTATTCTTACCTTCTAACGTCCCGCGCATCCGTTCCCAGTAATCCTTTGCAAAAATGCTCGCAATGACGTCCGTTCTCGCGGGATCGCGATGTCTCGCGGTAATTCGCGATGATGTCGCGCGAAAGCCCGCGAGACTTCACGATCCCGCGAGAACGGACGTCATCGCGGGCATTTTCGCAAAGGATTACTGGGACCGGGAGCGTGGAGAGAGGAGGGAAGACTGCGCGGGACGTCGGAGGGTGAGAATAACAATATTTTTTATTTTAAATTCTATTTTTTACAGGGATATGGTACCCAAAGCCCGGAGGACAGTCTCCTCTCCTCCGGACCGTGGGTACCATCCGCAAATGTTCTGCTTACTTTCCGCATGGTGCGCACAGCCACATGCGGGAAGTAAGCGGAACAATGCATTCCTATGGGTGCGGGATCGCCGCGATTCCGCAAATTAATGAGCATGCTGCGGTTTTTACCGCGAAGCGATTCCGCTGCGGTAAAAACCGCAGCATTAGCACAGCATTGCGGAATCCCATAGGAATGCATGGGATGCTTATTTTTCGCGGCAAAATCACGCGGTTAAAACCGCCGCGGAAACGCGAAAAAAACGCCACGTGTGAATTCAGCCTTACAAGTCAACAGTCACAGAGCAACTGCAAACTTGTTCCACAAGTCTGGAGAACCCTTTTGAGTATACCATAAAACAGTCAAAGTTAACATAATTTTAAGATGTTGATGTAAGCATCAGGAAACATGAATACAAATGTATTTAATATCATGTATACATTACTAGCACTTGAGATTCTACACAAGCATAATAGTTTATTGATAAACTAATGTAAATTGGGAAAAAAACATCCCAAGATGAGCATGTAACCCCCGCATATAAGGAAAGCTGTATGGGGAAAAAGTTCAGGGTAGCAGAGGGAAAATAGACAAGGAAACAAAAAAGAGGATGGATGGGAATATCATCATGAGTAGGATGGATGATTCCAGCTCCGATAGCAACGTGGAATGGATTTTTAAGAGTTACATTTCGAGAGCATCTCTGAAGGACGTTAAGGGAACCAAAATGTAATATACCCGAATGGATCTTTAAGATACCATCATTCTAAAGCCTAATATATGGTTTTTTGATCAGTATGCTTTTTGTATACTTTGGTGGTGTTCCACCATGCTGTCATATTCAGATGGGTAGAGTATCTAAACAGAGGATGGTTCTCCAGAGTTCATGATCAAGAGAAGGGGGGGGGGGGGGGGGGGAGTTGCAATATACCAACAAAAAATACCAAATATACGTAAATAAACCAAATATACCATCAAAAAATCAGCACCTTTATGGCTAAACTGTTTGACACATGCAGAAATGTCAAGTGAAAATCCAGCAGCAACGCAGCTCTACAGCTCCTCAACACACCAAATATATACAAAAATCCTGGAACACATGTTGCTAATGAGCCCAAGAAATTTAACTGATCCAATGGTAGAATTAACTTGATCCAATAAATGAGTCTACGAGCACCTTAAAGGGAATGTACAATCAGAAAACACCACAAAAAACTGATCAATAAATAAGTTAAGTGTACATTTTGACAAGGTCTTTTCTTCATTTTCCTTCAATATACCGTATAAATCTGAATTAAAATACAAAAATGATGATCTTGCAATTGTCACACTGACCACTGAGGCCATTTCAGACAATTTTTTCCTGTATATTCAAAAAATACAGGGTGGGTCATTTATATGGATACACCTGGGTGGGCCATTAATAAAGTTGCATCCAAAATGGCCAACTTGACGATGGCTGCCATGGTCACCCCCCATCTTGATAAGTTTTCCTCCTCCTATATACTAATGTGCCACAAACGGTAAGTTGATATCACCAACCATTCCCATTTTATTTAGGTGTATCCATATAAATGGCCCACCCTGTAGTTCACTGCAGTTTACTTAGCAGAGGCAAGGTTACAGTGACAGGCAACACCTCTATGTATAGCTAATAACACAGGATTCACCAATCACAATAGCTCAGGTCACAGTTGACCCGGCTCTTCCTCTCACCATTGCCTTTGCACACGCTCATTAGATGATTCAATACAAATATAGTCTAAGTCAGTATCTTGCTGCTAATGTACATGTTAATTTCCTGAAACAAAGTATTTGTGTAAAAATTGCTAGATTTCTAATTTAAATGTTTAAATACAGATTGTGGTATTGAAAAAAACAGGAGAAAATAAACACTGCCAAAAAATGATAAAAAAAAAAAAAAACAAATTTAAATGATAGGTGGTCATCATCCGTGTAATCCATGTCTATATGATCTATTGAGTGACAGATGGGGGACCTTCACTGGAGCCTTCCCTCTTACCCTCATTGGAGAGCTAATAAGTAACATTTTTAGAATACTCGAGCGGTTGTTGTGGACGTTGGTGTGCATGAATATCATTAATGTGATACTGTATTTCCCCTGTCGAGTATATCTGGGCGGTTATGGCTTTCACCAATACAAATCAGTAACCGAAAGTGGCAAGACATCTCTAAGTAGCAAGAAAATGCACACAGACTTTGATCTACCCATGGACTAATATTTTTACAGCAGTTGCACAATTTAAACTTTGCGGTGACTATCCAAGCTAGTAAGTAAGGCATAAAGGAAGGTAACATAACCGGTATAATCAAAGTAATTGTGATCCTATTCAACCCCATAAAACGCTCTGATAATATAGACGAGGATCTAAGCTCAATTAATACAAATATACCTGACATAAAATAACATTATTAAGGTCAAGTCGTAGCCGCGAGGCATGTACAGGCTAATCTTAGTAAAAACATGTGCAAAATCTGTAAAAAAAATAAATAAATAAATAAATAAAATACACAGCGCCACATATGTAAAAGCCAAGGCTCATACTGATAATATATCAGCAGTGTATGTTAGTCTCTCCATATATCATTAGATGTGATTCTTGGCTCCATTTTTCACTCACATGGTATTAATCACTCACACACCTTTATCTGGAGTTGAAATAGCTGAAGTCCGACATACAACCAGTTTGGTAAACTATTCTCTCCCAAAATGTGGTCTTGCAAAAATTTATACATGCCACAACTTTTGCTTTTTTTTTAATCTAATAATTACATGTAAGGATATACAGCACAATTTAAGATGTGAGAACGATAATAAAACCATTAGACTGTTCACAGAAATAAGGAATAATAGATAATTTATTACTGAGTATTACTACACCGGGCTTGCAGTCATATCTATTAAAAAAATAGAAAAAGGAGAAGGGGCCGCTATAGTTAGTTCACAATTTCCTTTAACATTTTGTCACGATCCATTTTTGGATTTGTGGCAGATTTGGTTCCATGGAGTTAAACCTTTTTTTACTTGCTGGCCAGGGGGGTTAAATGTCAGTTCTTCCCCTGCTGGCAAGCTAGTGTAATTGCATTGCTGCTGGGTCAGCTGATGTGGGCGGTGACCACTTCCCACCATCCTTTAAAAGGACACCTGATACATCAGCTGACTGTCAGTGTTCGAGCAATCTGCAGTGACCAAGCTGGAGTAAGGAGCTCTCCGGGTGCAGTAGTGCTTCTGCTGAGTTCGCTAATCTCGTGCCTTTATCCTGCTGTGCGGTGTTTTGCAGCAGAGAAAAGCTAAGGGCCACGTCACACATAGCGACTCACCAGCGATCCCGACGATATGAACTTGTCAGGATCGCTGGTGTGTCGCTACATGATCGCCAGACAGGCAGCTTCACCAGCCCGCTGTTTACCTTGGATACGAGCTGAGAGCTTGCTAATCGCTGCTCTCCCGCCTGCCACATGCAGCGATGCTTGCTGGCCAGCGGGAGACCAACAATCCAAAAAAAGTCCAGGGCATTCGAGCACGATCAGCGATAGCCGGCAGGGGGACCGGTCGCTGATACCTGTCACACACAGCGATCTCGCTGGTGTGATCACTGTTGCCTCACAAAACTTGTGACTCAGCGGCGATCTCGCTAGTGAGATCGCTGTGTGTGGCGGAGGCTTTAGTGTTGTGTTTTTGTAACCTTGTCCCTTTGGTGTCCGTCACTTCCCCCCGTGTTTATTACCTGCAGAGGTGAGGCTAGTGCTCCTTGCCGGCCACTGCACTAGCAAGGGCAGTATTAGGTGACAAATAGGGACAAGGTATCCTGACAGCGGCGGGTGGGGGGGGGGGTTAGGTGGAGGACCAGCATAGGGCATTAGGGGAGTGCAGGGACAGGCTCAGGTTTGAGCTTAGGTGGTGACCATCCTTCATTCCCTATTGGTAGGGCCTTCCTCTCACCTATACCATCCACACTGTATGTGTATTTTGCAGCTAGCTGACTGACCACCCATTGGGTTGTGTCACACCGTGACACATTTTTGGTGATATTAAACATTCAAGTAAGCTGAATGTGATACAGAGTGAAGAATTAGCAGATGTTCATTGCAATAATCATGGGATCCAGGTTGTAATCGATTATAAAGATATGTCTCTTGACTAAGTAAAATAAAGGTCTCAGTCAGAAGTCTGTTTATTTCTCTTAGGCTACCTTCACGCAGGTCGTAATACTGGAGGCAGCGTAACTGGCTCTGCATGCAGCTGTGTGTGCCTGGCCGCAAGGCGGAGCTGCCTGTTCTTCACATGCACAAATATGTTCTGTAAATCGGACCAGATTAGCACAAGCTGCCATTTTTCTAATAGGGACCTGAAGTCCGTGTGCACATGGCCTTACTTTGGGTTCATATGTGATCCCTTTTCCACATACACTGAAAACATGTTTGTCTAAGTAAATATACCCTTATGATAAAAAAAAAATGGATGGACATCCATCATTGTTTTTAATTAGATTTTCACAAGTGTTTGGTCCTTATGTCAGTGTTTTGTCAGTTTTTTTCATATCAAAAAAATTACTACTGATGGAAGATTTTCTCAGGCTTCTCCTGTCACGGGGTTACCACGAGAGTGTGGAGCCAGAAGACCGCTGCTTCTGCTTGCTACTACTTCGGCGCTGAGAAGGAGCACTTCGCCTTCATTTTAATGGCTTTTAAGCCCTGTTCTGCCAGAGGGAATTATCAGCCATGTTGGAAATCTCTGTGCTTGCAGCTGTGCTCAGCTAGCCACTCCTTTCCCCATTATAATCTGGGCTCTGTTACTAATCCTTGTTAGAGTTAGCATTTGCTGCATGGCTAATGGTGGGAGAGGCGTTCGTATGAGGAGAGTTGGAGGAGTAATATGTGACTTTTGCTTGGTTTGTATGTGTGGTAATTCCCTATCCCTCTCTGTTTTGATTTATTCCCCTACCTCCACGCCACGCTGCATTCCTCTGTTATGTGAGTGAATATTTTGTAGGTCTGGAATTTTCTGTTAACCCTTCATGTTCCCTTGTTTGTCGGGTTGGTGTACTGCGGTGCACAGTGGTGCCCCTCTTCCCTGGGTGGAGGTAGAGCACAGACGGAGGGCTAACTCAGGAGATAAGGCAAGAATGGAGGCACCGGCCTTCTCACCTTCATAAGTATCCCGGGGAGTAGGGTGAGCTAGGGCGCCCCCTATAGATAGGGACAAGGAAGGAGCCCCTGGTCCCGGCTCACCCGACAGCTGTGTTATGACATCTAGCAGTCAGTCAGGTAGAAAGACAACAGTAGGATGCCATCCATTGCTGTCCCTATTTTTCACAGACACAGATTTGCTAACACAAGTTGATCCGTGACTCAGAACACAAACGTGTCTGTCAGGAAAAAAACAAAAACTGTACATATGAAAAGTCCCATTAGAATATTTTCCAAAGAGAAACATTTAAATTAATAAAGACATCTCTGGAGAGGGAACTTATCACCCTCACACTGAATATGTGGGATTAATTATAAATTGGTAAGTGACACTCCAACTTCCATTGATGTTGGGACCTGCTGCAGTGAAAAGGTAATTACAGCAGCAATTTGATCTGAGAACCAGCCACCAAGACCACTGTTTACTCAAAGGCAGAAAAGTGCACTTCTAACAAGAGCATCCACTGTTTAAAGCACTGATAGACTTCCAGGAGCTAGTGGTCAGTGATGAATTTTGGAGTTCGCATCAATCTAATACTTAGGGGAGAAATAGCCAAGGGACAAACAAAGCATTCCCTGACATGACCCCAAGGCCATTCTAATCCCTCCAACTTAATATTGCTCTGATGGATGACGCTATCCATGCCATGTTTAATTTCTATATAAAGATAAAATCACGATAGTGAACATGATGACACTATCTTCCGCTCGAGACCTCCATGGGTTAAGATATTCTGAAAGTTGAGGATTTAATACATTTTTAATAGACATAGGACATGCCACAACCAGCCCCCATATACGCACCCCAAGGGCTAGTATGCAGGCATAACCTTGAGCTAATAAAATTCAAAAGATTGGATTTCTGTCGTAATTCATTTCTATAAGACACAGTTCTCCGTGACAGTGTTCTATTTTCCAAATAAAATCTTGCTTACCTCCATAAAGATAAGAGCCAATCCTGCAACAGGTTTAGTACCTTTTTCATTATTCCTTTTTATTTTATGTAATTGTTTATACCATTATTGGTTTGATTATCTGTGTATTTTTTCTTTTATAAACACTGTCTACCTTTCCAAATTAAATATATAAAATATAATAGCTCCGTTCTTCTTGCTCTGTAAACCGCACCCATTTTTGCTAGTGTGATAGTATCGGGGTATATATATATATATATTATCCCTTTGTTGAAATTGGAGGTTTATATACCATTCGCTCACTGTGAGCTCCCCAATAACCGACATAGTAGCGGAAGGAGCCGCGGCCTTGTCCATCAATCGTCAGTCAATTGAGTAATTGTCCTGCCAATTGGAGGCAGCAGAGTTCCTTCGCATGACAAACTGGTGCTAACAGTAAGATCTGCGTGATCTCTCCGATGTTCTACCTGACAAACTGGTGGCAGCAGTGGGATCTGCGTTATTTATTCTGTGTAACCCTGATAACTATAATGGCTATAAGTTCAAATAGTGAAAAAACCAACATAGAACATAGTTGCATTTTCACCACTTTTGTAGTGTAGGTTTTGACAAATTTGTTGCACGCACTTGACCATGTCCTTTTCCACTAAGCTCTGTCCATTTTCCCAAAAATTGAAGGAGCCGATCGAAACTGGCGTAAAAATGTCAAAATATGCAATTTTTCTTCTAGGACTACAAGCTACGTACAAAATTTTGTGACATTTCAACCAGTATTAAACTCGTTAACTGGCATAACCTGCTTGATGAATTGGAATTTTGTGTCTGCATTTATCATTAAATAGTTTCTTTAATGAAATCAATAAACGGTATGGATTTGCTCCAGGGAACAAGACGTTCTGTGTGTCCGCTCTGTAATAGGTCTTCTGCAGATGATTATACTTTTGGTCAGTTGCTTCTCCATGCGCATATAGGATATCACAAAAGGCAGCACACTGACCAATGTCATCCTATGTGCTACTGAATGATTTTGCACATGTAACACACAGAAAGCATAGCCTCATCCATTCTACGAACCAGACAGGGTACAGAAGTTGCCTGCAATTATATCAACTGTTCTAATCCAAAATTGGCTCTAAAATTGCTCACATGCTCTGTCTAGAACAAAAGGCTACAATTGGGCAATGTGTGGTCCATTGCACACAGTAAGGGATGATTCATATGTCCGTTTTTTGTTTTTTTTTTTTACACATTGCGCTAGTACCTAGTATATTCTATGGGGTGGAGCACATCAGATTTATTTTGAGGATGGAGAGGTACGTGCAAAATAGTGAAGACAAGTCCGATAATGATCCCGGTCTCTGATCAAAAAACGCAAAACAAGTCTGTGGGTCCGTGAAAAAAAAATTGCAACGCACTTGGATGCCATCCGAGTACTGTCCTTTTTTTTTCCCCATTGGCTGCTGGATTGGAAAAGGTAGAAATACTTTGACTGTTTTTCTCGTACATGATGTCTGAATGAACCCTGACACACACACGAAGATAATGCTTTCCTAAACCTAAGGAAAGAATGACATCCTAAGCTAAGAATTATGAAATAGAAGTTTTAGTTGGTCAAAAAGTGCAAATAAAATGTAAGAATTTAAAATAAGACAACATAGGAGGCAAGAAAAACTAAATGAACACAACTTCCTAAAACTTTGTAACAAAGACCGACCTAAGACCAGAATCCCATACATTTTCCATTCCCTCTATTGAGAATATAGACTGCATTTTGCACTTTGCCCCCTGACTACAACATGCATCCAACATTACTCGTTATCCAGTACAGATTACCAGAGCATCAGTATAACCTATATATGAAATGTAAAGGTTTAGCTGAAGCAAATGTCACAATTTAATTAAGTGACTCCCCCTTTGGGCTTACCTCAGGGGGGAGAAATCCAACTTTGCCAGTTTCAATTTACATCCGCCTAGATTAAAAAAATATCGCTCCCGCTCTTAACCATTTTTATATAATCTACACACTAAAACCATACTATTCATTTTTCAAACTTTGCGCTTGTGTCATAAGTCCAGAGGTGAAACATGTTCATTAAAGAACCCTAAAAAAAAAAAAAAAAAAAAGTTCCAAGTGAATTGCCAAAACCAGCATAATTATGAAAATATTTAACACTGGGACCCACAGAAATCACATACTGAATATAGATCAAGGTGATGTCATTAAATACGGCCCGGCCAAAACGCACTAAAACTACTGCGCTCCCATGAATCTGGCTCACACCAGATGACAAAAAAACATGTGAAAATGAAAAAGGAACACCAATTATATTTTAGACATTTCATGTAATATATTTATCATAAATGTCTTAAGAAGGTTCTGAAAATGGACGTCCGCCTAGGGGACTTTTCACCGGCTCACCCAACCTGCTTATTTTCCCCGACAAATGATCCAAATTGGTCCACGTCCTTAAACACTTGCCACATTTTGGAGGAGTATTCAGGAAGTCTTAATCATGGAGGCTCAACTGCTAATTAAGGAGTAAAACCGCTTGAATGGATAGTTATGCCGGGTTAATGGTCTCGCTCCGTAATGTAAAACCTTATGCTAAGAAAAATAAATTTGAGGGTCGTTTTAACACTATCATATATAGACAATGTGGAAGTGGATCCAGCCGCTCACTGTGTCATTCTGTGCAATTGTATATTTAAACAATCTGACCAGGAAACAGAACATTAGGGTATGATCCAGAATAGACCACGATTTAGCCATTACACAGATTGATCAACTGTTCCTATGTGTACATGTACACCCTTGTTCCAACCAGAAAATAGAAAGCCAGAGTTTTAGCATGACTGAGGGGAAAGGTGGGGAGAAGGGATTCAAACAGTTTGTGCACTTGTGTACGAATTCCCTTGTTATGGAATTCGTATACTGTCTCTATACTCTTGCAGTATCCTTTAAATATTTAAAGGGGTTGTTTGCGTAAAGTTATATGTGGGTGAAATGCTACCAGTATCACAGATGTCCCCATCCACTGTCATCTCTTCCAGTCTCCATTTCGGCAGCTCTATATCAAACCCCGTGTTTGCAAGTACCGTGTATAAGCTGAGATTTTCAGCCCATTTTTTTTAGGCTGAAAGTCCCCCCCCTCTCGGCTTATACAAGGGTCATATACCTGGGGGTCGGCGGGGGAGGCGGAGTGGGGTGTCAGAGATCATACTTACCTGTCCTGCCGCGGTCTCTGCAGCCTCGCTTCTCCACTGTCTCTCCCTTCCTGTCTTCAGCGGTCACATGGTACCGATCATTACACTCATGAATATGCGCACATACAGTATCTGTATTATTCAAGGTTTGTTATCCTTTATTACATATCTAAATTAGGCCATATGCTTTTTACTGTTCTCATACAACATATTATATTATGTTTTATTCCAAGATCATAGTAACATACAGGGCTGTGGAGTCGGAGTCGTGGAGTCGGAGCTCATTTTGGTGTTGTCGGAGTTGGAGTCGGTATAAAATGGACCGACTCCTAAAATATATAATAAATTGGGTACAGTAATTCAATGCAGGATGTGCTGAATATTTTTTCACAGGAGTTTGGGAAAGTTATGAAAAGTCCTATAAATGGCTGTTATATTCCTGATCTAAGGCTACATTCACACACAGCGTTTTTCCTGTGTTTTTTGAGGATACGTTTTTCAGCTGCAAAAGCTGATCATCTTTTTAAAAAACTGCATCACCTGAAAGGTTTTTGAGCTCATAGATAATGTTTTCAATAGCAAAAGCAGATTAGAAATCTGCTCTATCTATCCATTTATCCATATCTGTCTATCCATATCGTATCTGTACCAAAAAGAATGAAAACCGGGTAGTACACCAATATATATTCTGTTCTATCTAAATATCTTGATTATTGGATCATAAAAATGATTAAATGTCTGAGGTTCACATTGTACTACAATAAATTTTTCACTTAAATATAAGCAATATGTATGGGAGTCGGAGTCGTGGAGTCGGAGGTTTGGCTTACCGACTCCACAGCCCTGGTAACATAGTTATTAAGGTTGAAGGAAGACTTTAAGTCCATCTAGTTCAACCCATATCCTATCCTAACTTGCCCTAAGGCCTCTTTCACACATCAGTTTTTCACCGTGAGGCGCAATCCGGCTTTTTTTTGTAACACCGGATCCGGCAAAATGCAATGCCGGATCCAGTTTTTCCCCATTGACTTGCATTAGCGCCGGATGGCATTGTGTTTCATCCGTTTTTTGCCGGATCCAGCTACTTGTCTCATTCCGACGTCAGGAAAAAACGGCTACTGTAACGTTTTTTGTCTCCGGCGAAAAAGCCGGAAGCGCTGGATCCGACGCTTCCGGCTTTTTGCCACAATGAAAGTCTATGGGCGCCGGATCCAGAAAAAGACGGATCCAGACACCGGATCCGTTTTTTTAAGTCTGCGCATGCTCAGATCCAATTGGCCAGCCCCCAGGAAACAGATATAACCTGCTAGACGGATCCGGCAGAAAAACGGATCCTTTTCTACAGTTCTCCAAAATTTACGCCTGATCCGTTTTTTCTAAAAATAGCCGGATCCTGCCTGACGGCAAAAAACTGATGTGTGAAAGTAGCCTTACATGTTGATCCAGAGGAAGGCAAAAAAAACCCATGTGGCAAACAGTAAGCTTCACATTGGGGAAAAAAATTCCTTCCCGACTCCACATACAGCAATCAGACTAGCTCTCTGGATCAACGCAATATTAAGGAAACTAGTGTATATACCCTGTAATATTATACTTTCCAAGAAAGGCATCCAGTCCCTTCTTAAATTTTAGTAGGGAATCACTCATTACAACATCATATGGCAGAGAGTTCCATAGTCTCACTGCTCTTACAGTAAAGAATCCGCGTCTGTGAGTATGCTTAAACCTTCTTTCCTCCAGACGTAGAGGATGCCCCCTTGTCCCCATCACAGGTCTAAGAGTAAAAAGATCATTAGAAAGGTCTTTGTATTGTCCCCACATATATTTATACATTGTAATAAGATCACCCCTAAGCCTTCGATTCTCCAAACTAAATAACCCCAAGTGTAATAACCTATCTTGGTATTGCAGACCCCCTAGTTCCCTAATAACCTTGGTCGCTCTTCTCTGCACCCGCTCCAGTTCAGCTATGTCTTTCTTATACACCGGAGACCAGAACTGTACACAGTATTCTAAGTGTGGTCGCACTAGTGACTTATATAGAGGTAAAATTATGTTCTCCTCCTGAGCATCTATGCCTCTTTTAATGCATCCCATTATTTTATTTGCCTTTGCAGCAGCTGCCTGACACTGGCCACTAAATGTGAGTTTGTCGTCCACCCATACACCCAGGTCTTCTTCAGTGACTGTTTTGCCCAGTGTTTTACAATTAAGCACATTAATTATACATCTTGTTCCTTCTACCCAAGTGCATGACCTTACATTTATCCCCATTAAAGCTCATTTGCCATTTATCAGCCCAAGCTTCTAGTTTACATAAATCCTCCTGTAATATAAAATTGTCCTCCTCTGTATTGATTACCATGCAGAATTTAGTGTCATCTGCAAATATTGAAATTCTACTCTCTATGCCCCCTACAAGGTCATTAATATATTAAAAAGCGGGCCCAAAACTGACCCCTGGGGTACCCCACTGCTAACCGTGACCCAGTCTGAGTGTGCTCCATTAATAACCACCCTTTGTTTCCTATCCCTGAGCCAGCTCTTAACCCACTTACACACATTTTCCCCTAACCCCATTGTTCTCATTTTATGTATCAACCTTTTGTGTGGCACCGTATCAAAAGCTTTTGAAAAGTCCATGTACACCACGTCCACTGCATTCCCTTGGTCCAGTCCGGAACTTACCTCTTCATAAAAGCTTATCAGATTAGTCTGACAGGAACGGTCCCTTGTAAACCCATGTTGATATTGGGTCATGAGGTTATTCTTCTCCAGATACTCCAGTATAGTATCTCTTAGAAAACCCTCCAGGATTTTACCCACAGTTGAGGATAAACTTACTGGCCTATAATTTCCAAGTTCAGTTTTTGTCCCCTTTTTGAATATTGGCACCACATTTGCTATACGCCAGTCCTGTGGTAGAGACCGTTATTATGGAATCTTTTTAAAGATTAAAAATAATGGTCTATTAATTAAAATGCAATTTTTTCATGGGACAACCCTTTTAAGTTTGTTTCCATTATATTTGATAAGTTAAAACCTTCCTCACTTGTAGAATTTTTTAAATAAATATC
Source organism: Dendrobates tinctorius (assembly GCF_039654945.1). Lineage (NCBI taxonomy): Eukaryota > Metazoa > Chordata > Amphibia > Anura > Dendrobatidae > Dendrobates > Dendrobates tinctorius. The sequence continues at coordinate 8,766,135 of NW_027361832.1, forward strand.
AAATTCGGGTGGCGATTTTATTCAAGTTTTTAATTTTGTCCCTCTGTGATTGGAGTTTGACATCCCTGCTATAAGCCATTTTTCCTATAGAAATCCCAACAGCCTTTGTGCGCAGAATGTAAGAAACACCAAGTAACTGTTCACAAAGGATAGTACCATGAACTAGAAAATTCTCCAACAGCCAGGTTCATCCTAAATGTTGCTGCTTTGAATGCCTATTGCTTATAGTCCAATTTTACAAATAACTAGGAGGTAATAAGAAATATGTCAGCAGGGTTGTGCCATGTAATCTGACAGCAGCTTGAGGTATGACCAAAGACCCTGATTCTAGGGATGTATCACTTAGTTAACTGGGTGCAGTAGTTCTCATACAATCACAGTTTTCTCTGTTGCAGATTTAGCAAAGCTCATAATGTTGTACCCCACATCACAGATTGTTGATAATGAGTACTGGGAGTGGGACTGGACTACGAGGAAAAAGTCCAGTTGTCTTGTAGTAATAATCTCCTGCTGATAAAACACTCCATAATATTGGTATAAAAGCTTTGATGAATCCAGACCTGTATATTGACAGAAAACTGCAAACCAGTGGTGGGGATGTAGATGGACATGAAGGTAAGGAAACACTTGGTTCTCTATTGATGATCTCCAGCTGATAAATATTATTGAAACAGCGAAACACAGCCCAGTAAGAAACATCACTGGAATCAGGATCTCTACTCCTATATTATGGTGCTCTCAGATTACATAGCAAAAACCTAGTGAAAGAAGCCCTTCAATAGAAATCATTAAAATGTAGAAAAGGGGTCTAGCAATAAGACGCATATTCATTTCACAGAAAAAGTGGGTGGCATTGGCAATAATCGATATGCCATTCTGTAACCGTACCTCAAAATACCGTAACTGGAAAGAGGAAAGTAAACACTAAAAATATTAAAAACTTGCCAATGTTTGGATTCAACAGTTTATTAGAAAGATGCCAACTTCTCACCTCGTAAATGACTTACTTCCCTTACATAAAAAAAATGGTTAAACCATGTTTACTTATCAAACACCCCAAGCTAAGCTCGTTATATATATGCATTCTTGTAATCTGCTGTCACTCGTTCTGTAATAACCAAAACACCATATCCATCTGCACCTGCAAACACAACAAGAACCGCAGGAGTAATAACCACAGGAAACTTGGGAGAGCTGACGCACTAAACCACAGTGAAAAATGACAAAGTAAGAACACAAATAAAAACAAAGCCAGACCTTTGGGCCTGAATATTCAGGTGTTATCAAGGTCTCCCCCAAAGGACCGCAGTAGGACACAGATGTAAGAGGTAGCGCTCCTTGACGGGCTTTTGGCATGGTTTTATTTAAACTAATGAGAATGAAGAATAAGCTGTGACTCTTGAACAAATTTTATGACCAGATGTGAAAGATTGAGAAGCGAAAAGAAAAAAAAAAAAAAGGAGAATATAAAAAAAAAACAAAAAAAAAAACCTTTTCCTTCTGTCTCTTGCCACAACATGTCGACCTCTAGCTTTCCCGGCTCTCCCAGCTGAACAGTAAATAGAAGCAGGATTTTCAGAGCTACCTTAAGCGTGCTGGAAACCTAGCTAACGGACTATTTGAAAGATTTATTTTTTTTTTTCGTTTTTATTGGAGCAATCACTAACATTCTATGCGGATGTTGTTAAAAATGAGCTTTTCAGGCCACAAAAAGTCCAGCTTAAGCTCATTTGTAAGAGCGATGAAGGATTTTAAATGTTGTTTTTAACACATGGGGCTGTAATTGAGCGTGAGAAAACCAATGTCCCACCAAAAGATCAAATCGTGGTGAGAAGATGTACAAAATGTTAAAAATTATTTAATAGGACTAACAAACTTATGGAGTGGAAAAAAATAATTCTGAGATGTATCACACGTGTTCAGAAGTGAGCCGCTATGAGCCACACATGGACTGAACGTGCCGTAGAGTAAAACAAATATCTTCTTGATAGCTACCTGGTGATCGCAATCAAAATAAGGGGAAAAGACACATCCCCACCATTAAATCTGGATACGGATGGACCTGTCAATGTGGAGTTTCATTGTTCACAGATAATGACAGATTTATTGCTCATTTTTCTTTAAAAGAAAATTACGGTCCATATATAAGTCTGTAAGTATCCGATGTGTGCTACATCGTGCACCCCAATTAATTAGTTCAAGTTGTGAAAAGAGGGATTTTGGGTTCTTACCGTAAAATCTCTTTCTTGGAGCCTTCATTGAGGGACACAGATTACCATGGGTGTATGCTGCTGCTGCTAGGAGGCTGACACTATGCAAAACAAGAAAATTAGCTCCTCCCCGGCAGTATACACCCACCAACAGGCACCAAGTACCTCAGTTGGTGAGAAAGCAGTAGGAGAAGCAACCAAAAACTATGAACATATGCACCAACCCAACAAGGTACTCGAAGACCCAACACGGTACAACTTAGGGAGGGTGCTGTGTCCCCCAATGAAGGCTCCAAGAAAGAGATTTTACGGTAAGAACCCAAAATCCCTCTTTATCGCCTTATTGGGGGACACAGATTACCATGGGACGTTCCAAAGCAGTCCCGAGGGTGGGAACAGCCATAAAGGAACGAAAGAAGGAAGGGCTTAGGTCGGCCGATGTGCGACCGCCGCCTGCAGAACCTTCCTACCAAGAGCTGCATCGGACGAGGCCTGGGTATGAACCCTGTAGAACCTCGCAAAAGTGTGCAAAGACGACCAGGTCGCAGCTCTGCAAAGTTGCAAGGCCGAAGTCTGGTGTCGCACAGCCCAAGAAGCCCCTACAGCCCGGGTGGAGTGGGCTCTCACTCCCAGAGGGGGCCGTTTTTCCTGAAGTCGGTAGGCTTCCAGGATGGTAGTACGAATTCAGCGAGCAATTGTGGATTTGGACGCCGGAAGCCCTTTCCGGCGACCTTCAGAGATGACAAGCAGAGAGACCCGCAAGGCTCTCACTACGTCCAGTTTGTGGAGCGACTTTTCCAGAGGATGAGCTGGCGCAGGACAAAACGATGGAAGAACGATATCTTCGTTAATGTGAAAGGGGGATACCTTTGGAAGGAAGGAAGGAAGGAACTGGCCTGAAAACGACCTTATCTTGGTGAAGGATAAGGTACAGGGAACGACAGGATAAAGCCACCAGCTCAGAAACTCTCCTGATGGATGTAATGGTGATTAGAAAAGCCACCTTCCATGAAAGAAGGGACAGAGGAATGTCCTGGATTGGTTCGAACGGCGCCTTTTGGAGCGCGCCAAGAACGAGATTGAGATCCCACGGATCTATCGGAGAATGATGAGGGGGAGCCACATGGGTGACTCCTTGGAGAAAGGTCTTCATCTGCGGTAAAGAAGCCAGATCCTTCTGGAAGCGGATTGCCAGGGCAGACACCTGGCCTTTGAGGGTACTGAGGGACAGGCCCGCATCCAAACCGGATTGGAGGAAACCAAGTATGGATGGAATGGAGAATGACAACGGAAAAAGATAGTTATCGCACCAACAGAAAAACGCCTTACAGTACCTTTGGTAAATGCGGGAGGAGGCTGGCTTCCTAGCCTTGATCATGGTTTGAATGACACGGCTGGAAAACCCTGATTCTCTCAGAATTGCGGCCTCAACGGCCATGCCGTTAAACTCAGGCTGAGAATTCTGGTGGTAAAGGGGGCCTTGTGAGAGAAGATCTGGACGGTCTGGAAGCCTCCAGGGGACGTCCGCAAGCATGTTCACCAACTCCGCGTACCAAGGACGTCTCGGCCAGTCTGGAACCACTAGGATGCCCTCTGACTTTATCTTTTTGACCACTCTTGGGATTAGGGCAAGGGGGGGAAATAGGTAGGGCAGTTGGAACTGGGACCACGGAATTACTAGGGCGTCGCAACCGACGGCTAGAGGATCCCTGGACCAGGCTACAAAGTGAGGAACTTTGTTGTTCATCCAAGATGCCATGAGATCGACGTCCGGGGTGCCCCAACGCTGGCATATCTGACTGAAGACTGTGGGATGAAGGGACCATTCGCCTGATGCTAGACCCTGGCGACTTAAGAAGTCGGCTGCCCAAGTTTCCACCCCTGGAATGTGGACGGCGGAGATCGCCGGAACCTGACGCTCTTCCCAACGCAGTATCTTCACCACTTCTGACATTACCTGCCTGCTGTGAGTACCGCCCTGGTGGTTTATGTACGCCACGGCCGTGGCATTGTCTGACTGAATGCGGACTGGTTTGCCTACGAGGAGATGCTGCCAACGAAGGAAAGCATGGAAGATTGCACCGATTTCCAGAAGGTTGATGGGCAGAAGCGTCTCCTGGGCGTTCCAGCGCCCTTAGGCCGTTTTCTGATGGTAAACTGCCCACCAACCTAGGAGTCTGGCATCAGTGGTGATGACCTGCCACTGAGGCGCAATAAAAGATCTTCCGTGGAGATCCGACGCCGGCAATGTTCACCAAGTCAGCGACTGTGACTCTGAGTGGAAGGAGAATGGGGCGGTCCAGAGAAAACGAGGTCTTGTCCCAGACTGACAGAAGGAACAGTTGGAGAGGGCGAGAGTGGAATTGTGCAAAGGGCACTGCTTCCATGGAAGCTATCATTTTTCCCTAGGACCCTCATGCAGGACCGAAGGGACATGATCGAGCCTTTTAGGGACTGGATCCCCTTGCAAAGGTATGAAAACTTGTCCCTCGGTAGAAAAACCCGGGCTAGATTCGTGTCAAATTCCATGCCCAATAAGGTCAGACGCTGGGTAGGGCGCAGGATGGACTTCTCCTTGTCGACTATCCATCCGAGGCGTCCGATGGCATCCAGGGTTATCTGAAGACTCCGGAGACATTCTTGGAGGGACGAGCCCTTGATTAGGAGATCGTCCAGGTAAGGAATGATAAGAATCCCCCTGGATCGAAGGATGGCCATGACTGATACCATCACCTTCGTAAAGACGCGGGGAGCGGAGGCTAGGCCGAAGGGAAGGGCCGTGAACTGGTAGTGATTGTCCTGAATCGCAAAGCGGAGATATCTCTGATGTTGCAAACAAATAGGGATGTGAAGGTAGGCATCCTGTATGTCCACAGAGCAGAGAAACTCTCCGGGTTCCATTGAGGCCATTACCGAACGCAGAGACTCCATCTTGAAGTGGAGGACTCTCACGTGGCGGTTGAGCAACTCGAGGTCCAAAATTGGACGAAGGGAGCCGTCCTTTTTCGGGACTACGAAGATATTCGAGTAGAACCCTGAAAACCGTTCGTTTGCAGGAACGGGAACGATGACCCCGGCGGAAAGGAGGGAGGAGACGGCCTGAAGGAACCCTGGAATCTGGGACCGCTGTCTTGGGGATCGAGACAGGAAGAAGCGACTGTTGGGGGGGGGGGGAAGAAAATTCGATTTTGTATCCGGATGTGATGATTTCCCTGACCCAAGCGTCATCGACAACGGATAGCCATGCGTCCTTGAAAAAGGAAAGTCTGCCTCCCACCCTGGAAAGAATTCCAGGTGGGGGTGCCCCGTCACTTAGACGAAAATCTGCCGGATCGGGAGCCTGAGGACCTGGAGGGCTGACCTCTGGATTTCCAGTGGGGAGCGGGCTTATAAGAAGGCTTTCTCCGGTCTCTGGAAGCAGAGTGTCGGTCCTGCTGGGATGAGCCTTCTGCGGGAGAGAAGGGGCGAAAGGACCTAAACGGCTGAGAAGCCTTCCTGTTAAAGAACCTCTTAGGACGGGACTGAGGAAGGGAAGTACTCTTCCCACCAGTGGCATCTGAGATTATCTGATCTAGCTTGGCGCCAAAGAGCCTAGAGCCATGAAACGCCAGGTCGGTGAGCGACTTTTTTGAGATGGTGTCCGCATTCCACGACTTCAACCAAAGCATGCGGCCTATGGCTACTATGTTGCTGTTAGCTCTTGCTACGCACCCAGCCGCGTCCAAGGAGGCGGCCAAAAGGTATTTGCCCACATGATTAATTTGGTCTGCTAAATCTGCCAGCTCGTCCTGAGGAGCTGCCGCTGAAATGCCTTTACGCAGAATTTTTGCCCAAGCCGAAATGACCTTCGCCACCCAAGCAGAGGCAAAGATAGGACAGAGGGAGGCGCAGGATGCCTCAAAAATTGACTTAGCCAATGACTCTATTTGCCTGTTTGTTGGATCTTTAAGAGAAGCTCCGCGCGGAAGGGAAAGAACCGTCTTAGAGGAAATCCGAAAAACTGGTGGATCTACCTCAGGAGCTTTGGTCCATTTCGTGACTAGATCCGCATCGAAGGGATATAGTATATCTAAGTACTTGCGTCCTGAAAAACGTTTCTCAGGATGTTGCCAATGATTGGCTAAGGAAGTGTCAAACTCTTTGTGATTAGGAAAGGTTCGAGATGGGGGCCTCGCTTTCTTAAAACAGAGCATTCCTGAGGGGGTGCCTTATCTTCCTTTATCTTGAGAGTTTGGAATATAGCCGATATGAGACTACCATATCCCGAGTTCTAGCTATGTTGTCCGCTTCTGAGTCAGATCCAGATTGGGAATCATCATCTGACCTAGGATCGTCTGTTGAGGATGGAGACGAAGAGCGTAGCCTGGGAGAAGCGGAGGGACCCTGCGAACTGGAGGAAGAGCCAGACAGGACCCGCTTCCTAGAGCCCCTACCCGGCTTGTCCGTCTGAGGGTCACGGTCAGGTGCTGGCAACTAACCATGAGAGGCGGTCGGCGCACAGGTGGCTTCAGATAGCTGGGGTAACCGCTCTAAGACCTGGACCAGAGATTGAGACACTTTTGTCAGATCGGAAACCGACTGGGACATCGCCACGGCCCACTCAGGGGGTGGGGTACTCTCAATCCAGGGCTCGGAGTGCTCCTGAGGGGTAGACATGGAGGAAGGGCTGCAGGACGGACAGAAGGGAGACGACTGGCCTGATGCCCACTTCTTTTTACAGCACGCGCAGGCGTAGGGAATAGCGGTGGGTCTAGAGCAGAGAGCCCCTGCAGGGTTGGGCATATGTCAAAGCGGTAGAAACCCTGCCTGATGTGGAACTGCGGAGGGGAGCTAATTCTAGCGTCAGCTGAAGCAGCGCTGTGCCTACTGAGGTTCATATGCATTAGAAAAAAGAACCAGCGTTGTGTCTCCCAGGAAGAAATCTTAAGAGGGAGAAAGATCTCCAGCAAGGGCAGGAAGAGACGCTAGCGGTGGGCGGGGCTTAATCGCCAAGCCCTGATTGGAAGAGGACCGAGGAGGGGGCGCGGTAAATGTCCTACTGACAGGGCTGAAGTGAAAGCAGCCCTGTGATAGGCTGTAACAGAGCGCGAAGAAAGCGCGCGCGCAGGGAGAGGGGATAAGCTTCCTTAACTTTTTTTTTTGCAAGTGAAAGTGCTTCCTCTTCCCTAACAAGCGACGGCGCGCCCAGAGCAAAGAAGCCACAGGGACAGGACCCACAGAGACAGGGAGGCTACAGGGATAGGAAAGTCACAGGGACAGGGCAGCCACCGGGTAGGATGCTGCCTGTGGAGGCCACCGCTGGACCCCCCCAATGATAAGCGCGCGTCTGACAGCGCTTGGTGGAGGAAAATTGGTGGGAAATTCAAAAAGGAGAAGAGGTACTGATCCTGATTGTTGCAGGGGTATTTTAAAACAGCGCAGTACTGGCTGTAACGGCTGCAGGGCTGATGGGTCGGCTAGAGTCCATATTTGAGAGTGGGGCTGGAGGGGACATCCGGATCCGCTTACCTGACGTCCGTGAGGAGCATGACCGCAGGGGCCCACGATAGCCAGCGGGCCGCTGGGAGAAACGATCCTCAGTACCCGCACTCTGTCCGTATGGTGCAGAAGACGGCTCCAACTCATGCTGGTAGGGGAAACGTCACCGCTGGCGACCGCCGTCTTCCTCTCAGTCCTGTCCCGGGAGAGGGGTGAGTAGGTTACTCTGCTAGGACCGGCCACCATTATAAGCCCATAGCACCCGAGGGTGATAGGGAAAGGTCCTGCCAGCGGTCCTGAGAGTTGCGATGTGGGTACTACCACACTGCTAGCTCAGCCGCCTGAAAAGGAAAAGCAGGATGAACTCACATCCCGTTTCTTGATGCTGTATCTGAAAAATAAAGTGAAAACATTAATAAACACAACTAAAAACCTGAAAGGAAAAAAGGCTTCATAAAATGCGGATCTGGGGAGATCCCGGTCCGCCTCCTACAGACACTAAGCACAAACTGAGGTACTTGGTGCCTGTCAGTGGGTGTATACTGCCGGGGAGGAGCTAATTTTCTTGTTTTGCATAGTGTCAGCCTCCTAGCAGCAGCAGCATACACCCATGGTAATCTGTGTCCCCCAATAAGGCGATAAATAAAGGTCCCCAATAATGGTCAGAATTGCACCACAATATGTTGTAGCGTTGTGGTCCAAAGTAGGTCAACTAATACATGACGTAAACATTTGCAGCTTTTTACACTGTCTATCCTAAATTCTTACGCAGTTATCTATTCTCAAATCTTTACAATACAGTGTGAAGAAAATGAAAATTTGTTAACCTTTTCTTTTTGTGAGGAAAAACTAACAAATATTCAGGATTATGGGATGATCACAGCAAAGTACTGGAAATGTATTAAATGTATTTGTAGAAAATCTATAAAATGAAGGCCTAATATAATCTAAAATCACATCTTGCAATTACACTCTCAGCTGAGTGCCAATTTTTAAGTATTCTTGCACTTACGGTAAATCAATTTACTACACCAACATGTAATATCAAGTTAAAACAAAAAAAAAAAACAACCTTTGAAATACTGGATATACAAAAAAATAGTGGAATAGTGAAAAAAAATTAATTATTGCGTTTTCTTTCCTTAGGGTAGGTGGAGATGAGTATGTTGTTCTATAGGGCTGAGCACGTCTGATTTTTATCCTTAGAAATTATGCAGAAGGGGGAAAACAAAAAAAATTAAAAAATTGTTGCATGCCAAATTTTCTTCCAATATTCAGATCACAGTTGGCCATGCACCTCAGTATGTGAGAGGGAACCATTGGACAGCACTTGGATTACATCCGAGAGCAGTTCGATTTCCACGGACTGACGTAATGGAGAAGATGGAGAGAATCAGATCACGCTATGATCAGAGTCTGATGAGTGTAATTTGCATAATCGACAAGATTCTTTCAGATTAGAGAAAATACAGTTCCCTGCACCTACAAATTAATGCTCGGGGACAATTTAGGATTGTTTTGTTATTCCCTGAGACCCCCCTACCACCACCACTCCTACTCACCATTGTAAAGCAATATGCAGTTTGAGGAGTTCTAGTGAGTGAATGTGCTCTTCAAAGTCCATGAGAAATCACTTAAAACACTTAAAAGGCTTTTTCTTTTGAAAATCCACTTTTCAGTTTGTATGTCGGGGTGTTATTTTTTTCCCCACTGTGCATCTTTAACCCCTTCATGACCCAGCCTATTTTGACCTTAATGACCAGGCCATTTTTGGCATTTCTGACCAGTGTCCCTTTATGAGGTAATAACTTAGGAACGCTTCAACGCATCCTAGCGATTCTGAGACTGTTTTTTCGTGACATATTGGGCTTCATGTTAGTGGTAAATTGAGGTCGATAATTTTTGCGTTTATTTGTGAAAAAAATGGAAATTTGGCGAACATTTAGAAAATTTCACAATTTTCATATTTTGAATTTTTATTCTGTTAAACCAGAGTTATGTGACACAAAACAGTTAATAAATAACATTTGCCACATGTCTACTTTACATCAGCACAATTTTGTAAACAAAATTTTTTTTCGTTAGGATGTTATAAGGGTTAAAAGTGGACCAGCGATATCTTATCTTTACAACAAAACTTACAAAACCATTTTTTTTTTTTTTTTAGGGACCACCTCACATTTGAAGTCACTTTGAGGGGTCTATATAGCAGAAAATACCCAAAAGTGACACCATTCTAAAAACTGCACCCCTCAAGCTACTCAAAACTACATTCAAGAAGATTAATCCTTCAGGTACTTCACAGGGACTAAAGCAACATGGAAGGAAAAAATGGACATTTTAATTTTTCCAACAAAAATTTTCTTTTAGCATCATTTTTTTCATTTTCACATGGGTAATAGGATAAAATGGATTCTAGAATTTGCTGGGCAATTTCTTCTGAGTACACCGATACCTCATATGTGGTTATAAACCACTGTTTGGGCACACAGCAGGGCTCAAAAGGGAAGGAGCGCCATTTGACTTTTTGAATGAAAAATTACATCTAATCGTTAGCGGACACCATGTCGTGTTAGGAGAGCCCATGTGTGCCTAAACATTGGAGCTCCCCCACAAATGACCCCATTTTGGAAACTAGACCCCCTAAGGAACTTATCTAGATGCATAGTGAGCACTTTGAACCCCCAGGTGCTTCACAAATTGATTTTTTTTTTTTTTTTTTTTTTTTAAATGAAGTACTTTTTTTCCCAAAAACTTTTAGCATCATTTTTTTCATTTTCACATGGGCAACAGGGTAAAATGGATGCTAAAATTTGTTTGGCAATTTCTCCTGAGTACACCGATACCTCATATGTGGTCATAAGCCACTGTTAGGGCACACGGCAGGGTCCAGAAGGGAAGGAGCGCTATATGACTTTTTGAATGGAAAATTAGCTCCAATCGTTAGCGGACACCATCTCGCGTTTGGAGAGCCCCTGTGTGCCTAAACATTGGAGCACCCCCACAAGTAACCCCATTTTGGAAACTAGACCCCCCGAAAGAACTTATCTAGATGTGTGATGACCACTTTGAACTCCCAAGTGCTTCACAGAAGATTATAACGCAGAGCAGAGGAAAAAAAAAAAATTTCCTCAAAAATGATTTTTTTAGCCCGCTATTTTTTTTATTTTCACAAGGCTAACAGGAGAAATTGAACCCCAAAAGTTGTTGCCAAGTTTGTCCTCAGTATGCTCGTACCCCATATGTGGGGGTAAACCACTGTTTGGGCGCAGGGCAGGGCTCAGAAGGGAAGGAGCGCCATTTGACTTTTTGAATGGAAAATTAGCTCTAATCGTTAGCGGACACCATGTCGTGTTTGGAGAGCCCGAGTGCCTAAACTTTGGAGCTCCCCCACAAATGCCCCCAGTATGGAAACTAGACCCCCCCAAGGAACTTATCTAGATGCATAGTGAGCACTTTGAACCCTCAGGTGCTTCACAGAAGTTTATAACGCAGAGCCGTGAAAATAAAAATATTTTTTTTCTTCAAAAAATGATTTTTTAGCCCACAATTTTTTATTTTCACAATGGAAACAGGAGAGATTGGACCCCAAAAGTTGTTGTCCAGTTTGTCACGAGTACGCTGGTACCCCATATGTGGGGGGAAACCACTGTTTGGGCACACGTCGGGGCTTGGAAGGGAAGTAGTGACGTTTTAAAATGCCGACTTCATAAAATGGTCTGCAGGCGTCATGTTACATTTGCAGAGCCCCTGATGTGCATAAACAGTAGAAACCCCCCACAAGTGACCCCATTTTGGAAACTAGACCCCCCAATGAACTTATCTAGATGTCTGGTGAGCACTTCGAACCCCCAAGTGCTTCACAGAAGTTTATAACGCAGAGCCATGAAAATATTTTTTTTCCACAAAAATAATTTTAGCCGCCAATTTTTTATTTTCCCAAGGGTAACAGGAGAAATTAGACTCCAAAAGATGTTGTGCAATTTTTCCTGAGTACGCCGATGCCCCATATGTGGGGGTAAACCACTGTTTGGGCACACGTCGGGGGCTCGGAATGGAGGGAGCACTGTGACTTTTTAAACGCAAAATTGGCTGGAATAAATGGTGGCGCCATGTCGCGTTTGGAGACCCCCTGATGTGCCTAAACAGTGGAAACCCCTCAATTCTAACTCCAACCCTAACCCCAACACACCCCTAACCCACCCCTAACCCTAATCCCAAATCTAACCCCAATTCCAGCCCTAACCCCAATTCCAGCCCTAACCCCAATTCCAGCCCTAACCCCAATTCCAGCCCTAACCCCAATTCCAGCCCTAACCCCAATTCCAGCCCTAACCCCAATTCCAGCCCTAACCCCAATTCCAGCCCTAACCCTAATTCCAGCCCTAACCCTAATTCCAGCCCTAACCCTAATTCCAGCCCTAACCCTAATTCCAGCCCTAACCCTAATTCCAACCCTAATCCTAACCCTAATTCCAACCCTAATCCTAACCCTAATTCCAACCCTAATCCTAACCCTAATTCCAACCCTAATCCTAACCCTAATTCCAGCCCTAACCCTAATTCCAGCCCTAACCCTAATTCCATCCCTAACCCTAATTCCAACCCTAACCCTAATCCCAACCCACCCCTAACCTTAACCCTAATTCCAACCCTAACCCTAATTCCAACCCTAACCCTAATCCCAACCCACCCCTAACCTTAACCCTAATTCCAACCCTAACCCTAATCCCAACCCACCCCTAACCTTAACCCTAATTCCAGCCCTAACCCTAATTCCAGCCCTAACCCTAATTCCAGCCCTAACCCTAATTCCAGCCCTAACCCTAATTCCAGCCCTAACCCTAATTCCAGCCCTAACCCTAATTCCAGCCCTAACCCTAATTCCAGCCCTAACCCTAATTCCAGCCCTAACCCTAATTCCAGCCCTAACCCTAATTCCAGCCCTAACCCTAATTCCAGCCCTAACCCTAATTCCAGCCCTAACCCTAATTCCAGCCCTAACCCTAATTCCAGCCCTAACCCTAATTCCAGCCCTAACCCTAATTCCAGCCCTAACCCTAATTCCAGCCCTAACCCTAATTCCAGCCCTAACCCTAATTCCAGCCCTAACCCTAATTCCAGCCCTAACCCTAATTCCAGCCCTAACCCTAATTCCAGCCCTAACCCTAATTCCAGCCCTAACCCTAATTCCAGCCCTAACCCTAATTCCAGCCCTAACCCTAATTCCAGCCCTAACCCTAATTCCAGCCCTAACCCTAATTCCAGCCCTAACCCTAATTCCAGCCCTAACCCTAATTCCAGCCCTAACCCTAATTCCAGCCCTAATGGAAAAATAAAAATATTTTCTTTATTTTATTATATGTCCCTATCTATGGGGGTGATAAAGGGGGGGTTTATTTACTTTTTTTTTTTATTTTGATCCCTGTGAGAGTTTCTCACAGTGATCAAAATAAATGAATGAATCTGCAGCCGGCGCACAGCGCATGCGCCCGCCATTTTCCAAGATGGTGGCGCCCATGACGCAGGACACCAGGACGGCCATAGGGACAGGAGGTATCGGGGCCGGTGGGGGGGGGGAAATCAGAAGGCTGGGGGGGGGGGCAGAGGGAAGGGGGAGGGGACCTGATGATGACTGCGGCGTCCAATCGCTGCCGTCAGTCGGCGGCGGCAGCCGATCAGCGCCATCAGTTGGTGGGTGAGGAGTCTGATTGCTGTCTCCAGCCATGGCCGATGCCATGCAGGAGGGACGGCGGGACGTGACAGGTACCGGGGAGGGTGAGGGGGGGGACCGTAGGGAAGGGGAGGGGGGGCAGATCGTGACAGCAGCAGCCCATCGCTGCTGTCAGTCCGTGGCGGGGGCCTATCGCCCACGCCAGCCGGTGTGGCGGGGGTTAAATTAGTGTCTCTAGCCATGGGCGATGCTATTGCAGCATTGGCCATGGACCGATTGTAATATTTCACCAAATTTAATTGGTGAAATATTACAATCGTACTGCGCATGCGCCCGTCATTTTCAAATATGGCGGCCCCCATGAATGAGGGACGGTGGGACGTGACAGGTACCAGGGAGGGTGAGGGGGGGTCAGACTGCGGGGGGGGATCGTAGGGAAGGGGAGGGGGGTAGATCGTGACAGCAGTGGCCCATCGCTGCTGTCAGTCCGTGGCGGGGGCCGATCGCCCCCACCAGCCGGTGTGGGGGGGCTTAAATTAGTGTCTCCAGACATGTCCGATGCTACTGCAGCATTGGCTATGGCTGGATTGTAATATTTCATCAAATTTCATTGATGAAATATGACTATAGCTCTGATTGGCTGTTGAAAGTGAAACAGCCAATCAGAGCGATCGTAGCCACGTGGGGGCTAAGCCACCCCCCCCCCCCCCCGGTGGAGCATAAAGGGTCCTTTGTGTGCGGGTCGGGTGACCTTTCATTGACCCCGGTCACCCGACCAGCAGGAGCGCTATTTATAGCATGACGCCTACAGGGGCGTCATGGGTCGGGAAGGGGTTAAAAAGAAAATTCGAGTGAAAAAAAAAGTACCGTACATGTCACTTTTCAGGAAAAAAAACTCTTTCAAAGTGCTTTGAAAACTCTTAAACGTTACATTCCCACAATGAGTATTTGGTGAGGTTTTGATGTTGCATATTTTCTGCACGTAATAGCCAAATTATGTTAGTTGCACTTTTCACGTGACTACCGCTTTACCGACGTTATTTTTGTCTCTTGCTGGTGTCATGTGTTAAATTAAGCTGCTTTGTTTTTGATACTTATATTTGGCTTTGAGAAAACTTTACTAAGGCTATGTTGACACGTGACGGTGTTTTCGCTGCGGTTTTAACCGCGCAATTTTGCCACGAAAACGCGAAAAATAAGCTTCCCATGCATTCCAAAGTGGATTCCGCAATGCTGTGCTAATGCTGCGGATTTTACCGCGTCGCTATCGCTTCGCAGTAAAAAACGCAACATGCTCATTAATTTAGCGGAATCGCGGCGATCCTGCACCCATAGAAATGCATTGTTCTGCTTACTTTCCGTATGTGGCTGTGCACACCATGCGAAAAGTAAGCAGAACATTTGCGGATGGTACGCACGGTCCGGAGGAGAGGAGACTGTCCTCCGGGCTTTGGGTACCATATCCCTGTAAAAAATAGAATTTAAAATAAAAAATATTGTTATTCTCACCTTCCGACGTCCCGCGCAGCCTTCCCGCCTCTCTCCACGCTCCTGGTCCCAGTAATCCTTTGCGAGCGATGATGTCCGTTCTCTCGGGATCACGAAGTCTCGCGGTCACTCCATGGAACCCCTCTCGCTAGGTTGTTTGGGTTCGACCACCACTCTAAGGAACTGATTACCTCTGGTGACAGGGACATTCTTCCTTCCAACCACCCCTGCAGTCTATCCGCTTCTTGCAAAACGGCCCATTGTAATTTTCTGGAATTAAATTGGGCCCGTTGCACTGCCGGAATACATGATATTAAGGACCCCAACAAGAACATCGTGGGATTGTTACTTGCCCTGCGTATCTTGCCAACTATGACCTGTGCTTTTGTTTCTGGTAGAATGCATTTCTGACTTACAGAGTCTATTTGTAGGCCCAGGAACGTCTGACAAGTTAACAGTTTCAGTCTAGACTTCCCCTAGTTGATTAGCCAGCCTAGTGTCTGTAGGGATGAGATATCAGCCATCCTGCTCTCGCATTGAGAAACAGAATTCCCTACCATAAGCAGGTCGTCCAGATACGGGACTATTAATGTGTCCTTCAGCCTTATATGCGACATCACCTCTAGCATTAGCTTGGTAAACACGCGGGGCGCCATAGTCTGAACGGCATCGCCGTAAACTGGAGATGTCGTATCCGGCCCTCTAACCAGACTGCTACCCGTAGGAATTTCTGGTGCTCTCTGCATATAGGGAGATGGTAATAGGCATCCTTTAGGTCCAAGACAGCCATACAGCACCTAGGGAACAAGAGTTTTATTGCTGAACGTATTGATTCCATTTTGAAAGTGTGCAGTCTTAAAAACATATTAAGCTTTTTTAAATTAATTATTGTCCTAAAGGAGCCGTCTGGCTTCAGGACTAGAAACAGGGGAGAATAAAATCCAATTCCCCTTTCGTGTCTTGGAACATCTACCAGAACACGCTTAGACAGGAGTGCTGTAATTTCCACTTCCAAAGCCTCCTGCTGCGCTGGAGACTTCCGAGAAGTCAATACGAAGGAGTCCGGTGGGTAGCAAACAAATTCTAGTTTTAGGCCTGATGTAACTATATTAATGGCCCAGGGATTAGATGTAATTTTTCACCACTGGTGGCTGAACTGCATCAGTCTGCCACCTACCGGTGGATTGACCCTACCGGAATCTGTCTCCGGATTTGAATGGACGTTTTCCAAATAGGCTACCTTTCTGCTTGGGATCCTTATTGCCCCAGCGGTCCTGGAATTTTAAATTTTTTTCCTACCAAACGGAGGCTTCTTGAAGGTTCTCCTGTTAAAGGGAATGTACGGGTTAGGGAAACCCTTCTTCCTCTCCCCCGCTTTAGTCAAGATTTCGTCTAGTTCTGTGCCTAATAGGTACTTACCCTGACAGGGTATAGCGCAGAGCTTGGTCTTGGTCTTTGTCTGCACATCGCCTCTCCACCCCTTTAACCATAAGGCCCGCATTGGCCAGTCCTGCCCCTCTAGAAGATAATCGGAGGGAGTCGGCCGAGGCGTCAGATAGGAAGGCTGCTGCACCCCTAATCAAGTGAATAGAGGAGAGGAGCTTGTCTCTAGCTGCTCCATTTTTTATGTTTTCTTCCAGATCATTCAACCATATCATAGACCTTGCCGTGCATGTGGCTGATATTGCCGGTTTAAAAGCCGCCGTGCATGCCTCCCAAGACCGCTTGAGAAAGACATCTGCCTTGCGATCTAAGGGATCGGGTAACGTCCCTGAGTCTTCCACTGATAGGGAAGAACAGCGAGAAGTGGAGGCCACTGCCGCGTCTACTTTAGGGGCTCTGGACCAGGACGTTAGCTCGTCATCGTCAAACGGGTATTTTCGTTTAGATGGTAAGGGGAGAAGGGTTCTTTGCCCCTGTTTCTCCCATTCCCTTTTTACCAGGTCTTTAATTGCTGGAACTACTTGGAAGGCCAGACCTTTCTCTGGGAGATACCCACAAACATTATTTCCTGCGGGGTTTTAGGCTCTTTAGTGTCGGGTAACCCCATGGTATTCCGAACCGACTTCACCAAATTGCTGACGCTGTCCGTGGGAAAGCAAACTTGCTCCTCCTCGTCTGAGGATAGATACTCCTGAGATCTGAGTCCAGTTCCCCGTCTCTGAAGGTGATCTCGACGCTGGTGAAGCTCTCTCCCTGGTGGCCGAGTGTCCCCCCAGCTCCTCCCTAATTATTGTATGGATATCTTTTCTTTCCTTCCTGAGGATTCCTCTTGTAGTATCTGTTCAATACAGGGCTGGCATAACCTCTTAGGGTGACCATCTGGGAGGGGTTGAGAGCATAAGGCACATTCCCTGTTTTTGGCCTTCTCGGTTCTTTTGGCCTAAGGGGTGCGAAACAAGATAAAAAACAGACGCCATCAGCCAAGGGCTTGACTAAACACACTCGCCCGTGAATTTCGTCAGCATAGTACCGGCTGCGGGGCTCGCGACTCAGGCTGAAGTGAGGCGTGAGATTTTTTTTACTCCTTCCGCTTCTTCCTTGTGGGCTCGCTCTGCCTGGAGCGTCCAATAGTATTTGTCCTGGAACTTCCACTCCTTCTCGTGCTGCCACTTCTGGCACCGTCATGAGAGGATTGCTCTGGTTGCGCTAACTGGAGCGAAACCGGGTCGTTAGAAGACATGGCTGCGCACCGGCGTGCCTCTGGCCGGTGCTCTTATGCAACCCCCTGGTTTCGCTCAATTCCTCCATTCCCCCCCAACAGCGCACATGCGTGATCGTCGTTGCCGCGATACCGCAGTCCTCCTCATGCCCCGCAAGTCCTCCTTGCACTTCCGGGTCGCTCTGCCAAGTACAGGAACGCCGGCTTCTTCCTCCACCGGACGCTTCCCGACCGCTGCCCCTGCATCGCCGGTGGACATACGCTGACAACGTCAGGTATGTCATCCTCACCTTAAGCGCTCCTGGCATTTCTGCGCCCGTGCGAGCTCAGGGACTCTGACCTCTCCTGGCCTCGTTATATCTGTGGGGGGAAGGGACGTCCATAGCCCCCCGGCGCTGCCACGCTCTGAAATGCGTGCTACCACTTCAGGGGGAATTCTGGAATCTGCTCCATGCCCTATCAAGGTGAGCCAGGCCCATTTCGCCACGGCCTCACCCGCATTACCAGCTGAGGGGGGGGGGGAATCCATATTCTGAGCCGCCCGTCGCTGCTTCTAGCTCTGGGGCCCCCACTGCTCATATAATGCACGCGGGCGGCTACCAGGCCGGGCATCCTCTTCTCTGCGGGTTCCTACCAGGAACAGGAAACCAAAACTGAGGGAGCGAGGGGGACCTCCCCATTTATCACTCTGTAGGTTTCCTGTTCCTAGGGCAGATACCCATTCTCAGTGGGTGTTGTCGTGGCAAAAAAAAAAAAAAAATGATGGGAGCTGCCCCATAGATTAACATTGGGTCAATTGCAATGCGATTTTTTATCGCATTGCACTCGTCCATTTTTGTCGCCAGTGTGACCCCGGCCTAATAGTATTGATCATGGCATTTTGAAGATGAGCATTACAAACTCCTGTATGGGAGGAATTAGCTTTCTAAACATTGAACTGCGTGATAAAAAGCTATATGAAAGACTTACAAAGTTAAAATCAGGTCAACTTGGTGAAGAAAACAAGATTTAAAAAGTAACTGGGGAAAAAGATATGAGTGTGGGAAAATGTGAAATATTTGGACACATCTTGTAATCGTCTTATATAATGCCAAACAGCGAAGCAAAGGGAGCAGTTAGTGTGTAAGACAGAAAGAATGCATCATAGCTTAAACTGAAGACATAGGATGCGTTCTGCAGCGATACAGATGTGATTGTGTAGTTGTCTGGGTGATGATACAAAGCTGTAAAGACTCAGACCAGATATACATGGAATCACCTCATTCCTATCCTTTTGTAGTAATGTAATGTATAGGCTATAAGATGCAAAACTAGGAAGAAATGGTCGGCAAAGTTACTCTTTGTATAATGAAATTTTACCCAATTTTACAATATACCTAATGTAGTAGCTGCTGATGGTTTCCAAGATCTCTGTTCACAGTCATTTAGGAGGAACCTTTGTCCTGTACTCACAGGTGCAGGGCTGTGAAGTCGGACTCGGTATAAAATGGACAGACAGTACAGTAGTACAATGCGGGATGAGCTGTAAATTTTTCTGTAAGAATTTGGGAAAGTTATGAAATGTCCTATAAATGTCTGTTCTGTTCCTGAGCCAAGGATCTCAGCCTTTAGTTGAGATGAATCTGTGCTGCACTTTATGTACATGCTCAGTATTGACAAGTGCTGTGAGTCAGAGGAGATGAATCTGTGCTGCACTTTATGTACATGCTCAGTATTGACAAGTGCTGTGGAGGCAGAGGAGATGAATCTGTGCTGCACTTTATGTACATGCTCAGTAGTGACCAGTGCTGTGGAGTCAGAGATGAATCTGTGCTGCACTTTATGTACATGCTCAGCAGTGACCAGTGCTGTGGAGTCAGAGGAGATGATTCTGTGCTGCACTTTATGTACATGCTCAGTAGTGACCAGTGCTGTGGAGTCAGAGGAGATGAATCTGTGCTGCACTTTATGTACATGCTCAGTAGTGACCAGTGCTGTGGAGTCAGAGGAGATGAATCTGTGCTGCACTTTATGTATATGCTCAGTAGTGACCAGTAGAGTTGAGCGACTTTGGTCGGATCGGGTTTCGTGAAACCCGAATGAAACAAAATAAGTTTCAGATGAAACTCGTCCGACTAGAGCAAAAAAAAGTCGGAGTTTCGTCCGACTTTTATTTCCCATTGACTTGCATTGGGGTCGGGTTTCGGACGAAACTCCGACTTTGTTTTGCTCTAGTCGGACGAGTTTCATCTGAAACTTATTTTGTTTCATTCGGGTTTCACGAAACCCGATCCGACCAAAGTCGCTCAACTCTAGTGACCAGTGCTGTGAAGTCAGGGAAATTGAGGAGTCAGAGGTTTGGCTTACTGACTCGACAGCCCTGGCGCCAGGCTTGAGTTGTTACAACACACAGCTTATAACTATACTGCATATACTGCATATTGGCCCTTGATTCATCCAACCTTTAACACCAGAAAACTGGTGTAAAAAGCTTTGATAAGTCACAAACGTTTTGCACAACACGAGGTGAATTTTCTCACCTTTTTCCCCAGAACTCTCATTAACTGGGGCAAAATGATGCATGAAGACCCCCGATCGTCATATTCACACTGTTCCTTACACCACAAATCTTACTCCAAACCCACACCATAGTAAGATTTGTGGCCACGCGCACAAGGATGGTGCACGCCACTTCGCGCCTCGCCTGATTCATTAACACGCATTCACCTCTTAATGTATCAGGCACTTCGCGCTCCTGAGTTTTTGAAGCGGCTTTTGCACTACCCCTTGCTTTGAATGGATGAAAACTGCTGAAAAAAAAGGCTTAAAGAAGTGACATGCTGTATTTTGAAAAAAAAAACAAGGTATTGCACAGAATACTGAGGACAAAAAAGAAAGCTGTGTGCATGAGATTTCTGAAATCTCAGACTTTATGGGTAATATAAAATGCAGCTGAAAATTTGCATAACAAAATGCTGAAAAAAAAACGCAACGGGTGAATTTAGCCTAACTGTTTATTGGGAAAAACTCCCCACAGATACTGTAGGCTATGTGCACTAAGCATAATCCCCTTTAAATATCAACGAGTGAATATTTTGTAAAATCCTGCACATATTTCAACCCAAAATCAAGTATAGTCTATAAAAGCTGTTGTCCATCACGTGAATATTAAAGTGCCCCTTATAAAATAAAAATACATGCGGTGCCGTTACATCGATATTAGTACAATTCCAGGAGGCATGGTGTTTTTTTTTATGGGGGGGCATTTTAGCATTTGGGAAGGGTTGTCCCATTAAACGAAACATCCTTATAAAATGGACAATGCAAATTATTGCCGTATACATTTCATCCACTATTGTCAGAATGTGTCTATATACAACAGATTTTTCTGATTTCTCTTGTTTCAGATGGGTTCACACAACACAATTTAAGGGCTTATTACTGCACCACCTTTATAGGTTCACGCAAAGGATGACTGCAAACTACTTCAATGTGTGAAGCATCCCTGGGCTTAGGAGTCACACAGTCCAGCCTCGTGATCGCTTGAAATAGTGCCCAGTTTATGTAAGAAATGCATTTTGTCTTTTATGCACCAAATCTCCACACTTACTCAGAGTTCTTTATATCTGCAGATTCACGTGTTGTAAAATGTATGGGGTCCCAAAGAACCCCCCATTAAACCCTCATCTTATTCCACTTCAAAGTAGACCGTGGATCAGCCTAAAAGGGATATCCTCCTGTTAACTGCCGAGGTTGCCACACACTTTTATTGACAACATGTGGTCACTGGTCTTTCAGAAATCATTTTGATTCAACTCCCTCCAAGATACTGTCTTTGGTTCCACTGCCCTAATACTTCACAAAAGGGTTCTTTTTTCTTTAATAGACCTAAACAAATGGGGGCAGGAAGGAAGATTTCAGGTATCAAATAATCACATGTCTTTTACATACACTGTTCTAAATTGAAAGTAGTAAACTATGCTGAATTTCAATTATCTTTTAGGCAGGAGGTACAAAGAAATCATTACCCCCCCCCCCCCCAAAAAAAAAAGTATATATATATATATATACACACACACACACACACACACATTAATATATATATATTAATTAGCTTTTAACCCGTTCTACACCTGGGTGGCGGACATTTTTATTGGTATATGGTCTCCCTTCCTGGTATGTGCTGCACCCCTAATACCTATCCTGGTATGTATGGTACCCCTCACCCCCCAATCCTGGTATGTATGGTACCCCCTTATCCATAAGCTGGTATTCATGGTTCCCTCACCCCCCAATCCTGGTACGCATGGCAACCCCCTCATCCCTATCGTGGTATACATGGCCCCCCCCTCATCCCCATCGTGGTATACATGGCACCCCCCTCATCCCTATCGTGGTATGCATAGTGCCCTCACCCCCCCAATCCTGGTATGCAAGGTCCTCTCACGCCCCAATCCTGGTATGCATGGTCCCCTCACCCCCAAATCCTGGTATGCATGGTCCCCTAACCCCCTATCCTGGTATGTATGGTCCTCTCACCCCCCCAATCCTGGTATGCATGGTCCCCTCACCCCCCAATCCTGGTATGCATGGCCCCCTAACCCCCTATCCTGGTATGCATGGTGCCCTCACCCACCTATCCTAGTATGCATGGTCCCCTCACCCCCCTATCCTGGTATGCATGGTCCTCTCACCCCCCTATCCTGGTATGTATGAATGTATGATCCTCTCCCCCCCCCCCCAATCCTGGTATGCATGGGTCCTCTCATCCCCCCCCAATCCTGGTATGCATGGGTCCGCTCACCCCCCAATCCTGGTATGCATTGTCCTCTCACCCCCCTATCCTGGGTATGCATGGTTCTCTCACCCACCTATCCTGGTATGCATGGTCCCCTCAACCCCCTATCCTGGTATGCATGGTCCCCTCACCCCCAAATCCTGGTATGCATGGTCCTCTCACCCCCAAATCCTGGTATGCATGGTCCCCTAACCCCCTATCCTGGTTTGAATGGTCCTCTCACCCTCCAATCCTGGTATGCATGGTCCCCTCACTCCCCAATCCTGGTATGCATGGCCCTCTCACCCCCCCCCCATCCTGGTATACACGGCCCTCTCATCCCTATTATGGTATGCGTGGCCCCCACATCCCTAACCTAGTATGCATGGTCCTCTCACCCCCTATCCTGGTATGCATGGTCCCCTCACCCACCAATCTTGGTATGCATGGGGGTCCTCTCACTCCCCTATCCTAATATGCATGGCCCCCTCACCCCCCCAATCTTGGTATGCATGGTCCCCTCACCCCCCAATCCTGATATGAATGGTCCCCCTCACCCCTATTAAACTGCACTCATTAAAAAAAAAAAAAAAAAATTTATCCTCACCTTTCTTCCCCGTGTCCAGCGCTGTCCTGTTCTGGGCATGTTGTGGTCCGGACTGGGCACCTGCGCAGTCCTCGCTTTCCGCCATGTTCTTGAAGACACACTGCAGTGTGTCTTCAAGAAAATGGCGGCTTTAAGCGCGGACTGCGCAGGCGCCGATTCATGTCTGCAGTGGGCGTGTTGTGGTGCCCGACTCGGCACCTGCGCAGTCCTCGCTTTCCGCTGCCATTTTCTTGAAGACTCACTGCAGTGTGTCTTCTTCAAAATGGCGGCAGTAAACGCGGACTGAGCATGCGCCGATTCCGGCGCCAAAACCCGCCCTCTCCTGACATCACATGAAGGCGCAAGACCCCGCGGCAACAGCAACACAGGCTCGGTTACAGAGATCGCGGTATGCGTTCAGTGCTTATGCATACCGCGATCTCTTGGGGGTCTGCGTCACTCTGTCTGGAGCAAGACTGCGCAGTGCGCAGGAGCGTCGCGCTTGCGCAGTCTATAGAGGCTTCAGACAGAGTGACGCTTAGCCCGTTATATTATAGAGATAGATCGATCTAAAACTAACTGAAGACCCCAGCGCTGCCCGGGCATAGTAACTAACTCTGGTTAGAGCAAATTATTATTATCCTCCATCCCATAGGCCCGTGCCCATATACCCATCATACATATCTACGATCCCATAGGCCCGTGCCCATATACCCATCATACATATTTTGAGATTTCTTAGACAAGTGTGTTTAGTTAAAAAAAATACATAATTAGGTTACACTTCTTGGATTTTTGTACCTTTTTTATTTGCACATACAATATCATAACCACAAATTGGCAAAAAATGTCTAGAAAAAAACAGAAGTACAGAGAAAGCCAGGTTTTCATTCTTGACTTTAACTGTCCGAGTACAGGCCGTGATATCCGAACCATCGGCTGGTCTCCTGACCTGAACTCCGCCTCATACACATTGATGAACGCAGTGGATTTAGCGTCAGGAGCGCTGCAGCTGTGCACCCGGTCTGAGAATTTTGAATGTGTGAAACCGGCCTACAGTAGAGTTACATTTTGCCAATTTGCCAGGCATGTCTATATACAACAGAAAAACTTGCTTTTTGGGTGTGTGATTGGGTTTTGGTTTTACATTTTTTTCCACTTCTGAAAATAAGCTTTCTGTTGTGCGTTTTTTTTTTTGTTTTTTTTTAGGAATTCATTGGCATATATGGCTATTATAACTACAGGCTTTCCTTACCCAGTTGTATTTTAAACAAGCGATTTTGGGGGAAAAAAAAACTCAACACACTGGGCTTAACTCACCCTCCATGGGTCTAACACTACGCCTAGCGTTTGTTCTTGTCTGCTGTGCTGACATCATGTAGACAGCGCTGCAGGCAATCAGTGAACTCTGCAGTTTACAGGGGCTCGTGCCATCTACTTTAAGGAATATTCTAAGAGATTACTTATTAGTAGACAATGACAGATACCATGGACACGAGTTGGACCATTGGAGGGTAAAAAAAAATTTTTTTTTATTTTTTTTTTTCTTCACTAACTGAGCCTGGAGACAGGGGCATTTTGAAACAAGAACATCCCTTTAAAAGCAATTGTATGCAGAAAAAAAAAAAAAAACTTATACTACACGGTCCAAGTTTCCTCTATGGCTAATGAGAGGGAGATCTATGCAACAGAATAGTCATAAAGTTGAAGACATTCAAAAAAAAAAAATCTAAAACTATAATACTGATCGTAATCCCCATCATTGTATGAAGATCGCCTTAAGGCCCCGTTACACGCTTCAATGTCCCAGCGATCCCACCAACGATCCGACGTGGATGGGATCGCTGGTGAGCTGTCACATACATAGACTCACAGTTAGCTGATTGCTGGTGAGCTGTCACAGACAGACTCACGAGCGATCAGGACCAGCGAGTAAGCTGGTATCCAAGGTAAACAGCGGGTATCCAAGAGCCGCGAGGCTCTTCGATACCCGCTGTTTACCTTGGAAACCAGCTCCCAGCGTCGCTGATAGTTGGTCTCTCGCTGTCACACGCAGCGATGCGCGCTGGCCAGCGGGAGACCAACGATCAAAAAATGGCCCAGGACGTTCGAGCACGATCAGCAATACCCGGCGGAGGGGGCGGTCGCTGATACATATCACACACAGCGAGACCGATGTAGCGTCACAATCAGCGATTTCGCGGTGTGTGACGGGGCTTTAGGAATGAAAACTTACCACTAGTTGACACATTAACTCAGCCAAAGCTCTTAAATGGGTTTTCCATGACTGGCACAAATGAGGCTAAAGAGCTACATACATAGAATAAGTAAAGTATCATGGCCTACATGTTATATCCTCTTTACTTATCTGCGGTGGATCACATGCAGATTACCCACATGGCCACTGCGACCGATCACAATCCTCAGCAATTTAGGGCACAAAACCCGAGGCCAGTGATTTACTGTAGTGGTCAAATACGCAAGACAGGTGCTCTATCTCCAGGCAAAAGTAGCCTTTATAGTAGGTAAAAACAGAAGAAATAGCTGTAACTCACTAAACATAAGTGAATTCTTCTTTATTAGTACAAAGCCATAGAAAAAGCGCAAACCATTAAAAAGGGATTAACAGATATACTGCAGGCAATGGCCGTTTCACACTACACTATGCATCTAAGGGTCTTATATTTCACGTAATGTAACGCTAAATGGCCATTGCTTGCAGTGCGTCTGACTCCCTTTTAGAGATTTGCACTTTTTCTGTGGATTTGTACCAATAAAGAATAATTTACTCATCTTTTATCTTTTCATATGAATTTCCCACCATTCACAGAATTTGTGAACAGAGAGCTAAACGTGAATTTCTAAGGACCCATTTACAATGCCCAATCCCGGCCATTAAATGATTGGATACATACGAGCCGACCCCGGTGGTCGTTTAATGGCCTGTTAAGACAATCTGCTAATATGATCGTTCTGTGTTCACAGAATATCATGGTGACATGATAGCACATCCCCTGCTTACATGAAGCGATTGGTTGAGAGCAATGATTTTTAAACCAATGAGTATTTTCCTCATTAATCGGATATTTGCCAGCCTGGATAGATGAGCTGATATTCAGGAATGATCATTACAACAAGTACGGTACTCATTTTCTGATTAGAGACCTGTCTAAGTAAACGCTAATGCTATGTTCACACGCTGCCTTTGTGCTGCTTTTATTCTGCAGTCAAAACCTTATCTCTTTGCAGCAAAAAAAGCAGGTTTTGCTGGCTTTTTCACAGCTTTTCTTGCTGTGTTTTCATGATTCCAAAGTTCAGCTTTGTGTCCACCATACAAGCATGAACAATGCAAGTTGTTAGGACACCAATGTAAGACATTTTGGGGAAAAAAAAAAAAAAAAGGTTCATCTGAAAAACTAGTGACTACGCTGAACAAAAAGTTCATGAAAAAAATACACAATTAGAAATGTAACACTAGGGGGATTGAATTGGTGCGGAAAAGTTTACCCAAGACATCAGCAGGGCATTTTGTAGGAAGGACACTGTGTACTATACACATTGATCAGGGCATTTGAGCTGGTCAGGCAATTGCTTACTTTAACCGTCAATAATTTAATTGTGCTAATCCTAACAGCTATTCTTATGTGATGAGAGCAAGACACTAAAGGCCCCGTTACACACAACAATATTGTGAACGATATCGTTGCAACGTCACCAGTTTGGTGACGTTGCAGCGATGTTGAAACGACATCGTTGAGTGTGACAAATAGCAACAATCAACGATCAGTTGGCTGATTGTTAATCGTTGCCTAATGGTCTGGGCCATAAATCTATCATTAGTCTCCCGCTGGGCAGCACACATGGCTGCGTGTGACAGCGAGAGACCAACGATCAGCGAGCTCCCAGCGCTGGGAGCTGGTATCCAGGGTAAACAGCGGGTAACTAAGCACCACACGGCATTTAGATACCCGCTGTTTACCCTGGATACCAGCTTGCTCGCTGGTCCTGATCGCTGGTGAGTCTGCCTATGTGACAGCTCACCAGCAATCAGCTAACTATGTCCCAGCGATCCCATCCACATCGGATCGTTGGTGGGATCGCTGGGACATTGAAGCGTGTAACGGGGCCCTGAGGATTAAATTAGAGAAAATCACAAAAATAAATCGGTTTCACATCCTTCTGTACCTGCTTTTTTCACTTAAAGCAAGAAAATGATGGCTACTTTTTATTGCACTTACTCATTGCTTTCTATGGGTGAAAATGCTGAAAAAAAAGCTGAAATATGTGACATGCTGCAGTTCTCATAAATGCAAGAGTGTTCCAATTCAGTCAGGAAAAAAAAAAAAATCTGTGCATGAGATTTCAGAAATCTCAGACTTTGGTGGTACTGCAAAAAAACAGCTTTGAATTTGCATTAAGAAAAAAAAGCAGCAAAAAAAAACTACTGCCTGTGAACATATGTTTTAAAACCCCATCGTGACCAAGCCACATTTTTCAAATCTGAAGTGTCAATTTATGTAGCATTATCTCTGGATTGTTTAACATATCCCAGTGGGAATTATTTTTTTTTTGTGACACATTATACTTTAAGTGGTATATTTAGGTTGATATTTTTATAAATAAAAGCAAATCCTATCAGAAATTTGACAAAAAAATAAGAAATTAATTTTCAAGTTTTGAAATACACTTTTAATCCAAATAGTCATATCCCACAAACCAGTTAACAACATTTCCTGGGGGGCGGGGCCTAGCTCTTCATGTGAAGTCGGGTGGCTGTGCTTCTCTGCCACCATTAGCCTCAATTATCCTGCACAGAGCCCAAACCAGCTAATTCCTTTACCAGGATTAGATGTCTGAAGTTCCCAGGAGTCAGGGGCGAGCTTCTGCCAGACTCAAGAGACAGACATGGGCCGCAAAAGGCAGAAAGATGTCGGAGCCTGCAGCAGTGCCTCAGTCCAAGATGGTGCTGAGAGAGAGGAGGAGGCGGGAAGAAGAAACACAGCCTTTGCACAGAGGCTGGAAGTCTCAGCCCGGCTGAACAGGTATGTGAAGGGCATAGAGACAGATGAAGAAGGAAATGGAGGGAGTGAGAAGCACAGAGATGAGGAGGAAGACGATGAGGAGATGCCTGTGCTGAATGCAGAGATGGAGCAGGAGGAAGAGGGGGATGGTGACACTGTGCAGTTAGCTGAAAGTGCAGATGTAGCAGAGCCCACCCTGCGGGATGTATTCCAAGCTGTCTTATACTGCAAGACTGCCTTAACTGCTCTAACAAAGCAAGTGAATTGCTTGAAAGAAGAAATGGGAGGCATAAAAACATCTATGCAGAAAGTTACAGCCAGATTAACTGAGGTGGAGGACAGAGTTGGTTTAACAGAAGATCACTTAACCTCAGTGCAAAAGACACAACAACAGCACACTCAGAGGATCACGGTAGTAGCCAATAAAAATGATGACCTGGAAAACCGGTCACGTAGGAACAATTTGCGCATTGTGGGCATCCCTGAGAGAGCTGAGGGTGCTGACCCCACAGCCTTTATTGAAACCTGGCTGCTGGACAAGTTTGGTGCTGATAACTTGTCGAGAGTGTTTGCGGTGGAGCGTGCCCATCGCGTACCCATGAGACCCCCAGTGCCGGGAGATGGACCTCGCACGATGCTAGCCAGAATCCTGAATTGCAGAGACAGGGACACTATCTTACGGAAGGCTGCAAAGTTGACAGATCTTAACCTGGAGGGCAAACGAATCGAAATATACCCGGATTACTCAGCCGAGGTGCAAAAGTTGCGACTGCGGTATGGCGAAGTGAAGAAACAGCTCCGCTCTTTGCATTTGAAATACTCTACAATTTATCCTGCTAAATTAAGAGTGGAAGCTTTTGGAAAGGTCATTTTTTTCCAGTCACCGGTTGAGGCTGCTTCGTGGTTGGAGCGCAACCGGAGCAAATTGAGAGAAGATAATGGCAATATGACCACATGACCCTGCTAGACTGATCACTGGACAGGGTTGTGGCGCTGCTTTACTCTGCGAAATAGGAGCGCAGAGGAGGGGGAGAACTCCCCACTGGGATCTACGTATTATGGTTAATTGTTTGACTAATGGTTCGGGACTATGCATACTGTTGACAATATGGCGGAGAGGCTGCCAATGATGGAGGAGGACACGACGCATGTTGAAGTGCGGAATACTGAGAAGTTGCTCAGGTTCTTTGAGCTCCCACTCTCATGTTGGGGAGAGAGTGACAACTGCAAAAGGGGAAGGGTGGGGGGAGGGGAAGCTGAGAGGGATGGGGGGAGGTGGGTGGGGCGGATTTGTAGGGAGATGGGGGTTTTCATGCTGTTTGACCGGGTATGATTGGGACCACAATGTAATGATGTTACTTGATGATGATGGATTGTTCTTTCTAATGCACAATGAGTAACCGTACTGTTCGGATGTTAAGTTGGAATGTACGTGGTATATCTGATAAGGTTAAGAGGGCGGCTGTTCTGAAACATATCAAATCCTGTGAACCTATGATCGCATGCTTGCAGGAGACACATCTCACTTGAGACACTATGCACTGGTTGTCAAGAGCCTGGATGCTAAAGACATATCATTCTACTTATTCCTCGTACTCCAGGGGGGTGTCAGTCCTAATACACAAAAACACACATTATGAAGAGCTGGAAGTGCATGTAGACAGTGAAGGGCAGTATGTATGGATTGCTTGCAGATTGTTCTGACACAAAATGATTTTAGTGGCTTTATATATCCCTCCACCTTACTCTAAAAAGAAACTACAAGCAGTACTGGAACTGACGGGCAGATGGGGGGGGAGACTCCATTGTTGATTATGGGAGATGTTAACAACACTATGAATGATTTTTGGGATAAAGTACGACCGGCAGGTACGGAAGCTGGACAGGACAGGATGACTGCCTTTGGAAAGTATGTAGGGGAACTTGGGCTGGTAGATCTGTGGAGAGTACGAAATGAGGGTAAGAGGACTTTTTCATGTCATTCGGCAACACATGGAACACTGTCAAGGATAGACCTGGCTTTGGGGGATACCGCTATGGACGGGATGGTGGGGGAGGTGGAATACCTACAGAGGACTCTCTCGGATCATGGTCCTATGGTGGTCACGCTTCTGGTGAGATCTGCTCGGGGTCAGAGGGGAGGTTGGCGTCTTCACCCGACGTGGCTTAAAGTGGTGGACATGGGTGGCATAACCAAAGAGCTAGAGCACTTCTTCCAAACGAACGAAGGGGGTACTGAGGCCACAACGGTATGGGATGCCATGAAGACATTTACGAGGGGACTTTTTATAAGTGAGATTGCGAGGTGTAAGACCAAAACTAAATTGGCAGATCAACAAATAAAGGATGACCTGACAAGAGCAGAGGCAGACATGATTTTGGCGCCAACGAGTGAAGCTCACAATAGACTAAAATTGGCTCAGGAGGCAGTTGATAAACTGCACATGATGCAAGCTGAGAGGAAAAGGGCATTTCAGCAAGCACAATTCTTTGAAGAAGGAGAGAGAGTAGGTCACTTGTTGGCGGTGATATCTGCGGCACAAAGGGAGTCTTCCAGGGTGTATAAACTGAGAGATCAAACAGGGGCGACTCTGACAGACACAAAGGACATACTGGAGGTCTTCAAGGCATATTACATGGCACTGTACACTTCGAGAGCACGGGACACAGAGGGGGATGTGGAGAAATTTTTGGAAGGCATTTCACTACCTAAATTGTCTGAGGAAGATAGGTTGAGGTTGGAAGAACCTGCGAGTGTGAAGGAGGTGGAATGTGCAATACTGTCTATGCCCAATAACAAATCACCGGGAGCTGATGGTCTACCTGGGGAGGTGTACAGGGAGTTAGTGGAACTGCTGGCTCCGAAATTGAAATCTGTGCTTGATGAGGCTTTAGTGACGGGGGCACTGCCAAGATCAATGGAGGAAGCGGTGATAGTAGTTCTGCCGAAGGAGGGAAAAGATCCCATGGATGCGGAGTCGTACAGGCCCATTTCGTTGTTGACAACGGATGTCAAAATACTCGCTAAGATCCTGGCCACCCGGCTCACCGGTGTTGCGCATACCATTATACACGAGGACCAGTCGGGCTTTATGCCTAACCGCTCCACGGCTGTTAACTTAAGAAGATTATTTCTTAATATGCAACTGCCTGCTGATAATGGTGGCAGGAGAATAGTGATGTCATTGGACGCTAGGAAAGCATTTGATAGCGTGGAATGGCAATACTTATGGAAAATCATGGAACTGATGGGATTCGGCCCCGCGTTCATGGCCTGGGTGAAGTTATTGTACTCATCCCCAAAGGCGGTAGTTAAGGTGAATGGAGAACAGTCCGGGATGTTTGACTTGCATAGGGGCACAAGGCAGGGGTGTCCGCTGTCCCCGCTATTGTTCGCGGTGGCAGTGGAGCCCCTGGCGGCCAAGATTAGAGCTGAGAGGGGAGTGGTCGGATTTAATTTTGGGAAGCTGGAAGAAAAAATATCATTGTATGCCGACGACATCCTGTTGTTTTTGGAAAGTGCAGGAGAGACACTGGGGTGCGCGATGGATGTAATTAAACAATTTGGGAGCATTTCGGGACTGGAGATAAATTGGCACAAGTCTTATGTCATGGCTGTGGATAGAGCAATAGAAGCGGAGGAGATAGATGAGAGGGGGAAACAACTCCAGCTAGTTTCACAGTTTAAATACCTAGGGATATGGGTAGCTCTTCCACTGTCCCGATTAACGGATCTGAATTTGGTTCCTCTGCTAGAGAAATTTAAAGGGAAAATAGGTGCATGGTGCAAATTGGCTTTAACGGTAACGGGTAGAACTAACCTGATTAAGATGGTCCTTATGCCACAACTAATGTACGTTTTGCACAATTCGCCGATATGGCTACCAAAAAAACGGTTTCGGGGCATTGATTCTATCTTCAGATCCTTGATATGGGGCAAGAAGCAGGCACGGATTAAATTTGGAACTCTGCAAAAAGGAAAGGAAGAGGGAGGACTGGCCGCACCAAATCCATGGGTCTATTTCTTGGCAGTACAGGGCCAGCATGTCAGGGGATGGAGAGAGCTCGATTGTGGAGGAGCAGCTCACCGGGTGCTGGTACATGTGACGGGGAGACGCCCACTTATCCAGGGTCTAGAGGATGGTACCTTTAAGAAACTGGGAGCACCATATCCTACCATAGGCATGATTCAGAAGGTATGGGACACCATTAAAAGGATCAGAGGGGTGGATGAGCTGACTAGGTACTCACCGGTGTGGGACAATGAGCATCTGCCGGAACTTAATAAGCTGCGTCAAATGGCAATTGGAAGGCGAAAGGAGTAAGATATGTGTGCCAGCTGCAGAGTGGAACGGACCTGAAGACCTTTGAGACATTGAGAGAGGAATTTGATTTGCCTTCGGTATGGGGGTTTCAATACTATATGCTTCGACATGCTTGGAGGGCACAGTGTAGATTGGGAGCCATGACGGTTCAGGGCGACATTGTACTAGACTTTGTGTGTATGAAAGGAGGGACGAGGGGAGTTATATCGAGCATATATCATGATCTACTACACTCCTATCTGGGGGACAATCACCTCACTGCAAAGAGTAAATGGGAGAGGGAGGTGGGTACCCTCACAACAGAACAATGGGAGACTATTCTTGAATATGTCCCGAAGATCTCTCTAAGCGAGCAGGCACGGCTCTCCCAATTATATGTAATACATAGAACATACAAAACACCGCTGGTCCTATTCAAGGCGGGCTTGAGGGGAGACTCTAGCTGCCCTAGATGTGGCACAGACCAGGCTGGACTGTTACATATGTTATGGTCGTGTCCGCGGCTGGTGGCATACTGGCTGGTCGTTATCAACAAAATTGAGAGAGCTTATGCATGTACGCTCGACAGGAATCCAGTGCTGTGTGTTTTGGGGAGGTGGATGGGATACCTGTCTCAGAACATTACAAAGTGGCAATAGCGAGGTTGCTGTATGTGGCACGCAAACTAATAGCACGAAAATGGAAGGATTCGGAACCCCCCACTAGGAGGGAATTTATTGCTCAGACACGTACGGTAATGCATTTAGAGGAAAGCATTTACAGGCGAAGGCATGGTGAAAGAACTTTCGAAAAAATATGGTCCGCCTGGATGGCGGTGATATGATTGCTAAGACTCTCAAGTATACCCGGCATAAGGAGTATTGGGGGAGGGGGGGATGGCTTTGATTGTATTATTACAAGATATGTGAATTGTTACATGTATATTGATATCCACTGTTTATTGTTTAAAATCTTTTGAAACCTAAATAAAAATAACTGGTTTAAAAAAAAAAAAAAAACATTTCCTAAATGTCAACTTTACAAAAAAACATCATTTGTAAAAAGTCCCTTCAGTTTGTTAGATTAAGATTAAAATTTAGCAGCAATTTTTTCAAGGAAATTTAAAAAATGTTACTTTAGGGACCTATTAAGTTTTTAAATGACTTTGGGGGGACCTATAGATTGGAAAAAAACACCAAAACTGATCTAATTTTAAGAACACCCCTCAACATATTTAAAACTTCTGGCAGGTAGTTTGTTAACCTTTCAGTTGCTGATCTGCTAGACCTGTATCTGTCCCAAAGCTTTCCTACTCCGACCCTCAGTGACTGCCCATTCCACCTACAAAGCACCAGCCTGAGACTTATATACAGTCTCAATACTGATAAATCACTGCACACACAGTTTCTCCTTCCAACATTCCTCCCACTACCTAGTATGTGCTAGCCTCAGCCTCTTCAAGTCAATAATGTTCCAAGTGCTAATACTGGTACCACACAGGCGCGACGTAAGGGAGCAATTAACCAGAAATGTTTTCATTTATTATAATCTAATTGAAAACTTTGGTATGCCCAGCACAAATCGCTTATGGCCAATAGTTGATAAGATTACTATGCTCTGTAGAGACTGCACTGCCTCAGTGCTCTACTTTGTGCACATCCCCAGTCACTCACAACTTGCAGAGGGTTCACAGGCCGTACTTCCATGACATGACTTAAGCGCACACGGCTTCGAGAGACGCCCACCGTCTGCACGCATGGCTGTATTAGACTGGTAGGTTGTTCTTTTCCAAGCACAGACAAGAAATCTCTGTACTCTGTGCTTTGATTGGCCTGTTGCAGGAAGTTAAGTAGTATGTGGTCACAAGGTTACATGTGACAGCTCTGGAACACAGAAGAATTTTAGCAGAAAATAAATTACAAATTCATTTCACATAGGCTTTACAATCAGTATGCCCAGAAATCACTTTAAAGTGCCAAGATTGTGTCAAGACACATTAACTCTCCCCTTAAGATAAAAACTTACCAAATTTTGATTGCCCAGGAAACACACACAATTAATATGAAGAAAAGTATTTTATCAGTTGGAGATTTCCTAAGACATTAAATCAATCTGGCTCGCGGTCGTACAACTTCAATGAAAAATTATCCAAACCAAACAACCATCACTCCATAAGTTTCCCTCATTTTCTAATTGCTCCAATAACTTGGGTTTACTAGTCACCTAGGAATTGTGTGAACCTTACACTCTAATAAATGTGTGATAATACTGGCGAATGCTACAATATTTACAAGCGCGATTATCTGAAAAGAGGCTGGAAAAGGTCTTAGTTCTGCATGGGAATCACAACTAACAAGTTCTGAATGAACACCAAAAAAGCGATGAAGAAACGTGTGAAAGTTGTGAGTCTGAAAGGAAGCCAAGAAGACCATGGACATCTCCCACCGCTATCCCAGGATAATAACGCAGTAAGCTGCAAAATATAAAGATAAAATAAATGCACGGCCATAAATTTGGGGCTGTTACTGGTGGTTGCCAAAAGCAAAATATAAAGCTGTTAACTGTAAATTCACTTCATAAGCAAACAAGTTGAGGACTGAAATACTAACTCATTGGGGGATACATATACAAAAGCTAATGCAAAACTAGAGCCACCTACAGCAACCAGTCACAAGGAGCTTTAATTTTCCAAAACGCTCCAATTTTCATTTCCACTAAATGGATAGAAAATTATAATATAATATAATATAATATAATATAATATATATATATATATATATATATATATATATATACATACACACACACACACTCACTGGCCACTTTATTAGGTACACCATGCTAGTAACGGGTTGGACCCCCTTTTGCCTTCAGAACTGCCTCAATTCTTCGTGGCAGAGATTCAACAAGGTGCTGGAAGCATTCCTCAGAGATTTTGGACCATATTGACATGATGGCATCACACAGTTGGCGCAGATTTGTCGGCTGCACATCCCTGATGCGAATCTCCCGTTCCACCACACCCTAAAGATGCTCTATTGGATTGAGATCTGGTGACTGAGGAGGCCATTTTAGTACAGTGAACTCATTGTCATGTTCAAGAAACCAATCTGAGATGATTCGAGCTTTATGACATGGCGCATTATCCTGCTGAAAGTAGCCATCAGATGTTGGGTACATTGTGGTCATAAAGGGATGGACATGGTCAGCAACAATACTCAGGTAGGCTGTGGCGTTGCAACGATGCTCAATTGGTACCAAGGGGCCCAAAGAGTGCCAAGAAAAAATTCCCCACACCATGACACCACCACCACCAGCCTGAACCGTTGATACAAGGCTGGATGGATCCATGCTTTCATGTTGTTTACGCCAAATTCTGACCCTACCATCCGAATGTCGCAGCAGAAATCGAGACTCATCAGACCAGGCAACGTTTTTCCAATCTTCTACTGTCCAATTTTGATGAGCTTGTGCAAATTGTAGCCTCAGTTTCCTGTTCTTAGCTGAGAGGAGTGGTACCCAGTGTGGTCTTCTGCTGCTGTAGCCCATCTGCCTCAAAGTTCGACGCACTGTGCATTCAGAGATGCTCTTCTGCCTACCTTGGTTGTAACGGGTGGCAATTTGAGTCACTGTTGCCTTTCTATCAGCTCGAACCAGTCTGCCCATTCTCCTCTGACCTCTGGCATCAACAAGGCATTTCCGCCCACAGAACTGCCGCTCACTGGATTTTTTTTCTTTTTTGGAGCATTCTCTGTAAACCCTAGAGATGGTTGTGCGTGAAAATCCCAGTAGATCAGCAGTTTCTGAAATACTCAGACCAGCCCTTCTGGCACCAACAATCATGCCACGTTCAAAGGCACTCAAATCACCTTTCTTCCCCATACTGATGCTCGGTTTGAACTGCAGGAGATTGTCTTGACCATGTCTACATGCCTAAATGCACTGAGTTGCCGCCATGTGATTGGCTGATTAGAAATTAAGTCTTAACACACAGTTGGACAGGTGTACCTAATAAAGTGGCCAGTGAGTGTATATATATATATATATATATATATATACACACATACATACATATACACTCACTGGCCACTTTATTAGGTACACCATGCTAGTAACGGGTTGGACCCCCTTTTGCCTTCAGAACTGCCTCAATTCTTCGTGGCAGAGATTCAACAAGGTGCTGGAAGCATTCCTCAGAGATTTTGGACCATATTGACATGATGGCATCACACAGTTGGCGCAGATTTGTCGGCTGCACATCCCTGATGCGAATCCCCCGTTCCACCACATCCCAAAGATGCTCTATTGGATTGAGATCTGGTGACTGAGGAGGCCATTTGAGTACAGTGAACTCATTGTCATGTTCAAGAAACCAATCTGAGATGATTCGAGCTTTATGACAAGGCGCATTATCCTGCTGAAAGTAGCCATCAGATGTTGGGTACATTGTGGTCATAAAGGGATGGACATGGTCAGCAACAATACTCAGGTAGGCTGTGGCGTTGCAACGATGCTCAATTGGTACCAAGGGGCCCAAAGAGTGCCAAGAAAAAATTCCCCACACCATGACACCACCACCACCAGCCTGAACCGTTGATACAAGGCAGGATGGATCCATGCTTTCATGTTGTTTACGCCAAATTCTGACCCTACCATCCGAATGTCGCAGCAGAAATCGAGACTCATCAGACCAGGCAACGTTTTTCCAATCTTCTACTGTCCAATTTTGATGAGCTTGTGCAAATTGTAGCCTCAGTTTCCTGTTCTTAGCTGAGAGGAGTGGTACCCAGTGTGGTCTTCTGCTGCTGTAGCCCATCTGCCTCAAAGTTCGACGCACTGTGCGTTCAGAGATGCTCTTCTGCCTACCTTGGTTGTAACGGGTGGCAATTTGAGTCACTGTTGCCTTTCTATCAGCTCGAACCAGTCTGCCCATTCTCCTCTGACCTCTGGCATCAACAAGGCATTTCCGGCCACAGAACTGCCGCTCACTGGATTTTTTTACTTTTTCGGACCATTCTCTGTAAACCCTAGAGATGGTTGTGCATGAAAATCCCAGTAGATCAGCAGTTTCTGAAATACTCAGACCAGCCCTTCTGGCACCAACAATCATGCCACGTTCAAAGGCACTCAAATCACCTTTCTTCCCCATACTGATGCTCGGTTTGAACTGCAGGAGATTGTCTTGACCATGTCTACATGCCTAAATGCACTGAGTTGCCGCCATGTGATTGGCTGATTAGAAATTAAGTCTTAACACACAGTTGGACAGGTGTACCTAATAAAGTGGCCAGTGAGTGTATATATACATATATATCTCCATCCACTTCAGTCCTAAAGTATAGCAATAAATACAGAAAAAAGCAATAGTGAAAAGTCCGCCAGGGATTCATGTGTCGGTAATCTTACTAAAATGCTGCTGTGTTATATCAGATACTGTTGAAAAACTCCAAGTAGTGATGTAATAACTAAAGCTAACTATGACATGAGAAAGTTAAATGTTCGGATGGCAGCTCTCTCTGCCAAACCCATTCCCCCTTGGTTTAGCCAAACTTTCATGCGTTTCAACGTGCAATTCAGAGGATCGGTCGGGACCACCAAACTTTCAACTAATGTGTGAAACTCAGACATGTGACGCCGGCCTCAGCCATTTTTCTATCACAATTGGGGAAAACAAACAATGAACGCTTATTCTCTCTATTAAAACAGAAACTTTTCACATCCAAACTTCAGTACATATAAGTGTACAGTGACGTTTTGCTTTGGTTTGTTTTTATTTTTATAATAGCCTGCTACAGAATAACTTAAAAGTGAATGTTTCAGTAAGTTCAACCCTCCTATCTATATGGGCATGCAGGTCAGAGAAATACAAGTAAAATTATATTTTGATATTTGCAATTCAATGTTTTATTCTAGGGTAACTCACATTTTTCTTAATATGTATATGGGCTGTTGATATATATGGGCCAGACATAGATCTCCCTGGGAATCTGCCTCCAGAGATTATTTTGAATTAAAGGAGGCATTACCAGTGTGAGACATGTTATGACTAACAATCTGCTCTCCTGAGCTACACATCTCACACTGGTAACACTCCGTCTAAGCTCTGGCGGCAGATTCTCAACAAAGTCTATGTCTGGCCCATAGATCTCAACAGCTCGTTTACATATTAAGAAAAATGTGGACTTGTCTGGGAAAAACATCAGATCACAAGGTTTCTATGACCTACATGCCTGATTAGACAGCTTAGGAGGGTTAAGTCTAGGGACAGATTATCTTTAATGCTAGCATTTTTGTAAATAAGAATAGGTAAAAATTGTAATTCAATATTTCAAAAGCAGAAAAGGAAAGTTAGTCTGGTGTGTGGGTTTCTCCTGACTCGCTTACCAGAACTGTCTCTTTGCTGCAAGTGTTCACTTCAAACTTTCTGCATCCAATTCAGCACCACAATCAGGGTTCATTGGGTAACCTTGTGGTGCTATAGTAAATGTCTCGGAATGCTCTAAGTATTTTGCTCATGTCTGCTGGCAGAATGTCTGGACAAACAGTTTATGAAATCATTCTGCAAAACAGCCATACACAGGCTAAACAAGAGGCAACAGCAAAGCAATAGTAGCTCCATGGAAAAGGAAAACGGCAGATGTCAACTGAGCATTACACAAAATGTTCCACTCTGAACAAGGCTGAAAAGTTTAATTTAAAAAAAAAAAAAAAAAAAAAGGGCAAAACTCAAAACATTGAGAAAAGCAACAGTTTTGTGCAATGTGCACACTTCCATTATAGAGCCATTTTTGTATTTTTCTCTAAAAAGATCTGAACTTGACTGCAGCCTTAAGGGTGTGTGCACACTATGCGGATTCTGCTGCGTTGTAGAGCACCTTTAGGCTATGTGCACACGTTGCGGATTGTAAGCGTTTTTGACACATTTTCACGCTGCGAAAATGCTTACATAACACAACCCATTAAATTCAATGGCATTCCGCACATGCTGTGTTAATGCTGCATATTTTTCCACGGCGGAATCGCATTGCAGAAATATACGCAGCATGCTCATTCTTTGTGCAGAATCGCGGGAATTCCGCACACATAGGAATGCACTGATCCGCTTACTTTCCGCACGTGGCTATGCCCACCATGCACAAAGTAAGCGGATCATGTGTGGATGGTACCCTGGGTATGGAGGAGAGGAGACTCCTCCAGGCCCTGGGTAC
This sequence comes from Dendrobates tinctorius, assembly GCF_039654945.1. Taxonomy (NCBI): domain Eukaryota; kingdom Metazoa; phylum Chordata; class Amphibia; order Anura; family Dendrobatidae; genus Dendrobates; species Dendrobates tinctorius. Next base: position 8,805,522 of record NW_027361832.1, read on the forward strand.
CACATCCCTGTTAAAAGAAAAAAAAATTAAAATAAAAAATCGTGATATTCTCACCTTCCGGCGGCCCCCGCACCTGTTCCAGTCGCTGGAAACGGGAGTTGCTGGGAGCATCGCGAGGATCATAAAGGCTGCGGGGGGGGGGGGGGGGGGGGTGTCACCAGAAGGTGAGAATATCACGATTTTTTATTATTTTTATCATTATATCTTTTTACTATTGATGTCGCATAGGCAGCATCAATAGCAAAAAGTTGGTCACACTTGTCACTTGTTTCCAAGCGATGCTACGGATCGCTTAGAAAACGCATGCCAATTCCGCATGCATGTTTCTCTCGGCAGGGAGTTGTGGAATTGCCGCGCTCATAGCCTTAAAGTCTACGGAAAATGGAAAATGCAGTGAACATGCTGCAGATTTTTCCGCACGGATTTGCTGCGGATTGAAATCCGCAGCATGTCACTTTGTGCGGAATCCGCAGCGTTTTGACATCTGCTCCATTATAGAAATCCGCAGGTGTCAAAACGCAGGGGAAATCCGCAGGCTAATCCGCAGGTAAAACGTAGGTCATTTTACCTGCAGATTTAGCCAAATCCGCGCGGAAAAATCCGCAGGACAATCCTCACTGTGCGCACACACCCTAAATGTTTCATTGCCAGCTGGGGAGGCGAACACGTTGCAGTCATTTTTCTACTGTAATTGCAGTCCCGGGTTATAAAATCTTTGGATGGCCACACCCCAGCTGTCCTTCGCTACCTGTTCCAACTTAAGGCTACTTTTACACTTGCCGGGTTTTTTGTGGCCCATTTTTACGGGACGTTTTTGTGGGCCGTATTGCCGAGATTTTTGCAGTCTCCCGCAAAAACGGGCCGCAAAAAACTCTCAGATCGCCATTTTTCCTTGCTGTAACAAATTGCAGGGGAAAAAATTGGCGATCCGCAAATACGGTGTACCACAAAAACAAGCTACCATTGTTTTTGCGGTACCATTGATTTAAATGGAAGCAGTGTCCGTGAGCTGTGAAAAATAGCATGGAAGCTCGTTATTTTTTCACGGCCGTATATACGGCCCTCACAGCCATACGGCAATTCGATATATTTTTGCGGCCCCATAGAAATCATCAAGTGTAAAAGAACCCTAAAGTGGGATGTCTACTACCAGTTAACCCATTTTTAAAATAAGTAGTCCCTCTTGTGAAACGTATTTAAAAAAAAAAAGGGTTTCACGTGGCAAGACCTGCTGCAACCTCGTTGCGACACTGATCGGCGCAGGAGGAGAGAACGTTTGTTGTTTTTTTTTTTACAAGGTGGGCCACAAACAAAAAAAAAAAAATTGTCCACGTAGTTGAGACCCTTTTAACTTCTCTCCACTCCTTCCAAAACAGGAAGGATCTGGATTTCTTGCACAGAAGAAAAAAAGAGAACCGCCTGTCCTGATTGGCGAGTGTGTTACCACGGGTTCTTCTATTTGCTTCAGATCATCCCTAGGTAGGCAGTTCCAGCATTTATTTGCTTTGTTTGTGGATGGAGTGAGCAGACCCAATATTTCTAAATCCATTTTGATGAAGCCTAAAACTAGGGAAGGGGCAGAAGGAGGTTGATTGACACGTCTGGTCCCATGCTCCCCCACTGGAAGCCATTGTATGGACAAAAGTGATAGTGTGTAAGGACAGTTCACAAACAGCTGGAATCTCATGCAGCGTTTTACTGAAAAAAAATTCCTATATATAGTGTGCCAAAAAACTGTGCAGTCAAATCTTACTTTCAAGTCTATACTCGAATATAAAATGACATTATCTGGCTTTTTAATTCAGCATTCTCTAAGCATAGTGTTTTTCTCTCAATCTTCCCTTAAGCATCATTACTGAACTTTCTAAAGAAAAAAAAAAAAAACATCACACGTACAAAATGACAATGAAAAAACACAAAATTCTATGGTATGCTCTAGTGTTAACATTGGTCTAATAAAATACCTGCTTGCTCTGAACTACAGAAAAAGAGCCAGGGGAATCTGCTTCTACATAACCATCACAACAGACAAGAGATCGGGGAACCCGTGAAACGCAGACAAAAGAAACTCACAAAGTTGTCAGTGTGTCTCATCACAAGATTTATCTGCTATGTTAGGTGCTAGATTAACGATACAATCTAAAATATATAAAGATTAAAAGAGGCCCCTTTTCCATGGGGTCAGCTTGCACTAGCTCTGATGACAAATATACTAATCTTTCATAAAACAGTTCAAGCCTATTTTCTTATTTTTGGAACTGTCTATCAACACCTAGGTTCCAGATCTCTACAGATTTAAGATCTGTTTATTGGCTTGGAAAGTGAACCCAACCTTGGTGTGTTATTGTTTTGTTTAGAACTCAACAACCAAGCAGCTCCAAAGTTTGCCAGCTTCCAAAACACGTCTCGACTCTAGGCTTTCATCCGTGAAGCAATACACGAACAGTGATTTACACATTAAAGCAGAGAAGGCTTTTAACTGCGTTAGTAAGCGTAGTTCACACTTCCGAGCAGCCAGCTGCTGAATTCAACATTTCTGATGCTGTATCAGATTCACTGGAAAGAAAAGTTCTCGACATCCGCATCTTTTCATGTACAATGCAAGGAGGCATTTATTTATTCAGCAACCGCCTATAAACCAAAACGGAAAACAAAGCATACATTGTGTACAAGTTACATGCTATATTATATCTAGAGCAAGGCTTGAGGGGAAATGACAGGGGTAACATGTGTGATATGGATATATAGAAGGAGATTTGATCCAGCTCACAGCACGCCGGCTCGCAGGTAAAACATCAAGTAGCTTTATTCCAATTCATTAAAAGCTATTAGTAGTAGAACTACAGTTGTGGCCAAAAGTATTGACACCCCTGCAATTCTGTCAGATAATATTTAGTTTCTTCCTGAAAATGATTGCAAACACAAATTCTTTGGTATTATTATCTTCATTTAATTTGTCTTAAATGAAAAAACACAAAAGAGAATGACGCAAAAAGCAAAACATTGATCATTTCACACAAAACTCCAAAAATGGGCCAGACAAAAGAATTGGCACCCTCAGCCTAACACTTGGTTGCACAACCTTTAGCCAAAATGACTGCGACCTACCGCTTCCGGTAACCATCAATGAGTTTCTTACAATGCTCTGCTGGAATTTTAGACCAATCTTCTTTGGCAAACTGCTCCAGGTCCCTGATATTTGAAGGGTGCATTCTCCAAACTGCCATTTTTAGATCTCTCCACAGGTATTCTATGGGATTCAGGTCTGGACTCATTGCTGGCCACCTTAGAAGTCTCCAGTGCTTTCTCTCAAACCATTTTCTAGTGCTTTTTGAAGTGTGTTTTGGGTCATTGTCCTGCTGGAAGACCCATGACCTCTGAGGGAGACCCAGCTTTCTCACACTGGGCCCTGCATTATGCTGCAAAATTTGTTGGTAGTATTCTGACTTCATAATGCCATGCACACGGTCAAGCAGTCCAGTGCCAGAGGCAGTAAAGTAACCCCAAAACATCAGGGAACCTCCGCCATGTTTGACTGTAGGGACCGTGTTCTTTTCTTTGAATGCCTCTTTTTTTCTCCTGTAAATTCTATGTTGATGCCTTTGCCCAAAAAGCTCTACTTTTGTCTCATATGACCAGAGAACATTCTTCCAAAACGTTTTAGGCTTTTACAGGTAAGTTTTGGCAAACTCTAGCCTGGCTTTATGTCTCGGGGTAAGAAGTGGGGTCTTCCTGGGTCTCCTACCATACAGTCCCTTTTCATTCAGACGCCGACGGATAGTACGGGTTGACACTGTCGTACCCTCGGACTGCAGGGCAGCTTGAACTTGTTTGGATGTTAGTCGAGGTTCTTTATCCAACATCCGCACAATCTTGCGTTGAAATCTCTTGTCAATTTTTCTTTTCCGACCACATCTAGGTAGGTTAGCCACAGTGCCATGGGCTTTAAACTTCTTGATGACACTGCGCACGGTAGACACAGGAACATTCAGGTTTTCGGAGATGGACTTGTAGCCTTGAGATTGCTCATGCTTCCTCACAATTTGGTTTCTCAAGTCCTCAGACAGTTCTTTTGTCTTCTTTCTTTTCTCCATGCTCAATGTGGTACACACAAGGACACAGGACAGAGGTTGAGTCAACTTTAATCCATGTCAACTGGCTGCAAGTGTGATTTAGTTATTGCCAACACCTGTTAGGTGCCACAGGTAAGTTACAGGTGCTGTTAATTACACAAATTAGAGAAGCATCACATGATTTTTTGAACAGTGCCAATACTTTTGTCCACCCTCTTTGTTATGTTTGGTGTGGAATTATATCCAATTTGGCTTTAGGACAATTCCTTTTGTGTTTTTTCATTTAAGACAAATTAAATGAAGATAATAATACCAAAGAATTTGTGTCTGCAATCATTTTCAGGAAGAAACTGAGTATTATCTGACAGAATTGCAGGGGTGACAATACTTTTGGCCAGAACTGTATGTCCATGATAAAGGAAGTTCGGAGGAACACAGGCAAAAAATATATAGAACCAGGAGTGTTTCAATCGTGGCACACGCTCTTAGACTTGGTAGGAATACCAAGTCTGAGAGCGTGTATCCTTATATTGCAGACTGCATTTATCTCCAGGAACCTGAGCAGATATAAGAGGTTTTTGCTGCAAAGCTGTCAATCAAACCAAGGTACTGCCCGCCTCCATTTAATTCATATATATTTTTAATAAATGTTACCCAAGTCCCAGACAACCCATTTAATATATTGTACAAACAGCAAGTAGCCAATACGCAGATAACAATTTATCAGTAATTTCCTCTTCGCAGAGTTATTTAACATGTCTAACTGGTTAAATCAGTGACTTGCAAACTCGATGTGCAGAGTCAATTGGTGATATTATTTTACCCAACAGATGACCCATAAACTGAACTTTCCAAAATGGAACACTCTCCGACACTTGTCATTGATACACAGAGCCTGCTACTCCTCACAGCTGTCACAACAGCTCCCCAGAATGTTCCATTCATTGGCAAGTCTTCCGAGAATTCACATATCACAGAGTCGAATCAGAGGAGACCTTAGCAGCACAACTACTTGCCATCTACACTGAAAGAAAATATTGTTTCATGCGTATCGCAACCGGAAGATTATTGTCGAGCTATTAAATAATTTGACAAAATATCATCTGCACTCTAGTAACATCCAGGAAGGTTACAGCAATTAGGACAGATTGTAACAAAATATTTTTTTTTTTGTCAGGATTTGAGACTGGGATACTGGAAGAGAATTTATCAACAATCAATGTGCAAAGTTTGTGGCAAATTTCCCTAAATAAGTTGACTTAAGTGCTTGTCATTTATAAAATGTTGGGGTTAAAGAATATTAAGAAAAAGCCAGTAATTCTTAGTCCAAAAATATTAGTTTGAAGTCTTATTCCGGTCTTCAAAAACACTAGAACCGAAACACCAAAAGGAACCTAAAGGCTCTACCATAGGTAGACGTAGTCAGATCAGGATTTGTCGTCATGCTTTTACAGAGGAGTAAGGAATGGTTGTCTTGACCCATTATATCTGTTAAACGGAATTTGTTTTGTTTTTTTACATGACATTTGTTTAACATATTGTTCTTTATTTTTTTATGATTGAATATATATATATATATATATATATATATATATATATATATATACACACATACATACACATATACACACACACACACACACACACACACATACATACACACAGCTAGATAGATATAGATATATCTATATCAATCTATTCAATCTATTAAAAAAAAAAAAAAAAAAAATCACCACACTGGCTTACTTCCTGTTCTTTTCAAAAGTTAAATAATAATAAAAAAAAAGTCCTGTCTGTGATAATAATGAGACTTCTGAAATGCTTCTTTACATAACAGAAGTGTGACTCTAATATTAGGCCTAGAGACCAATGTGAGCATTGCAAAATAAGGAGACATGAATATATAAATAGATTTTGGAGGCACCTAGACACAGAAAGAGCGAGCGAATCGGGGGGGTGGGTATTTTAGAAAAAACATTTTAGTTAAAACCCGGTTTAAACAATAGGTCATCTTCTGATGCCACTTTTTTATAATGTGAACAATCCTTACACAATATACGGTAATACAGTTGATGTAAAGAAAAGCTACAAAAAGATTTGCAGGCAATAAAAAGAAATAAATATATATATATATATATATATATATATATATATATATATATATATATATATATTAACCCCTTCACCCCCAAGGGTGGTTTGCACGTTCATGACCGGGCCAATTTTTACAATTCTGACCACTGTACCTTTATGAGGTCATAACTCTGGAACGCTTCCATTGATCCCGGTGATTCTGACATTGTTTTCTCGTGACATATTGTACTTCATGTTAGTGGTAACATTTCATTCAAATAACTTGTGTTTATTTGTGAAAAAAATGGAAATTTGGCAAAAATTTTGAAAATTTCGCAATTTTCCAACTTTGAATTTTTATGCCCTTAAATCACAGAGATACGGCACACAAAAAACTTGATAAGTAACATTTCCCACATGTTTACGTTACATCAGCACAATTTTGGAACCAAAATTTTTTTTTGTTAGGAAGTTATAAGGGTTAAAAGTTGACCAGCGATTTCTCATTTTTACAACACCATTTTATTTTTAGGACCACATCACATTTGAAGCCACTTTGAGGGGTCTATATGATAGAAAATACCCAAAAGTGACACCATTCTAAAAACTGAACCCCTTAAGGTGCTCAAAACCACATTCAAGAAGTTTATTAACCCATTAGGTGCGTCACAGGAATTTTTTTGAATATTTAAAAAGAAATGAACATCTAACTTTTTTTCACAAAAAAAAATACTTCAGGTTCAATTTTTTTTATTTTACCAAGGGTAACAGGAGAAATTGGACTGCAAAAGTTATTGTGCAATTTGTCCTGAGTACGCTGATACCTGATTTGTGGGGGGGAACGACTGTTTCGGCGCATGGCAGAGCTCAGAATGGAAGGAGCGCCGTTTGACTTTTTCAATGCAAAATTGGCTGGAATTCAGATCGGACGCCATGTCACGTTTGGAGAGTCCCTGATGTACCTAAACAGTGGAAACCCCCTACAAGTGACCCCATTTTGGAAACTAGACCCCCCCAAGGAACTTATCTAGATATGTGGTGAGAACTTTGAACCCACAAGGGCTTTACAGAAGTTTATAACGTACAGCGGTACAATTAAAAAATCATTTTTTCCACAAAAATGATCTTTTCACCCCAATTTTTATTTTCCCAAGGGTAACAGGACCCTAAAAGTTATTGTGCAATTTGTCCTGAGTATGCTGATACCCCACATGTGGGGGTAAACCACTATTTGGGCGCATGGCAGAGCTTGGAAGGGAAGCAGCGCCATTTGACGTTTTTGGCTGGAATTGAGATCGGACATCATGTCGCGATTGGAAAACCCCTGATGTACCAAAACAGTGGAAACCCCCCACAAATGACACCATTTTGGAAACTAGACCCCCTAAGGAACTTATCTAGATGTGTGGTGAGAACTTTGAACCCCCAAGGGCTTCACAGAAGTTTATAACATAAAGCCGTACAATTAAAAAATCATATTTTTTCCACAAAAATGATCTTTTCACCCTCAATTCTTATTTTTCCAAGGGTAACAGCACCCTAAAAGTTATTGTGCAATTTGTCCTGAGTACGCTGATACCCCACATGTGGGGGTAAACCACTATTTGGGCGCATGGCAGAGCTCGGAAGGGAAGCAGCGCCATTTGACGTTTTTGGCTGGAATTGAGATCAGATACCATGTCGCGATTGGAAAACCCCTGATGTACCTAAACAGTGGAAACCCCCCACAAATGACCCCATTTTGGAAACTAGACCCCCTAAGGAACTTACCTAGATGTGGTGAGCACTTTGAACCCCCCAGTGCTTCACAGAAGTTTATAACGCCCGTGCGTGAAAATAAAAAATTCGTATTTTTTCCACAAACATGATCTTTTAGTCACCATTTTTTTTATTTTCCCAAGGGTATCAGGAGAAATTGGACCCCAAAAGTTGTTGTCCAATTTGTCCTGAGTACGCTGACACCCCATATGTGGGAGAAAACTACTGTATGGACACACGTCAGGGCTCGGAAGGGAAGTAGTGACGTTTTGGAATGCAGACATTGATGGAATGGTCTGCGGGTGTCATGTTGCCTTTGGAGAGCCCCTAATGTACCTAAACAGTGGAAACCCCCCACAAATGACCCCATTTTGGAAACTAGACCCCCTAAGGAACTCACCTAGATGTGAGGTGAGCACTTTGAACCCCCAAGGGCTTCACAGAAGTTTATAATGCCCGGGCATGAAAATAAAAAAATCGTATTTTTTCCACAAACATGATCAATTAGTCCCCAATTTTTTCATTTTCCCAAGGGTAACAGGAGAAATTGGACCCCAAAAGTTGTTGTCCAATTTGTCATGAGTACGCTGACACCCCATATGTGGGAGAAAACTACTGTATGGACACACGTCAGGGCTCGGAAGGGAAGTAGTGACGTTTTGGAATGCAGACTTTGATGGAATGGTCTGCGGGTGTCATGTGCGTTTGGAGATCCCCTGATGTACCTAAACTATTGAAACTCCCCACAAGTGACCCCATTTTGGACACTAGACCCTCTCACGGAACTTCTCTAGATGTGTGGTGAGCACTTTGAACCCCCAAGTGCTTCACAGAAGTTTATAACGCTCGGACGTGAAAATAAAAAAATCATTTTTTTCCACAAAAATGATATTTTTGCCCCCAAATTTTTATTTTCCTAAGGGTAACAGGAGAAATTGGACCCCAAAAATTGTTTTGCAATTTGTCCTGAGTAGGCTGATACCCTACATGTGGGGGTAAAACACTGTTTGGGCGCATGGCAGAGCTTGGAAGGGAAGGAGCACCATATGACTTTTTCAACTCAGAATTGGCTGAAATTGAGATCAGACGCAATGTTGCATTTGGAGAGCCCCTGATGTGCCCAAACAGTGGAAACCCCCAATTCTAACTCCAACCCGAACCCCAACACACCCCTAACCCTAGCCCTAACCCTAGCCCTAACCCTAACGGAAAAATGGAAATAAATACATTTTTTTACTTTATTATTTTTCCCTAACTAAGGGGGTGATAACGGGGGGGTTTGATTTACTATTTGTGGCGGTTTTTATGTTTGGCAGCTGTCGCACGCTAAAAGACGCTTTTTATTGTAAAAATAGTTTTTGCATCACCACATATTGAGAGCTATAATTTTTCGTATTTTGACCCACCGAGTCATGTGAGGTCTTATTTTTTGCGAGACGAGTTGACGTTCTTATCGGTACCATTTTCGGGCACGTGACATTTTTTGATCGCTTTTTATTCCGATTTTTGGGACGCAGAATGAACAAAAACCAGCGTTTCATGAATTTCTTTTGGGGGGGTGCGTTTACACCGTTCCACGTGCGGTAAAATTGATAAAGCGGTTTTATTCTTCGGGTCAGTACGGTTACAGCAATACCTCATTTATGTAGTTTTTTTATGTTTTGTCGGTTTTATGCAATGAAAACTATTTTATATAAAAAATAATTATTTTTGCATCGCTTTATTCTGCGAGCTATAACTTTTTTATTTTTTCGCTGATGATGCTGTGTGGCGGCTCGTTTTTTGTGGGACAAGATGATGTTTTCAGCGGTACCATGGATATTTATATGCGTCTTTTTGATCGCGCGTTATTACACTTTTTGTTTGGCGGTATGATAATAAATCATTATTTTCTGCTTCGTTTTTTATTTTTATTTTTAAGGGGTTCGCTAAAGGGGTTAGCTAATGGGACAGTTTTATAGGGCAGGTCGTTACGGACGCGGCGATACCTAATACGTGTACTTTTATTGGTTTTTTTTATTATTTTCAAAAAATGAATTTATTGGGGAATATTTTTTTTTTTTTACTAATTTATTTGGCGATTTTTTTAAATTTATTTTTACATTTTTTTTTTATTTTTTTTTTTTTAACTTTATTACATAGTCCCAGGTGGGACATCACTGTCCTGTGACAGATCGCTGATCTGTCACATCACAGATCACTGTGACAGATCAGCAATCTGTCACAGGCATTGAAGAAGACTTCCTCTTGCCTGCGCTTTGCAGGCACTGAGGAAGCCAGCTTCCTCAGGTCCCCGAAGGCCCCCGTCGCCATCTTGGATTCGGGGGCCTGGAGGATAAGAGCCCCCCGCAGCAGCGCTGCACATTGCGCTGCCGTGGGGGGCTCAGGGAAGCACGGAGGGAGCCCCCTCCCTGCCGATGCTTCCCTTTAACTCCCGGTACACCGCGATCATGTTTGATCGCGGTGTGCAAGGGGTTAACGTGTCGGGGGCGGTCCGTGACCGCCCCTGACACATAGTGCCGGGTGTCAGCTGTGATAATCAGCTGACACCCGGCCGCGATCAGCGGCGCTCACCATGTGGGCGCCGCTGATCGCGGTAGACGTACTATCCCGTCCACGGTCATACGGGCCCGGTTACCGTGGACGGGATAGTACGTCGGATGTCAGGAAGGGGTTAATGCAAGGCAACAAGATTACAGATTTCTTTCAAAACAAAAAAATTGAGCAATTATAGGAAAAGATATTACATTTTCACTGATGCTTGTGGCTGCAATGCATAAGGCCATGTGCACACGATGCATTTTTCCTGCGGATCCGCAGCGGATTTTACCGCGCAGAAACGCTGCGGATCCGCCAAGTGATTTACAGTACAATGTAAATCAATTTCTTTTAAAAAAAAACGTTGTGCAGACGCTGCGTTTTTTTCCGGTACAAAAAATGCGGCATGTCACTTTTGTGCGGTTCTCCACCTGCTCCATTCTCCAAATCCGCAGGGGGAAAACCGCAGTGGAAAACCGCACAAAAACCGCAAGAAAACCGCACAAAAACAGGAAGAAATCCACAGGAAAAATGCAGGTCATTTGACCTGCGGATTTCTTCAAATCTGCGCTGAATAATCCGCAGGAGGAAAATCCACGTGTGCACTTAGCCTATATCATTTCAGTCTCGAAGGCCTTTTACGCTTGTAGAGTACACCTACTTAGCGATGAAATTACTAGACTAACAGGCAGTTTGAGCACATTTTCTACTCTGGCATAAAAATAATTATTGATTTCACTGCTGAAAACAACGTAATAAATGGGATGATAGGATGAGGAGGGATTTAAAATCACTGTTACATGTAAATTGAAGAAGAGTCATTATCATTTTCAAAATCATAAAATACCTCAGTACAGTTTAATGAAATGCTAAAACTATAAAAATACTATCTACGATTTGTAACACAAAAAAGAATAAAGTCATTTGATTCACATATGTATGATCTCTGGCCAAAAACTAATAATGAAAAAATATATTTAAAGGAATTTTCTTATTAAGCACAAGGTAGGTGATAATTTATGGGGGTTTTAATTCAGTCCCATAGGTGGTGGATGGTGCAGTGGTCAAGGTGATGTGCACTAATGATCCATTCACACAGCGGACTCTGGGGCCCCCGTTCTCGTGATTGCCATCAGACTGCAAGTGATCCAGCATTTATCACCTATCCTGTGGATAGTTAATAAATGTATGAAATGCGAAAAAACAAAAAAAAAAAAAAAAAAAAACAGTTTTAATAGGTATGCACAACTTTCTTAACTTTATTTCCAAGCCACATTATAAGAAAACCTCAGGGAATATTTTTTTATTAATTAACAAATGTAACGATTTTCCAAAAGGATGTGTAACAGAATCTTTTGGAAACACAGAAACCCATAAATATTATAAATGAAAAACATTTATAATAAAATGTTAAAAGGAAAAAGCTAAATAAAATTAACAATTTAAAATATTTAATATAATAATTAAATTTATTTGTTGATGACAGATCTGTTACAAAGCTGTCACTTCTCTACAATAGCTATACAAAAAAAAAAAATTAAAAAAAAAAAACTAATAAATTTGCTTGAACTGTATGACCTCTGAATTTCCAGATAATTGCACATGGCTCATCAAGTAAAACCTGCAAAACGGTCGGTCCAAAAGGATTGGAGAATTGCCAGTCCCTGGAGGAAATCATCATTATCAGCCAACATTGAAAGTGGTTACATGCCATTAGTATAAGTCGCGTTGCTCCAAACGAGACATGAAAACTTTCCACTGTTAGTCATACAGTAATTACTACTGCAAAAAAAAAAAAAAAAAGCCATTACTGTTAAAAGAGGAATATTTCCCAAAAATTTCACAGGCAATATTACTTCACACTTCCCAAAATATGGTCAAGCCAGTAATAAAAGAATTTAGCATAACTTTATATGACAGTCATGACAACAGCGGCCGATTATATAGAATAAATGTAAGAAAAAAATTGAACATAAAAGCAAAAGATGGGCCAAAGGCGTAAATGCACCACCAAAAAAAGTTTAGATATTCATAAAATGAATGGAAAAATAGTCTCCGCGAGGCTGGCTGCAGAACTTAAGCTTAGTAATCAAAATGCAACCCAATGCATAAAACTAAAGTATAACCCAAGGCTATGTACACAAGTAAACACATAGTAATCTAATATATAAAGCTCAAAGTGGGTGTTATGTATATATGTCCGGGATTGGCATCCGCACCGTCGCAGCTACAGTCCAAAAATTTGGCACAGTCACACGTCTGGACCCCGAGAGCGTCATAGGCTATGTTGTGAGGTGAAATTTTAACCCCACGTGTTCCAATTCACCAAACAATTTTGTCCCTATCTACATAATGGGGAAAAAGTGAAAGGAAAAGTGTCGAAGGCAAATTGACAGCTGCCAGATGTGAACAAGGGGGACTTAAAAAATGAGAGCGATGGCGCCAAAGCGTATATACCGTACAGTTGCTAAGGTGGGGCCCTGACATGGGATACTCACCACACACGAGGACATGAACACACACAAAATGCGCCACACACTACCACGTGCTTCAACACATATACCACCCTCAGCACACATTTCACCACACATACACCAACCTCGCCACATAAAAGTCGAAACACAAAAGTCGCCACTCAAAACTCGCCACGCTGTCCCAGAGCTGTTTAAAAGATGAAAAAAATCGTAGTTAGTTACCGTTAATGGTATTTCTCTGAGCCCATGACGGCACCACGGAGAGAGGGGATCCACCCCACGGGGAAAGGAAACCTACAGATAAAAAGGAGCTACCTCTCTCCCGCATCAGTTGTTTTACAGAGCATTAACAGAACTTCAGCCTAATACTAACTTTAAGAAAAAGAAATTTCTATAATCAATAAACTGCGTAGGGGAGACACCACGTGACTTTTTGATTAAACTGTATTTACAATAAGGGCGCACCCCACGCGTGTAGGGAGGGAATATACGGGTGCCGTCATGGGCTCAGAGAAATACCATTAACGGTAATTAACTACGATTTTCTCTTTCCCCCATGACGGCACCACGAGAAAATTGCAGACACTATTTATTAGGGGGGACCACTGCCTCTAGCACCCTTCTACCAAAGGTTAGATCTGAGAAGGTGGCTAGGTCCAGCCGATAGTGGTTAAAGAAAGTCCAAGGAGAGGACCAAGTGGCGGCTCTACATATCTGTTCAATGGAGACACTTGCTCTCGCTGCCCAGGAAGTTGACACCGCTCTTGTGGAATGGGCCGTTATTCTGCCTGGAATGTCCGCACCTTGTGACGAGTATGACAAGGTAATGGCGTCCCTTATCCACCTCGCCAGCGTGCTCTTTGATGCCTTTCGCGCTTTTCTTGGCCCCTCGAAGCAGACAAAAAGAGACCTATCCTTTCTACACGCCTTGGTGGGTGCTAGGTATTCAATTAGACATCTCCTAACATCTAATGTGTGTAGGGTCTCTTCTCCCTTGTTTTTGGGATTGGGGCAAAAGGAGGGGAGGGAGATTTCTTGAGTTCTGTTGAATCGGGACGCTACCTTCGGCAGATAGGACAGACCCATCCTAAGTACCACCCTGTCATCCAGGATCTGTTTAAATGGAGGGAAGGCTGACAGGGCCTGGATGTCACTAGTTCTATGGGCCGATGTGAGGGCTATCAAGAGGGAGGTCTTGAGAGATATTAATTTTAGCGGTGCTTCTTGCAAAGGCTCAAAGGGAGGCTTGGTCAGGACTGAGAGTACCAAGTTTAGATCCCAGGGAGGGGTGTTTAGGGAACACACAGGCCTGAATCTACCGGCTGCCTTAATGAATCTGGACACCCAACGATTCCCTGCCAAGTCGCAGTTGTATAGGGCCCCCAGGGCCGCCACTTGAACCTTTAATGTGCTGGTAGCTAGACCTTGCTCTAAGCCCTTTTGCAGGAACTCTAAGATCTTTGGTATGGGTACCTTCCCCTTTGGACTGGCCCTTGATACTGAAAGGAACTTCCTCCAGAGCCTCCCGTACGGTTATTGGTTATCGGTTTTCTGATTCGTAGCAGGGTGGAAGGATACATTTTGGGAGAAGCCTCTGTTGATTAATAGAGCCCTTTCAAATTCCAGGCCGCCATATGTAGGTTCTCCACCTGAGGGTGTAGTACCGGGCCCTGAGAGAGTAGGTTCAGGATAAACCGGAGGACCCAAGGATCGGAGATGGACATTCTCCTCAACCACGAGAACCACGTCCTTCTCGGCCAGAAGGGGGCTATTAATATTACCCTTGCTTTGTCCTCCCGAATCTTCCTCAGAACTGATGGAATTAGGACTATTGGTGGAAACGTATAAGCAAGAGGAAAGTGCCAGGGGATCATGAGGGCATCCAGGGCAACTGGATTCCAAAAGGGATCTATGGAACAGAAGGTTTTCACCTACGGATTCGTCCTGTTGGCGAATAGATCTATATCGGGTTTCCCTCATCGTTTCGTGATCTGGTTGAAAATTTCCTGGTTCAACTCCCACTCGCCCTGTCTCAGCTGTGTGCGACTTAGAAAGTCCGCTGTGACGTTGTCGATCCCTTTTATGTGGAGTGCCATCAGTGAGCCTAAGTTTCCATCTGCAAACTGGAGGATTGATCTTGTCACGGTCATTAGGGCACGAGATCTTGTGCCCCCCTGATGGTTTAAGTAAGCCACTACCGTGCTGTTGTCTGAAAACACCCTTACATGGTGGGATCTGAGGGATTCCACAAAGTGCAGAAGGGCGAGCTTTACCGCTAACAGCTCCTTCATGTTCGAGGAGGCTGCCTTTTCATCCTCTGTCCAGACCCCTTAAGTTACCTGATTGTCCAAGTGAGCTCCCCACCCCCTGGGGCTTGCGTCTGTAGTGAGGACTCGAGATACCGGTATTACCCAAGGGACCCCCCTGGATAGGTTGGCTGATTCCGTCCACCACTGTAGTGAATGAGCTGTTTCGGGTGACATGTCTAACCGCCCTTCTAAAACTGCGAGAAGGAAAATTTCTGCCGCTAGTGTTTCCCACTGTAGATCCCTTGTATGGGCTTGAGCCCACTGCACGGCTGGTATACAGGCAGTCATTGACCCGAGCAGGGACATGGCCTTCCTCAGTGTTGTTGTTACAGTGTGAGTTATTGCCCCTGTTGCTATTTGCTTTATGTGTAGCATTTTCCCTTCCGGGAGTCGACATTCCTGCCTGAGGGAATCTATGGTTATACCCAAATACTCTTGTACTTGGCTCGGGATCGTTCGGGATTTTGGTAGGTTTAGCAGCCAACCTAGGTTGGTCAGAGAATTCATGGTCCTGCTCAACTGGTCCCTGCAGTGTGATGGGGAGTTGCCTATTACTAGGAAATCGTCCAAGTATGGGACTATTAGGATGTCCTGCTCTCTTAGATGTGCCATAACCTCTGCTATGATTTTTGTGAACACCCTTGGGGCGATGGCCAGCCCAAATGGGAGAGCTTTGAACTGGTAGTGCTTTATCTCTTCCCCCATGGTTACTGCTATCCTGAGAAATTGGCGGTAGTCCATGTCCTTTAGATTGAGTACAGTCATGTGAAAGGACGGAAACAGCATTTTCACTGCAGATTTTATTGTTTCCATTTTGAATGGGTGGATTACCAGGCACTAGTTTAATTTTTTCAGGTTTATTATTGTCCTGAATGTTCCATCTGGCTTCTTCCTCAGGAAGATAGGGGAATAGAAGCCTTCTCCTCTATCTTGGTGAGGGACCTCTTGCAGTACTGATTTCTCCACCAGGGTCTGAATCTCCTGTTGAATTGCGGCTTGTTCTTCCGCCGACTGCCTCTGTGGGGTCACAACGAAAGAGGGTTTGCGTGAGGTGTGAAATTTTAATTTTAGGCCTGTTTTTATGATGTCTAAGATCCATTGACTGTTTGAAATGTTTTTCCAGGTTGGGAAGAAGAGGGCCAATCTTCCTCCTACCTGGAAGACACCTTCATTGGGGTGGCTTCTTGTCTGCCAGTTTTCCAAACATGAACCCCTTTCCTTTGCCTCTATTTTCCCACTTGTCCTGGGAATCATTAGGCGGCTTCCTCTGGATAAATTTCCTGCTCCGAAAATGCTTGAAGGGGAAATTGGATGGGTTAGGGAAAGACTTCTATTTATCCCCCGCTTTGTCAAGTCTAGCGTAGGTCTGAAAAGGAATTCACCTTCACAGGGAATGGAGCAAAGTTTTTATTTTGTTTGCAGGTCTCCCGTCCAGCATTTGAGCCATAGGGCCCTTCTAGCTGCGTTCAAGAATGAGGCTGCTCTGGCTGTTAGCCTGATTGAATCTGCGGATGTGTGCGCTAAAAAGGCCGCCGCTCCTCATTAATGCGACGGAGTCTAGGATTGCGCTTCTCTGGGATTTTTTAGCTGGTCCTCCAACTGATCCAACCATACCATAAGGGCTCTAGCTGTGCAAGAGGCAGGTTTCAGCCCTCCTCCGGCTGCCTCCCAGGAACCCTTTAGGAACGTATCCGCTTTTTTGTCCATGGCTTCTTTCAGTGCACCCATGTCCTCAAATGGCAAAGAGAATTTTTTTTGAGGCTTTTGCGATGGCTACGTCCACCTTCGGTGCTTTATCCCAAAATGAATAGCTTGGATCTCAAAAGGGGCATTTTCTTTTGGGGGCTAGGAAGCCTTTTTTCTCCGGTCTTTTCCACTCCCTCTGTATTAGCGCCTCAATTTTATCGCTCATAGGGAATGATCTCCTTTTCTTCTGTCCTAACCCACTGAAAATAGCATCCTGGATAATCCTTTTGGACCTGGTGTCTACTAGTCCCATAGTGGTTCTGATTGCTTTTATTAAATTATCGGTTTCCTCTATAGGGAAACAGCTGCGACCTTCCACGGCAGAGGACGAGGAGCCGGATGACGGGATGTCTGTGTCTGATGCAGAGGAATCGCTCTCCCCATCGCTGTGATCTGACTCGGGATCCCTGCTTTTAGGCTTATGCTTTTTATTTTCTCTCTGGAGAGATCTAAGGGTGTTCTCTACCTGATGTTTAATTAGGTTCCTAAGGTCGGAGGCGAAGCCCGAGGATTCCTTGCATATAGTGTGCTCTAAGCAGGATTGGCAGAGCTTTTTCCCCCACCCTGCCGGAAGCTCCTCTTTACAGAGTGGGCAAACCTTGTGGTTGGCCTTTTGCATGCACTTCTTCCCGTATAAGAGAAAGAGGACAGGCCCTAGTTACAATATGTATATTCACAGAGCTCACTCACCCACCGGACCAAAGAAGGATACGAGTCTGAAAGGGCTCCCGGATCTGCAAGAGGCTTGTCTTTTGGGTCCCCAGTCCCACCGGACTCCTTGCTGCGCCGAGACTCCTAGCGGCTGCTGCTACTGCGTTGCTGTGAGCCTGTGGGATCCTTCTTTCGGTGCCTTTGCGGCGACTGCCGCTGTTGCTGCTGGGGTCCTGCAGCTGCTGCTCTTCCTGTGCCAAACTCATGTATCAAGGAACAGGTCAGCGTGGTGCTCCTGCACCTTTCAACCGCGCGACCGGCGTGTTTTTTTTTTTTTTTTTTTTTTTACCTTTTTTAGTGCTCAGCGCTGCCCCCACGTGACTCCGCGGCGCTCCGCCCCACGCGTGCGCACTCCCGGGCCTCCCAGTGATGCCTTGCGCAGGCCCCACGTGATTCGGTGGCACTCCGCCCCATGTGACTAGGCGGCGATCCGCCCCACGCATGCGCGCACTGCCGCCGTCCCTGGCTCCCAGCAATGCCTTGCGCTGAAGCTGGTGCGATCTGCCTGTGCCTCGCGCGCCCGCTGGCCTCCGGTACCTGCCCCGGGCCGCCTAGGTCAGTTCCAGGCCCACTTCTGAGGGGGACGCTATCTTCGGGAGAGGCGGTCTTCTGGAGCGTCTTCTGCCACCTCCCCCCCCCCCCCCGCACACCCTGGAGGCCAGCTGATACCAGCGGTGGCACCTCGGGTAACTGCCCCAGCTGGGACAGGGGGCTCCCGCTGTCGTCCTCCAGACTGGTCGGCCCCGGCATCCCACGACGATGTTAAGTCTGTAGGTTCCCTATGGGGACAGGAAACCAACTGGTGCTGGAGAGAAGTACCGCCTTTTTATCTGTAGGTTTCCTGTCCCCGTGGGGCAGATCCCCTCTCTCCGTAGTGCCGTCATGGGGAAAGAGAAATGAGCTGTGATTGCTTGCTATCAGCAACAGTTTTCTTTGTAGACAGTTGTGGTAACTGAGGCCTATTATTCTTATCTTTTCTATGGTGTCATCGTCCTTCTGTAAAGCTGGAAATAACAATTACCATGCCAACACAGACCACCCTCTGACACAGACTGCAGGGGGAGCCCAGTATCTCACAGGATAGGATTAGATACAGTTGTGGCCAAAAGTATTGACACCCCTGCAATTCTGTCAGATAATACTCAGTTTCTTCCTGAAAATGATTGCAAACACAAATTCTTTGGTATTATCTTCATTTAATTTGTCTTAAATGAAAAAACACAAAAACAACTGTCCTAATGCCAAATTGGATATAATTCCACACCAAACATAAAAAAAGAGGGTGGACAAAAGTATTGGCACTGTTCAAAAAATCATGTGATGCTTCTCTAATTTGTGTAATTAACAGCACCTGTAGCTTACCTGTGGCACCTAACAGGTGTTGACAATAACTAAATCACACTTGCAGCCAGTTGACATGGATTAAAGTTGACTCAACCTCTGTCCTGTGTCCTTGTGTGTACCACATTGAGCATGGAGAAAAGAAAGAAGACCAAAGAACTGTCTGAGGACTTGAGAAAGCAAATTGTGAGGAAGCATGAGCAATCTCAAGGCTACAAGTCCATCTCCAAAGACCTGAATGTTCCAGTGTCTACCGTGCGCAGTGTCATCAAGAAGTTTAAAGCCCATGGCACTGTGGCTAACCTCCCTAGATGTGGACGGAAAAGAAAAATTGACAAGAGATTTCAACGCAAGATTGTGCGGATGTTGGATAAAGAACCTCGACTAACATCCAAACAAGTTCAAGCTGCCCTGCAGTCCGAGGGTACGACAGTGTCAACCCGTACTATCCGTCGGCGTCTGAATGAAAAGGGACTGTATGGTAGGAGACCCAGGAAGACCCCACTTCTTACCCCGAGACATAAAAAAGCCAGGTTGGAGTTTGCCAAAACTTAACTGAAAAAGCTTAAAATGTTTTGGAAGAATGTTCTCTAGTCAGATGAGACAAAAGTAGAGCTTTTTGGGCAAAGGCATCAACAGAGTTTACAGGAGAAAAAAGAGACATTCAAAGAAAAGAACAAGGTCCCTTCAGTCAAACATGGCAGAGGTTCCCTAATGTTTTGGGGTTGCTTTGCTGCCTCTGGCACTGGACTGCTTGACCGTGTGCAAGGCATTATTAAGTCAGAAGACTACCAACAAATTTTGCAGCATAATGCAGGGCCCAGTGTGAGAAAGCTGGGTCTCCCACAGAGGTCATGGGGGTCTTCCAGCAGGACAATGACCCAAAACACACTTCAAAAAGCACTAGAAAATGGTTTGAGAGAAAGCACTGGAGACTTCTAATGTGGCCAGCAATGAGTCCAGACCTGAATCCCATAGAACACCTGCGGAGAGATCTAAAAATGGCAGTTTGGAGAAGACACCCTTCAAATATCAGGGACCAGGAGCAGTTTGCCAAAGAAGAATGGTCTAAAATCCAGCCGACCATTGTAAGAAACTCATCGATGGTTACCGGAAGCGGCTGGTCGCAGTTATTTTGGCTAAAGGTTGTGCAACCAAGTATTAGGCTGAGGGTGCCAATACTTTTGTCTGGCCCATTTTTTGGAGTTTTGTGTGAAATGATCAATGTTTTGCTTTTTGCTTCATTCTCTTTTGTGTTTTTTCATTTAAGACAAATTAAATGAAGATCATACCAAAGAATTTGTGTATCATTTTCAGGAAGAAACTGAGTATTATCTGACAGAATTGCAGGGGTGTCAATACTTTTGGCCACAACTAACGGCTCAGCACTCAGTATCACACAGAATAGTATTAGATACACGGCTCAGCAGACTGTATCACACGGGATAGGATCAGTTGCACGGTTTTTATGTGCAATATAATCCTTATAATTTGTTATAACTAACCACAGTTGGTTATTATGCCCAGGCAATGTCGGGCTCTTCAGCTAGTAGCTCATATAAATAATATACCCCTTTGTGACCGGGCCAAATTTTTGAAATCTGACCAGTGTCACTTTTACATGGTAATAACTCTGGAATGCTTCAATAAATCCCAGTGATTTTCATTTTCAGACTGTTTTTTCATGGTGCTTTATAATTTATGCTAATGGTAAATTTAGGTCGATATGTTTTGTTTTTATTTACAAAAAATATCAGAAATTTGAGAAAAAAAAAATGTTAAAAATTAGCAATTTTTCAAACTTTGAATGATTATCCCTTTAATCCAGATAGTCATACCATAGAAAAACATTCATAAATAACATTTCCCTCATGCCTGTTTTACATCAGCATGATTTGTGAAATGTTATTAAGTTTTGTTAGCATTTTCAGGAGGTTTACTAATGTAGCAGCAATTTTTCATCTTTTCAAGGAAATATACAAAATTTATTTTTATTTTTTTAGGGACCTATCCAGGTTTAGAGCGACTTTGGGGCGCCTATATATTGGGAAACCCCCAAAAGTAATATCATTTAAAAAACAACATCCCCAAACATATTGAAAACTGCCAGGAAAGCTGTCAGGTAGTTTATTCACCCCTCAGGTGATGTTAAGGAATGAATGCAAAATGACATGACAGAAATTAACACTATTTTTACCACTTAAATGTTGGTAACTTCTTAACAGGCCGCTGTAGCCGGTAGACTCGAAAGGCCCCTTTACATTTAGCGATGCACCAGCGATCCTGACAACGATACGACCCGGTCAGGATCGCTGGTGCATCACTAAATGGTCGCTAGTGAGCTGCCAAACAGGCAGATCTCACAGCGATGCAGTAGCGATACAGCGGTCGTTACTTACCTTTCAGACGCGGTGATCCTGACGTCCTCCCGCCCGCGTCCGCTCGTCGGCGCTAGCAGGAAGCGCCCAACGAGAAATGGAGCTGCGCGATCAACGACAGACAGCGGGGGAGCCGGTCGGAGGTATCACACATAGCGATATCGCTAGCGATATCGCTGCTACGTCACCAAATCGGTGATGCTTTAGCGATATCGCTATGTGCAAAACCCCCTTAAGGCCGCTACTTGGCTGTGAATTGTCATGGCAAACATGAGGACCACACAATCATGATCTCAGGGTGCCGATGGGGGATAAAGAGGGAGCCCCCACACTCTGTTAACCATTTATATGTAGTCATTATTGACAGCAGCATCTAAGGAGTTAAACAGATATGGACAGTGACAACACTGATTGTGGCTGATGCAGCAAGTTGTCAGCTCTAGTGTACAGTTAACATATTGCAAGCAAGTTTTATGTGCCCACAATTTATACCCGAATACTCTTAAGGGTAAGGTCACACTAGGCATTTTTTCAGCAAAAAAATCTGAACTCTTGGCAGGAAAGAAGCATTTTTTCATAGGTTTTTTTTCAGTGGGTTTGGCATGCTAGATTTGTCTCTTGTGCATGCTGATAAAGTTTAGTGATAAAAAAAAAAAGTCCTATTCTATGGAATCCGATTTTGGCACAAAAAAGCAGCAAAACCTGATTGCTACGTTTTCGGTGCGTTATTTTCACCACCCATTCATTTCAATAGGTGAAAAATGCTGGAAAAAAAACACGCAGGAATTAGTGACATGCTCCATTGTGCAAAAAAAAAAAAAAAACACAACATAGAAAGCACAAAATCCTGCTGACAAAAACACAAAGCTGTGTGCATGAGATTTCTGAAATGTCAGACATTTCAGCTGCATTTTACAGTACCAGCAATGTCTGACATTTCAGCTGCATTTTACAGTACCAGCAAAGGTTCATAAAAAAAAACACAACAAAAACTCCTGTGAACTTAACCTAATTCTGTGATAGATAACTGAGATATAAACATTAGGGTGCCAAGGAAATGCATGGTAAAAAAAGAAAAAAAAACGCAAGTTTTACAAGGTCTTACCTCCTAATTATGTCCCTTTTGGGTTATAGATATTTTATAATTTTCTTTTTTTAAGATTAGCTATCATTTACTGGTTGCTCAATGACAAATCATATTGCAGTTTTAAATGTTTGTTTAGTATTTATTGTCATGCATATCCCGCGTTATGTATGGTATGCCGTTTACCGATCAGATTAATTGATTTTATATTTTGATAGATCGGGCGTTTCTAAACGCGGAGATACAAACGGGCGTTTCTGAACGCGGCAATACCAAATGTGTGTACATTTTTTTAACCCTTTCATTTTCAATGGGGCGAAAGGTGGGGTGATTTCAACTTTCAGGTTTTTTTTTTTTTAATTTTTTTTTTCCTTTTACTAGTCCACATGGAATAATTCACATGCCTTGAGCAAGTGGTAAATCTAAATTTAATGTCAACATATTTTACATGGTGAATCCTTATGCCGAAAGTTACAAATTTGAGGGGTAAGACTTACCAATTTGCAAAGTTCATTTTTCCTTGGCACCCTAATACACATATATACACCCAAAAGTGACACTATTCTAAAGCCTGCACCCCTCAAGGTGCTCAAAACCACATTCAAAAGTTTATTAACCCTTTAGGTACTTCACAAGAATTGAAGCAATGTGGGAGGAAAAAATGAACATTTAACTTTTTCCCAAAAAAATTTTTCTTTGGACACAATTTTTTTTTATTTTGTAAAGGGCTTCAGGAGAAAGTGAACCACAATATTTGTTGGCAATTTCTCCTGAGTACACCGATACCCCATGTGAGGAGTAAGACCACTCTTTAGGTGCACAGCAGTGCTCAGAAGAGAAGGAGCATCATTTGAGATTTTTAATGTCAAATTGGCTAGAATCGAGAGCGGACGCCATGTCGCGTTTGGAGAGACCCTGATGTTCCAAGACAGTGGAAACTCCCGCATAAGTGACCCCATTTTGGAAACTAGACCCCCCCCCCCCAAGGAACTTACCTAAATGTGTGGTGAGCACTTTGAACCCCCAAGGGCTTCACAGAAGGTTATAACGTAGAGCCGTAAAATTAAAAAATCATTTTTTACAACAAAAATGATCTTTTCACCCCCAATTCTTAATTTCCCAAGCGTAACAGGACCCCAAAAGTTATTGTGCAATTTGTCCTGAGTACGCAGATACCCCATATGTGGGGGTAAATCATTATTTGGGCGCATGGCAGAGCTTGGAAGGGAAGCAGCGCCATTTGATTTTTTTGGCTGGAATTGAGATCGGACTCCATGTCACGTTTGGAGAGCCCCTGATGTGCCTTAACAGTGGAAACCCCCCCCACAAGTGACCCCATTTCGGAAACCAGACCCCCCAAGGAACTTATCTAGATTTGTGGTGAGAGCTCTGAACCCCCAAGGGTTTATAACAGTCGTAAAATTAAAAAATAATTTTTTCCCGCAAAAATGATCTTTTCATATCCACTTTTTATTTTCCCAAGAGTAAAAGTACCCCAAAAGTTGTTGTGCAATTTGTCCCGAGTACGCCGATACCCCATATGTGGGGCTAAACTACTGTATAGGTGCATGGCAGAGCTCAGCAGGGAAGGAGCGCCGTTTGAGTTTTTCAACGCAAAATTGGCTGGAATTGAGATCGGACGCCATGTCGCGTTTGGAGAGCCGCTGATGTGCCTCAACAGTGGAAACTCCCCACAAGTGACACCATTTTGGAAACTAGACCCCCCCATGGAGTTTATCTAGATGTGTGGTGAGCACTTTCAATCCTCAAGTGCTTCACATTAGTTTATAACAGAGCCGTGAAAATAAAAAAAAAAATCATTTTTTTTACCAAAAATGATTTGACCCCAAATTTTTATTTTCACAAGGGTAACAGGAGAAATTAGACCCCAAAAGTTGTTGTGCAGTTTGTCCCGAGCACGCCGATACCCCATATGTGGGGTAAACCACTGTGAACGCCTTACTGCGATCTTTGGGAGGCAGTACTCCTCTTTGGTCAGACCTCATCTGGAATATTGTGTCCAGTTTTGGGCGCCACATTTTAAAAAAGACATCAACAAACTGGAGCAAGTTCAGAAAAGAGCGACCAGAATGGTGACCGGTCTGCAAACCCTGTCTTATGAGGAAAGGTTGCAGGATTTGGGAATGTTTAGTTTGCAAAAGAGAAGACTGAGAGGAGACTTAATAGCTGTCTACAAATATCTAAAGGGCTGTCACATTGTAGAAGGATCATCTTTATTCTCATTTGCACAAGGAAAGACTAGAAGCAATGGGATGAAACTGAATGGGAAGAGACACAGATTAGATATTAGAAAAAACTTTTTGACAGTTAGAGTGATCAATGAGTGGAACAAGCTGCCACGAGAAGTGGTGAATTCTCCTTCAATGGAAGTCTTCAAACAGAGGCTGGACAGACATCTGACTGGGATGATTTAGCGAATCCTGCTTTGAGCAGGGGGTTGGACCAGATGGCCCAGGAGGTCCCTTCCAACTCTACGATTCTATGATTCTATGAATGCACAAATCCACAAACGGTGAAGAATTTGTTTAAATTTTTTACGCCGTTCCTCGCGCGGTATTAGCGATACCAGGCTTATATCCTTTTTCGTGTTTAGCTTCTCTCACACACTAAGGCTAGTTTCACACTAGTGTATCTTCCATGCAGCGCATGGCGCCGCTAATTAACGCCCCCTGCACGCCCCATCCGGTCATCTCCTCCTACTATCGCACACGGCTGCATGCGATCTGCGCACCCTATCTTTAGAATATGGTGAGCAGACTGTGCGCTGGGTGTGCTCTAGTAGGATTGTTGCATGCGCTGCGCACTTTTGAAGGTGCGCCGAACGCACCATGTTGCATTTTGGTGCGCTCGGCGCACCTTCAAAAGTACATTATATTTACATCCATTGCACTTTACTCTGCAACACATCGATTTTGAATACATGCAGATTTTTTTTTTTTTTTTTTTTTTTTTAAACAGCAGCGCATTTTTCTTCACTACACATTTTTGAATCGTGCTTTGGCTATTATAATTTTCATATGATGTTTTATCAGAAATACTCCCATAGTAAAAAAATAAATACAATGCAAATTTTTCTCTTATACTTACAATGTTAATCACAAACCACACACACAGACTGCACAGTGCTTTTCACAGATCCATAGACTTACAAAAGCCATTTTCAACTATGATGCTGATAAAAACAGTTAAACTGACAAGTATCTGATTTATTTTCAGACATCTGAATGGCACCATAGATTATAATGGGTTACGTCTTGAATCCATGAAAAAGTGCAGATAGAACAAGTACGTGAAAAACGAATGATGCCTAATTGTGGTTAATCCAAGATCATTGTAGGCAAGCAGGATTTCTTTGCCATGAAACACAAATTTTAATTGACAAATTTTATGCAAAGACGTGTAGCGTGAATATAAGATTTGCACATTTTACGCATAATACAGAAGCTGGAGCGCAGGACAGTAAAAGATTATAGTGTAGTTTAAGTACATGTTTACTGCAGACTCAATTTATGATATAAGATCCTGGCAACTCAGGAACCGACCTCAGTGACGATCCAGAACACAACCTGCATCGATCAGCTTTCCAAATTTTTTATTAGCTGCTGAACACGCACATATGTCTTTCCAGTTATGTCATGTTCAGACAATAATCTTTCTGGCACTGCTGAGATCATGCCACCGGATTTTGTCAATCGTTTTTTAGATCATTTCCAAACATAATGCACATTTAATAAAACTTATTTATATCCTTGCTTTTTCGCTATCACTCAACCCAATTTAAAAAGACCATAAAAAAGGCCTCCGGGAAAAAGTACAAAAGTGCATTTTTTGGGGGGAAAAAAACAACGTAACATAAAAATAAATGTATTTTCTGTGAAGTAGAATCCTACAAGACTGCAGTTACACGAAGGAAAGAACCTAGTAATTAATTTTACCCTCATCGTATGATCATGTATTAAAATGTGAAGCTCAAGAATCGAGACCTTATTTACCCCTTAAAGATCAGGGAATCTCATTTTTGTGCTTTTCTCCTTTTTTTTTTTTTTTTACACACACACTATCATCCAAAGGCCGTAACTTTTTATTTTCTCAATACAGAGACATATGAGGGCTTGTTTATTTGCGGAATTAATTTTAGTTTTCAATTACACTGATCGTTTAACCATATGATCTCCTGGAAAACAGTGACTTTTTTTCCTCTTTCTTTTTTATGTCTGATGAAATGGTGAAAAGAAACTGCAATTTGTTCATTTTTTAAAATTTTCTTTTTCAGATGTTAAAAATAATTCTGAGGGGGTAATGTAAGGATGCTGTGTTTAACGGACGTGTGTTGGAGCAGCTCCTGCCGCGCCTGGATTAAAAGCGACTTTAAAGGGGTTGTCTGGGCTTTTCACATAATCTCAGTGCATATCTGGGCTGCAGAATGCTGACAATAAGTAATTTACCTTCTGTGGCCAGTTTGCACAGTTTCCAAGATAAGATCTCTTGCTTCTATGAAAAATGTCCAGGGGGGGTGTGTTCTGGCATTGAAATGAAAACTGGTCGTTTCCTCCTCACTAGTTTCACTTTCCATAGATCACTGTTCAGCGTGTGTCTGGGGGAGGAGCAGCTGGGTGGTCTGCTCTCTGCACTGAGGCTGCTAGAGGGGGAGGATTTGTTACTGTGTGAGGAGGGATAGGCTTGTTCATGTGGTCGGGGAGGGCAGGGTTGTTGCTATAGAGGGCAGGTTTTTAGTAGAGTAGGAGGAAACGACCAGTTCTCATTTCAATTCCAGAACACACGCCCCCTGGACGTTTTTCATAGAAGCAAGAGAGTGATATCTTGGAAATGCTGAAAACTGGCCACAGAAGGTAAATTACTTATTGTCAGCATTCTGCAGCCCAGATATGCACTGAGATCATGTGAAAAGCCCGGACAACCCCTTTAAGCACCTGTACCGGCTTTCTTACCTGCTCCTCTATGGGTCCCAGGAGGGTAAAGACTACAGCGCTGTAAGGAGCGACTTCGGCTATCCCCGCAACGGCTCTCAAATTTCTCCTGCGGGAGTAGGTAGGCAAGGGTTTCGGGGGCGCCATCTTGCCAGGAGGAAGATGCTACAAAGCACGAGGGGGAGGCGGTGCCAAGAGGTATGAGAAGATTCTCAGAACAGTCCCGGCGGGTGTATGACTGTTGGAGGTGAGGAGAAGGGACAGCTTGGAAGCACATTACAGCAACGGCAGGCCCAGGTTGAACACATGGAGCTGGGCTCCCAAGGACATCATCCTCTAATAATAATAATAATAATTTTTATTTATATAGCGCCAACATATTCCGCAGCACTTTACAATTAAGCGGGGACATGTACAGACAATAAATTCAATACAAGTTAAGACAATTCAAACAGTGACATTAGGAGTGAGGTCCCTGCTCGCAAGCTTACAATCTACAAGGAAATGGGGGGACACAGTAGGTGAGAAATGCTTGTTAATTCAGGTCTGGAAATTATAATAGGGATTTTCATATAAAGCTGCATGATCCGGTCATCAGCCCGTGTGTTTAAGTGCAATAGACAAGTATCAAATGCAGTTATGGGCATGAAGGGTGTGGAGACAGATGAATAGTAGGGTGCAGATTCAGAAAGTCACAGGGTGATGGTAGTGGGTACCACTCCCCTCCAGTTGCATTATCATACAGCTGAGTCCTCCAGGGCTAAGAAGAGACCCCTGAGTGAGGCTGTATAGATCATAGAAGGAGGAGTGGTGATTTCCCAGAAGAGTCTCACCATTATAGCTCTTACTGTCAATAATGCAGGGATTTCAAGTGATTATACTGGGGAGTCCTCGGATGAGGATGAGGGCCAGATGGGTGCTCCCTCCTTATTATCATCCTGGAAGAGACTTTTTTCACAATTTCCTTCCAAAGACTATTTCAAATCATTATTGCAGAAGTCAAAAGAGACCTGTAGTTCTGAGACTGCTTGTGTGAGACAGGACTTACAGCAACTATCTGGCTGCATTGAATCATTAGAAGGGGACCATGATACCACCAGAGCTCATGTCAATGAATTGCATCAGTTAACCACTTCACAACATAGGACTGTTAGAGATTTAGGAGTTCAACTAAAAGACCTGGATAATAGGGGATGGAGGTGTAATATTAGGGTAAATGGCATACCAAAGGCTAATGATCAAGAAAATCCTAAGTTAGTTCTTTAAGAGATCTTTAACTCAGCACTGGGAGTCCCTCCCTCAACGCCTATCAAATTTGACAGAGCCCACCGGGGCCTACAGAATCATCTCCATTCCCCCGTTATATCATTCTCTGTCTCCACGACTTATGAGATTAAGGAAAAGATCAAGGCAAAGGCCCGGACACAAAAAGAGATAACACACTCAGGTCCAGTTGTTTCTGGACCTGTCCAGTTCCACCCTACAGAAAAGACGGCTCCTCAGATCCCCGATGTCCATTCTAAAAGACCTTCGTATCACATACAGATGGTTTTCCCTTTGCTCTGACCACTCGAAAGGAGGGAATCTCAGCGACGCTGCATTCTTTGGAGTACCTTCCAGCTTTTTTTAAGCCATGGGGTTGCAGATCCCAAGAGATTGATGACTGGGACGCTCCGCTGCTTGCGGGTGCACCTCCAGTTTGGAATCAGAAAAAAGAAAGGAAAGAGGAGGACCAGGAGACAGAGTGGACAAGAGAGGATTGCCTTCTAATTGACTTAACAGAAAATACCCTATACCCTTTACTGTATTGTTGGAAATTCATGTCTTTGGTACCTGTTCAGATTGTAATTGTGTCACGATTCAGGTTTGATTCGTGGCAGCGCTGATTCCGCTATAATTTATATATAGCTTTTTTTTTCCTTTCAGGCCAGCAAGAGTTTAAGTCTGTTCATTGCTGGCAGCTGCTGCGCTGCTGGTCAGCTGATGTGGGTGGTGACCACTCCCATCATCCTTTAAATAGCCACCTGACACATCAGCTGATTGTCGGTGAGAGAGTAATCTATGCTGGCCAAGCCTGGAGTAAAAAGCTCTCTGGTTACAGTGGTGAATCTGCTGGTTTCGCAGAGTTTATGGTCCTGGTGTCGCTTTGCAGCAGGGAAAGTTGTTAAGTTCCCCGCTATCTGTCTGTCTTGTGTTCATCATTTTCAGTGATGCTAGCGTCCTTGCCGGCCAGTGCGCTAGCCAGAGATTAGTGAGGTGACAATCAGGTTTCGAGCACGTGACGGCGGGGGAAGGGGGTTTGAAGAACCCACTTAAGGCATTAGGGAAGTGTATGGACAGGCTCAGGTAACCCCGTTGTTAGGGGAGTGTATGGACAGGCTCAGGCTTGCGTTCAGGAGGTACCCCCGTCCCCTTCCTCTCCCCTTTTCCATCCCGTTGTATGTGCATTGTGCTGACTGCTGGAACCGTTGGGTCATGACAAATTGTTTTCCGTTGATGCAAGATAAAATTTAATAAAAACCTACAGTAAAAAAAAAATTCGGAAACCTGATTCTGCAGGTTAGTGCAATTACAGCAAAAACCAACTTGGATACATTTTTTTTTTTTTTTATTTATATGGTGAACAATGTTTGTGTTGCCATTTTCTGAGACGCATTTTTCCTTCGATGAAACTGTGAGGGCTTTTTTTTTTTTCCCGAAGTGAGATGTCATTACCATTGATATTGTTTTAGGGTACATACCACATTTTGGTCATTTTTTATTGCATTTTCTTTTAGGGAGTAGTGACTGAAAGAAAAAAAAAAAAAAAAAACAAATCTGGCGCTTTGTTTTTTGGTTATAGCTTTTACCATATGGCTTATTTTACATTTTGACAGAACAGACTTTTACAGAGGTGGCAATAATTTTTTTTGTTTTATCTATTTTTAATTTGGAATAAAGGTGGAGTTTTCACAATTTTTAGATTTAATGTTTTGAACTTTAGTTATTTTACTACCCTTAAGTAAGTTGAAAATGTGATTGTATGATCGCTTAGGCTGTGCTCCCTCTTTTCTATGGCGATCACTTTGTAGTTTTTATATTGCACTATATGTAGTAATGTTTTTAACTTCACTATTTGATCAAATGGAGATTTCTTGTAAATGAGAATCCACACTTGTGGTCCTGCCTATTTTAAGCTGGATTGAAGAACGCCTGTTTAGAGGTCCCAGCATTTTGACAACAAGAAATAATAAAATTTATCATCTGTGGATACTTTATCTAAAAGAGAATGATTGTTGATAAGTCGGGGGTCTGACAGCAGGCACCCACGTCGATCAGCTGAACAAATCACTTTTATCCCTTTTCGAATGGAGTGGCAGTGAGCTTATTGGGCCACCAATCCTTTCATAACATAAGTGGGTGAATAACATTGCGCTCTGCAGTTTTCAATTTCAGGCATCTGAACCGTCTCTCCATCTTCTAACAGAAACGAAAGAGCCCCGAAGACTATTTAAAAAAAAAAAAAAAAGGTTTTGGTATTCACTAATCCGTAGCTTTTATTGGAGGACAAAGTAACCATGAGTTATATGCTGTCACCTGGAGTCTGATACTAAGATGTATTGTTAGTGTCAGGATATAACCCACGGAACCTTTGTCTTCCAATGAAGTAACTGAGAAATCTCCAGTCTGCTCATCTGTGCAGGTCCCAGGACAACTCTCATACAAATTAATGTGAATAACAAACAGTATAGCTCGCTTTGCTGCATAGTTTCTTTAACCACCCATTCGTTTCTATGCGAGTTATGCAAACCGCAGTATAGTTGCAATTTGCTGCTTTGTATCCAGACCTCTGATGGCCAGGAACTAGAAGAAATCATTCTAGTCGCCGTCATAAAAGTCAGAGATGACAATAACTTTAGGACGCATCATACCAGAAAAGGCACTCTACTATTACACAACAGAAAAAAAAAAATATATTTTGCACTAATTAATCTTCCCTGAGCGTGTAAGGAAGTGGAGGGGGTCAATACCAATAATTTTTATGCTATGAAGGTAGAATAGGGAAGCAACTGCTACCAATAAGAACCATTTAGTTTATCTACATTAGTCACATTATTTCACATACTATGCATGTTGCAGAGCTGTGTGTATGTACACAAACAACTCTGCAACAAACATCACCGCTGCACTCATATAGTAAATACATAGACACAGCTCTGCTTCACTCATAAGGCTGATACAGAAATGCAACACTGCTGCAGTCACATAGTAGATACATACACAGCTCTGTTGCACTCATGGTAGATACATACCCACAGTTCTGCTGTACTCATAGTTGATACATACACACAGCTCGGCTTCATGAGCAGTGTATACCCACACTTTACTTTGCAGTACATACAACACTGCGGAATAAACAGATAGATACAAATCTCTGCTGCGTATTACATATACACAGCTATGCAGCTGGCATATTATACGATACTACACGTTAATGATATGTAGTTCAGTTCCAGGAGTAATATCTTCTTACTCCCAACACGTGCATGTTCCTCTAATGCATTTTGCTGATCACATGACTGACATAATAGAAGGACGGATCATGATTTTCTGGCCTGTTGTTCATCTTCTATGGTAAGCTGTTTTGGGTCCGGCAGCACAGGGAATTCTATGCAGATCCCGTTCAGCTTCCTCTTCTGTCCTGCCCTGATCAAATACATCAGTGTCAGGCAGTGAGAGAGGACTATGCACCTGCACAGTTCTCTCAGTGACTGGGAAGGATGTGACCAAAGTTCTCTGCTCAAACTCTGGGAAAGCTGGCTGCCAACTATTAGATGTAAACTTTTTAGAAAGATATTTTCTTGAGAAAAGTCTTATAGTCAGAATAATTTAGTAGAACTATACAATGGGCAAGATATTTACCCAAACAAACAAAACCAGGCAGAAAAGGCTTACCTGTACACCATCCTTTAATTTCAGTATGCACTCCATAGTGTTGATGGTTATTACAACAGACTCTGACCCAAGTTTGGTCCATGGTACATGAATCCGTAACTCATGGATGTGACCACTGAGAAATGTGAATGGCAGCTTTAGTTCCTGCGAAAAAAAATTAAGGACATATAGAATTCTCAAAAGTTTGATTGCATTGGTTTGTATGCATTGGTTTGTATCCCTTTTTCTCTCATACGGAAACCCAATAATTATGTTAAATGAGTCCTGTGCTTCATGCTCTGCATACAGGGCATTCCTATTCTCCTAAAAGAGACAACACTGGTATATTCTACACAAGCAGCTACAAAGACAGACATGATATAGGTGGCCTTTTTTCAGTTGTCCTCATAAGCAGATTGCAATCTACTCTAAGTTTCAGACTACTCTCATCTGAACATGTCCCAAATAATATACACTGAGGTGTGTGTGTCCAATCTGCTGCTGTCCTCACTGGCTGTTGTGTGCTAACACAACTTCATTCCTGCACTGCTGTCCCCTCCTATAAGGGATTTCCTCTCTTCGTTATGTACACTCATGCCAATGAGTGAGATTCGTCCCCTGCAGATTCTGCTAAGCTTTCTCCCTTATGCTCCCTGTGGCCATATGCTTTCTCCTTCCTTTCGCTGAAGATTCTGTAAAGGGTTTGCTTTTCTATCTATCACTTAAAGGGAGTTTCCCATCTTACATCTTATCCCAATATATAGCAGGTGTAATAATAATGTTAGCAAATACCTCCGATTAGAAATGCAGTATAGTTTTTTGGATTCGCTATGTCTTGTTCCTCCTGTGCAGGCATTGTAGGACCTTAGGTATCCATGGTTATGACTGCTAATATAGTGACAGCTAGTTGCTAGTGGTCATAACCATGGATACCCGAGGTCTATACAATGCCTGGACATGAGAAAAGAGACAACGTGAATCAGAAAAACTATACTACATTTCTAATTGGGTTTATTTGCTATTATAATAATTATTAAGCCTACTACATATCGGGATAAGATCTTGGAGATGGGAATACCCCTTTAAGCTGCCTGTGGGCATGTGATCTCTCCTTCCTTTCCCTGCAGATTCTGTTGCGGGTTCTCGTCTCACTGATGCTACTTGTGTGATCTCTCCTCCGCAGACTTCATGCACTATGCTCACTTCTTCAAGGTGGCCTTAAACATTAGACTTGGCTTGCCTGAACCTGCTGACCATCTAATGCAATTTACATTTTAATTCTATATTGCTCTCAAGGGAGATAAGTGGATTTCTAATCTGTCTGGCAGTTGCCTATTCCATAAAGATTTTTTTTTTTTACAAGCTTTTTATTATTTTGCCTTTAAAAAAAAAAAAAATTTACACAAATATGGTTGTGTACTCCTAGGGAAACCCACAGGAAAAGGCATGGAAATAAAACAAACACCTGCAATTAGGAAAAACACCAGTGACCAAAAAGAAAAGCCATATACAAAAAACTCTAGTGAATTTAATATTTTCCTATTGACGTATAAACAACATCTGGCTGGATTGTCTTTTTTTTTTTTTTTACTTTTAAGCAAAAGACAAGTGTCGAAAAAAAAGTGTAAACGTGTGTTCAATAGCATTATAAAAAAAACAGACGCTGCCGATACTGTTTAGAAATGTCCCAGAAGCAAAAGGTTTTTGTTTTTTTTATTTTAAAGCAATGTCCAGGTTTTGATCAGAGAACCATTCGATCTGCTGTTCTGGATCTCAGACTCTAGTTCGGCCACATAATTAAAACTGATGATCGCAAGTTTATAATAACAATAATATTCTCTTTTGAATAAAACTTGTGGATCCTAGAAATAAGATTTGTACGCGTTTCACTGCGGAGGTTTACTTTGGCACCCGCACAGAATAATCCTTATTAAAAATGTTATGTCTACTACCTTATCTAAAACATTTGAGAAGTCCAATCTCCCTCCTCCTTCCTAAAAAAAAAATACACATCTGAGACTTTACACTGCGCACAGTGCTCTCCGCTCTGTGTTCATGTTCCAACATTTTCTAATCTTATTTTCTAGACAATCTGTATGCAGTCATTATAGGTCTGGGCTTTGTGCTAAACGAAAATAAAAAACAAAACAAAAAAAAAAAAATCATCTAATTGCATTTACGCTAACAAGGCACAATAAGAGGTCAAGATCTGTTACGATCCAATGGATGGAATTATAATCCATTTTTGCTTTCCTCTTGACATATCGGGGTCTGTCAGATTTCCAGTGATTTCTCCCAGAGCACGCTATGTTATTCTGATAGTGGTGAGTACTAGATTAAGCAACAAACATGTTAATTAGCTGTAATCAGCTTAAAGGGGTTGTCAGGAACTGGCGAGCATGTGACTGCAAATATGCAGTTTGTATACATGTGGTCACATGCAGACTAAACGTATGCGGTCTCGATTAATACAAGTGAATTGAGAGAGGCCGGAAAAGACTAGTAGGAATGTGTCCAGAAGTATGAAAACTGCATCCATGCACTCACATGACCGCCCGTTCTAGTGCTGGAGAATCCTTGAAGCGCGCACTGCGTTCACAGTGAAGATTCACAAGTTTGCAGTCACAGACCCAATTCTGCAGACTTGGGTCCAAAACCTTGACAACCCCTTTAATTTCAGGAACATTTAAAGAACGCTGTGCATACCAACAACGCTTGGCAGCTAGGAGATTGTATCAGGGTATACTCACATTCAGCAAATGTACCCATTCACACGTATGGAACTGATCTTTGAACGCATTTCTGAATGTGAATATACTTCTGTGTGTTAACTATGCACAGAAGAAATTGTCTTACTTCAGACTGGATTTAGCATTAATGCTCTAGTCACTATGGTGGTATTGCCACCGTCATACAACAATTTATAAAAATCCTGATTAATTTTTTTTGTGTTAAATCAGATTCAGATGAGCATATTCAAAATCGCACATGTTTGCTCCTGAAAAAAGCAGTGATTTTCATCCACATGGCATTCCCTAACGTGCTAAAATCATGTCCATACGTGGTCTGAACTCTGAACGTCCGCCTTTTTACCTTATTTTTTTTAAAATTCACAATAAAAGAAAATATGGATCCATGAAAAATAGATACCATATGGACAACGTCTGTATGGCCTTTTTTGCATCTTTGCCAAAAAATGAACTTAACTAGCATCTGCAGCCATTCTTGTTCGCAATGGCGATGTGGAAAAATGTTTATCTAAATTGTGTTGAGCCGCTGACTTATACTGGTCCGTTGACAGGCCTTTTCACACATAGAATAACGCTCATATGACGCTGATCTTGATTTTGATTGAGAAAGCACTCTATTAGCATGCTGCAGTTAAAAATACTAAGAATTAAATACGCTCACCCACCCCTACTCCAGTTCTATGTTGCTGCTCTGGACCCAGGTTGACAGATGTCATCATGACTGCAGCACACATGACCGCTGCAGCCAATCACTGGACACAGCAGCTTGTGCCATCTACTCATCTCCATCGATACTGGACAGGATTCTCTTCGCTACCTTCAGACATATTTAATTTCAGCCAGCATGCTTTAATTAGTACAACACAGTCCACTTACAGACAGAACACTGAAAAATTTAAGTCAATATACTAGTGCACAAAAAGATTTTTCACAGGGACCGAGGGAAGAAAAAAAAAAAAAGTTTACTAGACCGATTCAATTTGTGGAGGGTGAAACAGTGCTCCTTCATTTGCACCTGATGAGACACTGCCCTAGCACCAATTGTGATCCAGAAGAGCAGAAGGAGCTGCAGACAAATGCAGTCACCTCCGTAATTTGGGCATTCAACTGGCCCATGAATAGTCAAGTTCCAATCAAAAGAACCTTACTCATTAAAAACTTCTGCGGGAGCGGAGGTGTACACCATAAGGAAAACTGGAGTCCCCTACTCTCGTGACAAAAAAAAAAAAAAAAAAAGAAGAATACTAAAGGCCACAGAACTTATGTTTTCAGCACTGAACCACTTTAAGGGAACATGTTCTTCCTTTATAAACTGGTGCTGCCAAGTTATTAAAAAGGTTCTCGCTCATTTTTTAAATTTGACAGAAGCAATGATGTAAAAGAAAACTAAAAGGCATACTCTTTCCTGCTGTCCAAAGCAAGCTTTAGTGCTACCACTCTGATTGCTTCAAATCTGTCAAAGACAATAATATCACCACCGACCAAAAACTTGCCGATATTGCTATACCATCATGACTTGCCGCTGTCAAATTTAAAAAACTGAGTTGAGAACCCCTCTAAGTTTTTTTTACATCTCTACAAGCCCTCTATAATACTCCTTCTGCCTCATTTAAAGAAGAAAAAAAGGTATTGAGAATTGATTGCTCCTATGAGCATCTGTCGATCATGCACGGCGCACCTTTGGCCTCGGAAAACATACACACTTATGCAGTTGATCTGAATCAAATGCAAATCAACACTAAATAATGCCCTCAGTCAGAGCAAATCTCAGTCATCATTTCTGTGGCTGGGTAAATAACCTATTGGATGCAATGCTCCCTGTCATGACTTCTAACATTCTTAAGGTACTGTCACACTTAGCGATGTACCAGCGATCCCGACCAGCGATATGACACGGTCAGGATCGCTGGTGCAACGCTAAGTGGTCGCTAGTGAGCTACCACACAGGCAGATCTCACCAGCGACAAAGCAGGGGTCGCTACTTACCTGTCTGACAAGGCGATCCTGACGTCCTCCCGCCCACGTCCACGCGTCGCTCGTCTCCACAGCAGGAAGCCCCAGCAGGAAGCCGATGACGAGAAACGGTCCAGGACGTTCTCGCGCTATCAGCGATAACCAGCGGGGGAGCGGTCGGGGGCAAGTATCAGACATAGCGATATCGCTAGAAATATCGCTATAACGTCACAAAAACCAGTGACGTTATAGCGATATCGCTTAGTGTGACAGGCCCTTTAGAAATTACAACAGACGCTACATTGCTCCTCCTGTGATAATTGAAAGCACAATTTCTAATATACAGTTACAGCTCACCAAAATTCAAATTTATCAAAAACAGCAAGAAATATCCTAAAGGACGACTTATGTGAAGCGAATACCAAACCAGACGATGTACCTGCTCAAGAACATCCAATTTTAATTCCAGTTTACTAAGAACCACATCTCCGCCCCAAAGAGAAAGCTGCAGGTCCGAAGGCTTCAGATTCTTGATGTATCGATTCACATAGCTCATTAAAATCGGAGTCACGTAGGACTCCAACATTGTTGAACACTTCCAGAAGTGAACGTCTTCTCACCTGCAATCAGGGAAAGAATAAAATAAGGATTTGTAGCACTTATAATAGGGGAGGTCGTTAATGTAAATATTGTTTCCCAAATTGGGACCCCCATCCCCTTCTAGTAAGCAGAGCACAGGCTGCTGCAAAGTGTATGTTGTTTTGTTTTATTTCATCAAAATCTTACAATCTAGGTCAGTGAATGACAACATGTTTCATTTGTGATAATTTAAAACTGAACGGACCCACATTTTTTTTTTTTTTTTTTTACAGAAGTTTGCTGAAATGTATTCAGTCAAGTCAATCCTCCTTGAACTAGAAAAAAGGACAAATGTCTTTTTTTCTGAGAAATTTCTGCAGCATTAAAAAGTTTTTTTTTGCAGAATTCGCTTTTTAATTCTGCTTGATACTATAGGTTACGGTCACACATCATTATTTCTTTTTAGAGCACTATTGACTCCATGGTGCTGTACGTGAGCACAAATATAAATTACAAGAACTAACCAACAATGACAGACTGGCAAAGAAAAGAGAAAATGTACAGTTGAGTGAAACAAGCGGATTCACCTGCGTTCAATAGCCGGCAGCGCTTTGAACGCAGAGAACACACACTGCATCCAGAGTGCTGCTAGTTCCGGATAGTGGGCACCTGGCCTTACAGTCTATGAGGAAGGAGACAGTAGGTTTGGGGTTGCGGCAGCTCCGGTGTTGGTGATGAGGTGACAAAGGGGTCATTGTCGATTTTAAGCTTTAAGTGATGGGTTTTCATGTTCCGTTTAAATGTGGTGGATAAACGGAAAATGTGCTTTTGTTTTGGATTTTTCCGCAACATATCCGCAACAAACTCCTCACTAGTTACAAGAGGATTTTGCAGCACTTTTTTTTTGGTTTTTTTTTGAGGATTTGCTGCCTATTTCACGGCAAAATGATGAAATACGTTTCCGAATTCTGCACTGAGAATTGACATGCTGCAAATTTTTAAATCCTCACTGCAGATCAATTTCTGTGCAGAAATATTCAACAACAAGCAGATGAGATAAGCTGCAATTTTATTTACTTTTTTTCTTTTTTAGGGTATGTGCATGCGTTGTGGATTTGCAGCGGATCAGCAGAGGATTTGCCCCTGCGGATACGCTGCAGATCCGCAAGTGATTTACAGTACAATGTTATTCTATGAGGAACAAAAAAAAAACACTAGGCACATGCTGCGGAAAAATCAGTGCAGAAACGCAGTGGATTATTTTCCGCAGCATGTCAATTCTTTGTGCGATTCCGCAGTGTTTTTACACCCATTCCATTGTAAGAATCCGCAAGAGTAAAAAACGCATGCCAAATCCCCACAAAATCCGCAATAAATATGCATAAAAAAACGCGTGGATTTTGACCTGCGGATTCTGCCAAGACATGCACATTCCACGCAGAAAATTCCGCACAGCAATCAGCAACGTGTGCACATACACTTAACAGCCTTCGGCTCGAGCCATGGAAATTTGATGGATGAATGATCTGTAGGACAATCGATCTTGTCCAAGCCTAAATATTAGTTGGTACTTCATACTGTGGATTTTTATGCATACAAATACAGTAGATAATCAGCCCCAAAGATTTTCATAACATATTTCTAGGGTATATATAAATAAGATTAACAACAATGGAGTTTCCACAGCAGAAAATTTGCAGGACTAATGACCACGGCAGATTTGTTGTGGATGTCAAATCAACCATTCCTGTCAATTTCTGCTGTCGACTTTCTCTGCAGTGCGAGGGTGAGATTTCATAAAATGGTTTAATCCGCAGTGCTCAATCTCAGAATGGTGTACAGTTTCAGGTGAAACTGTCTCGGGCTTTTTAATTTTTTTTTTTTTTGCAGAATTTGACCATCAACTTGAATATATTACATTTTGCACCGCAGCAAATAAATCTGCAACAGTATCTCTATTTAACTAATTTATTGCTGTTGCAGATTTTCTGGTATATTCATATCTCAAATGTGCTATCACAAATTGATGGGCACGACCGAAATGTAATCCCCAGGTGCTATAGACTTGCGTAACTAAAATGCACATAAGAGGAAAAAAAAAAACAGAACAAGAGCTATACAAATAATAGCAGTGCACACTGGTGGGTATCATGAAAAATACAGTTGGATTTAAGTTTGAAAGCAGGAAACAACACAAATTGTTTAAATCACTTAAAAGCACAATTTTGGTACACAAAATCAAATTGTCTCACCCTGATAAGAGGTCAGAATTAGCCCCTGCCTCCTGTCCTGTAAGCAAAAGTCTCAGGCAAACAAACAAAATATAGGTACCAACAGTATAAAGTGCGATTAAGTAGTGCAACAAAGCATATACATATACTAACGCTGATATACCAAATCAGGAATTCTATGAAACCCAACATTGGGTAATCAACATGTTGGCCCATGAGGAAGGCACAGATTACATGGCGTGGAAAGATACAGATGCCCTTCTTCTGAGGGTCTCTTTGGTCTCATGCGGTATTTATTTCTTGCACTAACACACTTTATTGCCTGCTGTTGGGTTATATATTATTTCCAATTCTGACATGTCAGCTTTAATACATGAATATGTCATGTGATGCCACATAACCGCACTTTGTGCTGTCAAGTCAATGGTACCTATTTTTTGTGTTGACCAGGAATCTTTTTTTTATAGGAGGTAGCGGGTCATTCTGACCACGTATAGTGACACTAAACAAAAGTATATCAATAGGGCACGATAAGCATCTAGAATCTTATTATGGCGAGCCAGTTTGAGTTCTGCATGTAGACCAATGATGCTTATTGAGTGTTTAACTGTTTGTGTTTGTTCTTTGTGATATTAAATTCTTAACAAAATAGTATTTTTCATGATTTCGACTAGTACTCACTGCTATTATAAATACAAATCTTGGTCTGTTTATTTGGGGGGGCATAAAAAAATACTATTTCAGCTCACCCTTCTATGAGGCAAAATCCATGTTCTGATGAGACAAATGGTGCATAAATGGAGCAGGCAGCTGGTCCCAAAGAATGTAAAAAACATGTTTCCAGCACTTATGCCATGGTTCAATAAAAAAATGCCATTTATTAGATTCAATAAAAATCAACGGTACAACCATGTAAACAAAGACACATTTGTAAACTGTTTACACGTATCAAACCTAATACCACAAAAATGTTTACTAAAAAAATACACATCTAGATAATTGCGTGTTTCAAACCCTTGTCCGTGGGTTCTTATTCATAAAATGAAGAAACCATGAACTAGGGTTTGAAACGCATAAGTATCTATTTTTTTTTTTTACATTTTTGTATCGCTGATTTTTAATGAGCTTAATAAATGGCAATTTTTATTTAATTGAACCTTGAAATGAGAGCTGTGCCTATATTTTCTGTCTTTCTGGGGTTTATGGCAAACGTGAATACCTATTTAGGGTCTGTTCACACTGTTTTATCAGCAGTCAAAACATCTATTTTTCAAAACAGAAGACCCTTCATGAATTGCTCCTTTTCTCTGGAGTTTTAAGATCCTTTAATAATCCTTTAATCGTCCCACCATGGGGAAAGTCAGAGCATTACAACAGCAAGGCAGGATCAAGTACAGATACATAAAGGCATTACAATGACAGTAGGTAGGTACATATACAAAGAAAAAAAAAGATATAACCGGACTATCACAACTTTGGATCTATCAGTTCACTGTTTGGGTCGTTCTCCGTTTTGGACAGTGCTGGTTATACAGCCTAACTGCAGCAGGAAGGAAGGACTTTCGATAGCGCCCCCTCTCACATTTAGGATGAAGTAGCTGGTCACTGACAGTACTGCACATCTTTGTCACGGTCTCATGCATGGGATGGGAATCATTCTGCACCATGTAGCTCACCTTGGCCAGTATCCTCCTATCGTCTACTTCCTGAACTGGATCCCAGGACAGAGCTGGCCCTTCTAATCAGTTTGTCCAGCCTATTCCTGTCCATGGTTGATATGCCACTACCCCAGCACGCCACACCAAAGAAGATGACTTATGCCACAACAGAGTTGAAGAAGGATGCAAGGAGTTCCCCCTTAACTCCAAAGGATCTTTACAAACCTAAAGATTCTTTTATTGAGCATTTCTTGATCGTTTCCTACGCATTTTTCAGGCGTTTGGTTCCACTATTGTTATTTGTATGTTTTGCGGGGAAGTTTCTTTTCCTAAAGTTTTATTTTAGCAACCTTTTTTATTAGACACTGGCTGGTTTGGAGAAAATTCCACCAGCAACGGCTACCCGCTATCTTTTTGTCCCCACCAGGCATTTTTCAAAACCTTTTCAGGAAAATAAAAAATGCTCTAATAACATTATATATATCCAGCAAAGTGGATTTGCAATAGAAATAAGTAAAGAGTTTCCCAAGTATATGAAGCAGGTTTTAAGGAGATTTTTGGAGCGGATCTGTGTGAACATTGACTTATATGAAAACCCCCTGCTTGGCGCAGCCCAGTGATGTGAATGGATCACTATTGCACAGGACGATCTCTCTGTGCTCATGGGGCAGAGCTCGGTGTCACCTGCTGTATGTGACTGTAATATCACTGCAGCCACTACACAGGGTCATTTATTACCATGCTGCACGTCGCTCTCATGTGTGTCTAGGAGATGACAGCCTCTAATTATAGGGAGCTGCCTTACACAGTGCCAGCAGCCTAGAGGAGCTCGCCCTGCTGCTTATATCCCCGCATTAGCTGTGCTATAACCTCTGAGGAACGGTAGTAACGTGTCAGCCACAAAACTTACACCGGACACCAGCCGCCGCCACCGGGTACCAGCACTTCCACTGCCATCTACCCACACTTCCGGGTATGTGGAGAAAGGCGGATGTGACGTCATATAAACATACAGCCGCGCTGCCGGAACTTGATTCCGGGTCATGTGACGTGATGCTGCTGCCAATCAGGTGGAGGGGTGTAAAATAGGGCGGGGTTAGAGCTGCTCCGTCTGCTCTGATCTGAGCTGCGCTTTCCCGCTACACTGACCGTACAGCTCCCAATATGCGCTGATGAGTGATGAGTGCTCTGAAGGCATGCTGGGAGTTGTAGTTTTATAGAAACTGGAGAGCCACAGATTGGATAACACTGACATGTATGCAGTAATATATTAAAAGGCAAAAAATCCAGATCCAACACCTGAAAATAGC
Source organism: Dendrobates tinctorius (assembly GCF_039654945.1). Classification (NCBI taxonomy): domain Eukaryota; kingdom Metazoa; phylum Chordata; class Amphibia; order Anura; family Dendrobatidae; genus Dendrobates; species Dendrobates tinctorius. Next base: position 8,848,351 of record NW_027361832.1, read on the forward strand.
AGATGAGTTTCAGGCACAGGCATTAGTGATTACAGGGAAGACAAATGCACTGGAGCTTGGACTTAAAGGGAATCTGTCACCTTTTTTTGGCCTTGCAGCTGCCGGCATAGACATCGGGGGCTTATCTACAGCATTCTGTAATGCTGTAGATAAGGTCTGGCGCCTGCGCACTGCAGAATTCTGCTCTGCCCTCAACAGGGCAGAGCACTGCGCCGGAGTCGGAGCCATTTCAGGACGGGGGAAGAGGACGTCATCGCATGAAGAAGGGAGGCACGGGACGGCGACACCCATCGGACCGGACCGCCCACCCGGTGAGTATAATATAACGTGTTTTTTTTCTCTTTCAGGTTACATCGGAGGCTTATCTACAGCATTACTGAATGCTGTAGCTAAACCCCGATGTGTATGCTGGCAGCTGCAAGGCCAAAAAAAGCGTGACAGATTCCCTTTAAAGGGGTCATCCGAAGGCAAAGTCATTTTTCATCCTAAAGCCCTATCTAGTCAGAGCCATAATCTAAGCTATTTTCTAATATACTTGCATTAGAAATACTGAATTTCTATTTTTTTTTTCACTTCCTTTTTGATGACACTTCATTTGAGAATCCCAGTGCATGCTGGAATATTCCAACGAAGCATCATCAGGGGACAGAGGCTGGCGGCTGCGGTCACCGTCACAGCCCCTGCCCCCACCCTGAAACAAAGCGTCGTCAGTGATTGCCGTTGGAACGGCTGGACTAGCGATGTGTACAATGACAGCTCGCGTTCTGTTGTCGGCTCATATCAGCAGTAGCAAGCCAACTACAGATCGCAATGTGAGGGCTCGCACACACGAGTAATGATTCTCTAAGATCAATTAGGGTATGTGCACACGCTGCGGATTATGCTGCGGATTGATCCGCGCGGATTTTGCAAAATCTGCAAGTAAATCCGCAGGTCATAAGACCTGCGGATTAGCCCTGCGGTTTTGCATCTCCACAATGGAGCAGATGGCAAACCGCATCGGAATCCACAGAAAGAATTGACATGTCAATTCTTTCTGCGGTTTTGAAACCGCAGCAAATCCGCGCGGAAAATTCCGCAGCATCTGCACAGCGTTTTTTTTGTTTCCATAGGGTATAAAGGTACTGTACAACGCAGCAGAAACTGCTGCGGATCCGCAGGGCCAAATCCGCTGCGGATCCGCGGCAGAATCTGCAGCGTGTGCACACACCCTTATGTTATTTTATTTTCCTATTCTTAAACATTGCTTATGTAGCGCTATCGTTTTGCGCAGGGCTGTACATACATTATTATTCCCTTCACCCCCCCAAGCACGCTTTCACCTTCCGGACCAGGCCAAAATTGACAATTCTGACCACTGTCACTTTTATGAGGTAATAACTCTGGAACGCTTCAACGCATTCTAGCGATTCCGAGATTGTTTTTTCGTGACATATTGGGCTTCATGTTAGTGGTAAATTTAGGTCGATAATTTTCGCGTTTATTTGTGAAAAAAAAGGGAAATTTGGTGAAAATTTTGAAAATTTTGCAATTTTCAAATTTTGAATTTTTATTCTGTTAAACCAGAGAGTTATGTGACACAAAATAGTTAATAAATAACATTTCCCACATGTCTACTTTACATCAGCACAATTTTGGAAACAACATTTTTTTTCGTTAGGAAGTTATAAGGGTTAAAAGTTGACCAGCGATTTCTCATTTTTACAACAAAATTTACAAAACCATTTTTTTTAGGGACCACCTCACATTTGAAGTCACTTTGAGGGGTCTATATGGCAGAAAATACCCAAAAGTGACACCATTCTAAAAACTGCACCCCTCAAGCTACTCAAAACTACATTCAAGGGGGCGTGGCCTGCTTGCTAATGGCACCGGTCACTTAGCTGCTGAGCTCCAGCCACTTCGACTCCTAATCGGCTCATTGCGGCTCGCCAGCGGCACCAATCTCTCTGCACACGGGGGGGGAGTGCTGCGGAGGTATCCAGGATCGTAGCATGCCAAGGGGAAAATCCCAGAGGAAGCCGTCCCCGGCGAAAGTTACAGACTTCTTCTCCAGCACGGGGCGAGGGAAAATGGCGGCAGCATCCTCCTCCACAGCTTCCTCACGCTCATCCAGGAGGGGATCCACAGCAGGCCCAGACTTGGACACAGACGCTGCAGATATACCGCTTACCAAAGGTACAATGCAGAAACTGCTCAGTGCCCTCCGCTCATCACTGCAGCAGGATTGGAAAGATATGGTGGCTGAGCTGAGGGGAGATATCACTGCCATAGGCAGCCGTACAGCACATATTGAATCTAAAATGGGGGAGCTGACAAAGTCACACAATAGCCTCATTGATGCCAATGCAGCACTGGAGGAACAAGTGCAAAAGCTCCATACCAAGGTCTTGGATTTAGAGGACAGGTCCCGCCGAAATAATATAAGAATCAGAGGAATTCCAGAGGCCATACCAGACAAGGGGCTGCAGAGTTTTCTGGGCTCCTTGCTGCAGGAGCTGCTCCCAGACCTGACTGCAACTGATTTCCTGGTGGACAGAATACACAGAGTCCCTAAGCCTAAATCCCTCAGTGCTGATGTCCCTCGGGACACTTTAGCTCGCCTGCACTTTTACAAGACCAAAGAAGCCCTGCTGCAAGTCCTGAGAAAGAGACCCCCTCTGTCTGAGCAATTCCGGCACCTGTCCATTTTTCCAGATCTGTCTGCAGGAACCCTGGCAAAAAGGAGGGAATTTGCTCCTTATACCAAAGTTCTCAGGGATGAAGCTATATCCTATAGATGGGGTTTCCCTGTAAAGATCCTGCTTTTCCGAGCAGGAAATACCCACACCTGCCATTCCCCACAGCAGTTGGCAAAGCTCCTATCCTCATGGAACTTGGCAAATCTCCCGGCCAGATCTCCAAGAGCTACAGGATCATCCCAACAGGATAAAGTGAATGAAGATTGGTTCGTCGTGTGAGTTATGTGATATGTTTGAGTCGCGGCTGAGACTTAGTTGCTACTTTTAAGGTCCGCTGGTTCTGTTCAACCAGGACCCTGAACCCCCATGGCGGTAAATTTCCACCATACCGCAGGCCCCTTTTTTGGGCTTTTTTCTTTGTGGACTGATGCTCCCTACATCAGTAATGTTAGTGATGTCAATATTGTTAGTGTTATCTCTTTCCTGCCTAACCTTCCTTTTCCCCTTGCAGCTCTAGGCAAGAGACTTTTTTTTCATGTACAATGGTACTGAACTGTATGTCTATAAATGTTAGGGGTCTGAACTCGCCAGCCAAGAGATCCATGTTTTGGCGGGAAGTGGTTAAATCCAAATGTGATGTAATATGTGGTCAGGAGTCTCATCTCCTCCAAGGGGACTCGCACAGGTTAAATAATGCTAAATTTCCTTTCATACTGCTGGCTTGTTGAAAAAAAAAAAAGGCTGGAGTATTCATTTGTGTAAAAAATACTGTTGCGTTCACACTACATTCACAACATTTAGACCCTGACGGTAGATACGCCATTAATAATTGCTCCATAAATGGATCTAAGTATACTATTGCAACCGTTTACGCCCCCAACTCTGGTCAGATCAGCTTTTTGCGGAGGTTTCTTTCCAAGCTTTCATCCGTTAAAGAGGGTAAGCAAATAATCTGCGGGGATTTTAACATGGTAATGTCCAGCACTCTGGATTGCTCCAATACTGCTGTAAAGAGGAAGGAGATGAGCACAATAATTTCAGAAAGGCATCTCCATGATATATGGAGATACCAACATGCAAATGAGAGGGACTACACATTCTTCTCGCCTCGGTTCACCTCTTACAGCAGATTGGACTACTTTTTGGTTGATAGCTCACTTATTATGGATTGCTCAGATTCAAAAATTGGACTTATAGCTTGGTCGGACCACGCCCCCATATACCTGACAGTTCAGGAGCAAAACCGCGCGCCTGTTTTTGCCCGGTGGCGCATGAATGACTCCCTCCTAGCCTGTAGACAAATCTCTGAGGAGTTGCAGGCCGACCTCGCAGAGTTTTTTAACTTTAATGATAACAAGGAGGTGACAGAGGAAACGCTTTGGTCTGCACACAAGGCCTATATTAGGGGGTCATTCATCAAAATTGCCACTAGGGAGAAGAGGAGGCGTCAGGCAACTTACAAAGCTCTACTGTCCCACATAGTACTTTTGGAAGCCCACAATAAATTTGCCCCAAACTTGTTGACATCTGATGAACTCAGGAAACTAAGAACACAGCTCCGCCAGGTGTTGATGGCAGACTATGAGAAAAACTTAAGATCCCTCAAACAGCGGTACTATGTGATGGGTGACAGGGCGGGTGCCTTACTAGCCAGGAGGGTTAAAAAACGAGAAATGCAAAATAAAATTGAATACCTCGTGACGGGTTCTAATGCCACAATACGCAACCCAACGGAAATAGCCAACGCATTCGCTGACTTTTACCAGTCTCTCTACAACCTTAAAAATGACCCCACTGCCCCAAAGCCTACCCAAACGGCAATTAATTCCTTCTTAAACAATATTAATCTTCCTCGGTTATCTGCAGTACAGCTGGAGCAACTAAATTCCCCTTTTTCTCTGGAAGAGGTTCGCCAGGCGGTGACCACAGCCAAAAGAAATTCAGCTCCAGGCCCAGACGGCCTCACTAACTCCTATTATAGGCAATTCACTGAAACCCTGTCTCCTTTCCTCCTGAGACTTTTCTCCTCTTGGCGAGCCACAGCAGATATTTCACCAAATAATCTAGAGGCCATTATAACTACCCTGCCAAAACCAGGAAAACCCCCTATTTCACCAGGAAACTTCAGGCCAATATCCCTCCTAAACTGCGACTTAAAATTGTACGCCAAAATAATCTCAGCTAGAATACATAAAGTTCTTCCATCACTGATTTCCCCGGATCAAGTGGGGTTTGTGGCGGGGAGGCAGGCGAAAGATGGGACGAGACGTATGCTGGATCTGATTGCGGTGGCTGAGGGGAGGAAAATCCCCAGTGTATTCCTGTCCCTGGACGCAGAGAAGGCGTTCGACAGGGTGCACTGGGGATATCTGAAATCTGTTCTGGCCAAGTTTGGTTTCAAAGGCCCCATACTTAATGCCATAATGGCGCTGTACTCTAACCCTAACGCCAAAGTTCTGGCATCCGGATTTATATCTCGGAGTTTTGAATTAACCAATGGGACACGCCAGGGGTGTCCGCTCTCCCCTATCATCTATGCCCTTGCTATAGAGCCTCTGGCGCAAACTATCCGTGAATGCCCTCGGATCTCGGGGATTCGAGTGGGGAGTATAAATCATGTGGTCAGTCTATATGCAGATGACGTGATTTTATCTTGCACTAATGTAGAGGTGTCCCTACAACACGTAAAGGAGATCCTGTCCTCCTTCGCTCAAGTCTCGTATTACAAGCTTAATATTACCAAGTCCTTAATTTTTCTGCTCTTCTTGCCAGCCTCTACCAGAGCCACTCTTTCTCATCTTTACCCTTTCAAATGGGAAGACGAGGGAATCCCCTACCTGGGTATTATACTGGCCCCGCTACACTCCGTGATCCGGAAAAATCTGCTGACCCTGCACACCTCATTGGATAAAGAACTTACTCGCCTTTCTCTTCTCCCGCTCTCTTGGGTGGCGAGAATGCAGACTTTTAAAATGATCTGTCTCCCAAAAATTATCTACTTACTTCGGTGCCTGCCCCTAACAATTCCGCAACGGTATCTCACCAAAATTCATTCGCTAATGAGTAAATTTATATGGGCTGGGAAAAAACCTAGAATAGCCCTGAGATGTATGCATGCCCCGTTCAGTGGTGGAGGAATGGGTATTCCTAATATTCTAACATATCACAGAGCTGCTATCCTGGAACCGGCTCGAGATTGGTGGAAGAATGATTCGGACTTGAGATGGTTACAGATTGAGTACACCTGGGCACAGGCCCACTCCCCTAAACAATTCATAGACTCCCTGCTCCTAACCCCTTCGCCCCCCGGCGATCTTCTACCCACCACAGCAGCTCTAAAGAAAGCTTGGTCCTTATGGAGCAAGCCAGTGTCACAGGCTCTAGGTCCCAGCCTTCCCCTTAGATCGCTGGAAGCCTTCATTCCGAATTTGAATCTTGCCGCCTGGACACGTGGAGGTCCAATTACCCTAGCAGATCTCTATAGAGAAGGCGTCCTACTCCCGTACTCAGAAATGTGTGTTAAATTTAACCTCCCCCGTCACAGTTTATTCCAGTTTTTTCAAATACGTCACTTCCTTCAGTCCGCTCCTCACCTACCGGTTCCCACAACAGCCGACCACGCCGCAATTAAAAAATTCTTTCAAAATAGCAAAATCAAAGGCCTTTCATACATCCATAACCTGCTAAACTCCCCGGAACCGGACAAACAATTGCCGTATATGCTCAAATGGGAAAAAGATCTAGCCTCTCAGCTTCCGTCGCAAGAATGGTTCGCGGCCTCAAAATGGATCCACAAATTCTCTTCATGTCTCAATCACATAGAGCAATTAAAAAAGGTTCATCTGCGGTGGTACAACTCCCCTACTAAACTGGCTTCTTTTTCCCCACATATGTCACCTTTGTGCTGGAGGGGATGCAACCACAGGGGCACCTTGTGTGATATGTGGTGGTTTTGCCCTAAGTTATCTAACTTCTGGCAGGAGGTGTTCAATCTAATCCATGAGGTTACTAGTCTCCGTCTTTCCCCAAACCCAACCTTAGCGGTGCTACACATTGGCCTAGATGGGATCCCGGATCTTTTAAAAAATATCATTTCTCACATTCTCATAGCCGGCAGGTACTGTGTGGCATACAAGTGGAGGTCGGTGAGCCCCCCTACAAAAACAGAACTAATTGAGAGGACCAACCTACACTGGCTATACGAAACCAACTTGACCCCCAATCTAGAGAAGAGAACGGTGAGACTTAAACAATGGCATCCGTGGGCCACTTCCCTTTATGCAACGGCCCTCCCCCAGATACAGACACCTACACCATAAATAAATTGATTGTGCCTAAGAATGCCATGCATGTAGAGCTGCTTCCCCTTCCCCCCCCCCCCTCTCCCCGCTTCTATGTTCAAGTTGTTGTTGGAAGGGGTATTTAATGTCCCAGATTGATATTCTAATAATGGCTCGAGGTTATTCCACCTCTTGCTACTCATTGCTCCTGTTCTTGATGTTTTTGTATGAGAAGTTTGTATTTTTTCTGAAAACTCAATAAAAACCTTTATGATAAAAAAAAAAAAAAACTACATTCAAGAAGATTATTAACCCTTCAGGTGCTTCACAGGAACTAAAGCAACATGGAATGAAAAAATGGACATTTTAATTTTTCCAACCAAAATTTTCTTTTAGCATCAGTTTTTTAATTTTTACATGGGTAACAGGATAAAATGTATCCTAAAATTTGTTGGGCAATTTCTCCTGAGTACACCGATACCTCATATGTGGTCATAAACCACTGTTTGGGCGCACGGCAGAGCTCAGAAGTCAAGGAGCGCCATTTTACCTTTTGAATGGAAAATATGCTTGAATATTTAGCGGTTGCCATGTCGCGTTTGGAGAGCACCTGTGTGCCTAAACATTGGAGCTCCCCCACAAGTGACCCCATTTTGGAAACTAGACCCTCCAAGGAACTTATCTAGATACATAGTGAGCACTTTGAAACCCCAGGTGCTTCACAAATTTATCCGTAAAAAAAAAAGTACTTTTTTTTTCACAAAAATTTTATTTAGCCTCAGTTTTTTCATTTTCACATGGGAAACAGGATAAAATGGATCCTAAAATTTGTTGGGCAATTTCTTCTGAGTACATCAATATCTCATATGTGGTCATAAACCACTGTTTGGGCGCACGGCAGGGCCGGAAGGGAAGGAGCGCCATGTGACTTTTTGATTGGAAAATTAGCTCCAATCGTTAGCGGACACCATGTCGCATTTGGAGAGCCCCTGTGTGCCTAAACATTGGAGCTTCCCCACAAGTGACCCCATTTTGGAAACTAGACCCCCGAAGGAACTTATCTAGATGTGTGGTGAGCACTTTGAACACCCAAGTGCTTCACAGAAGTTTATAACGGAGAGCAGTGAAAATAAAAAATAATTTTTTTTGCTCAAAAATGATTATTTAGCCCGCTATTTTTTATTTTCACAAGGCTAACAGGAGAAATTGAACCACAAAAGTTGTTGTGCAATTTGTCCTGAGTACACTGATACCCCATATGTGGGGGGGAACCACTGTTTGGGAGCACGGGAGAGCTCAGAAGGGAAGGAGCGCCATTTTGGAATGCAGACTTTGATGGAATGTTCTGCGGGCGTCATGTTGCGTTTGCAGAGCCCCTGTGTGTCTAAACAGTAGAAACCCCCACAAGTGACCCCATTTTGGTTACTAGAACCACCAAGGAGCTTATCTTGATGTGTAGTGAGCACTCTGAATCCCCAAGTGCTTCACAGAAGTTTATAAATGCAGAGCCATGAAAATAAAAAAATATTTTTTTCCTCAAAAATGATTTTTTAGCCCGCTATTTTTTATTTTCCCAAGGGTAACAGGATAAATTGGACCCCAAAAGTTGTTGTCCAGTTTGTCGTGAGTACAATGGTACCCCATATGTGGGGGGAAACCACTGTTTGAGCGCACGGCATGGCTCAGAAGGGAAGGAGCGTCATTTGACTTTTTGAATGGAAAATTAGCTCCAATCGTTAGCGGACACCATGTCGTGTTTGCAGAGCCCCTGTGTGCGTAAACTTTGGAGCTCCCCCACAAATGACCCCATTTTGGAAACTAGACCCCCTAAGGAACTTATCTAGATGCATAGTGAGCACTTTGAACCCCCAGGTGCTACACAGAAGTTTATAACGCAGAGCTGTTAAAATAAAAATATTTTTTTTTCCTCAAAAAATAAATTTTTAACCTGCTATTTTTTATTTTCACAAGGGTAACAGGATAAATTGGACCCCAAAAGTTGTTTTCCAGCTTGTCCTGAGTACGCTGGTACCCAATATGTGGGGGGGACCACTGTTTGGGCACACGTTGGGGCTCGGAAGGGAAGTAGTGACGTTTTGAAATGCCGACTTGATGGAATGGTCTGTGGGTGTCATGTTACGTTTCCAGAGCCCCTGATGTACCTAAACAGTGCAAACCCCCCACAAATGACCCCATTGTGGAAACTAGACCCCCCCAAGGAACTTATCTAGATGTGTGGTGAGCACTTTTAACCCCCAAGTGCTTCACAGAAGTTTATAACACAGAGCCGTGAAAATAAAAAATATTTTTTTTTCCTCAAAAAATGATTTTTAGTCCACTATTTTTTATTCTCACAAGGGTAACAGGATAAATTGGACCCCAAAAGTTGTTGTCCAGTTTGTCATGAGTACAATGGTACCCCATATGTGGGGGGAAACCACTGTTTGAGCGCACGGCATGGCTCAGAAGGGAAGGAGCGTCATTTGACTTTTTGAATGGAAAATTAGCTCCAATCGTTAGCGGACACCATGTCGTGTTTGCAGAGCCCCTGTGTGCGTAAACTTTGGAGCTCCCCCACAAATGACCCCATTTTGGAAACTAGACCCCCTAAGGAACTTATCTAGATGCATAGTGAGCACTTTGAACCCCCAGGTGCTACACAGAAGTTTATAACGCAGAGCTGTTAAAATAAAAATATTTTTTTTTCCTCAAAAAATAAATTTTTAACCTGCTATTTTTTATTTTCACAAGGGTAACAGGATAAATTGGACCCCAAAAGTTGTTTTCCAGCTTGTCCTGAGTACGCTGGTACCCCATATGTGGGGGGGACCACTGTTTGGGCACACGTTGGGGCTCGGAAGGGAAGTAGTGACGTTTTGAAATGCCGACTTGATGGAATGGTCTGTGGGTGTCATGTTACGTTTCCAGAGCCCCTGATGTACCTAAACAGTGCAAACCCCCCACAAATGACCCCATTGTGGAAACTAGACCCCCCCAAGGAACTTATCTAGATGTGTGGTGAGCACTTTGAACCCCCAAGTGCTTCACAGAAGTTTATAACACAGAGCCGTGAAAATAAAAAATATTTTTTTTTCCTCAAAAAATGATTTTTAGTCCACTATTTTTTATTCTCACAAGGGTAACAGGATAAATTCGACCCCAAAAGTTGTTGTCCAGTGTGTCCTGAGTACGCTGGTACCCCAAAAGTGGGGGGGACCACTGTTTGGGCACACTTTGGGGCTCGGAAGGGAAGTAGTGACGCTTTGAAATGAAGACTTGATGGAATGGTCTGTGGGCGTCATGTTACGTTTGCAGAGCCCCTGATGTACCTAAACAGTGCAAAACCCCCACAAATGACCCCATTTTGGAAACTAGATCCCCCAAGGAACTAATCTAGATGTGAGGTCAGCACTTTGAATCCCCAAGTGCTTCACAGAAGTTTATAACGCAGAGCTGTGAAAATAAAAAATTATTTTTTTTTCCTCAAAAAATGATTTTTAGCCCACTATTTTTTATTTTCACAGGGGTAACAGGATAAATTGGACCCCAAAAGTTGTTGTCCAGTTTGTCCTGAGTATGCTGGTACCCCATATGTGGGGTGGGACCACTGTTCGGGGACACGTTGGGGCTCGGAATGGAAGTAGTGACGTTTTGAAATGCCGACTTGATGGAATGGTCTGTGGGCGTCATGTTACGTTTGCAGAGCCCCTGATGTACCTAAACAGTGGAAACCCCCCACAAGTGACCCCATTTTGGAAACTAGACCCCCCAAGGAACTTATCTAGATGTGTGGTGAGCACGTTGAACCCCCAAGTGCTTCATAGAAGTTTTTAATGCAGAACCGTGAAAATAAAAAAACTTTTTTTTTTCCACAAAAATAATTATTTTAGCCCCCATTTTTTTATTTTCCCAAGGGTAACAGGAGAAATTAGACCCCCAAAGTTGTTGTGCAATTTTTCCTGAGTACCCTGATACCCCATAAGTGGGGGTACACCACTGTTTGGGCACACGTCGGGGCTCGAAATGGAGGGAGCACCGTTTAACTTTTTGAACGCAAAATTGGCTGGAATAAATGGTGGCTCCATGTCGCGTTTGGAGACGCCGTGATGTGCCTAAACAGTGGAAACCTCTCAATTCTATCTCCAACCCTAACCCCAACACACCCCTAACCCTAATCCCAACCCTAATCATAACGATAACCGCAACACTAATCCCAACACACCCCTAACGAAATCCCAACTCTAACCCTAACCACAAGCCTAACCGTAATCCCAACCCCAACCCAACCCTAATCCCAATTCCAACCCTAACCCTAATTCCAACCCTAACCCTAAGTCCAACCCTAACCCTAAGTCCAACCCTAACCCTAAGTCCAACCCTAACCCTAAGTCCAACCCTAACCCTATTTCTAACCCTAACCCTCTTTCTAACCCTAGCCCTTACCCTAGCCCTAACCCTAGCCCTAACCCTAACCCTAGCCCTAATGGAAAAATAAAAAAATAAAAAAATGTTTTTATTTTATTATTTGTCCCTACCTATGGGGGTGATCATAGAATCATAGAATCGTAGAGTTGGAAGAGACCTCCTGGGCCATCTGGTCCAACCCCCTGCTCAAAGCAGGATTCGCTAAATCATCCCAGTCAGATGTCTGTCCAGCCTCTGTTTGAAGACTTCCATTGAAGGAGAATTCACCACTTCTCGTGGCAGCCTGTTCCACTCATTGATCACTCTAACTGTCAAAAAGTTTTTTCTAATATCTAATCTGTGTCTCCTCCCATTCAGTTTCATCCCATTGCTTCTAGTCTTTCCTTGTGCAAATGAGAATAAAGTTGATCCTTCTACAATGTGACAGCCCTTGAGATATTTGTAGACAGCTATTAAGTCTCCTCTAAGTCTTCTCTTTTGCAAACTAAACATTCCCAAATCCTGCAACCTTTCCTCATAAGACAGGGTTTGCAGACCGGTCACCATTCTGGTCGCTCTTTTCTGAACTTGCTCCAGTTTGTTGATGTCTTTTTTAAAATGTGGTGCCCAAAACTGGACACAATATTCCAGATGAGGTCTGACCAAAGAGGAGTAGAGGGAAATAATGACTTCACGTGATCTAGACTGTATGCTTCTGTTAATACATCCTAGAATTGCATTTGCCTTTTTTGCTGCTGCATCACACTGTTGACTCATATTCAGTCTGTGATCTATTAGTATACCCAAGTCTTTTTCACATGTGCTGTCACTTAGCCCTATTCCTCCCATTCTATATATACTTTTTTCATTTTTATTGCCCAGATGTAGTACTTTGCATTTCTCCCTGTTAAAAACCATTCTGTAAGTTGCTGCCCACTTCTCCAGTTTATTTAAATCTTTTTGAATCCTCTCTCTGTCTTCTCTAGTATTAGCTATCCCTCCTAGCTTTGTGTCATCAGCAAATTTAATCAGTTTACCCTCAATTCCTTCATCTAAATCGTTGATAAAGATGTTGAACAATACAGGGCCCAGGACAGAGCCCTGTGGTACCCCACTTGAGACATTCTTCCAACTGGATGTGCAGCCATTTACGACCACTCTTTGGGTCCGATCACTAAGCCAGTTATGAATCCACCTAACAGTTGCCTTGTCCATTCCATACTTAGTCATTTTTTCAATAAGGATTGTATGAGAGACTTTGTCAAATGCTTTGCTGAAGTCAAGATATACTATATCTACAGCATTTCCTTGATCCACCCAATCAGTGATACCATCATAGAAGGAAATTAAGTTAGTCTGACATGACTTATTAGTTACAAACCCATGCTGACTCTGTTTAATCACTTCATTCTTATCCAGGTATTGACATACATGTTGTTTAATAATTTGTTCAAAGATCTTTCCTGGTATAGAAGTCAGACTCACCGGCCTATAGTTGCCTGGGTCCACCTACTTCCCCGTTTTGAAGATAGGAACAACATTTGCTCTTCTCCAGTCTTCTGGCACTTCTCCTGTTCTCCAAGAATTTTCAAAGATTATGGAGAGGGGTTCAAAAATTTCTTCTGCTATCTCCTTCAGTACTCTGGGGTGTAATTCATCTGGACCTGGAGATTTGAATTCATTTAGGTTAGCTAAGTGTTTCCTCACTATCTTTCTGTTTATAGATATCCTGGATTCTTCTATTCCCTTATTAGGACAGTGAATAACAGTTGATGTTACATTTCCTTTCTGAGAGAAAACAGATGCAAAATAGGAATTTAAAAGTTCAGCCTTCTCAACATCCTGTCTTACCATTTCATCATTTTCATCCTGTAAAAATCCTATAGCATCTTTGACTTTTCTTTTACTTTTGACATATCCCCAAAATCCTTTATTATTGCTTTTGACATCTCTTGCAAGCCTCAATTCATTTTCAGCTTTAGTTAATCTGATTTGTGCCCTGCAGGTTCTGCAGACAGCATTATATTCTTCTTTAGCTATGCCTCCCTCTTTCCATTTTATAAACATTTTTTTCTTCCTTTTTAGCATGTGCTTAAGTTCTGTGTTCATCCATCCTGGTTTCCTTAAATGCTTCCTATTCTTCCCTCTTTTCGGAATTGCTAAGATTTCCCATCCTTCCTGGACATTTTTGTCTTTAACCCCTTACCTACAATTGACGTAATATTCCGTCCATGTGACCATGGACGGAATATTACGTCATCGCGATCAGCGGCGCCCACTTGGTGAGCGCCGCTGATCGCGGCCGAGTGTCAGCTAATTATCATAGCTGACACCCGGCACAATGTGTCAGGGGCGGTCACGGACCGCCCCCGACACGTTAACCCCTTGCACACCGCGATCAAACGCGATCGCGGTGTACCGGGGGTTAAAGGGAAGCATCGGCAGGGAGGGGGCTCCCTCCGTGCTTCCCTGAGCCCCCCACGGAAGCGCAATGTGCAGCGCTGCTGCGGGGGGCTCTTTCCCTACAGGCCCCCGGATCCAAGATGGCGACGGGGGCCTGCAGGGAGCTGACTTCCTCACTGCCTGCAAAGGGCAGGCATGAGGAAGTCTGCAGCAGTGCCTGTGACAGTTCGCTGATCTGTCACAGTGATCTGTGATGTGACAGATCAGCGATCTGTCACAGGACAGTGATGTCCCACCTGGGACAAGGTAATAAAGTTAAAAAAAAAAAAAAGTGTTAAAAATAATTTTAAAAAAATCGCTAAATAAATTAGTAAAAAAAAATATTCCCCAATAAATCCATTTTTTCAAAATAAAAAAAACAAAAACAATAAAAGTACACATATTTGGTATCGCCGCGTCCGTAATGACCTGCCCTATAAAACTGTCCCATTAGTTAACCCCTTTAGCGAACCTCTTAAAAAATAAAAATAAAAAATGAAGCAAAAAATAATGATTTATTATCATACCACCGAACAAAAAGTGCAATAACGCGCGATCAAAAAGACGCATATAAATATGCATGGTACCGCTGAAAACGTCATCTTGTCCTGCAAAAAACGAGCCGCCATACAGCATCATCCGCAAAAAAATAAAAAAGTTATAGCTCGCAGAATAAAGCGATACAAAAATAATTATTTTTTATATAAAATTGTTTTCATTGCAAAAAACCGACAAAACATAAAAAAACGACCTAAATGAGGTATTGCTGTAACCGTACTGACCCGAAGAATAAAAACGCGTTATCAATTTTACCGCACACGGAACGGTGTAAACGCACCCCCCAAAAGAAATTCATGAAACGCTGGTTTTTGTTCATTCTGCGTCCCAAAAATCGGAATAAAAAGCGATCAAAAAATGTCACGTGCCCGAAAATGGTACCAATAAAAATGTCAACTCGTCCCGCAAAAAATAAGACCTCACATGACTCGGTGGGTCAAAATACGGAAAAATTATAGCTCACAATATGTGGTGATGCAAAAACTATTTTTACAATAAAAAGCGTCTTTTAGCGTGCGACAGCCGCCAAACATAAAAACCGCCATAAATCGTAAATCAAACCCCCCGTTATCACCCCCTTAGTTAGGGAAAAATAATAAAACTAAAAGAAAATGTATTTATTTCCATTTTCCCGCTAGGGTTAGGGTAGGGTTAGGGTTAGGGCTAGGGTTAGGGTTAGGGCTAGGGTTAGGGTTAGGGCTAGGGTTAGGGCTAGGGTTAGGGCTAGGGTTAGGGCTAGGGTTAGGGCTAGGGCTCAGATTAGGGTTAGGGGTGTGTTGAGGTTAGGGTTGGAGTTATAATTGGGGGTTTCCACTGTTTGGGCACATCAGGTGCTCTCCAAAGGCAACATGGCGTCTGATCTCAATTCCAGCCAATTCTGCGTTGAAAAAGTCAAATGGTGCTCCTTCCCTTCCAAGCTCTGCCATGTGCCCAAACAGTGTTTTACCCCCACATGTAGGGTATCAGCCTACTCAGGACAAATTCCAAAACAACTTTTGGGGTCCAATTTCTCCTGTTACCCTTAGGAAAATAATAAATTGGGGGCAAAAATATAATTTTGCGGAAAAAAATGTTTTTTTTATTTTCACGCCCAGGCGTTATAAACTTCTGTGAAACACTTGGGGGTTCAAAGTGCTCTCCACACATCTAGATAAGCTCCGTGGGGGGTCTAGTTTCCAAAATGGGGTCACTTTTGGGGAGTTTCAATAGTTTAGGTACATCAGGGGCTCTCCAAACGCACATGACACCCGCATACCAATCCATCAATGTCTGCATTCCAAAACGTCACTACTTCCCTTCCGAGCCCCGACGTGTGCCCATACAGTAGTTTTCTCCCACATATGAGGTATCAGCGTACTCAGGACAAATTGGACAACAACTTTTGGGGTCCAATTTCTCCTGTTACCCTTGGGAAAATAAAAAAAATGGGGACTAAAAGATGATGTTTGTTGAAAAAATACGATATTTTTATTTTCACGCCCGGTCGTTATAAACTTCTGTGAAGCACTGGGGGGTTCAAAGTGCTCACCACACATCTAGATAAGTTCATTAGGGGGTCTAGTTTCCAAAATGGGGTCACTTGTGGGGGTTTCCACTGTTTAGGTACATCAGGGGCTCTCCAAACGCACATGACACCCGCAGACCAATCCATCAAAGTCTGCATTCCAAAACGTCACTACTTCCCTTCCGATCCCCGACGTGTGCCCATACAGTAGTTTTCTCCCACATATGAGGTATCAGCGTACTCAGGACAAATTGGACAACAACTTTTGGGGTCCAATTTCTCCTGTTACCCTTGGGAAAATAAAAAAATGGGGACTAAAAGATCATGTTTGTGGAAAAAATACGATTTTTTTATTTTCACTCCCGGACGTTATAAACTTCAGTGAAGCACTGGGGGGTTCAAAGTGCTCACCACACATCTAGATAAGTTCCTTGGGGGGTCTAGTTTCCAAAATGGTGTCATTTGTGGGGGGTTTCTACTGTTTTGGTACATCAGGGGCTTTCCTAACGCGACATGGTGTCCGATCTCAATTCCAGCCAAAAACGTCAAATGGCGCTGCTTCCCTTCCGAGCTCTGCCATACGCCCAAATAGTGGTTTACACCCACATGTGGGGTATCAGCGTACTCAGGATAAATTGCACAATATCTTTTAGGGTCCTGTTACTTTTGGAAAAATAAGAATTGAGGGTGAAAAGATCATTTTTGTGGAAAAAATATGATTTTTTAATTGTACTGCTGTACGTTATAAACTTCTGTGAAGCCCTTGGGGGTTCAAAGTTCTCACCACACATCTAGATAAGTTCCTTGGGGGGTCTAGATTCCAAAATGGTGTCATTTGTGGGGAGTTTCCACTGTTTTGGTACATCAGGGGTTTTCCAATCGCGACATGGTGTCCGATCTCAATTCTAGCCAAAAACGTCAAATGGCGCTGCTTCCCTTCCGAGCTCTGCTATGCGCCCAAATAGTCATTTACACCCACATATGGGGTATCAGCGTACTCAGGACAAATTGCACAATAACTTTTAGGGTCCTGTTACCCTTGGAAAAATAAAAATTGGGGATGAAAAGATCATTTTTGTGGAAAAAATATGATTTTTTAATTGTACCGCTGTACGTTATAAACTTCTGTGAAGCCCTTGTGGGTTCAAAGTTCTCACCACATATCTAGATAAGTTCCTTGAGGGGTCTAGTTTCCAAAATGGGGTCACTTGGGGGGGTTTCCACTGTTTAGGTACATCAGGGGCTCGCCAAACGTGACATGGCGTCCGATCTGAATTCCAGCCAATTTTGCATTGAAAAAGTCAAACGGCGCTCCTTCCATTCTGAGCTCTGCCATGCGCCGAAACAGTGGTTCCCCCCCACATATCAGGTATCAGCGTACTCAGGACAAATTGCACAATAACTTTTGCAGTCCAATTTCTCCTGTTACCCTTGGTAAAATAAAGAAAATTGAACCTGAAGTATTTTTTTTGTGAAAAAAAGTTAAATGTTCATTTTTTTAATATTCAAAAAATTCCTGTGACGCACCTAAAGGGTTAATAAACTTCTTAAATGTGGTTTTAAGCACCTTAAGGGGTGCAGTTTTTAGAATGGTGTCACTTTTGGGTATTTTCTATCATATAGACCCCTCAAAGTGGCTTCAAATGTGAAGTGGTCCCTAAAAATAAAATGGTGTTGCAAAAATGAGAAATCGCTGGTCAATTTTTAACCCTTATAACTTCCTAACAAAAAAAAATTTTGGTTCCAAAATTGTGCTGATGTAAAGTAAACATGTGGGAAATGTTATGTATTAAGTTTTTTTGTGTGCCGTATCGCTGTGATTTAAGGGCATAAAAATTCAAAGTTGGAAAATTGCGAAATTTTCAAAATTTTCGCCAAATTTCCATTTTTTTCACAAATAAACGCAAGTTATTTGAATGCAATTTTACCACTAACATGAAGTACAATATGTCACGAGAAAACAATGTCAGAATCACCGGGATCCATGAAAGCGTTCCAGAGTTATGACCTCATAAAGGTACAGTGGTCAGAATTGTAAAAATTGGCCCGGTAGTTAACGTGCAAACCACCCTTGGTAGTGAAGGGGTTAAGGATATCCAGCCATTGGATCCCTCCAATTCTCTTTCTGAATCCCTTAAAATCTGCCTTTCTGAAATCTAACCTTGACGTCTGAGTCTTCACAGGTCTTCCGCCTCTAGTTATCCAAAATTCTAAAATAGCATGGTCGCTACCTCCTAGGGTCCCAGCCACTTTTACCTCTTCAACCATTTCCTCCCTGTTTATAAGGATTAGATCCAAGGTAGCAGTTCCCCTTGTTTTCTCCCTTACCTTTTGGAAGATAAAGTTGTCAGCAAGAGAGGATAAGAATTTCCTTGACCTGTTAGTTTTGCCTGAGAGAGATTCCCAACAAATGTCTGGATAGTTGAAATCTCCCATGACAACTATGTCATATTTTTTGGAGAACTTGGCCATTTGATGCATAAAGAGTTCATCCATATCTTCAGCTTGCACAGGCGGCCTGTAGTAAATGCCTACAATGGTGTCCTTTCCATTGTTCTGTCCTTGTATTCTTACACAAACAGTTTCCACAGAACTCCCAGTCTCTGAAGCTTCAATCTCTGTGCAGATATACGTGTTTCTAACATACAATGCGACACCCCCTCCTCGTTTATCAAGTCTGTTTCTTGTAAATAAGTTGTATCCTTCTAGTCTTGTATTCCAATCATGTGTATTGTCCCACCAAGTTTCAGTGATTCCAATGACATCATATTTCTTTTCCTGTGTTAGTAGTTCCAATTCTCCTTGTTTGTTGCCCATGCTTTGTGCATTAGTATAGAAACATTTTAGTTTGTGATTGGTTTCTCTTTCTCCAATATTTTTATTAATTAGATTCTTTCGTCTTTGTTCTTCCTTTCCACTTCTAATAGCAGAGTTCTCAATAGCATTTGTCAGGTGTATGGCTTTTTCTGGTCTTTTGCTTCCCTTACCATGTTGTTCTAGTTTAAAGCTCTCCTTACAAGTGTAGCAAGGCGACTTCCAAATACATGCTTTCCAGTCTTCGTAAGGTGCACCCCATCTCTAGCAAGTAGTCCATCGTATAAGTAGTTCACTCCGTGATCCAGAAATCCAAATCGTTGCTGACGGCACCATCGACGTAGCCAGTTGTTCACCTGCAGAATCTTATTCCACCTCCTTGTTCCATGGCCATCCACTGGGAGGATGGAAGAGAAGACCACCTGCGCTCCCAGTTCTTTCACTTTCTTGCCTAAGTCTTCAAAGTCTCTGCAGATGGTTTCCAGGTCGTTTCTTGCGGTGTCATTTGTCCCCACATGTAGTAGCAGGAATGGGTAGTCATCTGTAGGTCTGAAGAGTCCTGATATCCTGTCAGACACATCTTTAATTTTTGCACCTGGAACACAGCACATGTCTCTTGAAGTTATATCCGGTCTGCAGATAGCGGCCTCTGTTCCTCTCAACAGGGAATCCCCCATGACCACCACTCTCCGTTTCTTCTTCACAACATTTTTCTTTCTCCATCCAGGAGGACTCTGAAGGCGTACAAGGTTGCTGTTTGTTGGCAAAGTCTTATCCTGATGTATTTCTTCATCGTTTTCCTGCGTGAGAGCCTGGTACTGGTTTCTGAGCAGTATGGGTGCTGACTGCCTCCTGATCCTCCTGCTTCTCTGGGTCACATGTCTCCATTCCTCTGTTTCTTCAGGTGCACTTCGAATTTCTTCTCTTTCTGTAACATGAAGAGATAATTCTGCTCTGTCCAAGAACTCTTCACCTTCCTTAATGATCTTCAACGTAGCTAACCTCTCTTCGAGATTTTGCAACTTTTCCTCCAACAGGGACACAAGCTTGCATTTGTGGCATGTGAAGTTTGGCTTTGAGTAAGTCTGTGAACATGTAGCAAGAAATGCAGCCCACCAAATGGCTCCTGGCCTCTTCCATATTGAGATTTCTTAAAAACGATCAAAGATGAGCCAAAATTTGCGCGCCTATTGGCGCGCGGTTTTCCGATTTCCTTTTTTCAGCGGTAATGGCCAAAACCCAGTGATCGTTGAGCTCGCGGAGACTCTTCACTTATCCCAGAAGGCACTGGGAATATGCAAATGATCTCCTCAAGACTCTTCCCCTGGTTTTTCCGATTTCCTCTTTTCAGCTGCAACGGCCAAAACCCAGTGATCGTTGAGCTCGCGGAGACTCTTCACTTATCCCAGAAGGCACTGGGAATATGCAAATGATCTCCTCAAGACTCTTCCCCTGGTTTTCCGATTTCCTCTTTTCAGCTGCAACGGCCAAAACCCAGTGATCGTTGAGCTTGCGGAGACTCTTCACTTATCCCAGAAGGCACTGGGAATATGCAAATGATCTCCTCAAGACTCTTCCCCTGGTTTTCCGATTTCCTCTTTTCAGCTGCAACGGCCAAAACCCAGTGATCGTTGAGCTCGCGGAGACTCTTCACTTATTCCAGAAGGCACTGGGAATATGCAAATGATCTCCTCAAGACTCTTCCCCTGGTTTTGATAAGGGGGGCGGTGATTTACTTTTTTTTTATTTTGATCACTATGAAAGTTTATCATAGTGATCAAAATAAATGAATTAATCTGTAGAGTTGCAGATTCGATTCGGCGCACTGCGCATGCGCCTGCCATCTTCCAAGTTGGCGGCGCCCATGACGCTGGACGGCGGGACACCGGGACGGATAGCGGGAGGTCGGAGGCAGAAAGGAGGGTGAGAGGGGGTGATCGGAGGGCTGGGGGGGCGGAGGGAAGGCGGTAGGGCAGATTATGACGGCGGCTGCCGATCGGTGCCGTCAGACGGTGGCGGCAGCCGATCGCTGCCGTCAGTCGGTGTGGGGGGGGGGTCGGGTCTCGGTGTCCAGCCATGTCCGATGCTATTTCAGCATCGGCCATGGCTGGATTGTAATATTTCACCAATTTTCATTGGTGAAATATTACAATTGCTCTGATTGGCAGTTTCACTTTTAACAGCCAATCAGAGCGATCGTAGGCACGTGGGGGCTAAGCCACACCCCCAGGTGTTAACTCTAAAGGGTCCTTTGTGTGCGGGTCGGGTGACCTTTCAGTGACCCCGGTCACCCGACCCGCAGGGAGGCTATTTATAGCATGACGCATACGTAGGCGTCAAAGGTCGTTTGGGCACGACTTTTCATGACGCCTACGTAGGCGTCATGGGTCGTGAAGGGGTTAAATCACAGAGTCATATCCACAAAATAATTCATAAATAACATTTCCCACAGGTCTACTTTACATCAGCACAATTTTGGAAAAAAAATTTTTTTTGTTAGGAAGTTATAAGGATTAAAAGTTGACCAGCGATTTCTCATTTTTTGTCTGTCCAGCCTCTGTTTGAAGACTTTTATTGAAGGAGAACTCACCACTTCTCGTGGCAGCCTGTTCCACTCATTGATCACCCTAAATGTCAAAAAGTTTTTTTCTAATATCTAATCTGTGTCTCCTCCCATTCAGTTTCATCCCATGGCTTCTAGTCTTTCCTTGTGCAAATGAGAATAAAGTTGAGCTGGTTGCAATCAAAATACAGCTCCCTGCCCAAGAATGCTTTCCCTGAGAATCTGCTCAGGGGCCTGATAAAAGATCATTTAGGGTCGTAAATATCCCTGGGGCCTGAGGTTCCCCACCCCTGCACTAGCAGGATGCAGCAGACCTCCATTGATAAAGGCTGGGGCAGCACAGGTGCAAACCACTGATGAAAACAGCCAGTAACCCAAAAGAGTCTGGCTGCCTAGTGGAAAAAATGCACACAAATAAGGCTTGCATAGGACATGAGTCACACAGATAAGTGTGGTGCAAATTGTCTGAACAGTCAATTAATGACGCCCATAGTATTAGCAGGCGTGCTGCTCAGGACTATGTGTATGCATCACACAGAAAAATCCAAGACAACATAAAAAGGCCTAGCTGCATCCTGCAAAAATGATAAAAAGTGCAAAAAGATATTGGGTATTAGTTACTCTTTTGGCCAAAGCAGATTAGCTCGCAACCCAACGTCAAGGGTCCCCAAATTTTGCGAGTCCCTAACACTAAATCTGAACAGCGCACATAGGAAAAAATTCCCAAAATTCAAAAAAAAAAAACATTTGAAAAGTAGACTCACCAAACCCTGACTAATGCACTAGCAGGATGCAGCAGACCTCCATTGATAAAGGCTGGGGCAGCACAGGTACAAACCACTGATGAAAACAGCCAGTTACCCCAAATTTGAATTTTTGAATTTTGGGAATTTTTTCCTATGTGCGCTGTTCAGATTTAGTGTTAGGGACTCGCAAAATTTGGGGATCCAAATTTTTCTACCCTGTGGCAACCCTGAGATATTTGTAGACAGCTATTAAGTCTCCTCTCAGTCTTCTTTTTTGCAAGCTAAACATTCCCAAATCCTGTAACCGTTCCTAATAGGACTTGGTTTGCAGACCGGTCACCATTCTGGTCGTTCTTCTCTGAACTTGATCCAGTTTGTTGATGTCTTTTTGAAAATGTGTTGCCTAAAACTGGACACAGTATTCCAGATGAGGTCTGACCAAAGAGGAGTAGAGGGGGATAATTACTTCACATGATCTAGACCGTATGCTTCAGTTACTAAATCACAGAATTGCATTTGCCTTTTTTTTGCTGCTGCATCACACTGTTGACTCATGTTTAGTTTATGATCTATTAGTATACCCAAGTCTTTTTCACACGTGCTGTTGCTTAGCCCTATTCCTCCCATTCTGTATATATTTTTTTTTTATTGCCCAGATGTAGTCATTTTCATTTTTCCCTGTTAAAAAACACTGTTGAGTGCTATCACTAAGCCAGTTATGAATCCACCTAACAGTTGCCTTGTCCATTCTATACTTAGTCATTTTTTCAATAAGGATTGTGTGAGATACTTTGTCAAATGCTTTGCTGAAGTCAAGATATACTATATCTACTGCATTTCCCTGATCTCCCCAGTCAGTGATTCTGTCATAGAAGGAAATTAAGTTAGTCTGACTTGACTTATTAGTTAAAAACCCATGCTGACTCTGGTTAATCACTTCGTTCTTATCCAGGTATTTGCATACATGTTGTTTAATAATTTGTTCAAAGATCTTTCCCGGTATAGAATTCAGACTCACCGGCCTATAGTTCCCTGGGTCCACCTTCTTCCCCTTTTTGAAAATAGGAAAAATTTGCTCTTCTCCAGTCTTCTGAGACTTCTCCTGATCTCCAAGAATTTTGAAAGATTATGGAGAGTGGTTCAGAAATTTCTTCTGCTATCTCCTTCACTACTCTGGGGTGTAATTCATCTGGACCTGGAGACTTGAATTCATTTGTGTTAGCTAAGTATTCCCTCACTATCTTTAGGGAGTCAAAATGACAGAAAATACCCAAAATTGACACCATTCTAAGGGCTCTTTCACGCGTCCATGTCTCCGGTATGTGGGGTGACAGTTTTCGCACGTATCGGAGACATCTACACCCATAGATCCATTCAAGTGACGTGCCCGTTTTTTACCGTCAACACGGGCCATAAAACATCCTGCACACGTACACAAGGATGATACACAGGGATGTCATCCATGTGACATGTCCCGGAGCCTGAGGAGCAGCAGTACAGAAAGTGCTGTTCACTGGCGCCGGGTGCTGAAGATGACTTTCATCATTCCCGGCAATCAGCATGAACAGTGGAGAATGATGAGCTTTGTATGCAAGTGAGAACAATGACAGCAGGCAACGGCTAATTCAGCGACAGGAGGAGCAGCTGATGAGAGTATTCCTTACCCGCCACCTGCGCAATAAATAAATTAATGAATGAATGAAAAATCCAGCGTGGGTTCCCCTGTATTTCTGATAACCAGCCAGGCAAAATTCACAGCTGGGGCTGCAACCCTCAGTTGTCAGCTTTAGCAAGGCTGGTAGTCAAAAATGGGGGGACCACACCCTGTTTTTTTAAATTATTTAAATAATTAAAAAAAAGCGTGGGGACCCCTCTATTCTTGATAACCAGTCTTGCTGAAGCTGACAGCTGAAGGTTGCAGACTCCAGCTGTCAGTTTTGCATGGTTGGTTATAGAAAATACAGGGGAACCCAAGCCATTTTTTTTTCATTTAATTATTTATAACGCAGACAGCGGCTGATTAACATTCCCATCAGCGGCTCATGCTGTCACTGTTATTAGCGGTAGCAGGTGTAGGTTGATAGTAGTAATAGTCCCATCAGCCGTTGTCTGCTGTCATTGTTATCACTTCATTATCACTGTCATCATTCTCCCCTGCTCGTGCTGATTGCCGGCAGAGCAGAGAAGAATGATGAGAGCCGGCCGTCTTCAGCACCCGGCACTGGGAAACAGAACATGTGAAACCGGCCTTAGATGGAATGGTCTGCGCGTGTCATGTCGCGTTTGGGGAGCTCCTGACGTGCCTAAATAGCGTAACCCCCACAAATGACCCCATTTTGGAAACCAGACCACTCAAATAATTTTTCTAGACATGCGGTGAGCACCTTGAACTCCCAGGTGCTTCACAGAATTTTACATTGTTGATGTCTAAAAATTGAAAAAATATATATATTTTTCCCACAAAAATATATTTTAGTCCCAAAGTTTTTAGTCTTCAAAAGGATAGCAGTAGAAAATGGGCCCCAAAAATTGTTAAGCAATTTCTCCTGAGTACACTAATACCCCAAATCTGGTCGAAAACTACTTTTGAGGCATAGTGCAAAGCTGAGAAGGGGAAAAGAGAAGAAGCGCCATATTAGTGTTCAGATTTTACTGGAATGTTTTGAGGGTGACATGTCACATTGGCAGAGCCCCTGAGATGCCAGAACAGCAGAAACCCCCCAAGTGATGTCATTTTACAAACTACACTCCTCAATGAATTCATCTAGGTGCGCAGGCATAGACCAATGCTGCCCCTGCAAGTGACGTCACAGGTCTGACAATTCACTCTGTTGCCGGTTTGTTACTGCTGATCTGAGCCAACAACAGAGAGCGCCCTGTCATGGTGCACATCCCAACCCCCTTATTAACGACTTGATAATCATTCTTTCTCTACCCCTAGTAATCTGATCATATCAAGTGCCCAGTAGGGATTATTACCTCTCAGTATCCTAATTTATACCAATGAAACAATGTAAGTATCCATATCTTTGGAGATCTCTTCCTATATTTTTATTTGGGCACATGACAGCTACAAAATGTCTATTCTGCCAAAACTTCTATATTTATTTAAAAATCTCCCTGTTTCAAACCTGCAGAGAGGACATTTAGGGCACTGTCAGACGGCCATATAAATCGGATCAGGATTGGACTGTAATGCAAGGACTGACCAGCGACTTACTCAGCCCGAGCTTGACAGATTCATATATTTCTATGCTGCTGTCACTCTCGGGTTGGGAGAGCCGCAGCCAGTCTGAGCATTGCAGTCCGATCGCATTCCAATTTATATGGATGTCTAACTGCTCTCTAAGGCTAGTTTCACACTAGCATTCTTGGGCGCAGCGCAGCGCAGGGCCGCCGCTAAGCCCCGCCCCGGCCTCGCCCCCTCCGGTCAGTTCCTCCTCTGATCGCATGAGGCTCATGCGATCAGTGTATCCTATATTTAGCGTTGGATACGCTGATTGTACGCTGACCGTGCGCTGGTCTGATTTTGCTGGCGCTGCGCCCTTTTGGCTCTGCGCCCAGCACACAAAAACGCGCTGTGTTGCATTTTTGTGCTCTGGGCGCAGCGCCAAAAGGGCGCAGTGCCAGCAAAATCAGACCAGCGCACGGTCAGCGCACGATCAGCATATCCAACGCTAACTATAAGATACGCTGATCGCATGCAGCCTCATGCGATCAGAGGAGGAACTGACCGGAGGGGGCGAGGCCGGGGCGGGGCTTAGCGGCGGCCCTGCGCTGCGCACAAGATCGCTAGTGTGAAACTAGCCTAAGGCTGTGTGTACACATTTTTTTTTTCAGACACAATCCAACAGAAAAAGTGCCCCATAAAATGATCATAGTGTACATCAATGTCAGAATGGCGTTGCTGTGCACATATTTCATCTTACATCACTTTTTGCAACCTCTTCAGGGTTTGGAAATCCTGAAGCTGTTTTAGGAAGTGATTTTCATTCTGACATGGAAGATGCCAGTCGCATTTAAAGTATTATCTAAATCAGTTTACTTGCGTTCCTTTTGCGTTATGTTTTTATCGAGTTTTTAATGCTGCATTTTTTGTCACTTTTGTGGTACGTCACATTTTAAATTAAGCTGCTTTGTTTCTGATACTGCCTGATATTTGGCTTGGACAAAACTTTATTGATGCAGTCACGTGCAGAGTAAATGCAATTTTGGTGCATTTCTACAGCGGAAAATGCAATTCTGTCTGGAAAGTACACACATAAAACTCAGCGTACCAGCAAAAGAAATCAACACGTTGCGGATTTTAAAAAATGCACCACAGGTCAGTCTAACCAGCTCAGAACCGGGTCATCAACCCATGTCTCTGGCTAGGCACATTTTCAGGTTTTTACACATATAATCGGTTTAAAGATCTGTAAATCTGTACATAAAGATCTGGACAAGTAACAGTGGTTTGACAGTGGCTTTTTTAATTATAGTACCTGCTATTTTTATTTATTATTTTTCATTTATTTTAATCATTGTAACCCCAAAAGTTTCTCAAATACCTTTAAGGGATATTTCATTATTTTAGTGGTGCTAACATATTATCCCTAGTTACAAAGGATATACAGCCCGCCCTATCTATTGCTGCATACACAAAGCTTGTTTAGCACTGAGTATACAGCGATAGAAAAAGCACAAACAGTAATAAGCCATCTGTACCTTCTCTGTGGAGTAGATGAAAAAAAAAAATTCTATCTTCTTAATTTTGTCAGTCCATGAAAATCGAACTGTCCTCAGATGTCAACCAAGTGTGGTCAAAGTTTTTCCACAGACTCATTGACTTTCCTGGCTGAGTGCGAGCTGAATATCAGATGCCAACTGTGTATGCTGCATTTTTTTTTCTTTGGACAGACTTTATAGTCACAGCTCGGTAGCAGGCTAGCCCAGGGCTTGGGGCTCCTTCCCTATCCCTCAAGCTAGGGGGCGCCCTAGTCTATCCTTGCTCCCCGGATTACGTCTGATGGTGAAGACGCCAGGGCCACTTGCCTCGCTGTGATCCAATATTATCCCTGATCTGTCCCCTCCAGCACCCATGGAAGTAGGGAGTAGACATGTATAAGAATACACCAACCAGACAAACAAGGGAAGACGTACAAGGATAAATGAAAATACCAATCATACAAATATGCACTCACAGAGTGGAACATCAGGGAGTAAAGGAAGGAGAAGCAAAACAAGAGAGGATGAGGATATACACATTGACAAAACTCCAAGCAACAGTTTTATGAACAGCATTCCATAACACCTCCACAAACAACCAACTCCAGAATCAGGCAGTATGAACTAACACTGGCAATCCCTGAATGCCAGAGGTGAGTATATTTAGCTCTCAACTGAACATATTAACCCTTGCACTGCTAGCAAGGAAAAACCTGCACTATGTAATATGTAGGTGAAGTGCTTTTAACCAGTGCACAAGTACGTGAAATCAGACTGTGCGGTCTTCTGGCCTCTCTCTGGCGCTGTGTACCTGTGACACTGTCCAAGGAAGAAGATCGGACATGAGTCCAGCCCAATAGAATAACATTGGTCCGAGTGAGATCCAATGTCACGCTCAGACCGAAAATACGGTCATCTGCAGGAGCCCTTAAAATATCAGGTATTCCAGAAGAAGTTAAAGATCATAAAACCAAGCACAGTGGGCATGAGATCTTTAAAAATTTCATCCACTTTGCTGGAACTTTAAGACGCTGCAGCTTTGAAGCAGTGTCAAGACCTCATCACTGGAACGCAACTTTAATCGGGAAAATATGTAGAGGAAAATTTAACATGAACAGGCATTTAACAATTAAAATACAGCAAAAAAAACTTGAATGGCGCATAAAGGGATTAATTATATATTTTAGTATGCTACGGGGGATCCATAATGTTAAAACACATAATACTTTGTAATAATTTGCATGTTTGTAACTTTTTTTCTATGGAAACAATATTTATCCTTGTAAAATATAATACTGAATATTTTGAAAACAGACTTTCTACTTCCCTTCTTATAAAAACATTTTCTCAGAATAGTAGATAATGCTGGAATCCCAGGGGTTTCCACAATCCTGATTGTCTACTGACTTTTCATGGTTTGCTTAACCCCTTTTTAGCAATGGTCAAGTAGCAGTTGATTGGCAGGAAGTTTGCATTAACCTTATTGGGTACGATGGGTCAGTAATATTGCTTTTTGTTATTCCACTGTTATTTAATATGGCAGCGTAACACCTTGGGAAGTGTGTAACCTGCTAATAGTGGAGAATTTGACAGCCATTCCTGGCTAGTTGTCATAATAATCTATGTGGACTGGGCCATTCATGCCTTGTGCAAAACACACACTATTACCTTATTCCAACCTGGTAATTGCTTAAACAAATGTGAATACGTTGAAGTGTTCTGACAAGGAAAACATCACTCAGCGCCTATGTGCAAAGGTGGTATATTATACGTATTTGTACTCATTTTATGCACTCTTTACTTTATGCACTCTTTACTTTTCTAGTAAGCAAAAAGGGGATATTTACACACAGCAGATTTGCTGCAGAAATTGTTCTTGTGGCATGCACATGTATTTCTGAATGCTTTATACAGATGAATGAGGCAGCTTCAGAAATGCCTGAAACAAATCTGCAGATTGTGAATATAGGCTAAAGATATAAGTTTTACAGATTTTTCAATCAGTTTTCATGCTGACTTGGAAAGTGTTCATTCGGGGTGGATTCACACAGGACAATTTAGCAAAAATGCTTGGTCTTTGCATCAACTTTTTTGTTGTTTTTTTGTCCATGCTTTTAATTGCTGCAAAAAAACTCTGCAGACAGATATTGGCTGTAAAATGGATCACAATTGTAGTGATGTGGACTGCATTACCCTGTTCCTGCCCCTGAAGACAACAGACGCACTATGTGAATACCATCATGCATTTTTATATGTAAAAAAAATAATGTGTCTAATATAATGTGTTATGGTGATGTACAGTATATAAAGTGTTAATGCATAATGTGAGTATAGCATAACAAGGATAAGTAGGATTAGCATACAAGATAGGAAATGGTTAAGAATAGGATTATCCTACTGGGTTGGAACTAGTCCTGATGAAAAGGGGGGCACTTCCTGGTAGAGATGAGCGAATATTTCAATATTCGGTTCAGCTCACGATTGCAAAATTTGCAATATTCTCCGATTTAATCTTTGATTTAATTGCCGAATATAGCCGAACATACACAGCACAAAATCCGGTGTTTCCCACGCTGTGTAACAGCGTAGGAAACACCGGCGTAGCGCTTCTGATCGGCGGTGAAATCATACCTGCCAGTCAGAGAGCCGCAGTTCCCACGCTGTCAAAAGACAGCGCGAGCGCTCAGCTGTGATCGGAGGTATAAAATTTACCTCCGGTCACTTGTGTCAGCTGATGGGACTACTGCTCCCATCAAGTGACACCTGATGCTGCTAATAACAGTTAGAGCAGGAGCGGCGGATGGGAGTATTCATCAGCCGGCTCCTGCGCTGTAGACAAATAATTTTTTTTTAAAATGGCGTGGGTTCCCCTGTGTTTTTGATAACCAGCCAGGCAAAACTCACAGCTGAGGGCTGCAACCCTCCGCTATCAGCTTCCACAAGGCTGATTATTAAGAATAGAGGTGTACCACGCCGTAATTTGTAATTATTGAAATAATAGATGCGCCTTTTCTGGGTGGCTGCAGGCTGCTATTTTTAGGCTGGGGGAGGGGGAAATATCCATGGTCCCTTACCAACCTGAGAATATTAGCCCCCAGCTGTCTGCTTTAGCAAGGCTGGTTGTCAAAAATGGGGGGGATCTCATGCCGGTTTTTAAATTGTTTATTTAAATAATTAAAAAATACAGCATGGTGACCCCTCTATTCTTGTTAACCAGCCTTGCTGAAGCTGACAGCTAAGGGTTGCAGCCCCCAGCTGTGGGTTTTGCCTGGTTGGTTATCAAAAATACAGGGGAACCCAATCAGGGTTTTTTTTTAATTCGTTATCTACAGCGCAGGGGCGGCTGATAAATGATGGCGTCACACTACAGTAGAATACATCACATCGCACTCGGCTCAGTGTTAATCTATAGGACAGCTCACATCAACGTTTATTTTCTCAGCGTGCGTGTAAAATCGCAGCATGCTATGATTGTCACCAAGACTTGGCCGAGACTCGCCAGTGCAAGCTTATGGGTGCTTGAAAAAAAAAATCGCACAGCACTTGGACCATGCGAGCGCTGTCTGATTTTTATGCCCTGATGTCCTTTGAAAAGCAGGAATTTCATGTGCCACATACAGTAAAATCACACTGACAGATAAGAATAGAATAGATATATACACATAGAATACAGAGATATTGTCACGCTCGTGCCTTGGCTGATTGGCGCGAGCCGGGGGGGTTGTGGCCCCACTGTGCCACAGACCAGACTACCCTGGAAGGGGTGTGACTAAGACAGCTGTCTTGGTTTTCTCTGGAGCCTCCAATGGTGAGGTCAGGGTTGTGTGGCAGGCAGCTGCCAGGTGCCACTCCAGGGTGGTGTCTGGCTGTGGCTGCTGATCCCACTCGGGGACAAGTCACTTGGACAGGTGCGAGTGACAGGCAGGCTAAGACACAGGGCAAGCAGGCACGGCTGATACACAGGGCAAGCAGGCATGGCTGAGACACAGAGCAAGCAGGCATAGCTGAGACACAGGGCAAGCAGGCATGGCTGAGACACAGGGCAAGCAGGCACGGCTGAGACACAGGGCAAGCAGGCACGGCTGAGACACAGGGCAAGCAGGCTGGCACAGACGAGACACAGAGCAGGCAGGCACGGCTTGAGACACAGGG
The DNA here is from genome assembly GCF_039654945.1 of Dendrobates tinctorius. Lineage (NCBI taxonomy): Eukaryota > Metazoa > Chordata > Amphibia > Anura > Dendrobatidae > Dendrobates > Dendrobates tinctorius. The sequence continues at coordinate 8,879,202 of NW_027361832.1, forward strand.
CAGGCAGGCATAGCTTGAGACACAGGGCAGGCAGGCACGGCTTGAGACATAGGGCAGGCAGGTGTGGTGTACGAAGGAACAGGTAGGGACCTGTTCACACAGCAGGAGCGGGTACTGGCCGGAAAGAATGGAATATGGAGGAACAGGTAGGGTCCTGTTCACACAGGAGGTACAGGTACTGATAGGAGGGAGTGGAATATGACGGGACAGGGTTGTACCTGTTCACACGGGAAGAGCAGGTATGGATACAGGCAGGAGTACGGAGTAGGCGGAGCCACAGGAGTGCGGAGTAGGCGGAGCCACAGGAGTGTGGAGCAGGCGGAGCCGCTGGAGTGCGGAGCAGGCGGTGCTGCAAGGGAGCCGAGCAGGTGGAGCTGCAAGGGTGCAAAACAGGTGGAACTGCAAAGGTGCAGAGCAGCCAAGGTGCAAAGCAGGCAGAGCTGCAAAGGTGCAGAGCAGAGACAGGGAGGACACAAGGAAAGACACAGCAGGGAAAGAAGCCAAAGACAAGGAGGCAGGGGTAGGACAGAGTTCAGACAAGGTACAGGGACAAAGACTCAAGGACCAGGATATTCTGCCTCCTGGCGGGCGGACAGAGGTACTAGGCAAGACAAGGTCAGGAGCTATAGCACAGAGACCAGGATATTCAGCCTCTTGGAGGGCAGACAGAAAATACTAAGCAAGGCTAGGAGTATTCCTCCAGAGAAGGAGGAGATACACAGGAGAGGACCTGGCAGGCTCAGTAGCAAGATACTGAGTTTAGACATTGCACAGGCAATGTTCCAGTGGGTGGGGCAGGCCTAAATAGTAAAGGGCTCTAGGTAATTGGTGAGGGACACATTAGCTAGGTGCACCCTGACTCCATAAGAAGCAGAGAGTTCAGGTACCGCCTCCCTATACACACAGTCAGGAAACATGAACACAGCAGACAGGAGGCAAGGCAAGCAGCTGGCAGTAAACAGAATTCACAGCAAGGCCTGGAGCAGTGGGGAATGGGAGGCTATGCAGCGATGCCAGCAGCGTTGTTACAGATATATAGATGTCAGTGACACACACATATATATGTATAATAATTACATAGATAGATAGATGGAAGAAAAGCCGGCAATTCATCTGCTGTGTACTGTAAAATTACTGCAGGAGCTGACAAGATAGGAGAAATTGATTACATACAGTAAATCCAAATACAATAGGTAGATATACAGATGTCTGTGACAAACACAGTCAGTACAGTATATGTGCAGCTTGCTGTACATGTATTTAATTAATAAAAGATTATTTTTTGGAAAAAAATGGCGTGGGCTCCCGTGCAATTTTCGTAACCAGTAAAGGGAACGCCAACGGCTGGGGGCCGATGTTCATAGCCTGGGAAGGGGGTAATACCCATAGAGCTTCTCAGGCCATTAGTATTAGCTCACAACTGTATACATAGCCTTTACTGGCTACTAAAATGGGAGACCCTAAAAAAACTGATGTAGGGTCCCCCTATAATTAATAACCAGCAAAGGCTATACAGACAGCTGCAGGCTGATATTAATAACCTAGGAAGGGGCCATGGATACTGCCCCCACCAGGCTAAAAACATCAGCTCTCAGCCGCCCCAGAAAAGGCGCATCTCTATGATGCGCCAATTCTGGCACTTAGTCTCTCTCTTCCCACTTGCCCTGCAGCGGTGGCAAGTGAGGTGATAGTTGGGGGATGGTTGATGTCACCTTTGTATTGTCAGTTGACATCAAGCACCTAGATTAGTAATCGAGAGGTGTCAATAAGACGCCCCTATTACAAACCCCATAGTCACATTGTATGAAAACAGTCGCCCAGAAAAAAAGTCCTGTAATTGAAAGAAAGACACAGACTCCTTTAATAATCTTAATTAAACAATAATTATGACCTTGCCCATTCCCCCGATGCCCTTGTCATATGCAAAATATGATACAAGCAACAATATTCCTCACCTTTCCACAGAGATGCTTTTAATCCATTTGTCCCACAGCGGGTCTAGCTTTGCTACATCTAGATGGCAGTCTGCCTGGTTGCATGATGCGACCACGCAGCCTGTCATCCAGTAAACACTGATCACCATGTGCTCAGTGTGGACCTGTGAACTACTATTCCCTGTCTGAGTGCACCGCGAGAGTGAGAAAGTTCTCCTGCTCATGGTGCCGTCTGACATGTCCTGCGAGTTCACGGCCAATGAACTCACTTCACCTGTGTGACGTCAGCAAGAGAACCGTGGGAAATTTTACTGAATGATAGACTGCATGGTTGCATCATGCAACCATGCAGCCTGCCATCTAGATGGGCAGGGAAGTTGGTCAGAGATAATGGCTAGATGGATGGAGCTAAATTCAAAGCAATCCTGAAAAACTTGTTAGAGGCTGCAAAAGACTTGACACTGTGGCACTGTGTGACCCAGTCACACAGCTAATAATTGCACTCATACATAGTTTAGTCATTTCTATGGTAACATACGGAGGCGAAACCTGGACAATAAAGAAACAAGACAGTAGAACAATCAACGCCTTCGAAATGTGGTGCTGGAGAAGGATGTTATCAATACCATGGATTGCAAGAAAAACAAGCAAATCAATTTTGGAATAAATCAAGCTGAACATGACACTCAAAACAAGAATCACTAAGCTACGACTTGCCTACTTTGGACAAATCATACGAAGAGAACAATCACTGGAAAAGGACATCATGGTAGGATGACTAGAAGGAACAAAGCAAGGAGGAAGAGCAGTAACCCGATGGCTTGATATTATCAGGATAACAGCAAAGAAGACCTTGTTGGCCCTATCTAGACTTGCACAAGATCAATCTTCCTACAGATCGTTCATCCTCCAAGTCGCAGTGGCTTGAGATTGAGCCAAAGGCCGTTAAAAAAATGCACACACTAATTACAAGGTAATAAGTATAAAACAAATGTACACATTTCTCTCTCCATAACAAAGTGTGAGACCTATGTACCTGCCAAACGCTTCTCTGTAGATGTGAATTATGATCAGTCAGTTACCTAGGTGGCCAGCTTTACATAGATGACAAATAGCCCTGTGTGGCCCCTTATTAAAGTAATGGTTGAATGATCATTGTAGTTGTCGATTTAAAGTTCAACATGCAAAGCAGCCAAAATGCAGAATATAGGTGAGTTATTTCCAAAGGTGACCTTTGCTCCAGGCTCCCCTGACTGCCCACATCTGGGAGGAAATCCAACCATGTGGTTCCAGTTTATTTCAATAAATCTCAGCAAAGTAATAAAGTTACTATGCCCCAGGATATATCAGCCTGGGTGCTTCACACTGCACCAAAATCAACTAATCCAGTAGTCAGAGACGGCACTCAGCATAAAGCCCTGCATTATGATATGCCCAGGGCAGCACTCATAAAGACTTAGTTTTAACACCTTTGTTTTTTGGCAAACACATATAATTATATTTACAATACATATTATATTATTAGTGCTAGAGATGAAAGGAGTTTTGCAATATAGGCAAATTGGCCTGCTCTATCGGTGTTAATTTAGTGGAGGATTAAGACATGTAAAATTTAGAAATTATATTTTCAGTTATTAAGGTGTCAAATGGAAAGAATTCGAGCTCATTCAGACATGCGTTTTTTCATGTGCAAGAAAAAAAGCCCTTACCCTATCTAACAGCACATTAAAGGGAATCTGTCATCATGATTTAGTATGTTACCATAAAGGTATGGCCATAATGCCGCTTTTATACTGACTAAATTGATACCTGTAGGGAAGAAATACGCATCCTTTTTTTTTTTAATTCACATTAGATGTTTTTGTGCAATATCCTCTTTGTACATCAGGACGGGACTTTGGGGTAAGACTGTGGGTAAGGTTTTTGGCTCTGCCATAGCCCCTCTGCATTTGTACGAGCCTCCTTTTTTTAAAATTCGCACTAGCGATGCCCAAGCCACTGACTGCACTTGCGCACATTCATTTCCCATTGATCTTCAGCAAAATGGTGCCCATGTCGGTGCATATGTAGATTCAGGCATTGGCTCAATGACAAGCCAACATCTCAATCTGCGCATGCTGAAGACCATCGGATGTCAATCTACACATGCGCCACCACTGGCGCCATTTTGCTGAACACCATCGAATGTAAATCTGCTCATGCACCACCTCCATCACTATTTTTCTGAAGACCACTGGGAGACGATTGTGCGCAAGCTCTGCCAGCAGCACAAGCATGAACCTTAAAAAAGGAGACTCATACAAACACTGAGGGGCTGCAGCAGAGCCAAAAACCTGACCTACAGTTCCGCCCTAAAGTCCCGCCCCAATGCACGAACAGGATACTGCACCAAAACATCTAAAGTGAATTAAACAAGAACGAGGATGCGTATTTCTTCTCTACAGGTATCTATTAAATCAGTACAAAAGCGCCATTATGGCCATACCTTTATTTAAACTTACTAAATCGTGATTATAGGTTCACATTAAAGGGGTTGTCCAGGACTTTTTTTTTACTATGTGCCTAAAAACTAATAGGCGGGTAGTTGCTAACACAGACAACTACCTGCCTGTTGTACCGAGTGCCAACATAGAGCAGTCGCTGACTACTCCTGCTAGCGATTCAGCTGCTCCACGTAACGGCGTGGGACTGTCACTGTCATGCTGGTTGACAGTCGACTCCCGGCAATGAGGAGCTGTCAATAAGCATGATGTTATATAGACATGACCACGGCTCTACTGTATAATAGTGCACAATTAGGATCTAATTCTCTTCAATGATACATAAGAAAATTTGTCACTCAGAATAGACGAGATTAAATATCTGATTTAATATATAATCGAGCAATAAAAGTTCACAAACCTTTCAGTCTACATTAGACCTTCCTCAGGGTGCCTTTGGTTCCATGGAAAAGATATCAGATTGTGCTTTATCCCGAGTCAGCTAGGAAGCACTGAATGTAGTGTCTGTTTGAACCAGCGGTGGACACCGTGTTCAGCACTTCCAAGCTGACCCAGGGGATAAAACATGTAACAGACTGGGTGGTGGAACCACTGTGAGATGATCTGACTAAAGCATGGAGGGGCGCGACTAGGTGCCTCTCCAATTCTGACCTCGGATGCACGGCAGCTGATAATACCACGATCCGAGAAGAAGCCGGACCAGGTGCTACTCCAGAAATGACCTTGGGTAGATAGCAGCTGACCCCCAAGGGACAGGAGGCCGGAACAGTCAGTGATAGTAGACTTGGCAAGCACAGGTAGACATGGTAAATGTGGAACCTAGCAGCTCTGGTGCACCAGGTGGCAGCTCTGCCCTCTGAGCTATTCATCTCACTGGACAGTTCCTTGCTAAATCAGATACTAGTACCTGAGTTGTTTCTGAAGTCTCCAACCTGAGTTCATGATCTCCCCACCCCAAGTTCTTGATTGGCTCACCCTGTGATCTCCTGATTGAGCACCCTACTTAAACCTGGCACTACACTTCATTGAGAGATTATTGAGCTCCCAGACTTTAAGGGCCTTTTACACATAGCGATATCGCTAAAGCGTCACCAATTTTGTGACGCAGCAGCGATATCGATGTGACACTCACCTCCGACCGGCCCCCCCGCTGGACATCGGTGATTGCGCGAGAACGTCCTGGGCCGTTCTCTCGTCGTCGGCTTCCTGCTGGCGCCGACGAGCGAGCTATGGACGCGGGCGGAAGACGTCATCATCACGGCGTTTGACAGGTGAGCAACGACCGCTGAGCATTGCTGCGTCGCTGCTGAGATCTGCCTATTTGGCAGCTCACTAGTGACCATTTAGTGATGCACCAGTGATCCTGACCGGGTCATATCGTGGTCGGGATCGCTGGTGCATCACTAAATGTAACGGGACCTTTAGTCTAGCTCCTTCCCACATGCTGCTTTTCCTCAAGATCCTACTGCTACTCTGTGTACTGACCTCTGGCTATATCCTGACTACGTAACCTGCTTAACCTCCCAGCTATACTGCTGCTCAGTGTACTGACCTCTGGCTATATCGTGACTACGATTCCTGATTATCCTCAAGATCCTACTGCTGCTCTGTGTACTGACCTCTGGCTATATCTTGAATACGTAACCTGCTTATCCTCCCAGCTATACTGCTGCTCGGTGTACTGACCTCTGGCTATATCGTGACTACAATTCCTGATTATCCTCAAGATCCTACTGCTGCTCTGTGCACCAACCTTTGGCTATATCCTTATCCTGACTACATTACCTGCTTATCCTTTCAACTACACTGCTGCTCGGTGTACCGACCTCTGGCTATATCCTGACGACGCTACCTGCCGGTGCTGTACCTAGTGGTTACAATATCACTACTCCAGTTAGACAGGTAGGCTGGCACGGCTAATAGACAGGCAGGTGGGTACTGCTGATAGACAGGCTGGCACAGCTGATAGGCAGGCCGGCAAGGCTGATAGGCAGGCAGGTATGGCTGACTGGCAGGCATGCGGGAACGGCTGATAAACTTGCAAGCGGGCACTGCTGATAGGCAGGTATACAGGAATATGAGCACTGAGAACTAGCAAGACTGTTATGAACAAACAAACAACATTGCACAGGCTCCTCCCATCAGGTGAATGTGCCTAATATGAGTGTCTCCCAGTCATTGGCTGGAGACACTTTAGGACATGGTGCACTGTCCCTTTAAGTGGACAGGACCGTGTGCACGCCCTAAGCACAGTACCCAGGGCATCAGAGGTTGGAATAGGAAGAACAGGGCGGGGGCAGTAGCTGTAAGTGAGTTGGCATCTCTGCCAGGGGAAAGAGGCAGTAGGCAGAGACGCTGGTGCTACAGTACCCCCGCTTTACGCCCTCTCTATTTCAAGCCCTCAACAAATCTCTCCAGGAGGAGAGGGGATGGATGTTCTCCCTGGGCTCCCTTTCCTCAGAACTAAACCCCTTTCAATCCGTCAGAAAAAAAGGTTCTCTACCTCGAAACATCTTCAGTTGATGACTGGAGCAGGAGTGGCACTGGGATCTTTTAAAAAGGACTGAGGACAACAGGCTTGAGGAGAGATACATGAAAAGAATTGTGGATCCGCAGAGAGGCTGGGAGTTTGAGCTTGTAGGCTACTGGAATAAATTGCTTCAAAACCTCAAACAGACCGATGAAGCAAGGACCCAGTTTATAGGAGGGTACCTTCAGACAGATATACCTAGATGACAGCCAGACCTTGTCCTCAGGACGAAACAGAGACGGATCCAGATGTCTGCGTGTTTTTGTTCATACGTTCAGAGGACTTCAATAATGTGGACTTGGCGTCCTCCCAGATCCTAGAAAAACCCTTGACAAGGGATTAAGCCCCATAGATATCGGATGTAGTAGAAACATGAAGCGGAATAATAGGATGTTAATCGTAGACCACAAAAAAGCGATTCACTGACATGGTTATTGTAGGAAAATTCGACCCAGGCAGGAGATCGGCCCAGTCACTTTGGTGAGCATTAACGAAGTGCCTTAAGAAGTTGGACAGGATTTGATTGACCCGCTCCAACTGGCCATTGTACTGAGGAAGGTAGGCCGAAGAAAAATCCAGAGTGACGAAATTTGCAGGTGGCCCTCCAGAAATGATAAGTAAACTGGACACCTCTATCTGAGACAATATGGATCGGTAGGCCATGGAGACAGAAGCTATGTAAAATAAACTTCTCTGCAAGCACTGGAGCAAACAGGAGACCGGAAACTGGAGTGAAATGGGCCATCTTGAAGAAGTGATCCACAACCACCCAGATGACAGTACACTCGGCCGATGCTGGAAGATCGGTGATAAAATCCATTGCAATCTGCTGCCAGGGAGTAGATGGTATGGGCAAAGGAATTAGCTGACCGTCCGGAAGCTGTTTCGGAGTCTTGTCCTGGGCAGAAGACGGACAAAATCATCAATATCCTTACGCAGGTTTGGCCACTAATAATATCAGGAAATTATAAAATGTGTCAGCCAACTTAGACAAGTGACCCCACAGAAGAACTTGCTTCCTGTCATTCAGCTTTCCTGAAGGAAGCCGAGACAAATGCAATGGAGCAGAGGGCTTGACGATGTGTTGAAGCTCCTCCTCCTGGTTGGAAGCATGGAAGGATCTGGAGAGAGGGTCCACCTTATCGTTTTTATCAGTCGGCCGAAAATGGAGAGTGAAGTTGATGCAGGTGAAGATCACCTGGTTTGTCAAGGGTTAAGTCGCTATTTGGATTGCATATAGGCAAGGTTCTTGTGGTCAGTTTATATAACCACAGGATGCATCGCTCTTTCAAGCATGTACCGCCACTCCTCCAGAGCCAGATTAACCGCTAGCAATTCTCGATCGCATATAGAGTCATTGTGTTCAGGAGCCGAAAAAAGATCTTGGAAAAGAAGCCGCAAGTCACCATGCGATTGGATGAAGACCTCTGAGTAAGAATGGCACTTGCCCCTGAGGAAGAAGCATCCACCTCCAGAAATAACTGCTTGTTATTGTTTGGACGATGCAGCACAGGAGCCAAGGAGAAGGCCTGTATCAGAGACACAAAGGTGTTTTCTGCTTCTGAAGACTACACCTTAGGATTGGCCCCCTTGCAGGGCAGAAATAGGAGTCGTCCGAGAGGAGAAATGCGGAATGAATTAGCTGTAGTAATTCATGAACCTGAAAAAACACTGGACACCATCTGGACAGGGCCACTTCAAAACGATGGATATCTTTTCTGGATCCATATTCCGGCCAGTCTTGTAGGCAATGTACCCCAGAAACGGAAGAGAGGTCTGCTCAAAGACACATTTTTCAAATTTGGCCTACAGACAGTTCCTCCTTAACCTCTGCCGAACCTGGTGAACTTCCATCCTATGTGTTGGTGTTGGCAGATCGGGAGAGAGCACCAAGATGTTATCTAGGTAAGCTACAACAAACATGCACAAGAGGTCCCGGAGGAGTGATACTCGTAATGGCTGTCGCAGGTGTCAATGGTCGTCTTCCATACGTTTCCTTGGTGAATTCAAATCAGGTTATAAGCCCCTCTAAGGTCGAGTTTTGTTAAGACTCTGGAACCTTTAAGGCGATCAAATAGCTCGGAGACGAGAGGCAGAGGATATTTGTTCTTGATCGTAATTTAGATGAAACCTCTATAATTGATGCATTGTTGTAGAGAACTGTCCTTTTTCACAAAGAAGGAACCTGATCCAGCCGGGGAGAAAGATTTCTGGATAAATCCCTTAGCAAGGTTCTCTTCAATATACAGTATTCGGACATGACACGGGTCTCAGCCTGCGACAGGGCATAGGTCCGGCCTCATGGAGGGTATGCACCTGGCAGAAAGTCAATCGGACAGTCATACGTCCTATGTGGTGGTAAAGTCTCAGCCTCCTTTTAATCAAAGATGTCCACGTATGTCCAATATGCCACAGGCAAACCAGGCAAATTAGCCAAAGAAGTCGGAGGTCGGGCAAGACGAATGGGAGCAAGGCAAGTCTCGTGACAGTCTTGACCCCAGCGGAGTACTTATCCCGACTGCCAGTCCAAAACAGTCATGTGTTTTCACAGCCATGGCAGACCTAGATTCAGATGGTGAGATAGACCGGACACCACATAGAGTATTTTTTCTGAGTGCAGCTTTCCTATCCGAAGTTGCACTGGTTTGCTAACGGAAAGGATGACTTCGGAGAGTGGTCTTCCATCCACTGAAGAAACCACCAACAGATCCTGTAAATGTTGGATTGGGATCTTATATCACTCCATGAGGACCTGTTACATAGTAACATAGTAACTAAGGTTGAAGGAAGACTTTAAGTCCATCTAGTTCGACCCATATCCTATCCTAACCTGCCCTAACATGTTGATCCAGAGGAAGGCAAAAAAAAACCATGTGGCAAACAGTAATCGTCACATTGGGAAAAAAAAATTCCTTCCCGACTCCACATACGGCAATGAGACTAGCTCCCTGGATCAACGCAATATCAAGGAAACTAGTGTATATAACCTGTAATATTATACTTTTCAAGAAAAGCATCCAGGCCCTTCTTAAATTTTAGTAGGGAATCAATCTTTACAACATCATATGGCAGAGAGTTCCATAGTCTCACTGCTCTTACAGTAAAGAATCTACGTCTGTGATTATGCTTAAACCTTCTTTCCTCCAGACGTAGAGGATGCCCCCTTGTCCCCGTCACAGGTCTAAGAGTAAAAAGTTCATTAGAAAGGTCTTTGTACTGTCCCCGCATATATTTATACATTGTAATAAGGTCACCCCTAAAGGCCCCGTCACACTAAGCGACTTACCAGCGATCCCGACACCGATATCAAGGTGTCAGGATCGCTAGTAAGTCGCTATGTGATCGCTGGTGAGCTGTCACACAGACAGCTTCACCAGCGATCAGCACAGCGATGCCGAGCGCCCGGCATCGCTGGCCATCCCTGTAAAAAATAGAATCCAAATAAAAAATATACATACACATAATTCGCTGTTAAAGAGCTTTAAACAGCATTTTTCAATTAGACTTCTGTAAAGTATGTATACTGGTGGACACATTGACCTGTGAGATCCAGTCAATGTCAATCTCTTGAATGTTGCAATGAATTGCTGATTTTATTGTCAACTTTGACAGGACATTAGTATGTACCAACACATTGTGTAAGCTGCAATCAGCTGTAATACAGTAATAACCTGTCTATGCATGTAGATGAAACATTAAACACATATTTAGTTAAAATAACAGGAAACTTAGGCTTCCTTCACACCTTTGTTTTTTTCACGTACGAGAAAAACGGACCGGGTTTAATCAGTGATTTTCAACAGAGTTTTATCAGAGTCTGGTCTGAGTTTCATTATTTTTTTGTCATTTGTGAAAAAAAGTTTATCCACCTTCTCTTATGTTACAGTCCGTGAAGATGGCATCCGAGTATTGTCCAATTTTTTTACGGACCTGTAGATTTGCATTACCGATTTTGCTCCAACACAGATCAAAATCAGATATGTCACTGTTATTTTGCACTGACCTCTCAGACAGTTAAAAATTATGGAATATGAATGTCTCCATTCTGTTAGGAGTGGCGGAAGGCACTAAATAAAAATATAAATAAAGTGCCTTCGCCACTCGGGGTCCACCATGCGGTGGATGGAAAAACCGCTGGTAGGAGATGCAGAGCACTGTGGCGGTAACGTGCACGGGGTTCAATATCACCCACGTGCAAATAAGCAGTCTCTGTTAAGTACACAGAGCTGCTACAACAAATAATAGAGAAATAACGCTGAGCCTGTTAGCAGCACAGGTACACAGCGGCACACATGCATTAGGTGAAAACCGGAGTAGTTAAAAACGTCACTACGTTCGAAACCTACCGTGGTAACCTGTGTGCCAGGCGTCGCAACCGCGGACGCAGAAATGAGCTGCAACTGCAGCGCGGCAAAAACTGAGCCGCTGGCAAGACGCTGCAGTAACGCTGGCACAATGCAGGACGCTAGCTGCTGGAACAGATGGTGCTTAAGTGCGCTGGCGCTAGCGCTGCTACTGGCTGATTCCCAAACACACAAACGTGTTATCAGAGGGAAGGGGTTTCTTAATAAGTCAGTCACCAGTCCAAGCATCTATCACCATACACACAGCAGCAAGTATGAGAATACTAGCGCATGGTGGAACAGCCATGCACACTTTTTATAGCGGACGGGACCTTCCGGAAGTCTCTATAACCCTGAGCTGGCCCAATGGAATTAGAAGCAGGACCTGAGCACCTGACTCCTGAGCTCCAATGAGAGTTTGTCCCATGAGCATGCTCAGAGAATGGGATGAAGGACTTAGCCTCCGGAGAGAGTTGCTGACAAGCAATCTCCTCTGCAATCTCTCCTGCAGTGTACGGAGAGCAGGAGACTGCAGGATGTAAGGGTCCAGATCTCTGCATAGTCAGGGCAGAAATCTGACTCCTAACACATTCACTATTATAGGTACAAGTGTGATCCATGAAAAACACAAAAGACGAACATCTAATTGAGACCTAAATTCATATTTGCCAGTTTTATAAAAACAACTGAAAATATAATTGGAGCACCCACCAGGGCAAGTGGGGCACTCGGCACCGGGCCGCCTCTCAAAGGGGCAGTGTCACAGCGGCGGTGACCCAGTCCGTGGCCCTGGGCGTCCAATGAAAGGGGAATATTTACAAGGGAATGAGAAATAGAGAGTTTTTGTATTAAGTGTTCGTGACGCCACCTGTGATATCTGATCATTAGTGACCAGCGCTGCAAGACAGATCCTCTGGGACTGATGGTGTGATGCAGCAGTGTTGGTGAAGCTCTCCACAGGCAGAGATGATGTCTCAGGGCAGTGGTGATTGGTTGAAGATGCAATGGTTGCTGATGTTAGATGCAGCAGTGCTGAATAAGTGTAGAGGCAAGAATTCAAAGGCCACAGTGGAGTGCAGGTCTAAAGCTTTACTCACAGTTTCTGGTGCACAAAGATGCTCACTTCAGTACCATGTTCTTCAGGTGAGTGGCTCAGTTAACTCTTAGATCAATAAAGTACACCTTTTCAGCACTCCCTTCAGTATGTGCCTTCCCTGGCTGTCTCCACAGTGCTGCTTTCCACTTGCCTTCCCTTCCAGCACCTCACAGTCAGTGTCCAAGTCCAGCTGCCACGGATCCTGTCGGACAACGTGACCCACTACGTTTCCTTGATCCTTTCTGGCTGCTTTCCTGGAGAAGATAACTGTGGTAGTTAGCTGTGGCCCCTAAAGCAGCCACAGCTGTTGGCTTTCTAGCTGAGTCCTGATGTCCACTCCACTAGGCTAGGTGCGGATACCCTTCTGCAACCTGGATTCTCCCCCACCTGACGTCCGTCAGTGTGGAACGAGCCCCACGGGGAGCACTCTCCACCCATGCCTCTGGGAGAACCCCTTTTCCCTTTCAGGGAACTTCCTTTCAAAGTTACTCCGTCCAGCAGCTCCTCCTGACTAGGAGCTGCTCTAGACACGTCCTTACACTTCCTCCCCCTAAGGGGAACTGTCCTAACCTCCTACAGTTCTCCCGCGCTCTACCTAAGCTCCATTCACCTCCCAACACCCTTCATGAACCAAGCAGGGGTCATAAATGGTGCCCTGCTGTTCTAAGTGTGTGTTGGGTGCAAGTGTGTGAATGTGGTTAGGTGTCTCCATCTTACCTGGGAGTGGGATACTACACCTCTGGATGAGGTGCAGTACCTCTGTGGCGACTGAACCCTCATGGGCGCCACATAATTCACACTGATGTAAGTAAATGTTTCTGCAAATTATCAGAACCAGGGGCATAGAGATCATGGATGCAGCCGTTTATGAAAACTTCTTGTTGGTAATTTTATTGAAGTAAAGTACAACAACTCCTAACATTTTGCTAGGCCCTTAAGGAGCCCATACATTTAAGATACCGCAATCCCACTTACACACTTATGCTGTGGTAGGGTGCATGTGTTTGTAAATGGGGGAAAATGTGACAATATAATTCAGTATTTCCAATCCTTCTTTACCTTGATATCATCTGTTAGGAAAGAGTTGGAAGTTCCCAATACACACTAGATGGCCAACTGGTTATGATGAGATTGGGGACTCAATTGACAATAACCTAAAGTTTATAGGTGCCTTTGCACAGATGTGTCAAACAGTATGGGTGTCTTTTAGTGAATCATTCTATTTAAACCAACACTACTTATGTATATGATTCAGTATATGTATTGAAAAATAATCTTGATGTATGTCCCAGAGGGAAAATCTAAATGTTCTAGTTTCTGGTGGGAGCTTTCAATTCATGTATCATCCCTTCTCTCTAAATAGCTCTGACATCAGCTGTAATGCTTAACCTGTACTATTCCTTTTTTTTAAATGAAAATCTTAGAGTAGTGGCAACAACTGGTGGCTCACTTTCCAATTCGTTACCTGGTTACAATAAGGCTCTGTCAGTGGTTTTCATTGTTTTCCTTGCATTCACGGTACCCAGATTTTAATCCTTTAGAAAACCTTTGGGATGTTTTAGTTGTACCTGGCATACGTTTTTCTATATACAGTATATATATGCCAGTGTTCTCTCCATTGTACAAGTGTTCTCATGTGTATTTTGCTTAAAGCTCTTTTTCTATGTATTTTCTCATTATCTGAGCCCAAGCTTGTCATTACCAAATCAACTAGTCACATAAAATGTTGGTAATAAATATATGTTATTGAAAAAATATATGCATGGGTTTAGTCCTTCACTTGGCATTGACAGAATATTATTTTTATGGTTATTTTGATGCATCCCGTTTGTAGGGTTCGTAAGAACAACTGATCTTCAGGTAGGAATTGGACTGATCAGAAATCCCCCCTATATTAAAATTTCGGTTTGGGTACAGGTGCCTGGGGGAAAAGTGATCCAGCTTTGCCTTTCTCCCTCCGGGCCCCTACTATAACTATGCTACTGTAAGTTCAGGACTGCAACCTCAAGTGTATGGAGTCACATCTCAAAAGCAAAAATAATAAGAACATTCATTAAGCAGAGGTGATTTAACCTGCTCTGTAGTAGTGTTCCTACTGAAAACCAGATCTCTTGTGACAAAATGTAAATACCGTAGAAAGCTTAGATCATATATGGAAGGGAGATTTTTTTTCTCTCCTACAATTCTTTATATTTATTTTTCCCTTATGGTAGGTAGCTTAGTGGATTTTGTCGTCACCGCTGAAAGTACTTTTCCAATGAGCACACTTATTTTTTCAGTTTTCTCAGACAAGCCTGGTCTGACTCGCATGTCACTGCATGTCTAGGTCATCCATTAAACTGTACAAATAATTTCTTTAAAAAAAAAAATCCATTTAGATATACAATCAGAGGTCAAGTAACTGTTTTATTTTTCTAGCAATCAATTAGGCTCCTAATTTAATTAGGCAAAGATTTGTCAAGGTAGTTATCTAATATCCATATCCCCAGAGGAAATAAAAAAAAAAGGAAATAAAAATAAAGCACAGAATACTGGTCCATGACCTGTTTTATGTACATGTTACTCTTCTGTGGTTTGACGTGTCTTAGGCATGCGTAATATTTTTGCATACGACACTATTATTTTTTGTGCTTTTATGCCCTAGATAATGTATATAAGTGAATATTTCTAGGGTATAAAAGCAATAAAAAAATAAACAGAAATATTACCTAAGTCTTTATTTATTTTTGTTGGGTTTCTAGACATTTGCATTTAGTTAAGAACCACCCCCCCCCTGTATTTTCATAATCTGTAAAGTAAGTTAATAAAACATAGCCAAATTGTTAAGTTTTATGAATTGGACAATGAAATCATGTAAAGATACTTTCTGTTGTAAACCACAGGACAATGCAATTAAGATCTAATTTTGTTATTAGAAAAGAGAAAAAGGAAAATTGTATGTAAGGTGGATATCTTAAATAAAAATTATCTCATAAAAAAAAAAAAAAATCTCACTTTACATGGAACCTGTAGGAGTGACCCCCAGCATCCCTGCAGCGGTTTTCTTCATATTGTATATATGCAATGTGCCTCTGCTTATGATGCCTCTGTAGGGCTCCTTATTATTAAGTTACTTTTCCCTAGAACTAATACTTCTAGTATCCTATCTCATCCTTTTTTTCTCTTTTGGATTTGAATGGAATTCAGCAGAAAAAAACTTTATATGAAATCAGATGCATATGAAGGTGGCAGCGGGGTCTCACAAACTATGGGTGCATTATCATAGCTTAATACAACCCAGAGCTTAAGAAGACACCTACTATAAATTATCCAACTAAGTGCATAATTCATTGCGATATACCAATCTTTATTAATTATAGCATATCATGTGTATGATTTTAGGAACAACTCGGGATGTAACGGCTGAATCAACCATAAAAATCATGCGCAGATATCGTAAATCAATGTTCATATCATATGCATAAAAATAGAAGTGGTATTAATAGTTAATTAATATACTATAATATGCCCTGGAGCCGCTGTCCGCCATTGGCTATATGATGTGTGTGCGTGCACGCTATGTGTCACTGTTTCTCCTGCGCTCAGTGCGCATATCCAGGGAGCGGATGGGCAGTGCGCACGCATGGGATTTGCTAGATAGTTTCCGTGATGTCGGGCAGCTCACTGCAATTAATTGAAGTGATGTGGATGTCCATAATTTGAACAGGACACTGACACTGAGCCGTCACTGAGACAATGAAATGCGTCACCCCTATGACTGAAAGAAAAGGTATCCGAGGGAATCTCCTCATGATATAAAGTGTTTTTTTTCTTTCAGCAAACCTTATTAGTGATGCACATTACATCCCTAATAACGAAGTGGGGGCAGTTGAATAGCTAAAAACTACATAACAGGTTCCTTTTAATGAGTGATTAGCATTTGTAGAATCATAGAATGGTAGAGTTGGAAGGGACCTCCTTGGTCATCTGGTCAGTGGTGGGATTCAAATTTTTAACAACAGGTTCTGTGTTTGTGTGTAGGAAAACCACCCCCATTTTAAGCCACACCCATTTTAAGCCACAACCATTTTAAGCCACACCCATTTACACACACCTTTTCCTCAAACATATACAAGTAGGGGCGCAGTCAAACAGTTGAAAAAAAAATAAATTGGAATGAGATCAGAACAGTGCACATTCTGGCCAGCGGCTCTCCTGACCCGAGTGTGACAGCTGCATTTATTTCTATGCAGCTGTCTCACTTGACTGTCCGGCTGGCCAGGCTGTGCACTACATGTCTGCGTCCTAATGGAAATTAAAAGTAAAAATCACCATACCCTTCCTGCAAACTGGTGTTACTCAAGTCCCATCTATGTCAAACAATGATGATTTTAATTGCAGGGTTAAATTGGCATATTTCCACAACTAGAACACCACAAAAAGAATGGTTCATGAAAATATCACAACCACAAGTATAATCGACAGAGTAATAATAATTTATTAAAGTATAGTACTTATAAAATCACATCAGAACTACAAAGTGCCAAATCCCCAATAGGCAGGCACAGGTCCCCAATAGGCAGCATTGTTCCCTAATAGGCAGGCACAGGTCCCCAATAGGCAGCATTGTTCCCTAATAGGCAGCACAGGTCCCCAATAGGCAGGCACAGGTCCCTAATAGGCAGCATTGTTACCTATAGGCAGCACAGGTCCCCAATAGGCAGCACAGGTCCCCAAAAGGCAGGCACAGGTCCCCAATAGGCAGCACAGTGCTGCACAGGTCCCTAATAGGCAGTACAGGTCCCCAATAGGCAGCATTGTTCCCTAATAGGCAGGCACAGGTCCCCAATAGGCAGCATTGTTCCCTAATAGGCAGCACAGGTCCCCAATAGGCAGGCTCAGGTCCCCAATAGGCAGCATTGTTCCCTATAGGCAGCACAAGTCCCCAATAGGCAGCACAGGTCCCCAAAAGGCAGGCACAAGTCCCCAATAGGCAGCACAGTGCTGCACAGGTCCCTAATAGGCAGTACAGGTCCCCAATAGGCAGCACAGGTCCCCATTAGACAGGCACAGGTCCCCATTAGGCAGGCACAGGTCCCTAGTAGGCAGCACAGCACAGGCCCCCAATAGGCAGGCACACAGGTCCCTAATAGGCAGCACTGCACAGCACAGGTCCCCAATAAGCAGCAGCATTGCACATATGCAACTGACCTGGTGTTGGCCGGTGTGTACCACAGGCTGAACTTGAACTGAAGTAAATAATCTCGTGGTGAGGCAGGTGGGCGGCGGGCCACGGTCACCACACACAGACTAGTGTCCTCCTGCCCAGGCTCAGGCGCTCAGCTCACTGGGCAGCCGCAGCGGCGGGTAACTCCTGAGTCCAGTCCAGCGAGCTCCAGAGTCTAGTTACCCGCCAATTATAGCCGCACTGCACCACAGGAATCAGTGCACGCGCAGCGGGGGCCGCCAGGGTGTGCTGTGCTGCTCTGTCCAGTAGTCAGCAGACAGAGAGCAGCATGTCAAGTATCAATGCGCACGCGGTATCCGGCAGGAAGCAGAGCAAGAGTCCTCCTCTGCTCCTTGCCTGCAGGCAGCGCCGCCAGCAACATCAGAGGACCGGATCGCAGCTCTGGATCTCCCCGGTTCGGGGAACCGGCTGCTTTTTTAACAACCGGTTCCACCGAACCGGGGAGAACCTGCTGAATCCCACCCCTGCATCTGGTCCAACCCCCTGCTCAAAGCAGGATTCACTAAATCATCCCAGACAGATATCTGTCCAGCATCTGTTTGAAGACTTCCATTGAAGGAGAACTCATCACCTCTCGTGGCAGCCTATTCCACTCATTGATCACCCTAACTGTCAAAAAGTTGTCTAATATCTAATCTGTGTTTCCTCCCATTCAGTTTCATTCCATTGAATCTAGTCATTCCTTGTGCAAATCAGAATAAAGATGATCCTTCTACAATATGATAGCCCTTGAGATATTTGTAGACAGCTATTAAGTCTCCTCTCAGTCTTCTTTTTTTTGCAAGCTTTACATTCCCAAATCCTGTAAATGTTTCTCATAGGACATGGTTTGCAGATCGGTCACCATTCTGTTCGCTCTTCTCTGAACTTGCTCCAGTTTGTTAATGTCTTTTTTTTATAAATGTGGTGCCCAAAACTGGACACAGTATTCCAGATGAGGTCTGACCAAAGAGTAGAGGGCAATAATGACTTCACGTGATATAGACTGTATGCTTCTGGTAATACATCCCAGAATTGTATTTGCCTTTTTTACTGCTCCATCACACTGTTGACTCGTGTTCAGTCTGTGATCTATTAGTATACCCAAATGTCACGTGCCCCGTCCTGAGTGACACGGCCAGCAGGCCGGTAACTGATACTACAGGACGCGGCACATGTAATTGTCCTATGTGATGCGGTCCGCAGGCCAGTAACTAATACAATAAGACAAGGAAATAGGTAAAACCTGGGTAACAATAACAATGGTGGCCCTGCGATAGGGAACGGGGAAGTGGAGACCACCTGCACTCCCCTGAGTCCGTGTCTCTACACTCCTAACATTCCCTAGGCCGGTTCCGCACCGGGCGCCGATCAGGAACCTAAAAACCCTGACTCGCCCTGCACCTAAATCCTTGATAGGGAATTGGTCGGTGCGGAAACTAATCCCACCACTGCACTAAACACACATAAGGAAAAGTGACAAAACAGGGGAACACCACTTAGCTTTGCTCTGTTGCTTACGCTCCCAGAAACAGAGCCCACCACCTGCGTGCATCTTTTCCTCCACCGTGTCCAACATCTGGGTGCACTGTCCAGCAACGGAGTCCAGCACCTGAGAGCAGTTGTCCAGCAACTGAGTGCAGCTCTACACCATAGCTGCCACTCTACCAAGCTTTGCAAGAATTCTTCACTGACACCATAGCTGCCACTCCACCATGCTTTCCACGAACTCCTCGCTGACACCATAGCTGCCACTCCAGGACTCTGACTGAGTTGTCCTGGACTCTTCTCAGCACCATAGTGCAGCCTTGGATCAAACAGAGTCCACACCTGCGTGCAGCTGTCCAGAAACAGAGTCCAGCAAATGAGTCCAGCTTTTCTGCCAAAGACATTTTGAATCCAGCTTTCTGCAACCGAGTCCAGCATTCTGAGTGCAGCTCTACTCCATAGCTGCCACTCCACCAAGCAATGCCAGCCCTCCTTGCAGACACCATAGCTGCTACTCCAGCACTCTGACTGGGCTGCCTGTGACTCTCCTTCAGCTCCATTCTTTACCCAGGCTTGGTTGCAAATGAGGAACTATCACCAACAGTGATTAACACACCTGAAACTCTTTTATAGAGCAATCACACCTGTTACATAATCACATGCACAAATTAAGGTAACCCGAGTGCAATGACCCTAATGGCCACCAGGGGGAAAACTACAACTGAAATCACCACAGTGCAATGACCCTAATGGCCACTGGGGGCAAAAACACCTTTGGCACAGAGCCAAAGGAAAAAAAAAGGTTACTTTGTGCATTTAATCTGTCAGATCCAACCTGGATCGTGACACCAAGTCTTTTTCACATGTGCTGTTGCTTAGTTCTATTCCTCCCATTCTGCATATGCTTTTTTCATTTTTATTGCCCAGATGTAGAACTTTGCGTTTTTCCCTGTTAAAAACCATTCTGTTAGTTGCTGCCCACTGCTCCAGTTTATATCTTTTTTAATCCTCTCTCTCTCTTCTCTAGTATTAGCTATCCCTCCTAGCTTTGTGTCATCAGCAAATTTAATCAGTGTACCCTCAATTCCTTCATCTAAATCATTGATGAAGATGTTCAACAATACAGGGCCCAGGACAGAGCTCTGTGGTACCCCACTTGAGACATTCTTCCAACTGAATGTGCAGCCATTTACGACCACTCTTTGGGTCCGACCACAAAGCCAGTTATGAATCCACCTAACAGCTGCCTTGTCCATTCCACACTTAGTCATTTTTTCAATAAGGATTGTGTGAGATACTTTATCTTGACTTCAGCAAAGCATTTGACATACTATATTTACTGCATTTCCCTGATCTACCCAGTCAGTGATTCTGTCATAGAAGGAGATTAAGTTAGTGTGACATGACTTATTAGTTACAAACCCATGCTGACTCTGGTTAATCACTTCATTGTTATCCAGGTACATACATGCATGTTGCTTAATAATTTGTTCAAAGATCTTTCCTGGTATACAAGTCAGACTCACCGGCTAATAGTTCCCTGGGTCGACCTTCTTCCCCTTTTTGAAAATAGGAACAACATTTGCTCTTCTCCAGTCTTCTGGGACTTTCCTGTTCTCCAATAATTTTCAAAGATTATGGAGAGTAGTCCAAAAATTTCTTTTGCTATCTCCCTCAGTACTCTGGGGTGTAATTCATCTGGACCTGGAGACTTGAAGTCAGTTAGCTAAGTGTTTCCTCACTATGTTTCTGTTTATAGATATCCTGGATTCTTCTGTTCCTTTAAAAGGACAGTGAAGATCAGTTGATGTTACAAAACCTTTGCAACAAATTTGAAGTTTAGCAGTGATTTATTGTATATGATGTTACATTATATAGGAAGGAGTATTAAAAGCTAATAAATGGTCAAGGTGACAACAAAGCATTTAATCTTAATTATCCAGATATAAATTCAGTAATCCAAGAGGCATAAACTGTTATCTATATGTTGACTTTTTGAATTTATGCTTTTATTCTTCAGTTGGTCAAGAAACATACACTGTTGTCATGCAAGTTTTAATTTTTTTTTTTTTTTTTGAATGGCTGATGTTTTTCTCTTATATCAGCTCCTACAGCTTATTGTCTGCTATCTTTGCAGGGTCATTTAACAATGGATGTTTGCTTAATATGTTGATTGATCATTGTGTGGGTCCTGTGGATTGTTGACTTTCAAATCAGAAGAGGAAAAACTATGCAAATTGATTAAATACTCAAACAATGCAAGTTATTCTCATCACATTTTCACTCTTGGCCTCTGAATTATGGATAAAAGGACAACAGTTGTGAACTATATAATGAGGATATATCTCTGTAACAAGAGATCCAGAGAACTAGAGATTCTTTACAAAAACACAGCCAGGAACACTCTACAAGGCAGCTACCAGAACATCATGGCTCCATCATGAGGGACACAGATTTCACATTCTACAGGATGCCAGCTTAGGGGACCACGACCCCGGCTGAAAAAATGCAGATCTGCTCCATTGACCATCACTGAACCCCTTGATACGTTTGGGGAAAGTCATGATTTGGACCCACTGGTCACCTGAGTCCCATGGATACATTTGGGAAAGCCAGTATTGTGACCCATCAGTTACCTGGCTCCATATAGGTGTTCGGAGAAGCCAGAATGTGACCTTCCGGTCACCTGGCCTTGTACCTCAATGGACTGTCAGGTTTCTAAGCTTGTCGTTACCTCTCCTCTGTGTATGCCATAGGTGGGGGTAGTCGGCCCTGAAAGTTGCAGCTGGTTTTAATCCCGGCAAGTCAGCGGAAGGGTGAGACTGTAATTTTGCACTATCTTGAGTATTTTGTTGTGACTATTCTATATGTTATTTGCCTGTTTTATGGTTCAATAAAGTATTGCCACCCTGCTTTACCCTCACAATGTGTTGTCTGAGTAGTATTATGCGAAAGGTAAAAAGAGAGCGGGTATTCAGTGGAATGATCCCTGGTCCATACAGTTTCAAGCTAGCGGACTAAAACACCTGCTGAACCCCGTGTCTCCACAGTCAAGTTTTTCAATACTTCTTACCTGGTTTGCCATCTGTAGAGGTCTCCGTAACCTACATTTTCTTGGTCTGCATTTTTCTTCAAGTTCTGGGCACAGCCTCCTGGTCCCAAATGCTACTGTTATGTTTCTACCTTGACTTGGCAGAGCTTCATCTCCTTTTAATGTGGCCGCTGATCTCAGCTGTGCTCCATGCCGTGTCTTGGTATTAAGACTCTCAGTTTTTCTGTATCCTTTCTGCCTGTGGCTTCCAGTGCTTCTAGTCTTTGTCACCTGCCTGCTGCATCAATACTTGGGATCCATGTGTCCATCCACACCTGGGCTTAGAGAATCCACCTCACAGGGTGAACCCATAACAGCTACTTCTTGGCCTCTTAAATGGCTTGCTCACACTAACATTTTCTTCTTTATCAATGTCTAGCCAACAATGGATTCTGAAAGGGTTCTCTCAATTCCAAATGAATTTTAAGTTCCTGTTATATTGGTCTGGACCAAGCTAGTTTCCTAATGTTTAATTTTTGCTTGCGGCTTGCCCTGATCTTGTGCCTGTTACCCTTGTTAAAAGAATTCTCCCAGCCCTGGCCTATTCGCCTGTGCCAGACTCTTCCTACCTACTGTACCTTGATACTGCAAATCTTTGTCTCTCATCTTTTTCCACATTAGCCATTCCTACTAGTCAATTCACAACAGATCTACAGATCCAGGTAGACCTTGTGTCAATGTCCAGTGCCAATTTAACAGCGACAATGTTGAATATCCTTAACAAAATAGTTATCCCATGACTATCATGTAAATATGCCCAAGTGTTAATGCTGTAAAGCCAATAACATGCGTATATCGCTCCTCGTAGTATGAATCAATAGCTTAGTTTGATTTAGCCTAGGACCTCCAATGTAACTTAGTACTTGCACAACATCCAAAATTCCAGCATACTGACATATTACACCAGCCTGTTTGAAAACCGAATCCCATGCCGTCAGTTGGAAAAGTTCATACAGCATGGAGCTTGAGAATTCCACTCTACACATTCTTCTTTATAGGCTAAGCAATCTGTGTCTTTTCCAAAAGTCAAATTGCTTCTGTTGGACTCATGCCTACAGTCTAGAGATTACTGTCAAATGCAGGTCACAAACTGCTGCTTTACTTAACAGTCTTATGGCATGTAGCAACCAACATCTAAAATGAACACATGGTCCAAAATAGTCTCCTGGGTTGGTTATTTCTCATGGATCATCTATCACTGCTCACCACAGCCTGACACTGAACACTTGGATGCATCGCTGTATCAAAGTAGGACAATTTACAGAAAAAGTAGCATCTCTGATTGCAGCTGACAGGTGTTGAATAAATGCAATAGAGAAACTTAAGTAGCATTTGAGATTGATTGTGGCTATTCATAACACAGATCCTATTGCTACGTTTGTAGAAAAGCAGAGAGCAGAACACATTATGGAGGGAGCAGAAAGAAGGTAAAGGAACTTAAGTCTCTGGCGCCAGAGATAGTCCTTGGCAATAGACCAGTAAGCAAAGTTCTGGGAGCTTAACCTTTAAGCGCTACTGAAAATATATGGCAGGGTGATCAGACTGAACTCTGACAATGTGTTTAAGAGCTTGGTAAAGTGAAATGACACAGGCATGTGCCCTGCTGGTACAGTCCTTCCTCCAAACTATAACACTGGAGAATGGCATATACAAAATTAAAAGGCACTTGACACACAGCAGACTCCTTAAGATAAAAGCATCCTGCAAAGTCTCAATAATGCTGAATGAAGGGGGGCAAAGGCATCAAATTAATCACCTGTAGAATGGGCAATCAAAAATAACATGCTAGACGAGACCAAGTAGCCCTCCTGTTCATAAGACCTAAGAATTCAATAGAAGCAATGAAAGGGTGAGTATGACGTTTCCTTGAAAAAAAAAAACTTTTCCTAAATTAAGTAGCAATCACGTAATCTGTTATTAACAGGAAAAGAGGGAATAGTAATTTGTACAATGTGAGTGGAGGGAGCATGCAAAAAAAAATATAAAAAGATCCCTTGCGGTCCTACATGTAGTACATGCACGTAGAGGCCTCATCATAGTACAGAAGAAGCTAGTACTAGGTCAACTACTCACTTTACTATCAATTCGAGAAACGTAAAGCTCCCCATACACAGGAGATATCAGGGAGCGAAGGATTGGACAGTTGGAATTTCGACAGTAGACCCTTTTGTTTTCAGGGAAGAAAAGTCACTGCCAAAGCTGTGTGGCATTGGCTTTTCCATCTATATTTACTGAAAACACATTTATGGAAAGATAGCTGTTTGTGGAACAAATGTTTGGCTGACAGCTATCCCATTTCATGTCCAGCTTTAGGGTGATATGACCCTAAGACAAGGTAATGGGGCTGTCACAAGGAGTTTTTTGCAAGTATCACACCGACTGTCATTTCAGCATCAGGGTCTGTGGAATCCATAGATTCTTGCACTCTTATTTTTAACTTCATTGATGGCTATGACCAGCGCAGGGAGACTCGGGCATCGACTCAAAGACTTGTCGCTCCTAGGCAGGTTAGCAAGAGTTAAATCTCTGCTGAGCTAGTGTCACGTGCCGCGTCCTGAGTGACACGACCAGCAGGCTGGTAACTGATACAACAGGACGTGGTACGTGTAATTGCCCTATGTGACGCGGCCCACAGGCCGGTAACTAATACAATAAGACAAGGGAATAGGGAAAGCATGGGTAACAATAACAATGGTGGCCCTGCGATAGGGAACGGGGAAGTGGAGACCTCCTGCACTCCCCTGAGTCAGTGTCTCTACACTCCTAACGTTCCCTAGGCCGGTTCCGCACCGGGCGCCGATCAGGAATCTAAAAAACCTGACTTGCCCTCCACCTAAACCCTCGCTAGGGAATTGGTCGGTGTGGAAACTAATCCCACCACTGCACTAAACACACATAAGGAAAAGTGACAAAACAGGGGAACACCACTTAGCTTTGCTGTGTTGCTTATGCTCCCAGCAACAGAGACCACCACCTGTGTGCATCTTTTCCTCCACCGTGTCCAACATCTGGGTGCACTATCCAGCAACGGAGTCCAGCACCTGAGTGCAGCTGTCCAGCAACAGGGTTCAGCACCTGAGTGCAGCTTCAGCAAAAGAGTCCAGCAACTGAGTGCAGCTCTACACCATAGCTGCCACTCTACCAAGCTTTGCAAGAATTCTTCACTGACACCATAGCTGCCACTCCACCATGCTTTCCACGAACTCCTCGCTGACACCATAGCTGCCACTCCAGGACTCTGACTGAGTTGTCCTGGACTCTTCTCAGCACCATAGTGCAGCCTTGGAGCAAACAGAGTCCACACCTGCGTGCAGCTGTCCAGAAACAGAGTCCAGCAAATGAGTCCAGCTTTTCTGCCAAAGAGTCCAACATTTTGAGTCCAGCTTTCCTCAACTGAGTCCAGTATCCTGAGTGCAGCTCTACACCATAGCTGCCACTCCACCAAGCTATGCCAGCCCTCCTTACAGACATCATAGCTGACACTCCACCAATCCATGCTAGCACTCCTTGCAGACACCATAGCTGCTACTCCAGCACTCTGACTGGGCTGCCCGTGACTGTCCTTCAGCTCCATTCTTTACCCAGGCTTGGTTGCAAATGAGGAACTATCACCAACAGTGATTAACACACCTGATACTCTTTTATAGAGCAATCACACCTGTTACATAATCACGTGCACAAACTTAGGTAACCAGAGTGTAATGACCCTAATGGCCTCCAGGGGGAAAACTACAACTGAAATCACCACAGTGCAATGACCCTAATGGCCACTGGGGGCAAAATCACCTTTGGCACACAGACAAAGGAAAAAAAAGGTTATTTTGTGCATTTAATCTGTCAGATCCAACCTGGATCATGACAGCTAGGTTGTTAATCTTCTACAGTCACATGCTGTGGGAGAACCAGTCATATCTTCTCTCCTCCTTTATATTCTGGCTTGACTGTTCAGGTAGTGCCAGCTATAGTTTGTCTATTCTAGTCTGGAGAGGTGGACATATCCAGGCTTACTGGTGGTTACTTCTCAGTTTGCTGCAAGCGGTTTTGGTGTCGCCTTTCCTTTATATTTGGCATATTTGTGTTGCTTCTTTGCCTCACTGGCTTTACACTATTTGTTCCTCAGTGTTTATTCCATTTATTTAATCCAGAGCACTGTGTGACTGTGCTTATGTTTTCACCCTAGCTTGCTTGTGTTTTACCATACACTTCTGCCCTACCTCCCTGGGAAGGAGGGGGAACAGATTAGCGTTACTGAGGAGCAAAGCAAGGAATGGGACCCAGGCAGTCCTACCATCAGGGGTAATCCTTGGGACAGGGATGTCCTAGGGTCCCCTAGCCTGAGAAACCAAATAGGAGCCCACTCTCCCTTACTATCCCACAGTACCACTGTGACAGGGGCCAACCTGAACTCACTTGTTTCATAGGTATGAAAATCATATGCCAAATTGTCTTTTGTTATCTGTATAGCAATTCTTTACATGATCAAAAATATCTACTGTCTAGAAATCAGTTGGCTGAACCCGCCGATTATAATTCGTATGGGAAGCCTTTAGAAATCAGATATTTAACATCATTTTTTATCTTCCCCTGACAGACTGGGTAGTTGAAATTTCAACTCCAATTCTTTTGTTCTCAGGAAAGCTGAGCCACTGACAGACGAGTATCTGTTCACCTGAAAGCCTATCCATTGCAGAGCATTCATATGTTTGGGGTAGATGGGAGAGATAGTTATCAGCCTAATGTTCTATTGGCTGAAAGAGAATCTGTCACCAGATTCTTATAATCACCTGAGAGCAGCATGATGTAGGCGCAGAGAACCTGATTCCAGTGATATGTCACTTTCTGGGCTACGTGCTGTAGTTTTGATTCAATCACAGTTTAATCTACTGCAGATCTCCTAGTTCTCTAAATACTGAGCTGCATATAACACTCCTTCATCAGTGATTGTCAGCTTTCTGTGTACACTGTGCATAGGCAAAAAGCTGCCAATCAGTGGTGGGGTCGGGATTATACATAGCTCATGAATATGGAGGAATATATGGCAGCAGGTTTACTAGTCCTCTAGTGATAATCTTCTGCTGATAAAACAGTGGTTTTATCAAAACTACAGCAAGCAGTCCAGTCAATGATACATTGTGTAAATCAGGGTCTCTGTCAGGTAATGCCCAATTAGACCAAAATTGGTACGTGTAAATAGCCAATTGATCTGACTAAAATCTGTCTCATCTTCTGGAGAACTAATCTGACGAGAATAAATATTTGTCTGCCAAGGATTGTAGTGCGTAAACTGCGTTTGAAAGATATTTAAAAAAAAATTCCATTATCAGATATAAGATTTTATTTTAGTACCATCTTGAAAGATGGTAACTGGTTCTACCCTGCCAAAATATCTGGGGGTGTAAATGTCCAACTCAGACCAATTTGCTTATTTGTGAAATCTGTCACAAATGTGTGTATAAACAGCTTATCATTTCATCCTATTTCATCCCCATTATTCAGTGGGGAGGAGTTAGAACAGAGCAGCACAGAGCAGAGGGGTATAGGACAGACACTGCCTGGTTCTGTCAGACAACCGGGCACCTTGCCCAAGGACAAGACGTGTGATCAGGGTATTACAGGCCATGGGGATAAAGCTGTTTCAGTAAGGGGCCCCGGGCTGAGAATCGTGCAGGTGGTCACCAGCTTAAACAGAACCGTTCCAAGGAAGGATCTGATGCTAGCAACTGGGATTAGGAGGCAGCTGAGTCGGCGAGCCCATTACCCTATAACTCGCAGCCAAACCAAGGAAATGGCAGGAAGCTGGTGGGCCTGGAGCACGAGTGGGACAGAGATTGTCCAGAAGAGGGACAGGGCTTGTCCAAGGAAACAGGAATATAGCTGAGCTTACCGGGAAAGGAAAGCTGATGTAGAAGATAGAGTCTGTCCGGATGACAGGGAAAGATAAGAAGATGTCTCTGTGTTTAACTTGTGCTGCCTATGTGATGAATACACTGCTGTCTAGTAAAGTTAAGCTGTTGGAAATAGACCTCGTCTCTGAAGTGATTTGCGGAGCCGACATGGCAGCAGCTAAGGGGAATCTGACAGAGCCTGTGAGTGTCCTGTGGTACATGCTGCACATGCAGTACAAGGGACTTTATCTTTTTATGTACAAGATGATGGGGTGCTCACTGACTGTTTAGTGAACTTTCCCACGACTGCCACCCCATGCCACCTTGTTACACTGCCTTCATTGTAGCCCTCACACCAGCGTTGTTGCTCACGTCTCACCAAGGTGTCCTGTTTTGGTGCAAATACTGCCCATGTTTTCATACAAACATAAGGTAAATAAATGTATGTATAATACAGAGCTAGATGTGGTCCTTCATCAATGACTCCCTGAGTACCATACTGTAACATAAAAAAAAATGTAAAAATATTTCTTAAGTGCCCACATCATTTTGTGGAGTGTTGCATGATCGGATTTGCAGCAGTAAATTGTTGGCAATATGAAAAGCAGTAAGTTGGATTTTTGCCATTAATATTTTCAATAACATAGCCTTTAAAATTGGCTTTTGACCCAAGTCTGAAAAGCTTTTAGTCTATACAGCTATAATAAACAATAAAAAAGCTTAATTTACATTTTCTGGATGAACCGCATAATAAGAAGTAGTTTTGCTTAACATTTTGTTAATGGTGAAAGTCTATATTCACCGAGGCTTCAGTATGTGTTAAGTGTGCTGTGAAAATCCATTACTAAATATTGCAGAAAAAAGTGCAATAAAAAGTGCAGAAAAAAATAGGTTTACTGCTTCTTTTTTGTAAATGGTGAGGTTGCGCACCTGATGTCCTCAAAGTAGAACCTCAGACCAGACATTAGCAGCCCAAATTGTTGTACCTGTGCCTTGAAACATCATTATCTAGAATAATTTCAGCCTTTCTGTAATTCTAAGTGAAAAAACTAAATGGTGCCTCCACCGCGCCTGAAATTATGATGGGTACATGGGTCGTGTGTTACATGCCATGTTTTTAGACATAAATCCTCCACTCAATATACTAATTATAACTCGTAAACTCCTTTTGGTCATACTCCCTATCTTAAAGAATTATTATGGTTTTCCAATGTGTCTGGAAAGAAATGTTGGCTATCTGAAATTTAAGGATAAGTTGTCCATAGAACAAACTAAAGATCAATTTGACAACCTTGGAATGGCATCTTTGAAAACACTGATTTGTAAATAACTTTTACTTAAAGAAAAAAATAATAATAAAAAATGGAGTTTGTCAGAATCTATTGCTTGACTTGGATTACGAAGTGGTTTCCCAATGGATGGGTTTTCACCATAGGGTTCATGCAGATGACCGTATTTTCTGTGGAACTGCGATCCGTCTATACATTGAATCGCACTCGGACCATGGTTATTCTATGAGGTCATGCAGATGTCCATTTTTAACTCAGATTGGAATCCAATTATCAGACTGCATTCAGCCATGCAAGTCAAAGAGTAAGTAGAAAACATTGGACAGTGGAAAACATCAGATGACATCTGAGTGTGGTCTGATTTTCACGGACTGACAGAATGGAGAAGATGGGAAAAAAAATGTTCCTATCTTCTCCTCATCCGAGAAAATCGGATCACACTATGATCACACGCTGATCAGAGTGTGATTAGGATAATTGGCCCGATTCTCTCGGATGAGAGAAGATACGCTGGTGTGACTCTAGGTTTAAGCCCCCTTCTCACATAGCGAGATTGCTGACGCGTCACCAATTTTGTGACGCAACAGTGATCTCGCCAGCGATCTCGCTGCATGTGACACGCAGCTGCAACTGGCCCCTCCGTTGGATATCGATGATCGTGCTGGAACGTCCTGGGCCATTTTTTCGTCGTCGGCGTCCCGCTGGCCAGCACGCATCGCTGCGTTTGACGCTGATGAGCGACCTCATTGGCGATGCAGAACACAGGGACACAGGCGGGAATCGTTTGAAAAGCTGCTGTGTGACAAGGTACCAGCGAGGTAGTTACATAGATCGCCAGATCGTTGCTGCATCGCTGAAGAGATCTGGCTGTTTGGCAGCTTACTAGCGATCATTTAGCGACGCACCAGCAATCCTTTGCAGGTCGTATCGTTGTCGGGATTGCTGGTGTGTCGCTAAGTGAAACGGGACCCTTACTTGTACTATCTTTACAATGCTGTCACATTTTTGAATATCGGCCTCTTAGACTGTGTTCCCACAATGAGTTTTCGATACTAAGTGTTTTTGCTGCATCAATAACGAACAGAATGTTTACAATTCCAGCAAAGTGGATAGGATTTATACAAATCTCCTGCCCACTGTGCTTCATTTTTTCCCTTTTCGTGAACTGAGCTCCGGTGCTTGTTTCACATCCTCAACTTCAATTTCTCTTGCGGGTACCCTGAGTTTTTTGTGTGGATTTTCCCTGTAGGCTTGCATTAGATACGAAAAATCCGCAGTTAATAAATGCACAGGCTTTTATAAACCGGACAGTATAGTCCTCCATACAGTATTATGGGCACCACATAGTCCTCCATACAGTATTATGGGTACCATATAGTGCTCCATACTGAATATTGAGCCACATAATTTGCTCCATTCAGAATAATGAGCCCCATTATATATATATAATTGCTCCATAAACTGCAATAAGCCCCATATAATGCTCCATACAGAATAATGAGCCCCATATAATGCTCCATACAGTATTATGGGTACTATATAGTGCTCCATACAGTATAATGAGCCCCATATAGTGCTGCATACAGTATTATGGACCCATATATTGCTCCATTCAGAATGAGCCCCATATATTGCTCCGTTCAGAAAAATGAGACCCATATAATGTTCCATTCAGAATAATGAGCCCCATATACAGTGCCTTGCGAAAGTATTCAGCCCCCTGGAACTTTTCAACCTTTTCCCACATATCATGCTTCAAACATAAAGATACCAAATGTAAATTTTTGGCGAAGAATCAACAAGTGGAACACAATTGTGAAGTTGAATGAAATGTATTGGTTATTTTAAATTTTTGAGGAAATTCAAAAACTGAAAAGTGGGGCGTGCAATATTATTGTGCCCCTTTACTTTCAGAGCAGCAAACTCACTCCAGAAGTTCATTGTGGATCTCTGAATGATCCAATGTTGTCCTAAATGACTAATGATGATAAATATAATCCACCTGTGTGTAATCAAGTCTCCGTATAAATGCACCTGCTCTGTGATAGTCTCAGGGTTCTGTTTGAAGCACAGAGAGCATCATGAAGACCAAGGAACACAACATGCAGATCCGTGATACTGTTGTGGAGAAGTTTAAATCCGGATTTGGATACAAAATGATTTCCAAAATTTTAAACATCCCAAGGAGCACTGTGCAAGTGATCATATTGAAATGGAAGGAGTATCATACAACTGCAAATTTACCAAGACACGGCTGTCCCTCTAAACTCATCTCAAACAAGGAGAAGACTGATCAGAGATGCAGCCAAGAGGCCCATGATCACTCTGGATGAACTGCAGAGACCTACAGCTGAGGTGGGACAGTCTGTCCATAGGACAACAATCAGTCGTACACTGCACAAATCTGGCCTTTATGGAAGAGTGGCAAGAAGAAAGCCATTTCTCAAAGATATCCATAAAAAGAGTTGTTTAAAGTTTGCAACAAGCCACCTGGAAGACACACCAAACATGTGGAAAAAGGTGCTCTGGTCAGATGAAACCAAAATCAAACTTTTTGGCAACAATGCCAAATGATATGTTTGGCGTTAAGGCAACACAGCTCATCACCCTGAACACACCATCCCCATTGTCAAGCATGGTGGTGGCAGCATCATGGTTTGGGGCTGCTTTTCTTCAGCAGGGACAGGGAAGATGGTTAAAATTGATGGGAAGATGGATGGAGCCAAATACAGGACCGTTCTTGAAGAAAACCTGTTGGAGTCTGCAAAAGACCTGAGACTGGGACGGAGATTTGTCTTCCAACAAGACAATGATCCCAAACATAAAGCAAAATCTACAATGGAATGGTTCACAAATAAACATATCCAGAAGTCAGAATGGCCAAGTGAAAGTCCAGACCTGAACCCAATCGAGAATCTGTGGAAAGAGCTGAAAACTGCTGTTCACAAATGATCTCCATCAAACCTCACTGAGCTCGAGCTGTTTGCCAAGGAAGAATGGGCAAGAATTTTAGTCTCTCGATGTACAAAACTGATAGAGACATACCCCAAGCGACTTGCAGCTGTAATCGCAGCAAAAGGTGGCGCAACAAAGTATTAAGTTAAAGGGGCCGAATAATATTGCACGCCCCACCTTTCAGTTTTTGAATTTCCACAAAAATTTAAAATAACCAATACATTTCGTTTAACTTCACAATTGTGTTCCACTTGTTGTTGATTTTTCACCAAAAATTTACATTTGGTATCTTTATGTTAGAAGCATGATATGTGGGGAAAAGGTTGAAAAGTTCCAGGGGGCCGAATACTTCTGCAAGGCACTGTAATGCTCCATACAGAATAATGAGCCCCATATAATGCTCAATACAGAATAATGAGCCCCATATAATGCTCCATTCAGAAAAATGAGCCCCATATAATGATCCATACAGAATAATGAGCCCCATATATTGCTCCATACAGAATAATGAGACCCGCCCCATATAATGCTCAATACAGAATAATGAGCCCCATATAATGCTCCATTCAGAAAAATGAGCCCCATATAATGCTCTATACAGAATAATGAGCCCCATATAATGCTCCATACAGAATAATGAGCCCCATATATTGCTCCATACAGAATAATGAGCCCCATATATTGCTCCATACAGAATAATGAGCCACATATAATGCTCCATACAGTATTATGGGTACTACATAGTGCTCCATACAGTATACCGAGCCCCATATATTGCTTCATACAGCATTATGGGTACCACATAGTGCTCCATGCAGTATAATGAGCCCCATATAATGCACCAAACAGTATAATGTGCCCCACATAATACTCCATAGAGTATAATGAGCTCCAAACAGAATGATGGGCCCCTTATATTGCTCCAAACAGAATGGGCCCCATATAATGCTCCATGTATAATGGGCCCCATATGAGTCTCCATATAGTGCTCCATATATAATGGGCCCATATGATGCTTCATATAATACTCCAGTGGATGATGGGCCCCATATGATGCTACAGTATATGATGGGCCTCATATTTCTCAAAACATAAATAAAAACAAAACTGAAATCCTCACCTCTCCTCGCTGGCCGCTGCCCTGCTCCGGACCCCTTAACATTGGCGTCTTCCGGCTCTCTGCACTGTGACTGTTCAGGCAGAGGGCGCAAAGTCGTGACGTCACAGCACCCTCTGACCTGAAACAGCACAGTCAGAAGACACTGCAGTGGAGGAGCGGGAAAAGGTAAGTATCGCAAGTGCCGCAAGTATCGCAAGCCCAGCAGCGCCTGTATATACATCACCACACCAGCCCCAACCCCTGTATATACATCACCACACCAGCCCCGCTGCACCTGTATATACATCACCACACCAGGCCTGCAGCACCTGTATATACATCACCACACCAGCCCTGCAGCACCTGTATATATATCACCACACCAGCCCAGCAGCACCTGTCCTGTATATAAATCACCACACCAGCCCCGCAGCAGCTGTATATACATCACCACACCAGCCCGAGAGCACCTGTCCTGTATATACATCACTACACCAGCCCCGCAGCACCTGTATATATATCACCACACCAGCCCCGCAGCACCTGTCCTGTATATACATCACCACACCAGCCCGAGAGCACCTGTCCTGTATATACACAACCACACCAGCCCCGCAGCACCTGTCCTGTAGATACACCACGACACCAGCCCCACAGCACCTGTCCTGTATATACATCACCACACCAGCCCCGCAGGACCTGTCCTGTATATACATCACCACACCAGCCCAGCAGCACCTGTATATATATCACCAAACCAGCCCCGCAGCACCTGTATATACATCACCACGCCAGCCCAAGAGCACCTGTCCTGTATATACATCACCACACCAGCCTCGCAGCATCTGTCCTGTATATACATCACCACACCAGCCCGAGAGCACCTGTCCTGTATATACATCACCACACCAGCCCAGCAGCACCTGTATATACATCACCACACCAGCCCCGCAGCACCTGTCCTGTATATACACCACAACACCAGCCCCGCAGCACCTGTCCTGTATACACATCACCACACCAGCCTCGCAGCATCTGTCCTGTATATATATCACCACACCAGCCCGAGAGCACCTGTCCTGTATATACATCACCACACTAGCCTGAGAGCACCTGTCCTGTATATACATCACCACACCAGACCAAGAGCACCTGTCCTGTATATACATTACCACACCAGCCTAGCAGCACCTGTATATACACCACCACACCAGCCCCGCAGCACCTGTCCTGTATATACACCACCACACCAGCCCCGCAGCACCTGTCCTGTATATACATCACCACACCAGCCTCGCAGCATCTGTCCTGTATATACATCACCACACCAGCCCGAGAGCACCTGTCCTGTATATACATCACCACACCAGCCCCGCAGCACCTGTCCTGTATATACATCACCACACCAGCCCCACAGTACCTGTCCTGTATATACACCACCACACCAGCCCTGCAGCGCCTGTCGTGTATATACATCACCACACCAGCCTCGCAGCATCTGTCCTGTATATACATCACCACACCAGCCTCGCAGCACCTGTATATACATCACCACACCAGCCCTGCAGCAACTGTATATACATCACCACACCAGCCCCGCAGCACCTGTATATACATCACCACACCAGCCCCGCAACACCTGTATATATGTTAAGGTCGGCGGAACGCACCAGATATAAATAATAGAAGGTGTTGTGAGTTCATTTTCCCCTTCGTCACTGGGGTCTGGTGAACTCCCTATTCTGGTAAAGGAAGGTAATGAGCCTGATTATCAGGCACCTGAGTCTAATGAGGATGACTGGCTGAGTGGAGTCACGGACTGGATATAAGGCTGCCGACGCCCTTCTGCCCTGCGAGTGATTTCTCTGTGGACTTCTAGGACACCAGTCTGATTCCTGCTCCTCTCAAGCTAAGTTTTCTGTTTTGCCTGTTGGCTTTTGGTTTTGTTTTTTGTTTTCCTTCCTTTTCAGTATTCTGCCATTCCCTGCTGGGGTGAGCTGAATCTCCTTTTGCCTGTAGCGCTGTTTTCAGTATATTCCTGAGTACTGACATAGCTTTTTTGAAGCCTAGCGTCTTCAGGGCCTTTTTCACTGTCAGTCTGTTGGCTCTTATTTTCATAGGGTTTTTCACGGATTGCAGACAGCAGCCTTCCTGTCCTTTTCTATCTAGTTAGCCTGGGCCCCTCTTTGCTCTGTCTATCTTTCTGTCTGTGTTAGTATTTTCATCTTGCTTCACCGTCATTATATGTTGGGGGCTGCCTATTGCTTTGGGGTCTGCTCTGGGGCAGTTTAGATTTCCCCTTTCTTTCTTTAGGCCTATTTAATTCTCCGGCTGTGATCGAGGGGTCTAGGGCATCGTATGAACCCCCCACGGCTACTGCTAGTTGTGTTGATAGGTTCAGGGGTCTGCAATCCGATAGCTGCCAACTTCTCTGGTTTTCTGGACTTAGCTAGCATTTCTGTTTTTTGCCTCCTACGGTGACTCAATCATAACAAGAAGGTGCGTTCACTGCCCGGGGTCCACCGTGCGGTAGATGATAAGACCGCTGCTGGACAATGGCAGATACACCACAAGGTGAAGTACTGCGCTCGGGTTAACGTTCAGACACAGAGTTGCTTTACAGAAAGCAATACAAAGGCGCTGGCCCTGTTAGCCTCACAGCGGGTGGCGTTGCAACCGCAACCGCCACAGGACGCTGTTGCCGCAGCGCGGCTATAACTACAGCCGCTAGACGATGGCGCCGGAAGGCCAGTCACCGTCGGACACTAGTGTGCAGTGTAGGAAGCACAGTGGCGCTTGGTTCGCCAGTAATGGGAGCTGACTATCACCAACACTCTGTCACCATTCACATTATCAGAGGGAAGGGGTTTCTTAATAAGTCAGTCACCAGAACATGCATCCATCACCATTCACACTCAGCATAATATGCTACACTAGCGCATGGCCGAGCCGCCATGCAGGCTTTTTATAGCCATGCGCTTCCGGGACCTTCCAGGGTCCGAGGCAGGACCTGAGCACGTGACCTCTGCTCTCTAGTTAGAGGTCAAGCTGCGGGCATGCCCAGTAGCACGGCACAAGGACTTAGCCTCTGGAGTGGTTCCCTGCTGAGCAGGTTGCGCTACCATTGCTGCACCAGAGGTAGCAGCAACATCCAGGCTCACAGAACAAGTCTGAGCAGCATGCCTGGCTCACCGTGATTGCTGAGAAGGGCCCTGAGTGGTCAGAGCGGAATGGGAGACCGCTGAATGTACAGCTCTGGATTCCTGCTGTGCAGAGCCAGAAATCCAATGCCTAACATTATACATCACCACACCAGCCCTGCAGCACCTGTCCTGTATATACATCACCACACCAGCCCCACAGCACCTGTATATACATCACCACACCAGCCCCGCAGCACCTGTCCTGTATATATATCACCACTGGTGGCATCCACCTCCCCCCCATCAGCAGGAGGTGGCATCCCCCCATAATCTCTGCCTGTCCCATGATGACAAGTGCTTACCTGCACATTGCCGATGAGGAGAGCCCTGTTCTCCAACGCTGGTTGGTACTGGCCAGGGCCAGCATCTGAGTGAAGCTCATGCCGGCATCCTCTCCTGTGCACGCCGCGGTGGCGGCCTTTTCAAACTGCGGTATAGGCCCGCCCTGATGTGCGCGCTTTCCTTTACAGACTGTGAAGAGGCCGGCGGCAGCGCGCGCAAGCACAAACGAGGGCCGCGCTGACGCGGGCCGCCTTGGCACCGGTCGGCGCGTGCACAAAGAGAGGGCGCGCGAGCTAGGGCCTGTCCATAAGATTTAAAGGGCCAGCAGCCCATTTTTAGCTCAGAGCCGCCGGCCCAGCGGGCATCTGCCCGATGCACCAGATTATCAATCCGGGCCTGGTATACAGCCTAAGTTCCTGTTGGCAGTTACCTTGATCTGCTCCTAGTCTACATTTTCTGCTAAGGCCTTTGTTGATTCAGGAGCAGCCTTGAATCTGATGGATCTTGACTTTGCCAAACATTGTGGTTTCCCCATGGTGCCCCTGAGGACTCCTATTCCCTTGAGGGGGATTGATGGTACCCCTTTGGCGGAGAATAAACCCCAGTTTTGGACCCAGGTAATAATGCGGGTCGCCCCGGACCATCAAGAGAATTGTAAATTTTTAGTGTTGCACAATTCACGTGATACTATTGTACTGGGTTTTCCTTGGTTGCGAACCCATAATCCTATTTTGGATTGGAAATCTCTGTCTGTGGTGAGTTGGGGTTGTCAATGTGTTCTTAGTGACACTCCTGTTTTCTCCACCTCTCCCCAGTCTCAAGACATTCCTGACTATTTGGCTGATTTTTCTGATGTATTTAGTGAGAGTAAGTCCGCGTCTTTGCCTCCTCATAGGAGTTATGACTCCGCAATTGAGTTACTGCCCGGTTGTAAATTTCCCAAGGGTTGGCTTTTCAACTTATCAGTACCTGAACATGATGCTATGCGATCTTATATCAAGGAATCATTGGAGAAGGGTTATATCAGACCATCCTCTTCGCCTTTGGGTGCTGGTTTTTTATTTGTGGCCAAAAAAGATGGCTCATTAAGGCCATGTATTGACTATCGTTCCCTTAACAAAATCACTGTTAAATATCAGTATCCCTTACCCCTGATTTCTGTTTTATTTTCCAGAGTTAAAAGTGATTGTTTTTACCAAACTTGACCTCAGGGGGGCGTATAATCTTATTCGCATCAAGCACGGGGATGAATGGAAGACGGCGTTTAATACTCCGGAGGGACATTTTGAGTAAAGGGTGATGACTTTTGGGCTCACTAATGCCCCTTCCATCTTCCAATCTTTTATGAACGATATTTTCCGGGACCTTGTGGATAAGTTTTTGATCATTTATCTGGATGATATTTTGATTTTTTTTCCAGTGATTGGGATTCTCATGTGGATCTTGTCCGGAATGTGTTCCGGATTTTGAGGGAAAATACTCTGTATGTTAAGGGATCAAAATGTCTTTTTGGTGTACAGAGGATTTCATTTTTGGGATTCATTTTGTCCCCGTCTGCTATTGAAATGGACCCGGCCAAGGTACAGGCCATTTATGATTGGGTTCAGCCCATTTCTCTGAAGGCTCTTCAGAAGTTTTTTGGTTTTGCTAATTTCTACCGTAAATTCATAGGTAATTTTTCTGCTATTGTTAAACCTCTGACGGATTTGACCAAAAAGGGCGCTGATGTGGTGAATTGGTCTCCGGAGGCAGTCTCGGCATTTCAGGAGATTAAGCAGAGATTCACTTCTGCTCCGGTTCTACGGCAACCTGATGTTTCACTCCCATTTCAGGTGGAAATAGATGCTTCAGAGATTGGTGCAGGAGCCGTTTTGTCTCAAAGAGATCCGGTAACCTCTAAAATGAATCCCTGTGCGTTCTTTTCTCAAAAATTTTCTCCATCTGAATGCAACTATGACGTGGTGAGTTGGAAAATATTGGCCATGAAGTGGGCATTTGAAGAGTGGAGACATTGGCTGGAGGGAGCTAGACATCAAGTTGTGGTCCTCATCGATCACAAAAATTTGATTTATCTTGAATCAGCCAAGCACTTGAATCCTAGAAAGGCTAGGTGGGCCTTGTTTTTCACGCATTTTAATTTTGGTGTCTCCTTTCTTCCGGGCACTAAGAATGTTAAGGCGGACGCCCTTTCTAGGAGTTTCTTTGTGGGTTCTCTTGACGTGACCGAGCCTACTACCATTCTAAATGAGGGTGTAGTTCTTACCGCCATCCCTCCTGATCTGAGACATGCCCTGGAGGAATTTCAGGAGGATAAACCTGAGCGATGCCCAGTGGGAAAATTGTATGTCCCTGACCAGTGGAGGAAAAGAGTAATGTCTGAAATTCATTGCTCTGCGTTGGCTGGTCATCCAGGTATCTTTGGTACCAGAGATTTGGTGAGTCGGACTTTTTGGTGGCCTGCCTTATCTTGTGATGTCAGGAATTTTGTGCAGTCCTGTGGGACTTGTTCACAGTCTAAGCCCTGTTCTTGTGCTAGTGGTTTGATGATGCCCCTGCTGGTGCCCAGGAGGCCATGGACCCATATCTCAATGGATTTTTTCTCTGATCTCCCTGTCTCTCAGCGAATTTCTGTTCTTTGGGTGATCTGTGATGTGTGACGCACATGACCCTGGATACACCGCCTCCAGTGGGGCGAATTTAAATAATAAACACGTGCAGCTGGATACACCACCTCCAACTGGCGAATTTAGACATTACACTTATATACAAGTCTGGAAACCCCACCTCCAGTAAGGCGAATTTAAACAATAAGGGAAACCTGGGAAACATTAACAATGGTGGGCCCTGCGATAGGGAATAGGGAAGTGGAGACCTCCTGAGCTCCCCTGAGCCAGTGTCCCTGCACTCCTAACGTTCCCTATGCCGGTTCCGCACCGGGCGCGCAACAGGAACCTAAAAATCCTAGCTTGTCCTGCCCTAAACCCTCACTAGGGAATTGGTCGGTGTGGAAACTAATCCCACCACTGCACTAAAACACACATGAGGAAAGATGACAAAACAGGGGAAACACCACTTAGCTTTGCTCTGTTGCGTACGCTCCTTTATGAACGATATTTTCCGTGACTTTGTGGATAAGTTTTTGATCATCTATCTGGATGATATTTGATATTGATATTTTGATCTTTTCTAGTGATTGGGATTCTCATGTGGAACACGTCCGGACTGTGTTCCGGATTTTGAGGGACAATTCCCTGTTTGTTAAGGGATTGAAATGCCTCTTTGGTGTACAGAGGATTTCATTTTTGGGATTTATCTTATCTCCATCGACTATTGAAATGGACCCGGCCAAGGTACAGGCCATTTATGATTGGGTTCAGCCTACTTCTTTGAAGGCCCTCCAGAAGTTTTTGCGTTTTGCTAATTTCTATCGTAAATTTATAGGTAATTTTTCTGGTATTGTCAAACCACCGACTGATCTGACCAAGAAGGGCGCTGATGTGCTGAATTGGTCTCCTGAGGCTATCTCAGCATTTCAGGAGCTTAAGCAGAGATTTACTTCAGCTCCAGTTTTACGGCAACCTGATGTCTCACTTCCATTTCAGGTGGAGGTAGATGCTTCTGAGATTGGTGCAGGAGCTGTTTTGTACCAAAAAGACCCTGTGACTTCTAAGATGACTCCCTGTGCCTTCTTTTCTCGAAAGTTTTCCCCATCTGAACGCAACTATGACGTGGGGAATCGGGAATTGTTGGCAATGAAGTGGGCATTTGAGGAGTGGAGACATTGGTTGGAGGGAGCTAGACATCAAGTTGTGGTCCTCACCGATCACAAGAATTTGATTTATCTGGAGTCGGCCAAGCGCTTGAATCCTAGACAGGCTAGATTGTCCTTGTTTTTCACGTGTTTTAATTTTGTGGTCTCTTTTCTTCCGGGCACTGAAATGTTAAGGCAGACGCCCTTTCTAGGAGTTTCTTTGCCGATTCTCTTAGTGTGACTGAGCCTACTACTATCCTAGGTGAGGGGATAGTTCTTTCTGCCATTTCGCCCGATTTGAGATGCGCCTTGGAGGAATTTCAGTGTTAGCGCGGGTGGTCAGGAGCAGGAACTCCGAGAGTGGACCCTCTGGACCGTGGCACCGAGTGGCCCCGGGCGAGCTGCCAGGTGGAACCGACCCCTATACAGGGACCGTTAGGAGCAGGCCCAGGGGTTCGAGTACCACGGTAGCCGGTACCGAGAGGGGCGGCTCAGGATGGACCGGAGTAAGACTGAGACTGGAGTTGGACGGCAGGAGTACTGGAGACAGGACTGGAGTAGGACGGCAGGAACACAAGGCAGGGCTGGAGTAGGACGACAGGAACACTGAAGGCAGGACTGGAGTAGGTCGGCAGGAACACAAGGCAGGACTGGAGTAGGACGACAGGAACACTGAAGGCAGGAGTGGAGTAGGTCGGCAGGAACACAAGGCAGGACTGGAGTAGGTCGGCAGGAACACAAGGCAGGACTGGAGTAGGTCGGCAGGAACACAAGGCAGGACTGGAGTAGGTCGGCAGGGACACAGGTAGCGGGACTGAGAAGCTGCTGTGAGGAGCAGCCGAGACAGGAACTGCAGCAGCAGTGTGTGCACGATGGAGCGAGGCCAGAGTGTCAGGAAACACAACGATCAGGCGCCTCCCTCAGGGGGAAGCGGCCTGATATGGCCCCGTCTGGTCAGCCATTGGTGCACAGGTGCTTCCGGGTTAGGGCACAGCCGGAGCATAAGAAGCAGGAAGGAGGCGCGGCCGCGGCCTATGGCGCATGCGCATAGCATGCAGGGAAGGCATCGGTCGCGGACCTGTCTCAGGTGACCGCCGCGGCCGTCGGGTGGAGAGAGGCTGCGGCGTGGGAGCGGAGGGCGACTGCGGCGTGGGAGCGGAGGCCGGGTGAGTATGGCGGAGCGGTGTAACATTCAGGAGGATAAACATGAGCGTTGCCCTACGGGAAAATTGTATGTTCCTGACCAGTGGAGAAAGAGAGTGATGTCTGAAATTCATTGCCCCGCATTGGCTGGTCATCCAGGTATTTTTGGTACCAGAGATTTGGTGAGTCGGTTCTTTTGGTGGCCTGCCTTATCTCGTGACGTTAGGAATTTTGTACAGTCCTGTGAGACTTGTTCTCGGTCTAAACCCTGTTCTCGTTCTAGTGGGTTGCTGATGCCCTTGCCGGTGCCCAAGAGGCCATGGACCCATATCTCAATGGATTTTATTTCTGATCTTCCTGTCTCTCAGAAAATGACTGTTATCTGGGTGATTTGTGATACATTTTCGAAGATGGTCCATCTTGTACCACTCCCAAAGCTGCCATCTTCCGCTGAGTTGGTGCCCTTCTTTTTACAACAGGTGGTTCGGTTACATGGGATTCCTGAGAACAGTGTGTCCGACAGAGGAGTCCAGTTTGTTTCCAGATTCTGGAAAGCCTTTTGTTCCAATCTGGGAATTTAGTTATCCTTCTCCTCCGCGTTTCATCCCCAGACCAATGGACAGACTGAGCGAACAAACCAGACCTTGGAGTCTTATTTGAGATGTTTTATATCTGCTGATCAGGATGATTGGGTCTCATTTTTGCCCTTGGCTGAATTCACACTGAACAATAGAGCTAGTTCTGCCACTTTGATGTCACCCTTTTTCTGTAATTTTGGGTTTCATCCTCGATTCTCTTCAGGGCAAGTGGAATCTTCATCCTGCCCAGGTGTGGACACTGTGGTTGAGAGAATGCAGCAGATA
The DNA here is from genome assembly GCF_039654945.1 of Dendrobates tinctorius. NCBI lineage: Eukaryota > Metazoa > Chordata > Amphibia > Anura > Dendrobatidae > Dendrobates > Dendrobates tinctorius. Next base: position 8,921,861 of record NW_027361832.1, read on the forward strand.
TGGGACCAAGTGGTGGATAAGTTGTCACTCTCTCTGGAAAAGTCCCAGCGATTTTCCAACCGGCATAGGACCATTGGTCCCCGGTTTAAAGTGGGTGATATGGTTTGGTTGTCGTCTAAGAATATTCCTATGAAGATTGCATCTCCTAAATTTAAGCCAAGATTTATTGGTCCTTATAAGATTTTGGAAATTCTTAATCCTGTTTCGTTTCGATTGGCTCTTCCAGTTACGTTCAAGATCCATAACGTATTTCACAAATCTCTGTTGAAGAGGTTTGTTGAGCCAGTGGTTCCTATGGCGGCACCTCCTGACCCTGTGTTGGTCGAAGGCAATGTGGAATATGAGGTAGAGAAAATATTGGATTCTCGTTTGGTTAGACGGAGACTCCAGCATTTGGTCAAATGGAAGGGTTATGGTCAGAAGGATAATTCTTGGGTCTCTGCCTCCGATATTCATGCCAAAAGATTGGTTTGTGCTTTTCACCAGGCCCATCCTGATCGGCCTGGTGGCGTGGATGAGGGTTCGGTGACCCCTCCTCAAGGGGGTGGTACTGTTGTGAGTTCATTCTCTGGTTCCCCTTCTGAACTCCCTCTGGTGGTGTCGGGAGGTGGTGCGGCTGGTTTGATCGGTGGATATCTGCCACCTGAGGATGGGGATGATGATTGGATCTCGGGATTCTCAGATTGTATTTAAGACAGTCGACGCCCTATTCAGTTGCTGGTGATTCCTTCTGGCTTGTCAGCTCTTGGTTTTCAGCTCTGTTCCAGTCATCTAAAGCTAAGTTTTTCTGCTATTGTTCACACTTGATTTTGTTGGTCTGTTCAGTTTTTTGTGTGGTCTGCCAGCCCCGGCTGGGGGCTGAGCTGAGTTTCCACTCTTATTTATCAGTATTTTGCCAATTGGCTTTTTGTCCCTTACTAGTTCGGTCTCTTTTTGCTCTGTCTCAGAATATTCCAAAGTGCTGATATAGTGGGAGAAGTCTAGTGACTTCAGGGTTAATTTTGCTATCAGAACTGTTGGATATTATTTTTGTAAGTTTTTTTGCAGGCAATGACTTGCCTTTCCTTTCCTGTCTAGTTAGTTTGGGCCCCATCATTTGCTCAGCCTATTTACCTGCCTGTGTTTGTGCCTTCATCTTGTTTCACCGTCAATACATGTGTGGGGGCTGTCTATTCCTTTGGGGTCTGCTCTGGGGCAGTTAGTTTTCCCTTTTCTTGCTTTAGGATTATGTAGTCCTCCGGCCGTGACGAGGTGTCTAGGAACATTGTAGGCACACTCCACGGCTACTGCTAGTTGTGTGGTAAGATCAGGGATCTGCAATCTGCATAGTTACCAACTTCTCTGGTTTTCTGTGGCTTAGCTTGTTTTGGTTTTTTTCTCCTCGGTGACCCATTCATAACAGCCCCCATAAGATGCCCCATAGATTATGCCCCCATAAGATGCCCCATAAAATGCTCCATAGATTATGCCCCATAAGATGCTCCATAGATTATGCCCCCACATGCCGCTGCTGCTGCAAATAAAAAAAAAATTACTTACTCACCTCTCATCGCTGGGGGCCAGGTATTGGGACCTGAGTAGGCGGGGACATCGGCACGCTACGGGGCCATATGCCGGTGTTGCTGCTGGCTAAGGACCAGGCACCTCAGATATTCACCTGTCCCCGGTCCATCGCTACTCACCGCTGTCTTCCGAAACCTCTGTCAGTGACTTCAGGCAGCAGAGGGCGTGGCGTTCACTAACTACGTCACTGCGCCCTCTGCTGCCTGAACATCACTGACAGAGGACGCAGCAGCGATGGACCGGGGACAGGTGAATATTGGATATACATACCCCCTCCTGGCGCGGTCTCTGCAGCCCCGCCACTCCCACGGTCTCCCTTCCTTCCTTCAGCGGTCACGTGGTACCGCTCATTAAAGTCATGAATATGCGCATATTCATGGACTTAATGAGCGGTACCACGTGACCGCTGAAGGAAGGAAGGGAGACAGTGGGAGAAGCGGGGAGGGCTGCAGAGACGTGCCTGGGGGATAAGTATGATCTGACACCCCCGCTCGCCCTCCCCTGCCGACCGCCTGGCGTACATGACTCGCGTATAAGAGGAGAGAGGGACTTTCAGCCCAAAAAATGGGCTGAAAATCTCGGCTTATACGCGAGTATATACGGTAATTGTTCCAGGTGTGTATAAGTAGCAAAACATAAAAAAACAACATAAATCTGCTATCACTGTAATCATACTGAACAGGAGGATAAGGCTGTCTTATCGCTTTTACCACATGAACGGCATAAAAAAATAAATAAAAGCAATTTATGAATTGCTATTTTTTTATCTTCCACAAGCAAAAATAGAAAGTGGTTAAAAAAAATGCTATATACCCTAAAATGGAACCATTAAAAACTTCAGCCAATCCCACACAAATAAAACCCTCATACAGCTCTATTGGGAGAAAAGTAGAAAAGTTATAGCTCTCAAAATATTGCAATGAAAAACAAAAGCTTTTTGCTGTCTAAAAGTAGTTTAACATCTAAAAAAATAAATACATCTTGCATGGCTGTAATTATGCTGACCCGAGGAATAAAGTTGTCTTATCACTTATACCTCATAATGAACGGTGTGAATAAAAACAGAATTGCAATTGATTTGTTCATTTTGCCTCCACTAAAATCACCATAAGGCTCGGTTCACATACAGTATATCCTGTGCACTTACATCTAAATCTCAGAAAAACAGAATTTAGACAAATATCCTGATAAAACTATTAATTATATCGAAGTAAATTAAGTTACTTTTGACTCCTTCTGGCCTCTTTCCTCGGGGTGTTCCAAAAGCGCAGTCATCCATGCTTTTTTGCACCTCGAAGGCTGGGTTCACACGTAGCGGAATTCCCGCGGAAGGTACCGCGGGAATTCCGGAATTCCATTCCGCGGGAAAACCGCATTTTAAATTCCCGCGATTTTCCCGCAGAAAAACTAGCGTTTTGCAGGCGTAATTAGCTTGCAGAATGATAGCGTTTTCCAAGCGATCTGTAGCATCGCTTGGAAAACTGATTGACAGGTTGGTCACACTCGTCAAACATAGTGTTTGAAGAGTGTGACCAACTTTTTACTATTGAGGCTGCCTATGCGGCATCAGTAGTAAAAGATCTAATGTTAAAAATAATAACAAAAATAAAAAATCGTGTTTTTCTCACCTTCCGACGTCCCGCGCTACGTTCCCGATCATCGTGATGCTCCCAGCAGGTCCCGTTCCCAGTGATGCATTGTGGCAATGACCTTTGATGATGTCGTGGTCTTGCGAGACCGCTACGGTGTCGCGAGACTGCGACGTTATCAAAAGTTATGACTCATTGCCGCAATGCATCACTGGGAAATGTACCTGCCGGCAGGATCTCTGAAGCCTGGTGACGCTGCAAGGGACATCGGAAGGTGAGAATATGACGATTTTTTTATGTTAATTCTATTTTTTACAGGGATATGGTACCCAGAGCCCGGAGGACAGTCTCCTCTCCTCCGGACAGTGGGTACCATCCGCGAATGTTCTGCTTACTTTTCGCATGGTGGGCACAGTCCCATGCGGAAAGTAAGCAGAACAATTCATTCCTATGTGGGTGGAATCGCTGCGATTCCTCAAATTAATGAGCATTCTGTGTATTTTTCCGCGATGTGATTCCGCAGTGGGAAAATCCGCAGCATTAGCACAGCATTGCGGAACCCATAGGATTGCATTGGATGCTGTTCTGCGTTTTCGCGGCAAAATCACGCGTTAAAAACCGCCGCGAAAACGCGAAAAGAACAGCAACATGTGAACGCAGCCTAAAGAGACGGACACCACTGAACAGAGGAAAATAGAGTCCAAAGTATCTCCATCTGCCCCATTATAATAAATGGTTCCATCGGGGATTCCTCCAGAAACATGAACAGCATTTTGGAGAATTGAACACCAAGATAAGTACCTAGCGTAGAATACAGGTTAAATGGAAACTTAGCCTTAAAAGCAATCCAAAATGATCTGTACTACAAAACTATACTAATAAAAAATGTTAATTCATCCTGAAAAAGAGCCCCCCCCCACTCTGGTTTGTCATCTGTCACTGGGACTTTAGGGAGTTTCCATGTTACTAGTAGCATAATGGCTCGGGTAAAGTGACTTGGATACAGCCTCCCCCACTGCCCACACAAAAAATACAGTGACATCTGTGCTCCCAAATCTAAATGCTCCCCTCCCTGCTGAACAAGTTCTGGTAAAATTGCCTAACAAATTATATGGATATTTTTTACTTTTTAACCCTTGTGAAAATGAAAAATGTAACACTAAAAAAATATATTTTATTGGTAAAAAAAATTTTTTTTAAATTTTCTTGACCGTTTGGTATGAAATTTTGGGAACCTCGAGGGCTGTGCCAACGTGACATGGCACCAACCTATTTCAGCAAAATCTGCACTCAAAATGGCTCTCTTTCCTTTCTGAGCTTTGCAATGTTCCCAAACAAAAGATTTTGGCCACATATGTAGTATGGCAACATTTAGAAGAGATTGCGTTACAAATTGTGGGGTCCATTTTCTGCTTCTATTCCCCCTGAAAATGAAAGCCTTGAGGCTAAATCTTTTATGAAAAAAATAATTTTAACCTTTTCAAATTACAACGCTATATGATTTTGTGAAGCACTTGTATGGTCAGAAAGTTTACTATATTCTTAAATGAATTCCTTGAGGGATGTATTATCCAAAATTGTTTCAATTGTGGGTGGGTTTTGCTGTTTCAGCAACGAAGTTCTGCAAATGCAACACAGCGTCCTCATCCTGTTCCACCCAAAATATTTAAAAAAAATTCTGTGAATCACTTGTGACTTCAAAATGCTCACCACAATGGGGTCACATGTGGTGTTTTCTGCTGTTTTGGCACCTCAGCGGCTCTCCAAATGCAACACGGCATTTCTAATCTATTCCAGTCAAAATTGTGCTCCAAAAGTCAAATAGCAATCCTTCCCTTCTGAACCCTGACGTGTGCCCAGTCATCTCTGAACTCATATGAAGTATTGACGTACTCAAAAGAAACATAGAAACACATTTTTGGGTTCATTTTCTCCTATTACTTTTGTGAAAACTTAAAATTTGGGTTGAAAGCAGTATTTTAGTGAAAAAATGCATAATTTTTCATTTTCACATGCCGATGTTGAAGCATTTGGGTTTTCACGCTACTCACCCTATTTCTACTTGGATTCTTTGATGGGTGCAGTTTTCAAAATGGGGTCACTTATGGGGGGTTTCTGCTGCTTTGGGACCTCAGGTGCTTTGCAAAACGTGACATGGGGTCTGCATTTTATTCCAACCAAACTTGCATGTCTAAAGTCACTGTTATGCCGCGCTCACCAGGAGGCGGGGCTTCGGCCCCGACGTCACTCCCTCCGGTACTGCGGTCCCTCAGGGGTCCCCGTCGGGTGCGCACGCGCAACTCTCGTCCCCGGGTCTTCTCCTCCATGTCACGTTTGCGCTTGCGCGTTCCTGTCAGTGCTGTATAGGGCTCGGTCCTCTCTATGGTATTGGAGGACCTGACCCGGAACCACTAGTGGTCATGTGCTTTCGGGCCAGGTCCTGACCCGGAACCAGTAGTAGTCATGTGCTTTATCAGACGACCTCCCCCTAGGGGAGGTGCCTGATTATTGTTGTGCTTCCTGGCTGGGTCAGCTGTGTCCCAGCCTGGCTGTGCGCTGTTCTCAGGTCCTCTGCTCTGTCTGCTATTCTGTGGTGCTCCTAGCACTTGCTCTGAACCCTTGTTGCTTCATGCTCAGTTGTGCCTCCTGGCACATCCTCTCGTATCCTGTCCCTTGTTTCTTGCTCCGCCGTGCCTCCTGGCATTCACTCTATTCCTGTGTTCTGTTACTTGCTACACGTCTTATGTGCCCACGTGTACCCGTCTAGCACTACCCTGTACTCAGCGCACTCCCGTGTACTCTCCTGTGTTCCCTAGTATCCTGCACCCTCCAGTCACACAGTCTCGTATCTCCTGTGAGCCGGCCGCCTGGTGCCAGCAGTCGTGGTATCGTATCCCCTGGGGCTTGCTCCTGACACTCCCTGTATAGGGGGTGGTCCTCACTAGGCTAGCTCGCCCTGGGAGGGTTGGTGCCGCGACCCAGAGGGTCCACTCCAGGAGTCGCTAACACTCTAACAGTATAACAGTCACTACCATGAAGGAGGATTGCTGTTCTTAAAGGGGTTGTCTAGGCACAGGTATTTGATGACTTATTTACATGATAGGTAATCAATAGCAAACTGGTGGCGAACCGACACCTTGCACTCCAACGGGATGGATCAGCTTTTTTTTTTGCTCGCACGGCAGTTGGAAGTAAACGGTGTGAACAGAGCTGCTGAGTGCAGCTCCATTCAAGTACAGTTTCTATTCAAGAGATGATGTGCTGCAGTAGAAGCAGCCGGCAGCTGTGCTCAGCATCTCCATCCAAAGTGTTTACATCTGGCTCCTACCAAAGCGTGGCGTCGCACCTCCACCAACCTGCTATTGGGGCGGTGTTCATAGCAATCTGGCAATGACAAACATAGAGGTCTGCTGCAGACCTCTGGTTGTCATGCTGACCCATCGGTGACCCACAATCATGTGACGGGGGATTAGTGGCAAGCTTTCTGTTAGCTTGAGTTAAATGCTGCTGCCAGAGATTGACAGCGGCATTTAACTAGTTAACAGACGTGCGTGGATCGTGATTGCACCCATGACTGTTGCGGGCACATGTTAGCTGTATAGATCAGTTGCATTGTGCCTGGAAAGGTGCTGGCTAAGCATCGGAGCCCACACCAAACAGGGGGAGTCCGACATAGATGTACTATTACACCACATGTCGGAAAGAGGTTAAGGAAACGTATTGGAAATGTGCTATAAGTCCATGTTCACACGTTTAGTATTTAGTCAGTATTTTACATCAGTATTTGTAAGCCGAAACCAGAGATGGGTGATAGAAACAAAACACGTCACCACTTCTGTATTTATTATATTTCTCCTCTAAATAGTTCCACTCCTGGTTTTTGCTTACAAATACAGATGTAAAATACTGACCAAATACTGAACGTGTGAATGTGGCCTAAGGGGAAAATATGCAAATTAGCTATGTTCCAAAAGGAAAGAAACATATTCTACTAGTGCCACTGGAGATAGCTACGCTGTACGTCACTATCCAACCCTTCAACGAGCCTTGCAACATGATAAGGGATATTAGCCAACCCTGATTTAAGAATGACAATTTTTTTTTGTACAATGATGTAATTTGCTGATTTAAAATTGAAAATTAATGCTAAAATAGGATTTTTTTTTATTTCCAAAAATATTTCTTTAGCCTTGTGACACTTAGCAGTCCCAAAATTTCTTGGCAGGTTCTAACACTGATATAATTTACAGTAGGGGAAATATTACCTTCTCATCTAGTTTTACATAGTAAAGTATAAACTATTTGCTCTCATTCCGTGCCTTTTTCTGGAACTTTTTGCAAGATCTTTCAGCTTAGTTTTTATATACTACTAAGTGATTTTAGAATAAATGCATACTTCTAATGAAAGCGCTATAAACACATGACATAAAAAACACATTGAAAGGACTGGATTTTATGTTTTACATGTATCGCGTGCAAAGAAGTAGACTTTTATGAACTGAAAGCATTACTGAAATGATCTCTAAATAAAGTACACATTCTCAAATACATCCCCAAAAGCCAAGTCTTAGGGTTGTAATCCAAAGTAGCCGATTATGAATCTGGTAAATGGAGAGAAATGTAATTTAAGAGGGGGCGATACAATAGTGTAAAAAAGTAATAGAGATGAATTTGACTCTGAAAAGGAAGAAGAAAGGAAACCATGGGTTTTGGTTTTATTATCCTGACCACAGAATAAGTGAGCTGTTTAACCTGAGAAACTTACGTTCTTGCTCATATCTGTCTTTTTCGGCATACCATTAAGACCTGTCAGCAACAGCAACATTAAATCATTCCCCCCCTTGTGAAGAATGTGGGGTGCTGATTGAGCTATGGAAACCAGAGAGAAAGGTAAAATTATAGAGCCGGCCAAGTGTGAGGAACCTAAACCTGATTATGAGAACGTACGCCAAATTACAAGGTGGAGGGAAAATGTGTACGACACAGTGGTCAAGTAATAAGATCCTCTAGTGTTACGGTAACAAGTGGACCACAACCACAAAGCCGCCATAGAACACAGTCATATATATATTCTGTTACCCCTTCAGTCAACAACTTATTAACATTGATCATTTTAGACTTGATTTTCCTTACCCACAATTGAAGTATAGCTCAAATATTCCTTCTACCCTGCATCATAAAATATTTTAACCAGAGAGGCAGAAAACTGTATTTCTATATTCAAGTGCACTTTCTATATGGTAGACTGTTCACATTACCAATATATTAGAAGTTCCAATAGTTTTAACAGCAAATATTCATTAGTCTGTCTTCTTGTTGTAAAAAAAAAATATTGCAACCTTTGAAGTTAATTCGATGGACCCCATAATGAGTCAATGGGGATCAACACAAAAGTGAATCTGTTAGAAGGTTTTTGCTGTGGAATTTGAGAGCAGAATGACGGAGGGGCAGAGATCCTGAATCCCGCGACGTGTCACTTACTGGATTGCCTGGTGCAGTTTTGATAAAATTATTGTTTTCTCTGCTGAAGCTGTGGCTGTGCTATGAATGCTTAGCTGTGTATAGCGCCGCCCACGCCCCTGATTGGCAGCTTTATATGTACATTGTCAGCAAGCTGATAATCAGTGGTGGGGGCGGAGTTAAACAGATCAGCTGGACTCTCTGGCAGTAATCATTTCCTGCTAATAAAATACTGATTGTATTGAAACTACAACAAGCTGCTGAGAAAGTAACAAATTTCTGGTATCAGAGTCTCTGACCCTACATTATGCCTGCTGACAGAAACCCTTTAAAAAATGTTTTCTTACTGTACAGGATCCAGACTTAAGTCCCTCACACAACTTAAATATCTGCTGATGGTTCAGCTCAACATTTGGGCTGAACCATCTCAGACATTCCTCCCATACACAGGAGCACTTATATAGTCAAGTGTTCCTGTGTTTGCTATGGTAGAGTGTTGTGAGTTCATTTTCACCTTCACCATTGAGGTCTGATGAACTCCCTCTTCTGGTGAAGGAAGGTAGTGAGGCTGATTACCAAGCACCTGAGCTGGGAGAGGATGAGTGGGCGACGGGGATCTCTGACTGGATATAAGGCAGCCGATGCCCTTCCTCCTCGCTGGTGATTTCTCTGTGGAATTCTAGGAGACCAATCTGATTCCTGCTCCTCAAAAGCTAAGTTTTCTGCTTTGCCTTTTTGCATTTGTGTTTTGGTTTTAGTTTGCCTTGCTTTTCTGGATTCTGCCATTCCCTGCTGGGGTGAGCTGAATTCCTTTTTTGTCGGTTGCTCTGTCTTCAGAAAATACCTGAGTACTGACATAGTCTTTTTGAAGCCTAGCGTCTTCAGGGCCTTTTTCCCTGTCAGTCTGTTGGCTCTTATTTTCATAGGGTTTTTCGCGGATTGCAGACAGCAGCTTTCCTATCCTGTCCTATCTAGTTAGCTTGGGCCCCATCATTTGCTCAGTCTATCTTTCTATCTGTGTTAGTGTTTTTTCTTCTTGCTTCACCGTCATTATATGTTGGGGGCTGCCTATTGCTTTGGGGTCTGCTCTGGGGCAGTTTAGATTTCCCTTTCTGTCTTTAGGCTATGTAGTTCTCCGGCTGTGATCGAGGGGTTTAGGGCATCGTAGGAACCCCCCACGGCTACTGCTAGTTGTTGTTGATAGGTTCAGGGGTCTGCAATCCGATAGCTGCCAACTTCTCTGGTTTTCTGGACTTAGCTAGCATTTCTGTTTTTGCCTCCTACGGTGACTCATTCATAACAGTAGAGTCGCTGACAGATATATCTTAACTCAGGGAGAACCAAAGATTGGCAGCCCAAAATCGAACTTGATGGATCTTTAACTTCCCTTACAATCATCTGTCCAGGGTCCACATACACATTAGGCCAGAGGTCTCAAACATGCGACTAACAGGCTGAATGCAGCCTTAAAAGCTGCTTCATGCACTCAAGCTCCTTGTAATAATCGCGGCTTGATCCAGGAGCTGCCGATGTCAGTGATTCGTTTCAGCTGAATGTGCATCTTTGGACTCACATTCAGTTGAAATATATTGCCAGCTACTGGCCAATCAGAGGCCGGCAGCTGATGTCAGCGTGCCGGTGCTGGCAGCATATAACATCACTGCCATTCACTGCCCCAGTTGTGCAGGAGGAAGAGGTCGCTGATTACCAAGGGAGCGAGGTCAGGTAAGAGATTTTTTTTTTTATGTGTATGTGAAGAACATCAACATGTTACATGAAGGTGACCAGGATAGGGACATTTGCAACATCAAGGCGACCAGGATGGGGACATTGCTACAACAAGGTAACCAAGATGGTGACATTTCTACAACAAGGTAACCAGGATGGGGACATTTCTACAAGAAGGTAACCAGGATGGGGACATTGCTACAACAAGGTGACCAGGATGGGGACATTGCTACAACAAGGTAACCAGGATGGGGACATTGCTACAACAAGGTGACCAGGATGATGACATTTCTACAACAAGGTAACCAGGATGGGGACATTGCCAGGCTCGGACTGGCCCATAGGGTAACAGGGGAATTCCCCGATAGGCCCCTGTACAGATCTGGGCCCCAATCCCAATGTGTGGGCAGAACTTGGCATAATTCACTCTATACAGAAAAAAGCAGCATCTCATCATTCATTAACCAAACTACCCAGTTTATTATTATATACTGCTATAGGTAAATTTGTGAGCAGGTAAAAAGGGGCCCCCCAAAGTTAATTTTACTGGTGGGCCTTTGGCACCCCAGTCCGACACTGGACATAGCTACAACAAGGTAACCAAGAAGGGGACATTGCTACAACAAGGAAACCAGGATGGTGAGATTTCTACAACAAGGTTATCAGGATGGGGACATTGATACAACAAGGTAACCAGGATAGCGACATTTCTACAACAAGGTGACCAGGATGGGGACATTGCTACAACAAGGTGACCAGGATGGCGAAATTTCTACAACAAGGTGATCAGAATGGGGACATTGCTACAACAAGGTAACCAGGATGGCGACATTTCTACAACAAGATGACCAGGATGGAGAGATTTGCTACGAGAAGGTGACCAGGACTGGCACATTATTACAAGAAAGTGAACAGGATGGGTACATTACTATATGAAGGTGAAAAGCTATAAAAGTGTACCATAACCCATACAATTCCTTTAAAAAAAACGCAAAAATGATCAAAAAGTTGTGTGGGAAAAGAAATCCTATCACTGAAAATGTCATCTTATCCTGCAAAGAATGTGGCCTGTCAAATTATTTTTTTTTCTATGTGAAGCCCATACTGTATACCCAGCCAAGTTTGAGACCCCTGCATTAGGCTATTAATGTCAACGGGCTGAGTTCAATCCAATGTGTATGATGGCTTAAGAGAGTGTTCTGTCACCTGTTTAAAGTTGTTGCCCCATAAAAAAGCAAATATCACCTTTTCACGAGTGATAAATGTATGATCACTGGGGGTCCTACTGATGTGACCCTAAACAATCACATGAACTGTAGTCGCAAAGCACTCTGCGCAAGCACCACACCAGAGTATATTAAGAAATGTGGATATTGTAATTGTTTTTCATATTTTTTACTAAATGTTATAGGGAAATAAATCTCTAACTTTTATTTTACCCCAAAATATACAGTCATAGCAGAAAGTTTTAGCACCCTTGAAATTTTTACCAAAAATTAAGTATTTCTCAAAGAAAAGTATTGCAATTACACATTTTATTATACATGTTTATTTCCTTTTTGTGTTAGAACAACACAAAAAGACTGAGGAAAAAAAGGCAAATTGGACATCATTTCACACAAAACCCAAAAAAAGTGGACCGGACAAAATTGTTGGCACCCTCAACTTAATATTTGGTTGCACACACTTTGGAATAAATAACTACAATCACTTCCTATAACCATCAACAAGCTTCTTACAACTCTCGACTGAAATTTTCAACCACTCTTCTTTTGGAAACTGCTCCAGAACTCTCATATTTGAAGGCGCCTTCTCCCAACAGCAATTTTAAGATCTCTTTTTTATCTGGTTTCAGGTGTGATTTTTGTATTGCACACACATGTTACTTGCCACAGGTGAATTTGAATGAGCATCACATGCCTGAAACAAAGTTGTTTTCCCACAATTCTGGAAAGGTGGCAACAATTTTTTCCTGCCCATTTTTGGAGTTTTGTGTGAAATTATATTCAATTTGCTTATCTTTCTCTGTCTGTGTTTGTTCAATACACACAAAGGAAATAAGTATGTGCATAACAAAACGTGTAATTTCAATAATTTTCTGGGTGATACTTAATTTCCTGAATCAATTTGAAGGGTGCCAACACTTTTGGCCATGACTGTAGGTATATAGAGATGTAATGGCATATAGAGATGTATCTCTATACACTATTAGAATGAGTCTGTATAGAAGAGGGATATGATTTTACATATTCAGGCAGAGTACATTGTCCTATCCGTAGCAGCTCAGCCTGTGGTACCTGTCATGCTAGCGGTTGTCAGTCTGAATCCCAGTAAAGATCACACTTTAAGAAAATGGAACAATTATTTAAAGGAATGTATGAAATGCATATACATAGATACTGGCTATTCCCTCAAGGTCCTAAGTCAAAGGAGAAAATGATCAATCAGCAATATCCTCAACTGCACACATGCAATGACCCAGGAGGCAAGGAGAGTTCTTGGGAATTACCATACACTACCAGTCCTGAGGACACAGAGGCCTTCAAAGAAGCACCTCACCAAATGAGACATAACGTGGGTAAATAAATTTACGACATTCACTTGTGTCTACTAAAGTGCTGTAACTTTTTTTTTACTATCTACTGTTTGTACGTTGTATGCACAATTATTCGAAAAATTGGATTTTAATCCCTTCATGGCCGAAGGTATTATTGTTTTCCCGTTTTCATTTTTTGCTCCCCTTCTTCCCAGAGCCATAACTTTTTTATTTTTTGGTCAATATGGCCATATGAGGGCTGGTTTTTTTGTGGGACGAGTTGTACTTTTGATCGACTCTATTGGTTTTAACATATTCTGTACTGGAAAACAGAAAAAATGAAATTGCAAAAAAAAGTGCAATCCCACAATTGTTTGTTAGGGTTTTTTTTAACATGTTTACTAAATGTTAAAACTGACTTGCCATTATGATTCTCCAGGTCATTACCAGTTCATATACACCAAACATGTCAAAGTTTGTTAATAAATAAGTGTCATTTTCTGATACCGTAGCGTCTCCATTTTTCGGGATCTCGGGTTGGGTGAGGGCTTATTTTTTGTGTGCCGAGCTGACATTTTTAATGATACCATTTTGGTGCAGATACGATCTTTTGATGGCCTGCTATTGCATTTTAATGCAATGTTGGGGCAACCATAAAAACGTAATTCTGGAGTTTTTACGTTTTTTCTCATTACACTGTTTAGCGATCAGGTTAATCCTTTTTTTTATTTATAGATCGGTAGATTCTGAACGCGGCGAAACCAAATATATGTATATTTAATTTTTTTACTGTTTTATTTTGAGTGGGCCGAAAGGGGTGTGATTTAAACTTTTATATTTTTGTTATATATTTTTAAAAACTTTATTTTTTTACTTTTGTCATGCTTCAATATTCTCCATAGGAGACTAGAAGCTGCCATAACCCGATCGGCTCTGCAACATACAGGCAATGATCAGATCACCTGTATGTAGCAGAATTGCTGACTTGCTATGAACACCGACCACCTAGCATCATCATCATCTGTTTACATATTGGAGATGCCAGTACAGCAACAGAATGGAGGGAAAATGCAAATTCTTTTAAGACTATAGATTCAAAGTTCTGTATAATTCATTGCAGGAAGTGAATCTTTATTTACCATCTTGGCCAATTGGACATCTTTTTAGAGTTATGTAATGATAGAACTTTTCCACAATTTATGAAAAAATGGAAAAGGAGAATATAGGATAATTTTTAATATTTAGGATTAATGTTAAAAACCGTACCATTTGGTGAATAACTTTTTTTTCCATCTTTAACACATTCTCTTTTTTTTTTTTTTAACTGAGGAACACTCACAAATGACTACGAGGGGCGTTCATTAAAGATTTCCCCTGACCCACTTCCTGTGGACTGAGAGCAATGAAACTTGGCACAGTTATTAGTCCTTCTCTACATAGGTGCCACCTAGGGACGCACACTTCTCCCATCTCTTTAAGCAACTGTAAACACCTCGCTTGTTGATGTTGACATGTGGCCAAAAGCCACGTTGTGACTTCGGAAATCAGAGTCTCATCATCTGAAAAATGCTTGCCCTTCAAAACTAACTTCATTGTTGGAAAGAGGTGGAAGTCCGATGGTGCAAGGTAGGGTGAAAAAGGGGATGCAGTAGAATTTTAAAGCCACAGGAGGATGCTTCCATTTGGGTAACATGTGAGTTGTGAACTGGTGCATTGATACTGTGAGCATGACCTTGCCTGCCGAGGATTGGGCACGTGCCTTCTTTGGAGGCGGTGAGTAATGATACTTCCATTGCATCGGCTGGACTTTAGTCTCAGGATCATAGTAATGGACCCAGCTTTCATCCTGTGTGATCAATCTGTTGAAAAAGTCATCCTGGTTTCCATGGCACATTGTCAATAGAGCCTGAGAGCATTCGACTCATTCCTGCTTCTGGAAAGATGTGAGCACTCCACATTAATCTTGACATTTCTGGCTAGGTGGCGAATGATTACGTGGCAATTTTCCAAAATGGCAACCTTCACTTGCTGGATGGTCCGTTCATCCATAGCAGAGTGGGGTCACCCTGGAATTGTAGCTGTTTGCACCGAAATCCGACCACATTTGAATTGACGATGCCAGTCCTTGACTACATCATATGATGGGGAATCATCACCATAAACCTCTTTCATCTCATCGAACGTCTCCTTTGGTGTGCAACCTTTCAAGTAAAGGATCTTGTCTGCTCTGTTTTCCACTGGGTCCATTGCCAAACCTCACACCACTTCAGCACCTGTAAAATCAAGACCGTTATCAGTTCTGAGTTGCAAATTGGCACGTAACCTATAGAGAGTTACATCATTACACATGTGCAGCTTCAGCATCCTGTGATAAATAGAAGAGGGTCAAGAGAAATCTTTAATTAATGCCTGGGGTATGTTCACAAGTTGTGTTTTTGCTGCATTTTTTTCTGCAGGTAAAACCTGCTCTTATGGCAGTAAAGAAGTTGTTTACATACAGCACGCTTTGCTGAGTTTTTGCTGCATTTTTTTTGTCTCTTGTTCATGTTGATAAGTTTAGTGCTCCCCCAAAAACATGATGCAGTTTCCTTAAGTTTTTGCACCAAAAACTAATAAAAGCCTAATACCTGCGTTTTTGTTGCATTTTTTGCCCTTACCCATTGCTTTCTATTGGTGAAAAACGCTAGAAAAAAAGCTGAAAAAAATGCTAAAAAAGTGACATGAAAAAAGTGACATGCTGCTTCTTTCAGAAACACAGCAGTTTTCCAATTCAGTCAGAAAAAAAAATGTGAGTGCATGAGATTTCTGAAATCACATAGCTTTTGCTTGTACTGTAAAATGCAGCTTAAAATTTGCATTAAAAAAAACACAGCAAAAACGCAACATGTGAACATAGCCATAAAGGGAAGAAACAAAAAACATTATGCACCATGACGTTGGTATTGTCAAGTATTTACCTCGTAAGGGGATATCAAGCGTCTTCACTTACCCCAAAACCCCCCACCGTGACCATAAAATGACCACCCCCAACTCGGCGCCAACTAATACACAGACACCGGTATTTCTTTTGGAATTTTATGGCCACAGCAGCCTTTTATTATAACAATAAACAAACAATAAACACTGTATCATAAACAATACAATTAATTTAACCCTGGAAGGAGAAGTCCTTGAAGCCACAAGATCGTGGTGAAATAGTACAAATATCGTGGACAACCCCCGACCATTTGCTCCCAGCCGTTACCCCACAGGCTCGGGAGCACCAGCACACCAATAGATGTTGTCCACAAACTCCTTGGGGATCCACCCTCTTCCGACGGAAAACTCCCCATCCACCTTTCACCAGATCACGACCAGCATACCGTTAAACGAAGGAGACCCTACCCAGAGAGTCTCCCAAACCAATTTCCACCGACTTCAAGGACTCCCCCTCCCCCAAAACCGCCACAACAAGGGGCCTTTGAACACCTCAACGACCCGAGACCCCCACAACCCGCCACGCGACAGCCTTCTCTATACCCTCCTAAAGGGCAAGGGCCCAAATATCGGAACCGACTGCATTCAAGTGAATCCCGTCCGCCAACCAGTAATCGCCCTCACCCGTCTCCAAATCAAAATGTCGCACGGCAACTCCCCCGTTTTTAACTATAAAAGCGGACACCGCTCTGTTAACCTTGATCCTGGCCCGATTGACCTTCTCCAACGATCTCATGGACCGCCAACGCCTGCGTGGCACGATCTCCGACCACACAATCGTGACTTCCCGATAAGTCACCCACAACCGCAAGCAATCTTGCTTAATGTCCTTGATCAACTCCCGGAAGGGACGAACGGCCAGATCATTACCCCCAGCATGAATAACGAGAACATCTGGTGCCCGGTCCAAACGAACACACTCATGAATTTCCGGCAACACCCGACGCCACACCAGGCCCCGAAAACCGATCCACCGCACCACCGCCGCCGATCTGGAAATTCCCAACTGTCTGCCGTCGGTCCTGACATCAGCTCTCACCGCTCCCCAGTAAACAAAGGAGTGACCAAATATCCAAACCAGCAGCGGTTCCGTACCTGAAACACAAAACGACACTCACAGAAACATATCGCAAGAAAACGCACCAATACTTGCAATATTTAATCAACCCCATGGACCACGCCAACCGGACACAGCTCCTGCACGCCGGAAGGCCGAACATAACTCCGATACCGATTAGACCTCCACCCTCCTATACGCTGTATGCAAGAGGGACCCAAACCACGCTCAGCTGCCTCAGTCGCCGCACCAATCCGAAAAAAATGCGAAGCAAACCTAGAATCATCCAAACCCAAACACCGAATTGACTTCTTAAACACCGCACCAAACTGATATCGAGACAGACTTC
Source organism: Dendrobates tinctorius (assembly GCF_039654945.1). Lineage (NCBI taxonomy): Eukaryota > Metazoa > Chordata > Amphibia > Anura > Dendrobatidae > Dendrobates > Dendrobates tinctorius. The sequence goes on from NW_027361832.1 coordinate 8,939,119, forward strand.
CCCCGTCTGCGTGACACAACAAAGATCCGCCCAAACTAGGACGAAGATCCCAAAATCTACGTAAACACTGAGCCGGGCACATTCTGGAACCAGAGACAACCCCAACACCACTCGACGGCCTTTCCCAGCCTGGTCCGTTTTCGACCTCCTTAGCCAAAATTTGACGCCCTGAGCGGTCAACGTCACATCCCTGGCTAACAACCCGCCCACAGACCCTTTATTGTGAGACACAAGTTCCCCGATCTGCAGTGCCCCAAAAAATGCAAAGGAAAAAGCCAGCCGAAACAGCGCAACCTCATAACCATCCGCGCATACCGATCCCAGAACCAAACCCAATTGCTCCAGCATATTAAATGACACTGGCCGCCTCAAATCACCCCCCCCCCCGAAAGCGGCCAAAACCTTTCGCCGCCTGCCTAACCAAAAACGTTTTTGTCAAATCCCTGTGCCCGCGCAACTGAAAACCGAAAGACAATCCGGCCAACAAACGTGTCACCTTCGCCCGAGACCGACCTTCGTTTGCGCCCTGCCCCAACCACGACAACAACAGACCCTCTTGCTCAAGCCTGGCCCCACTGGCGGAGCAGCCGTAATGACCTCTTCCCACGCACACCACACATTCCGGTAGGCCTCCCAGGTTTTTGGTGCCAAAGACGATACGATCAGTGACTCCGCGGCTCGTAAGCCACCCTCCACAATTCCTCCGGACAAATCAGACCCTCGAACTCTGCCTCCGGAACCAAGGAACGAAAACGATCCCACTGCAAGCGAGAGAGAGAATCAGCTATCTCATTCTTCACTTCAGGCACATGTGTCGCCGTCACATGCGCATTCAAAGACAAACATGCTAGCACCAACTTCTGCAAAACCCTGACCACTGGAGGGGACGATGCAGTAAGACCATTAATCGCGCTCACCACCCCCATGTTGTCACAATTGAAACGAACGCGCCGATTCCGAAACTCCTGACCCCACAAATGAACTGCCACCAGAATCGGAAAGATCTCCAACAATGTGATATTGCGCACCAACCCAGCCGAAACCCAAGCGACGGGCCACTGAGCGGCGCACCACTGCCCTCCAAAATAAGCACCAAAACCGAATCCGCCTGCCGCATCCGTGAACAAATCCAAAGCATCGTTGCAAACCACATCAGCCATCACCAACGAACGACCGTTGTACGTCTCCAAAAAGGACTCCCAAACCTCCAAATCGGCCCTGAGCTCCGCCGACAATCTCACAAAATGATGGGGAGCCCAGACCCCCGAAGTAGCGTTAGCCAGCCTACGTGAAAAAACTCGACCCATCGGCATTACCCGACAGGCGAAGTTAAGCTTACCCAACAGCGACTGGAGGTCCCTCAACGATATGTTACGCAACCGACGTGCGCGAACAACCTCAGCCCTCAAATCATCAAGCTTGTCTTCCGGCAACCGGAATTCCCATTTGACCGTATCAATGACGATCCCCAGAAAACGCAAACACGTACCGGGACCCTCAGTTTTTCCGGGTGCCAACGGAACCCCGAACCGATCCGCCACCCACTCAATCGCCTTCAAAATCCTGAGACAACGCGAAGAGTCCGCCGGGCCAATGCACAGGAAATCGTCCAAATAATGAACTATTGAGTCACAACCAGAGACGTTGCACACGACCCATTCCAGAAAAGAGCTAAAAGCCTCAAAATACGCACAAGACAAGGAACAACCCATAGGTAAACACCTATCTACAAAAAACCTGTCTTCCCAGAAACAGCCCAACAACCTCACGCTGTCTGGGTGAACCGGAAGCAAACGAAAAGCGGACTCAACATCGGTCTTAGCCATAAGGACCCCACGACCACATTTCCGGACCCAACCTGCCACTTCATCAAATGAAGAGTATACCACTGAACAAATCTCCGGATCGATACCGTCGTTAACCGACCTCCCCCGCGGGTGAGACAAATGCTGAATAAGCCGAAACTTATTGGGCTCCTTCTTCGGAACCACCCCCAACGGGGAAACAACCAAATTCGGAAAAGGAGGAGACACGAAAGGGCCCGCCATGCGCCCCAATGAAACTTCTTTTTGGATCTTCTCCAAAACAACTGACGGATGCTCCAAAGCAGAGCGCAAATTTTTCAAAACAAACGGGATTTCAAACGGAGGATCCGGAATCCGAAAACCCTCCTCAAAACCAGAATACAACAGCCCCGCTCCTACCCTATCAGGGTATCTATTTAGATAAGGGACCATCCTTTCCAGATTCACTGGAGTCTCCCCCTTGCAAATTACCCCCACCGGATTTGGACTTCCCTTTTTTAAAACACTTGGATGCCCCATGTGAGGAACCATTGCAGTTTGAGCACAGGTGTTTAAATTTACAGTTGGCCCCAAACTTACACTGGCCGTCATTAAACTGCCAGCACACCCCCGCCTTGTGCGTTCCAGACTGCCCTTGACCCCCACCACCCGCAGAGCCGGCAGTGCCGCTATTCTGGCTGGTGCTTCCAGCCCCCCCAAGAAAGGAACTCCCAGACTTATTTTGCGCCATCACCCGCATCCACAAGCCAATATCTTTTTGGTCCCAGCGGATAGCCGGACGCACAGCTTTCCTCTGACGAAACTGCTCGTCATACCGCAGCCACGCCTGCCCGCCATACACTCTATAAGCCTCCCCAATAGCATCCAAATAACAAAATAACGCAGAGCAATTATCAGGGGCCTGTTCCCCGATAACACTCGCCAAAATAGCAAACGCCTGCTGCCAATTTACAAATGTCTGAGGAATCAAGCGCCACCTCCGCTTTTCCTCCTCTTCCTTTTTGCTATCCTCTTTCTTACTTTTGTCCAAATTAAACTTCTCAAGAGGCAATAGCGAAAATATTTCAACATATTCATCCTTCCAAATCCGCTCTTTCACCTCCTTTTTCAAATGGGCCCCCAAACGAACCCTCAAAACACACATACACCTCGCCATGCGCCCGATCATCCAGATGCACACGACACTCCTTTTCCTTCTCAGTTTGCACCGACACCGAAACCGGCGTGCCAACACGAGGGCCCGACGCACCCGCGCCCTGACCCGCCAACCCACCACCCTGTGGCCCAACCCACGCTGCAACCGGCGACGACCCCACAAAACCCTGCTCCAAACGCAAAAGCAAGCTACGCACATCCGCCAACACATCACATACTCCCCCAGCCGACCCTGAACTGCTAAAACCAGCCTCAACCCTGCCAACCCCGGACTCAGCTAAGGGGCCCCCAACCGCCACAGACGAAGACAAAAGCGGGTGACAAACAGGGGACATAGATGCATACTCACCGGGCTGCGAGGGGGCTGTGTGCCCTCCAGCTGGAAATCCTGGATCCCCAGATGATGACGCCTCGTGGACTTCGCGCCTCCCGGCGGCTAACTCACCGCCTCGTTGGTGCGGCCCGACCACCCCTGCAGACTGAGCCGGGGTGGGAGGCCTGAACCCCCCGGCGGAACTGGGCAGCGACACCCCCAAAAAGGAAGGCTCCTGCCTCCCACCGCCGAGAGCCACTTCGGCCACGCCGTCGCGAGGCACCCGGTCGCTTAGGGCCCCCCACGGCAACTGGGAGCCCGACAGTGTCCTCCGCTCCCGTCTTCTGGCAGCCGGCACAGACTCCGCCGGGCTGCCCTCCGGTCCCGCTGCAGCCATGGGGCTGTGGCACCATATCGGGGGGTCTGCGGCGAGCACCGCTGCAGGGGCACCGCAGCAGCGCCCCCCCGTTCCCGACAGTTCCCCCCCGGGGGACGCGACGCGGCCCTGCCTCCTGGCAGGCCGCTCCTCCTCCTGCGGCCGAAGCGCCCACCGAGGCAGGCCGCACGGCTCGTCCACCGCCGCCGCGGCCCCACGAAGATCCAGGAGCAACCGGAAGTCGGGCGCGCGCCGGCCCCGCCCCCTTCCGGCCGCGGGGCGAAGGTCCGGATGCTGCCGCAGGGCCTCGCCGCCCGGAAGGATTCCTCCCAGGCCGCGCACCCCCAGACGGGGAAGGCTGCGTCGCGCGGCCCGGAGGGTCCGCTGGAGGGGCTCCAGCGGCGACGCGAGGCCCGGGGAGCGGTGTCGGGGGACAGCCGCTCTGGAGGCCGCGCCCGCCGGGGCCTCCGATCTCTCACCGCGGCCTGCCCCGGCGCCTGATGAAGCAGGCCGGCCACCTGCGCCTCCAGCCAGCCAGGAGGCTGCCCTGCCGCTGCCTCCCGCAGTCTGTCCAGGGCCTGGTCCACTCCCGACATCCTGGTAAGTGTTGTGGGACTGCTCAGGAGCTGGGACAACAGGAACAGAGGGCGGGCGCCCCCAGACCCTGCATTAAATACCCCCTAGCTCCCCCTCCCCTTTAACCCTTCCCCTTCCCTCATTATCTTCCAACCCCCCGTCATGTTGGCCTCCGCCCACGCCTCCTCTAGGGGGTTGGGAGGCTCACTCCGGCCATTTCTTGGGCAATGGTTTGAACTAAAACGATGGCCTCAGAGCAATGTTAGAGTCACTCGTAGGTAGTAAATAACCCCATTACGGTACCAATGTACATTTTATTTGCGACCCATAACTCATTTTGGATCTGATTTCATTTTCTGATGATTTATGAGAATTTCACGTACAGAATATAAAAGTCTACTAACAAGCTACATCTGTCCCCTAGGAAAACAAGATTTATACAGTATTCCAATTACAGAGCTTTGCAGCGCCCATGCACCCGTGCTTTACAGATTTAGTTCTTTATACATTACACACACATTAAATAGTAAACCAGGATTATTTAAGTCAAACTTTTCGTAGTGTTGGTGTTGATTTTCAGAGTCGGGAAACAAGTCTCAGTAACCCTGCTGCCAATGCCAAATCCAGCATGTGAAAATTACATTCGAGGTTATTAGATGTCTTAGAGCTGCCTGTTTTGGCACTGGAAAGTATTCTGCATCCAGCAAGAAGCTTGTTTGAAATTCAGTGGCACATCTGAAAAGGGCAGATGTCATTTATTAGATTTTCCAATTAATATTCCAGAGGAAGACTGTGAGTGCCAGCAAGGATTCGCAAATCATGACTGGCTTTGCGGTATTCTTAATCTGAGGGGGGCAAGTTCTTCCGCTCTGTACTTCAATAATGAACCAAAGCGGAGTTTTAAAACAGCGTAAGGGCTCATATTCCCACTTAAATCTCCTTTTGAATTTTTTACAGACTTATTCCTGCAAGTGTTAGAAAAGACGCATATGGTCAGGCTGGCTTCAGGAAATTAGAAAAGTCTTTGGAGCCTACATGGTTCATGAGCCTGGCACCAAGTGGTTTCTTTAACTTTCTCAAATGCTCTAATTCACAAGTGTTTGGGCAAATGCACAAAAAAGTCAGGCATTTATACATTTGATGATTTTAAGATTAAAAAAAAAATAAAATCATAAACTGATTGGCAAAACTAGGTGAAAAAAATGAGGGAATCTGCCAGATGATTCATGCGGCCTGCGGTTTGGCCATGATTATAGCCAAGATCATTATTCTCTGAAACACTCCGGGGTTTCAGAGGAAATATACGGTACTTTGAAAATCTGTTCCAATACCGCAGCCAGAGACCAGACTACTCCAGCGCCGCAGCAGGTGATTGACAGGTATCTCCCTCGTATGTATATAGGGAGAGTCCTGTCAATCACCTGTAGCAACGTTGGAAAATGTACTCTGGGGTAGTGTCGGACTATTCTAGTCCCCGGCTGTGCCCCAGCTGGACCTTCAAAGTATATCTTCTCTGAAACAAGAGAGCATTTCAGTTTAAAATATACCTGGCTGCCATTCATGCTGTCCATGTTTTGGGCTGCATTAATTTCCTGACATATTTCCCTTTAAAAAAACGTTTTGCTTATTTTCAATTTCCATTTTGTCATTCCTGATCTGATAATAATCAAGGATGACAAAAACTTCTACCACAATCTTTTTTGTTCTCCATTTAGCCCTGATATGAGTCCATTGTTCACGCAAAATGTGTCAATATACAGTGGAGTAAAATCATCACCCGAACCTGCTCATTTCGGCAGGACCAGCAGACAACCTTCTATGCATGGAAAGGAAAAAATCTGGTATATTAAACTTTATTACCTGAACCTACTCCTTTTAATGGATACTACTGCCACTCTCTGCTCTGTAGGCCGCAAGTCTACATGGAAAGAGGGAGGCATATCTAAAGAAGAATATAATGCTGTCTGCAGAACCTGCAGGGCACAAATCAGATTATCTAAAGCTGAAAATGAATTGAGGCTTGCAAGAGATGTCAAAAGAAATAATAAAGGATTTTGGGGATATGTCAAAAGTAAAAGAAAAGTCAAAGATGCTATAGGATTTTTACAGGATGAAAATGATGAAATGGTAAGACAGGATGTTGAGAAGGCTGAACTTTTAAATTCCTATTTTGCATCTGTTTTCTCTCAGAAAGGAAATGTAACATCAACTGTTATTCACTGTCCTATTAAGGGAATAGAAGATTCCAGGATATCTATAAACAGAAAGATAGTGAGGAAACACTTAGCTAACCTAAATGAATTCAAGTCTCCAGGTCCAGATGAATTACACCCCAGAGTACTGAAGGAGATAGCAGAAGAAATTTTTGAACCCCTCTCCATAATCTTTGAAAATTCTTGGAGAACAGGAGAAGTGCCAGAAGACTGGAGAAGAGCAAATGTTGTTCCTATCTTCAAAAAGGGGAAGAAGGTGGACCCAGGCAACTATAGGCCGGTGAGTCTGACTTCTATACCAGGAAAGATCTTTGAACAAATTATTAAACAACATGTATGTCAATACCTGGATAAGAATGAAGTGATTAAACAGAGTCAGCATGGGTTTGTAACTAATAAGTCATGTCAGACTAACTTAATTTCCTTCTATGACGGTATCACTGATTGGGTGGATCAAGGGAATGCTGTAGATATAGTATATCTTGACTTCAGCAAAGCATTTGACAAAGTCTCTCATACAATCCTTATTGAAAAAATGACTAAGTATGGAATGGACAAGGCAACTGTTAGGTGGCTTCATAACTTGCTTAGTGATCGGACCCAAAGAGTGGTCGTAAATGGCTGCACATCCAGTTGGAAGAATGTCTCAAGTGGGGTACCACAGGGCTCTGTCCTGGGCCCTGTATTGTTCAACATCTTTATCAACGATTTAGATGAAGGAATTGAGGGTAAACTGATTAAATTTGCTGATGACACAAAGCTAGGAGGGATAGCTAATACTAGAGAAGAGAGAGAGAGGATTCAAAAAGATTTAAATAAACTGGAGCAGTGGGCAGCAACTAACAGAATGGTTTTTAACAGGGAGAAATGCAAAGTACTACATCTGGGCAATAAAAATGAAAAAAGCATATACAGAATGGGAGGAATAGGGCTAAGTGACAGCACATGTGAAAAAGACTTGGGTATACTAATAGATCACAGACTGAATATGAGTCAACAGTGTGATGCAGCAGCAAAAAAGGCAAATGCAATTCTAGGATGTATTAACAGAAGCATACAGTCTAGATCACGTGAAGTCATTATTTCCCTCTACTCCTCTTTGGTCAGACCTCATCTGGAATACTGTGTCCAGTTTTGGGCGCCACATTTTAAAAAAGACATCAACAAATTGGAGCAAGTTCAGAAAAGAGCGACCAGAATGGTGACCGGTCTGGAAACCCTGTCTTATGAGGAAAGGTTGCAGGATTTGGGAATGTTTAGTTTGCAAAAGAGAAGACTGAGAGGAGACTTAATAGCTGTCTACAAATATCTAAAGGGCTGTCACATTGTAGAAGGATCAACTTTATTCTCATTTGCACAAGGAAAGACTAGAAGCAATGGGATGAAACTGAATGGGAGGAGACACAGATTAGATATTAGAAAAAACTTTTTGACAGTTAGAGTGATCAATGAGTGGAACAGGCTGCCACGAGAAGTGGTGAGTTCTCCTTCAATGGAAGTCTTCAAACAGAGGCTGGACAGACATCTGACTGGGATGATTTAGCGAATCCTGCTTTGAGCAGGGGGTTGGACCAGATGGCCCAGGAGGTCCCTTCCAACTCTACGTTTCTATGATTCTATGATTCTATGATTCAAGTCAAATTGAGCTTGAGGCCTACAGAACAGTAAGTCCAGGGCAGAGCGACGCACGCAACGTCAGAGTCCCGATGCAATGACGTCATGCATTCAGACTGCCCAGAGCCTGCCGGTGTCAGATGTATTCACCTAGTTTAGGTGAGCATACAATATTTGGGTATTTTTATTTTAAGATTGTGTGTTTGTGTCTTTATGCATGGGGCTACTACTAATGGAGCCATTATCAATCAAATCAAATCAAATCAATCAATCAAATCAAATTTATTATCGCCAAGTACATATTACATATATACAAGGAATTCTTTGTGGCAAAGAGGCAACATAATATATAACAACAGATACAACAAGTAACATCTAACAAGACAGATACAGTATATAGTCTACACATGACGATTTAATTGTTGAACAGAGAGTGGATAGAAGCTCTTCATATGGCGGTTGGTGCTGCATGTGGGGACTCTGAAGCGATGTCCTGAAGGGAGTAGTTGGAATGAGGAGTGTCCCGGGTGAGAGGGATCAGATGAAATTTTCAATGCGTGGGATCGAATACTCTTATCATAAAGATCCTGGATTTTAGGCAGGGGGGAACCTATAATTCTCTCTGCTGTTCTGAAAGTCCTTTGTAAGCGGAGTTTGTCATGCGCAGTGGCTCCCCCATACCAGACTATCAGAGAGGAACAAATCACAGATCTGATGACAGCATTAAAGAATAAGATCAGCAGATTCTTAGACAAACCATATCTTTTCAGCTGACGCAGGAAGAACATCCTCTGTTGTACTTTTCTTATAACAGCATCCACGTTTTTCCCCCATTTAAGATCATGAGAGATGATAACACCAAGGAATTTGGTCTCTGTGACCCTAAGAACCACTTCGTCATGGATGTAGATTGGAAGTATCTCATGTTGATCTTTCCTAAAATCCACAACCATCTCAGCAGTTTTTTTAGTGTTGAGTACAAGATTATTGGCTTTACACCAGTCACATATTCATTCCACCTCACTCCGATACAAGTCTTCAGCATTTCCCCTGATGAGACCAATCAGTGTCATATCATCGGCAAATTTCAAGATTTTTACTGAGTCTGCTGAAGAGATGCAATCATTCGTATAGAGAGAAAACAGTAACGGGGACAAAACACACCCCTGAGGTGACCCGATGTTTGTGACCAAGGTGTCCGAAGTGAATGGTCCAACTTTTACACTCTGTATCCTGGCTGTCAGGAAGTTATAAATCCACAAGCATAAGTTGAGAAGGACTCCAAGAGCTACCATTTTCTTATGAAGTAAATTCGGATCAATGGTATTGAACGCCGAGCTAAAGTCCATGAAAAGAATCCGGACATATGAGTGCAGTTCATCAGTATGATCCAAAATGTACTTCAGTGCCAGATTGACAGTGTCGTTTGCCGAACGATTCTCCTTATAGGCAAACTGAAGCGGGTCCCATAGCTTCTGCGTGAATTTTATCAGGTGGGACATCATAATTCTTTCGAAGACTTTCATAGCTACAGAAGTGAGTGCTACTGGTCTATAGTCGTTCAACTCAGAGGACCCCACTTTCTTGGGGACAGGGATAATTGTGGAATTTTTCCAACACTGAGGTACAACGCACTCTTTCAGTGACACATTGTATATATTTGTCAGTATAGGGGCAAGCTGGGTAGCACATACTTTCAGACACATTGGAGATACACCATCAGGGCCAGGTGCCTTTTTGACCTTAAGTCCCTTTAGGATGCGTATCACCTCTGCCTCGGAGATCACTACTTGGGTGTTGCACAATGAATGATCTTTATATGAACAGACTGAGGAGCTTAGAGATGAATAGCCACTGTGTGTAGAGCTTGCCTCAAATCTGCAGTAGAATTCATTTAACTCTGCTGCCAGACTTCTGCTGGGGTTCACTATAGTGGGGTGGCTTTTATAATTGGTGACCTCTCTTAATCCTTTCCATGCAGATCTAGTATCTTTTGATGAGAACCTTTCCTCCAGAATCTTTGCATACTCGTGTTTGGCTAACTTGATCTCTTTAGATAGCGAGTTCCTAAGTTTCTTGAATTCAGTAATATCGCCTGCTTTATAAGCCTCCTCTTTTCTCTTACGGATCAACCTGACTTTATTTGTAAACCACGGCTTGTTGTTTCCCCGAAAGTGGACAGATTTGGATGGAATAAACGTGTCTTCACAAAAACGGATATATGAGGACACTGCATCAACCAATTCATCCAGACCCAAGCATACACTGGGTGCTGCTACTAAGGGGGTCATAATACACTGGGGACTACTATTAAGGGGTCCATAATACACTGGGGGCTACTACTACGGGGCCGTAATACACTGGGGGCTACTACTAAGGGGGCCATAATGGAGTGGGGGCTCATACTAAGGGAGCTATAATAGAGTGAGGGATACTACTAAGGGGGCCATAATTGAGTAGGGGCAACTACTAAGAGGTCTATAATTCACTCGAGGATACTACTAAGGGGGGCATAATACACTAGGGGCTACTGCTAAGATGCCCATAACACACTGGGGCTTCTAGTAAAGGGGGACATAATAGATTGGGGATACTACTAAGGGGGCCATAATACACTGGGGGCTACTACTAAGGGGACCATAATACACTGGGGCTACTACTAAAGGGACCATAATACACTGGGGGATACTATTAAAGGGGCCATAATAGAGAGAGAGATTCTACTAAGGGGGTCATAATAGAGAGAGAGATTCTACTAAGGGGGTCATAATAGAGTGGGGGCTACTACTAAGGGGGCCATAATGCGCTGCCGTTTACTACCAAGGGGGCCATACTACTAAGAGGGCCATAATACACTTGGGGATATTACAAGTCGGCCATAATACACTGGGGGCTACTAAGGGGGCCATAATTGAGTGGGGGCAACTACTAAGGTGGCCATAATATAGTAACATAATAACATAGTTAGTAAGGCCGAAAAAAGACATTAGTCCATCCAGTTCAGCCTATAAAATTCTGTCAGAATAAACTGAGGGCTACTACTAAGGGAACCTTAATAGACTGGGGTCTTCTGCCTGAGCGAGTGTGAACGAGCTGCGTGTGACCTGAGCGTAAGTGCGAACTGTGGTAAGTGTGTGACTTGTGATTCAGTGACTTTGGATTCAGGGAGTTTCCAAGGGAGGTATTACTGAATTACTGTTATATTTTATTACTACTTTTTATTTTATTTTTGCTTATCTTTTCTGTCTGGTGCAATCCCCATTAGGATGTGCTCCACTATTGCCAATGCCATCCAGTGCATGTTTTGCCGCATGTATGAAATCCTTGAACAGCCAGTAGAGGGTGCATACTGCTGTGCGAGATGTGAGCACGTTGTGCATTTGGAAGCCCAGATACTGGATCTAAATGTGCAGCTGGCAACACTGAGATCCATAGACAATATGGAAAGGAGTCTTCTGCTCACTGAGCAGACGCTCAATGGGATAGATGAGGGGGGGATACTAGGTTGGAGCTGCAGGACAATGAAGCAGCTAGCTGGGTGACAGTTAGAAGGCGGGGTAGAGGGAAGAGCACCAGGGAGGCTAGTCCTGATCTGGCACACCCCAATAAGTTTGCTAAGTTGGCAGATGAGGGGAGTGTTAGTGCAGGAGTAGCACTGCTGCAGCAAGGCATGTCCTCTGAAAGCCGGAGGAATGTCTGCTCCAGTAAGGGGGAAATAGGAGAGCAGGGCAGGCCAGACAGGTTCTGGTAGTGGGAGACTCAATTATTAGGGGAACAGATAGGGCAATCTGTCACAAAGACAGGGATCGTCGAACGGTGTGCTGTCTACCTGGCGCTCGAGTCCGACACATCACTGATCGGGTTGACAGATTACTGGGAGGGGCTGGTGAGGATCCAGCGGTCATGGTGCACATTGGCACAAATGACAAAGTGAGAGGTAAGTGGAAGGTCCTTAAAGATGATTTCAGGGAATTAGGCTGCAAACTTAAAGCAAGGACCTCCAAGGTGGTATTTTCAGAAATACTTCCTGTACCACATGCCACGCCCGAGAGGCAATGGGAGATTAGGGAGGTTAATAAGTGGCTCAGGAGTTGGTGTAGGAAGGAGGGGTTTGGGTTCCTGGAGAACTGGGCCGACTTCTCAGTTGGCTACAGGTTCTACGTTAGGGACAGGCTGCACCTCAATGGGGAGGGTGCAGCTGTGCTGGGGGAGAAAATGGCTAGAAGGTTGGAGGAGTGTTTAAACTAGGGACGGGAGGGGATGGTATTCCTTTTATAGGAGGGGAAGACATTGCAGATAGAGACCTGGGCACAAATAATGAAATTGAGGGTGGGGTTAGAACAGTTAATAATTTAAGAAAGAATAGAGGTACAGAGAGATACACAAAGTGCATGTATACTAATGCCAGAAGCCTCACCAACAAAATGGAAGAATTGGCGTTAATGTTGTTGGAACATAATTATGACATGGTGGGGATATCTGAGACATGGCTGGACGAGAACTATGACTGGGCGGTTAATTTACAGGGCTATAGTCTGTTCAGAAATGACGGTACAAATAAGCGATGGGGAGGTGTGTGTTTATATGTAAAATCATCCTTAAAACCCATCCTGCGTGATATTATTTATGAATCTAATGAAAACGTAGAGTCCCTGTGGGTAGAGATAAGGGGAGGGGGAAAAATTAATAAATTACTGATAGGGGTTTGTTATAAGTCTCCAAAAATAATGAAAGCAACAGAGAATATCCTCATAAAGCAAATAGATGAAGCAGCGACTCAAGGAGAAGTCATTATTATGGGGGACTTCAACTACCCTGAAATACATTGGGGAACAGAAACCTGCAGTTCCGGCAAAGGTAATAGGTTTTTAACAACTATGAGAGACAATTACCTTTCACAACTGGTTCAGGACCCAACAAGAGGGGGGGGGGCACTGCTAGACCTAATATTAACCAACAGGCCAGACCGCATATCAAATATAAGGGAGGGTTGGGGGTCACTTGGGTAATAGTGATCACAAAATAATAAGTTTTCATGTATCCTTTAATAAGATGTGTAGTAGAGGGGTTACAAGGACACTAAACTTCAGGAAAGCAAATTTCCAATGGATGAGAGATGATCTTGGTGCAATTAATTGGGACGATATCCTGAGACATAAAAATACACAAAGAAAATGGGAGACGTTTATTGGCATCCTGAATAGGACCTGTGCCCAATATATACCGTATGGGAATAAACATGCGAGAAATAGGAGGAAACCACTATGGTTAAATAGAGCTGAGGGGTGCAATAAGTGACAAAAATAAAGCATTTAGATAATTAAAGCAGTAGGCATGATGAGGCATTAAATAAATACAGAAAATTAAATAAATTCTGTAAAAAGCAAATCAAAATAGCAAAGTTTGAGACAGAGAGACTTATTGCCAGAGAAAGTAAAAATAATCCCAAAATATTCTTTAACTACATAAATAGTAAGAAGCTAAAAAATGATAGTGTTAGTCCCCTTAAAAATAGTCTGGGTGAAATGGTGGATGAGGATGAGGAAAAAGCCAATATGCTAAATGACTTTTTTTCACCAATATTTACACAAGAAAATCCCATGATGGATAACATGATCAGGGATAAAAATTATCCATTAAATGTCACCTGCTTAACCCAGCAGGAAGTACGGCGGCATCTAAAAATCACTAAAATTGACAAATCCCCGGGCCCGGATGAGATACACCCCCGAGTACTGCAGGAATTAAGCACAGTCATAGATAGACCATTATTTTTAATCTTTAAAGATTCCATAATAACAGGGTCTGTACCACAGGACTGGCATATGGGAAATGTGGTGCCAATACTCAAAAAGGGGACAAAAACTGAACTTGGAAATTATAGGCCAGTAAGTTTAACCTCAACTGTGGGTAAAATCCTGGAGGGTTTTCTAAGAGATACTATACTGGAGTATCTGGAGAAGAATAACCTTATGACCCAATATCAACATGGGTTTACGAGGGACCGTTCCTGTCAGACTAATCTGATAAGCTTTTATGAAGAGGTAAGTTCCGGACTGGACCAAGGGAATGCAGTGGATGTGGTGTACATGGACTTTTCAAAAGCTTTTCATACGGTGCCACACAAAAGGTTGATACATAAAATGAGAACAATGGGGATAAGGGAAAATAAGTGTAAGTGGGTTAAGAGCTGGCTCAGGGATTGGAAGCAAAGGGTGGTTATTAATGGAGCACACTCAGACTGGCTCACGGTTAGCAGTGGGGTACCACAGGGGTCAGTTTTGGGCCCACTTCTTTTTAACATATTTATTAATGACCTTGTAGGGGGCATAGAAAGTAGAATTTCAATATTTGCAGATGACACGAAACTCTGCAGGGTAATCAATACAGAGGAGGACAATTTTATATTACAGGAGGATTTATGTAAACTAGAATCTTAGGCTGATAAATGAGCTTTAATGGGGATAAATGTAAGGTCATGCACTTGGGTAGAACGAACAAGATGTATAATTATGTGCTTAATTGTAAAACACTGGGCAAAACAGTCACTGAAAAAGACCTGGGTGTATGGGTGGACGACAAACTCACATTTAGTGGCCAGTGTCAGGCAGCTGCTGCAAAGGCAAATAAAATAATGCGATGCATTAAAAGAGGCATAGATGCTAATGAGGAGAACATAATTTTACCTCTATATAAGTCACTAGTGTGACCATACTTAGAATACTGTGCACAGTTCTGGTCTCCGGTGTATAAGAAAGACATAGCTGAACTGGAGCGGGTGCAGAGAAGAGCGACCAAGGTTATTAGGGAACTAGGGGGTCTGCAATACCAAGACAGGTTATTACACCTGGGGTTATTTAGTTTGGAGAATCGAAGGCATAGGGGTGATCTTATTACAATGTATAAAGATATGCGGGGACAATACAAAGACCTTTCCAATGATCTTTTTACTCTTAGACCTTTGACGGGGACAAGGGGGCATCCTATACGTCTGGAGGAAAGAAGGTTTAAGCATACTCACAGATGCGGATTCTTTACTGTGGATTCTTTACTGTAAGAGCAGTGAGACTATGGAACTCTCTGCCATATGATGTTGTAAAGCGTGATTCCCTACTAAAATTTAAGAAGGGACTGGATGCCTTTCTTCAAAAGTATAATATTACAGGGTATATACACTAGTTTCCTTAATATTGCGTTGATCCAGGGAGCTAGTTTGATTGCCGTATGTGGAGTCGGGAAGGAATTTTTTTCCCCAATGTGAAGCTTACTGATTGCCACATGGTTTTTTTTTGCCTTCCTCTGGATCAACATGTTAGGGCAAGTTAGGATAGGATATGGGTTGAACTAGATGGACTTAAAGTCTTTCTTCAACCTTAATAACTATGTTACTATGTTACTACTAATGGCGTCATAGTACACTGGGGGCTACTACTAAGTGAACATTATAGACTGGGGGCTACTTCTAAGGGGGCCATAATACACTGGGAGATACTACTAAGGGGGCCATAATAAACCGGAGGATACTACAAAGGGAGCCATAATAGAGTGGGGGATACTACTAAGGGGGGGCATAATAAACTGTGGGATACTACTAAGGGGGTCATAATAGAATTGGGGATACTACTAAGAGGACCATTATACCATGGGGGCTACAACTAAGGTGACCATAATACACTGGGAGCTACTACTAAGGGGGTCATAATACAGTAGAGACTACTACTAAGGAGGCTTTAATACACTGGGAGCTTCTACTAAAAGGGCCATAATGGAGTGGGGAATAATACTAAGAGGGCTATAATAGAGTGGGGGATACTACTAAGGGAGCCATAA